>NC_138505.1:27804460-28404460 GCF_964252035.2 Podarcis erhardii | reverse complement strand
AGCTCTTTGATCTCCTACTTTTAAGGCTTGAGGGTTCTGGGAGATGGAGGGTCTGGGATGCTTTCTAAAGACACCGTGTCAGCTAGCTGCCATTCCGGTCCTGTCCCCTTCTCTCCCATTATTTCCCAACTTCCACCCTCCTCTGCCTTTGAGCTGTGACCTCCCTCAAACCCCTGTTCTAGATCTATACAGTGGTACCTCAGGTTACATACGCTTCAGGTCACAGATGCTTCAGGTTACAGACTCCGCTAACCCAGAAATAGTGTTTCAGGTTAAGAACTTTGCTTCAGGATGAGAACAGAAACCGTGCTCCGGCGGTGCGGCAGCAGCGGGAGGCCCCATTAGCTAAAGTGGTGCTTCAGGTTAAGAACAGTTTCAGGTTAAGAACGGACCTCCGGAATGAATTAAGTACTTAACCCGAGGTACCACTGTACTGTCTTCCTCTTCTTCCTCCCTGGAGGGGTCAGGAAGGGGAGGGGGTCTCCACCATTCCTCCTCTGCCCAGTCCCTGACACCCCGCCGGATAGCCTAATTCAAATAGGAGTGCGCAGAAAGCTGGGAACAAGGTGTGCTGTGGCATTTTCTTCATGGGCTACATACCTTGTGACAGTAATGTGCATAAAACCGGGAGATGCATTTTTATGGTGTAGGAAAGGTTTCTTAGAGTCCTTTTTTATTTTAATATTACAGAGAGAAGCTATAGAGGTCCTCTGGCTGGGGCGGGACGATATGGGATTGAGGGGGCAACTCCCATCTCTTGCGGGGGTGCAATTAGTGCCAGCACCGTCCGTTAAGAGTTTGGGTGTAATCTTCGATACCTCCCTATCTATGGAGGCGCAGATTACAGCTATAACAAAGGCGGCATTTTTTCATCTCCGCCAAGCTAAGCAGTTGGCTCCTTATCTCTCTCGCCCTGACCTAGCCACTGTGATCCATGCGACGGTCACCTCCAGACTGGATTATTGTAACTCGCTCTACGTGGGGCTGCCCTTGAGACTGACCCAGAAACTCCAGCGGGTGCAGAATGCCGCGGCGAGACTCCTTATGGGGTCTTCGCTGCAAGATCACATTCATCCGGTGCTATACCAGCTGCACTGGCTCCCGGTGGAGTACAAGATCAGATTTAAGGTGCTGGTTTTAACCTTTAAAGCCCTATACGGCCTAGGACCCTCGTACCTACGGGACCGCCTCTCCTGGTATGCCCCACAGAGAAACCTACGGTCTGCAAATAATAACATCCTCAAGGTCCCAGGCCTCAGAGAGGTTAGGCTGGCCTCAACTAGAGCCAGGGCCTTCTCGGCTGCGGCTCCAATCCGGTGGAACGCTCTGTAACAAGAGACTAGGGCCCTGTGGGACCTGACATCCTTCCGCAGGGCCTGCAAGACAGAGTTGTTCCACCAGGCCTTTGGTCAGGGCGCAGCCTGACTCCCTCCTCTGGCAACCTGCACAGAATCTTGCTTAATTAGTTGCCATTAATTCGATTTTAATTGATTTTTATAATGAAATATTTTTAGAATGTGTGAATATCTGATAGTTTGATTGTTGATTGTTGTTAGCCGCCGTGAGCCCGGCTTCGGCTGGGGAGGGCGGGATATAAATAAAATTTTTTATTATTATTATTATTATTATTATTAGAACCCACCCTCTTGGATAATGGTGTTCTCCTGAGTGAATCTCCACCCCCATCTCTCCCACTTCCTCATTCATCATCACTTCTATAGGTGATGCAACATGCCCTCTGTCTTTGAGCTCTTTGATCTCCTACTTTTAAGGCTCGCAGGTTCTGGGAGATGGAGGGTCTGGGATACTTTTTAAAGACACCGTGTCAGCTAGCTGCCATTCCAGTCCTGTCCCCTTCTCTCTCATTATTTCCCAACTTCCACCCTCCTCTGCCTTTGAGCTGTGACCTCCCTCAAACCCCTGTTCTAGATCTATACAGTGGTACCTTGGGTTACATACGCTTCAGGTTACAGATGCTTCAGGTTACAGACTCCGCTAACCCAGAAATAGTGCTTCAGGTTAAGAACTTTGCTTCAGGATGAGAACAGAAACCGTGCTCCGGCGGTGCGGCAGCAGTGGGAGGCCCCATTAGCTAAAGTGGTGCTTCAGATTAAGAACAGTTTCAGGTTAAGAACGGACCTCCGGAACGAATTAAGTACTTAACTCGAGTTACCACTGTACTGTCTTCCTCTTCTTCCTCCCTGGAGGGGTCAGGAAGGGGAGGCGGTCTCCACCATTCCTCCTCTGCCCAGTCCCTGACACCCCGCCGGATAGCCTAATTCAAATAGGAGTGCGCAGAAAGCTGGGAACAAGGTGTGCTGTGGCATTTTCTTCATGGGCTACATACCTCGTGACAGTAATGTGCATAAAACCGGGAGATGCATTTTTATGGTGTAGGCAGGGTGACTGCAATCTGATGGAGGAAACAGGAAGCTTACCAAAATCCTGTCCCATAGCTGTTGCTTTATGCCAGGGTTGGACCCTGCAGATGCTGTGGGACTCCAGCTTGCATCCCACTCAGCCAGCATGGCCAATGGTCAGGGATGATGGGAATTATAACAACTCAAGGGCCACAGGTGAGTCACAAGGTAGAAAGATTTCTACCTTTACTCCATGTCTGCTGATTTAGTGGGCATATTGATAAGGTATCGGCTAAACGCTTCCCAGTGATTATGGAATTTTATTTTATTATATTTTATCTTCTCTTATACTCAGGAGAAACCCGTGATTTTAATTCACTAGAGCCTAGAACCTCTTTATTAAACATCGTGAATGCAATGAGTGATTCACTGACTGGAAGGAAGAACATGTAAGATTGTAAGTGATGTTTGGGAATGTTTGAAATACCCCCCCCCGAAATGAATCTGGGGTGCATCCCGAACCGAAATTGACCTTTTCCATTTCTCAGGACCTAAATTGGTAGGTAGGACTAAGAGAGAACCCTGCCTGATCTCCAGGAAAGCCACATCCCACCAGTGTAGAAAATGCCCACCTAGATGGACCACTGGGCTGACTTGGGAGAAGGCCAATTCCTATGTTTCCACGAAATCACACTGCTTTTACCACTGCTGCTACCAGCTGTCGAGCTGAGCTGAGTCAATTTGGCAGAGTAACAGCAGACTTCCTTCTGTAATATGACAGGAAAGCATGACTACAACCTGCTTGAAGGAGATGGAATAAATAAGTTGGTCAAGAAAAAACACTGGTGAAATGTATGACATTTTATTAATTTGCTAACATTATAAGCCAACATACAAAGGAGATTCCAGGGAGAAGAGGAAGGGAGGAGGTGTGGGGAGGGGAACGACATAGGAAGGAAACCAGACTTGATGGATCAACGTAGCATTAGAGGAAATCAGAGAATAAACTTGGTCCCTTTGAACATGAAAGGACTCTTTCTTCTCGGCTGCTGGAGGCACGAGGAACTCATCAGACCCATCCAGCCTTTAGGCACAGTCCAATCTCCTCACCACCTTCTCAACGGTCTTCCCATCATGCGTCACTTTGCAGGTGACTGTCTCATAGCTCTCCCAGTCGGACTTTTTCATGCTGAGGTAGCTGCTGGCCGCGTACTTGTCATTCAGCTTGGTGGGCGTGGTTGTCTCCACCCCAGAGGAGATGGTGGCGCCATCAGCCTGCCAGGTAACTTGGACAACGCCTGGGTAAAAGCCATCCATGAGACACACCGCGGTGGCTTTGTCTGAGCTCTTCAGTTCTTCTGGGGATGGTGGGAAGACGTTCACTGTTGGAGGTACTGTTGGCTGACCTGGAAGTCAAGGGGAAATCTGGTTAAGTGTCGTGTCTCAGGGGGGTATTAAATATTTGACACATATAATAATTTATTTGATTTCATAAAGGAAGTACTATCTGACTCTATTCCCCAAAGTTGTGTCCTGAAATGTTTTGTAAGGACATTTGACTATCTGAAAACTATACCTTGAGCTGAAAGTGTCCTACAAGATGTCTTACAGCTCTTTATGATTCTATGAAAAAGGCCCAGGAGGACCAGGTCGTATTCCTTTATAGCAACCAAAAATGTTGTCGTGCAACAAACACATGTTTCAGCCCATGCAATATATATTATGGTCTATGAAGCAACATAGGCATTCTTGGCATGTTTGATCTGTGGTGATCTGTGAAAGGAAGAGTTTAGACTACATCAGTCCAGTTAGGAATATCTACATCTAGAACGCCATAGACGCTAAAGAGCTGCTGTCAAATTTTACACATCATTTGGGAAGACAGGCCAGTGTACTGGAAGAAGCAAAGTTGGACTGATCATCTTGTGCAGATGCCTGATTATAGTCTTCCAAAGCAAATACAGTGGTACCTCTACTTACATTGATCTCGGGTTACGTATCCTTCGGGATACGTACGCGGCAAACCCAGAAGTATTTTTCTGGATTTTGCTGTGCGTGCATGCGCAAAAGCGCTAAACGGTGCCACGCACATGCGCAGTAGCTGCACCTCCAGTTGCGAATTCCTT
Organism: Podarcis erhardii; assembly: GCF_964252035.2. NCBI lineage: Eukaryota > Metazoa > Chordata > Lepidosauria > Squamata > Lacertidae > Podarcis > Podarcis erhardii. The sequence continues at coordinate 28,399,974 of NC_138505.1, read as the reverse complement.
GGGATCCAACTGTTTGCAACTGGAGGTACCACTGTACGCTATTCTGAACTTAAAAATGGGAAGTGCAATGCTGGTGGTCAACAAAAGAGATTTAAAGACTCTCAAGGCAAATATAAAAACATGTAGTACAGTTGTACCTTGGGTTAAGAACTTAATTAGTTCTGGAGGTTTGTTCTTAACCTGAAACTGTTCTTAACCTGAAGCACCACTTTAGCTAATGGGGCCTCCTGCTGCCGCTGCACCGCTGCTGCACGATTTCTGTTCTTATCGTGAAGCAAAGTTCTTAACCCGAGGTACTATTTCTGGGTTAGCGGAGTCTGTAACCTGAAGTGTATGTAACCTAAAGTGTATGTAACCCGAGGTACCACTGTATAATAACCGACAACTGGGAAGCATTGGCCTGCGAGCACTCCAGTTGGAGAACAGCTTTTACCAAAGGTGTTGTGGACTTTGTAGATGCTCAAACTCAGAACGAAAGGGAGAAACACGCTAAGAGGAGGGCACGCTCGGCAAACCCTCACCATGACCAACGCCCGCCCGGAAACCCATGTCTCCACTGTGGAAGGACTTGTGGATCCAGAATTGGCCTCCACAGTCACTTACAGACTCACTTTTAAAACTGTGTTTATGGAAGACAAACTTACTCAGCCAAAGAAAGAAGAAGGAAGCTGTTCAGATCTCCCTATCCCATAACTGTGCAAGTGCTGCCAGTCAGCGTAAAGCAGGGATGTAGAATCTGTGTCTCTCCAATCGGTGACAGCCCCATTAAGCATGGCCAGGGCTGATGTGATTTCTGGAGTCACAGCATCCGGGCAAAGGTAGAGGGTTACTATGTTACCCCATCCCTGACATGGTCAGGAGTGGACAAGATCAATGCACAATTTGGACTGGTCACTTGTTCTTAAGTACAGTGGTGCCTCAGGTTACATACGCCTCAGGTTTCATACGCTTCAGGTTACAGACTCTTCTAACCCAGAAATATTACCTCGGGGTAAGTACTTTGCTTCAGGATGAGAACAGAAATTGTGCTCCGGCGGCGTGGCAGCAGCAGGAGGCCCCATTAGCTAAAGTGGTGCTTCAGGTTAAGAACAGTTTCAGGTTAAGTACAGCCCTCCAGAACAAATTAAGTACGTAACCAGAGGTACCACTGTACAAAGGATTGTTCAAAATTACAAGTTCTTCTGGGGAAATGACCCACATATTTATACTGGCTGCCATAGCGAAGGAGAGATCAATAAAGCACCCTGTTTGCTCTCAGAGGGGGTGAACTTTCATTGCACATAAATATTTTAAAGTCAATAAGATGAGCCCTTCTGGATCAGGTGAGAAGCCCAACTGGCTTGGGACACTGTGCTCATAGCAGTCAACCTTGTATCTATTGGAAGCTTGCAAAAAGATTTTGAGAGCAACAGCCCTCTCTGTGCTTTTGATCCATGGCAACGGGTATTGCAAAATGGCCTCTAAGAGCATCAGAAAATAAGAGGTCTGCTGGATCAGGGTTGCAATGGCCCATCTAGTCCTCCATTCTGCTCTCACAGTGATCAACTGGGTGTCCATGGGAAGCTCACAAGCATGAACAGAGTGCTGCAGCACTCTGCCCATTTGGGAGTCCAAGCAACAACCATTTTTGCTCACTGGCGCAGCCATATAGAGGGGAAAGACAGCATTTCACTTCTGTAAACAAGTCTTAACTCTGAATCTGGAGAGTAAAAATCACTGAGGTGAAATCTCTTCCAGTTATTATTATTTTTTTAACATAAAAAGGGGGAGATGTTTTTCTCTGGTTCCCCCTTCCCCTCGCTGCCAACTGCCTCACACTGTTCAGAAGGTCCCACAACCATCTGGAATGAATTTTAAGCCAGGGGAGACCTGAGTTGGGTGGGGTAAATCAGAGAAAACTCTGTCCCCTTCTCATATGTTAGTGGATGGCTTCACTGAAAGCAGAATAGGAGCATGGGTTTTTATCAATATAATAATAATAATAATAATAATAATAATAATAATAATAATAATAATAATATGATTTCAACCATTGTCACAGAAAAAGAACAAGCACCTCTGAATAAGGTATCCTATTGGCAAGTGTTGTAGTCAGGTAACAGGGATACGTTAATGGGTCAATTTTAGTTTCTTATTTTCCTGGGCTTAAGTTCCGTTTCCCATGTTTTCAAATCAGTTTATATTCACCATCTTTTTCCCCAACATGCACACATTTCCAAGCTGATTTACCCCTCTTTGTATAGATCCATTTGCACAACCCATTTAAAACAGGATCAAAGCACTCTAAATAGTCATGGCTTCCCCCAAAGAACTCTGGGAACGGTACTTTGGAAAGGTTGAGGAGGGATTTTAAGATCCCTCTATTCCCGTCACAGAGCTACAATTCACAGAATTCCCACGGGAGACAAATTGATTGTTAAACCCCTCTGGGTCTGAAGATGTCACAACGGTCTGAAGAGCTCCCTGGGCTTTCTCCCTTTTAATGCTTGGCTTATAATGATCAGTATCATTTATATACCTATTTGTAAATCTGCCTATATTTATATTTACATTAGGATTAATGGAATATTCTTATTGCCAGTGCCAGCTTGCTTTACTCCAAACAGGACTAGTATTAGATACAACCTAGTGTCTTTGGCTTTGCTCCTTCCTTTTATACTTGCAAATAAAAATAAAAGTACCCACATATTTTTCCCCCAGTGAGACCAACATTAAGTTTAGGGTGTGAGAATTGAGACTAAAGAAATAGGGAAATTGGTTAATTCTCTCTCCTGCTGTGCCTCTATTTCAGTTAAAAAATGAAACTTGTTGCATTTGATTCCATCATGCCCCTTAAATCTCAGGTGATTTTTCTAGATATATCAGTTTAGATCTCTCTTAGCCTTCTTGCAAAACCCTCACTTCAACTTTTTCCTAAAAACCCATTCAGTTTTGCTGAAATATGTAGACTGTGGTTTACATTTTACGTGGCTACATTTAACTATCAACAAAATGTTGAACATCTTCAGATTTTTATTTTAAAAGTCATTTGGGAGCCTGCGCCTGTGGAATACTGAGTTTGACAAAACAAAAAACAGTTCTTTTGAACAGAATCTGTTCTATGATTCTAGATAGGGAGACCCAAAATAGAAAAAGTAAAGAGAGCCACATTAGTTCCTAAGAAAAATTCAGAAATCTACAGTAGGACTATACATTTATAAACCCAGCCCAAATGTCACAGGGCAGTCTTCAAGTTTATCAGTTCTCCAGAATGATCTGGAAAGCTGAGATTCTCCACACTATTTTATTACATTTTGGTTGGTCTCTATGGATTTTGGAGCACCATTAGAAACTGATTCAACCTTCCTCATAAATCATATTGGGTACCTGGAAGGAACACTACAACTCAAATTTACTTTTCTACCATCTTTTCCACCCAACAGTAAGATTATGTCAAGGTTAGCCAGGAAGGGGAATTTGATAGAAACATTTTCAAAGATTGTCACAATGACCGACCAATAATTTCCCAGTGTTATTGAGGAGAGAAGAGGCACGTAAAACAGATTTGCGACATCCTGCTCTGGCTAGGATTACAAATACAGTTTCTATTAAAGGCTCGTTGTAAACTAAACAACAGAAACCCTAAAGTCAGCTTTACAGTCAGAGAAGGAAAAGAGGGCAAAAATGATGGAAAAGTTAGAATATAGTCACAGGTATGGAAAGGGTTGTGATAAATTCAGTGACTTACCTGTGACAGTCAGGTGGGTCCCTCCTCCGAAGACATACCACAGTGACACAAAGCTGTACAAAAACCTGCTGTTCCTTCACAAGGCCATTGACAACTATCCCATATGGGATTAGTGTGGGTAATAGGACAACTTCTGTTTTACTTACAGTGACATTACAGCTCAGTTTTATTTTTTTACCATCTTTAGCATCCAATGGTTCAGCCACCAAGGCTATTTTGATATATGTCACAAGGACCTAGACTAAGGAAAAGAAATCCCCGTCCACCCCTAACTTTCCAGTGTTATTGAGGAGAGAAGAAACCTGCAAAATGGGTTTGCACAATTCAGCTCTGGCTAGGATTTCAAATACCGTTTATAGTAAATTCTCATTGCAAAGTAAATGACAGCCGGAGAAGGAAAAGAGGGCAAAAGTGATGGAAAAGTTAAAATATTGCCACAGGTGTGGAAAGGACTGATAAATTCAGGGACTTACCAAGGACAGTCAAGTGAGTCCCTCCTCCGAAGACGAACCACAGTGACACACAGCTTGACAAAAACCTGCTGTTCCTTCACAATGCGACAACTATCCCATTTGGGAATAGAATGGGCAGTAGGAGAACTGCTATTGTCCTTACGGTATACATAGGTAAAGGTAAAGAGACCCCTGACCATTAGGTCCAGTCGTGACCAACTCTGGGTTTGTGGCGCTCATCTCGCTTTACTGGCCGAGGGAGCCGGCGTACAGCTTCCAGGTCATGTGGCCAGCATGACTAAGCCGCTTCTGGTGAACCAGAGCAGCGCACGGAAACACCGTTTACCTTCCCGCCGGAGTGGTACCTATTTATCTACTTGCACTTTGATGTGCTTTCAAACTGTTAGGTTGGCAGGAGCAGGGACGGAGCAACGGGAGCTCACCCCATCACGGGGATTCGAACCGCCGACCTTCTGATCGGCAAGTCCTAGACTCTGTGGTTTAACCCACAGCGCCACGGTGGCACATTTCCCCCCAATTCTGAAGAAGTTTATTTTTAATAGATTTATAAGCTGCTTTCCCCAGAAATCCAATGTTTCATAAAGCGGTATACAAACACCAGTCAAAACAAGGAGTTCAAATACAGTTTTAGAGAATGCTTAGAGTCAATGGCACATGCAATGAAATATTGTACATAGCAGTATGTTTGGGAAGAAAAATGTCATACTTACCTGGCTCATCTCTGGGCAAGGCGGATACAGTCTGTGCTGAGTATCTGGAAGAATCTCTGGCCTTCCAAGTAGTTCTGTTCCAAGTTATTCATTTCTAAATGTAAGGAGTATTATAGATGGATTTCTCTGGTCCATGGGAAGCCACTGTGGTGCCCTTCAGTTCCTGTGGACTACAACTCCTATCGTTCCTAAGCATTGACCATCCTAACTGTGGATGATCGGCATTGTAGTTCAAAAGATCTGGAAGCCACCATGTTGCCTACCTCTGCTTTAGTCATCCTAACTAGATCTCTATAGGAGAACCAAACCATTGATACCACTGCCTTATTTTGTGCAGCAGATGTTGGCCCTGTTTTTTACAAGAGGCCTCACAAGTGAATTAATCTGTAAGCAGTGAAGCTTTGTCTTCTTATAAATTACCGTAAACTCAATGCACTGGAGCTTAAATATGAACTTCCCTAATCAGCTACAGGTATGTTTCAGAGAAACCAGTTATCACTGATTTTTAAAAATGAGCTTGTTATTGAGTTTTGAGAGGTGCCAATGAATTTCATTTATTCAGGGTGAAACAGAGATGTTTCCACTGATGCATAATCTGGCACTTAGGATTTGTGGGTAGAAGAAAACTCTCGATTGCTTCTATGGCTTCTGACTTCTCTCATTTGCACACTGTCCAACTTCCTGTGTAAAATAACGCAGGCCTGGGAAGTTTCCCTTCAAATGTATTTCGATCAGAATTGCACTGCACCATGGATTTGTGGTCAGCATGGATTTCATAGATAAAAGCCAACAGGAGCAGACTTCTGCAAAGCCGATACTCACAAACTGATTGTTTTTATTATTCTTATTTATGTATCTCATTTGAGTGGCAATTAGTTCCAAGGTAGAGTGTTTACCTGCTGAACCATCCATGAGGTTCAGCCATGGTCACCTGGTCAGCAAGGTACCTTGGACCACGTCTGCTTACATATGTTCAGGCCTAAATAACAGCAGGTACACATGAAACGCTGCCTGTGGCAAATTGGGCTCCTTTGGAAGGAAGGACGGCATAGACAGACTATAATAAACAAATGATGCTGTGGAAGACCTCTTTGAAAAATTGTAGATGTGCATTTCGATCATAATTGCCCTGTTGTGTGTGTTTGTAGTAGTCCATCGTAGGCAGAAACTGGGGGAGATGCAGTGGGGGCTGCTGCTCATTGTTATGGGGGTGAATCTGTGAGCATGAGGCATGGAATGGAAGACAACTTTGGTCAAGAGAACTCTGGCTTAAGTAGGGTCCAGTTGGATGCTGAGGAGAGGTGAGATGCAGCAGCTGGAGAACTTTGAGAGTGAAGGGGAGGAAGCTGACCCTCCATGGACGAGTTGGAAATAAAAAAGTGGGAGCTGGCTAAGGAGAGACCTGCTTGCTGAGCTGGTGTAAATCCTCACCATTTGATGCTCCCTGACATTTGATACCCATCATAGGTTCACTCCCTGGTGCCCTGAGTACCCACAAAATTCCCCATGAAGGGGCCGGGCACCCACAAATTTCTGTGCCAGGGCCATGATCACTTCATTGCACCTACGGTGCCAGACAGCCACATTTGCGGAGTCAAGTTGGCATTCCTGGTACCCATTGTGTACATATGGCTCAGAAGCAGCCATAAACATCTTGCAAGGACATGGGTATTTTCCTCTCTCTCCCTTTCCCCCTGTCAGGTTGCTGTCAGCAGCTCCTGGCTGGTTGCCCAGGAAAGTATAAAAACAAGGAAAGGTTTCTTAGAGTCCTTTTTTATTTTAATATTACAGAGAGAAGCTATAGAACCCACCCTCTTGGATAATGGTGTTCTCCTGAGTGAATCTCCACCCTCCATCTCTCCCACTTCCTCTTTCATCATCACTTCTATAGGTGATGCAACGTGCCCTCTGTCTTTGAGCTCTTTGATCTCCTACTTTTAAGGCTTGCGGGTTCTGGGAGATGGAGGGTCTGGGATGCTTTCTAAAGACACCGTGTCAGCTAGCTGCCATTCTGGTCCTGTCCCCTTCTCTCCCATTATTTCCCAACTTCCACCCTCCTTTGCCTTTGAGCTGTGACCTCCCTCAAACCCCTGTTCTAGATCTATACAGTGGTACCTCAGGTTACATACGCTTCAGGTCACAGATGCTTCAGGTTACAGACTCCGCTAACCCAGAAATAGTGTTTCAGGTTAAGAACTTTGCTTCAGGATGAGAACAGAAACCGTGCTCCGGCGGTGCGGCAGCAGCGGGAGGCCCCATTAGCTAAAGTGGTGCTTCAGGTTAAGAACAGTTTCAGGTTAAGAACGGACCTCCGGAATGAATTAAGTACTTAACCCGAGGTACCACTGTACTGTCTTCCTCTTCTTCCTCCCTGGAGGGGTCAGGAAGGGGAGGGGGTCTCCACCATTCCTCCTCTGCCCAGTCCCTGACACCCCGCCGGATAGCCTAATTCAAATAGGAGTGCGCAGAAAGCTGGGAACAAGGTGTGCTGTGGCATTTTCTTCATGGGCGACATACCTTGTGACAGTAATGTGCATAAAACTGGGAAATGCATTTTTATGGTGTAGGCAGGGTGACTGCAATCTGATGGAGGAAACAGGAAGCTTACCAAAATCCTCTCCCATAGCTGTTGCTTTATGCCAGGGTTGGACCCTGCAGATGCTGTGGGACTCCAGCTTGCATCCCACTCAGCCAACATGGCCAATGGTCAGGGATGATGGGAATTATAACAACGCAAGGGCCACAGGTGAGTCACAAGGTAGAAAGATTTCTACCTTTACTCCATGTCTGCTGATTTAGTGGGTATATTGATAAGGTATCGGCTAAAAGCTTCCCAGTGATTATGGAATTTTATTTTATTATATTTTATCTTATCTTATACTCAGGAGAAACCCGTGATTTTAATTCACTAGAGCCTAGAACCTCTTTATTAAACATCGTGAATGCAATGAGTGATTCACTGACTGGAAGGAAGAACATGTCAGATTGTAAGTGATGTTTGGGAATGTTTGAAATACCCCCCCCCCCGAAATGAATCTGGGGTGCATCCCGAACCGAAATTGACCTTTTCCATTTCTCAGGACCTAAATTGGTAGGTAGGACTAAGAGAGAACCCTGCCTGATCTCCAGGAAAGCCACATCCCACCAGTGTAGAAAATGCCCACCTAGATGGCCCACTGGGCTGACTTGGGAGAAGGCCAATTCCTATGTTTCCACGAAATCACACTGCTTTTACCACTGCTGCTACCAGCTGTCGACCTGAGCTGAGTGCATTTTGGCAGAGTAACAGCAGACTTCCTTCTGTAATATGACAGGAAAGCATGACTACAACCTGCTTGAAGGAGATGGAATAAATAAGTTGGTCAAGAAAAAACACTGGTGAAATGTATGACATTTTATTAATTTGCTAACATTATAAGCCAACATACAAAGGAGATTCCAGGGAGAAGAGGAAGGGAGGAGGTGTGGGGAGGGGAACGACATAGGAAGGAAACCAGGCTGAATGGATCAACGTAGCATTAGAGGAAATCAGAGAATAAACTTGGCCCCCTTGAACATGAAAGGACTCTTTCTTCTCGGCTTCTGGAGGCACGAGGAACTCATCAGACCCATCCAGCCTTTAGGCACAGTCCAATCTCCTCACCACCTTCTCAACGGTCTTCCCATCATGCGTCACTTTGCAGGTGACTGTCTCATAGCTCTCCCAGTCGGACTTTTTCATGCTGAGGTAGCTGCTGGCCGCGTACTTGTCATTCAGCTTGGTGGGCGTGGTTGTCTCCACCCCAGAGGAGATGGTGGCGCCATCAGCCTGCCAGGTAACTTGGACAACGCCTGGGTAAAAGCCATCCATGAGACACACCGCGGTGGCTTTGTCTGAGCTCTTCAGTTCTTCTGGGGATGGTGGGAAGACGTTCACTGTTGGAGGTACTGTTGGCTGACCTGGAAGTCAAGGGGAAATCTGGTTAAGTGTCGTGTCTCAGGGGGGTATTAAATATTTGACACATGTAATAATTTATTTGATGTCATAAAGGAAGTACTATCTGACTCTATTCCCCAAAGTTGTGTCCTGAAATGTTTTGTAAGGACATTTGACTATCTGGAAACCATGACTTGTTGATGTCAATCTCCTCCAAAAGCTTTTCTTCTCCCCCAGCCTCAAGAAACTTTGTAATACTGTTGCTTGTGAAGCCTTCTTCACTGTTTAACTGCTATTATGCATTATATATTCTCAGAGTGCCCCACCATTTAATATATCATATGGATGTATCCTAAAAGATTTATTGTGCTCCATATGATAGTGATGTCAGAAACTGGGAGCTGCCATTTAAATTTCCCATAATGCTCCTGCATTACTCTGAGGCACTGTGAGCAAATTTAAATGGTGGCTCCTGGAACCATCTATTTTTAGAAAGAGGAATCATTGAGCTGTAAGTTGGACTAGGTGTGGTTGAAGGCCCCTTTGATCTCTTCATGATTCTCCGAAAATTGCCAAGGGGAACTGAACCTTAATGCTTCATAGCACAGAAAATATTGTTGTGCAATATACACATAATTTAACCTGTATCTTTTGGTCTATGAAGCAACACAGCCATTCTTGGCACCCTTGAGCTGCGGTGATCTGTAAGAGGAAGAGTTTATTCAGAGATTTCTCCTTCTCATTACAGTGCATGAGTCTGGTTGGGAATATCTGCAACTAGAATACAATAATGCACATGGGAGGGAGTTGTAGATCATACGTCTATGCTAATGGGAGAGGCTACAGAACATGGTTTCCATGCAAAAGGTCTTGGGGTCATAGTCTGACATTTCTAGGGCTTTGAAAAACTTCCTGAACTTCTGTCCTTTCATCTCCGCTCTATAAAATATTGATGAGTTAAAACCAATTAACACAAAGATAAAACAAAGTTAAGACTAATTTAGAAACTGGAGAGCTGCTTAGCAACTGGGATATACATTCCCTGCCTGATATGCACTTTTAAACTCACATATTTATACTGACAGCCATAGCAAAGGAGAGATCTACAAAGCACCTTATTTGTTGTTGTACACGTGGCGAACTATCATTGTCAGGAGTGCCAACTTGGCCCCACAACTGTGGGTGCCCCGGGCCATGGGTGCCATGCAGCGTCCATGGCCCTGGAACAGAAATTCGTGGGTGCCTGGTCTGTTCATGGGGAAATTTGTGGGTGCTCAGGCACCAAGGGCCCCAGGGCGTCAGCACCTATGTTCAATGCGCATAAGTATTTTAAAGAATATACAATGAGCCTTTCTAGATGTGGTCAAAAGTAGGGTTGGCATATTCCAACAGTAGGGTTGCCTTTTTGTTTTTCAAAGTTTTTGAGCTTTTGGGGGAACGAAGAAGAAGAGTTTGGATTTGATATCCCGCTTTATCACTACCCAAAGGAGTCTCAAAGCAGCTAACATTCTCCTTTCCCTTCTTCCCCCACAACTAACACTTGTTGAGGTGAGTGGGGCTGAGAGACTTCAGAGAAGTGTGACTGGCCCAAGGTCACCCAGCAGCTGCAGGTGGAGGAGCGGGGAAGTGAACCCAGTTCATCAGATTACGAGTCTAGTGCTCTTAACCACTACACCACACTGGCTCTCCATTTTGGACTTCTTTTTCATTTTTTAAAGCATTATTCTAAAAAATAAAATAAAAGAATTGCCCTAGTTGCCATACACCGCAGCAAAAATATGCCCGGATGCCATTTTGGAAGTCCGATTCCCAGACTTTGACAACAGAGCCCATGTCATTTGACAATCTGAGAGCTACACTGCTCCATGCACTTTTGATTCCTAGCAACTGCTGTTGAGAGACAGCCTCCAAGAATGGATAGAGAACATAGCATTAAAACAGTAGAAGAGTTCAGCTGGATGAGGACTGCAAAGGCCTATCTAGTCCTCTGTTCTGCTCTCACAGTGGTCAGCCTGATGTCTATGGGACGCTCGCAAGCAGGAACAGAGGGCAGAAGCCCCCTCCCCAATTGGGAGTCCAAGCAACGGCCATTTTTGCCCGCTGAGAGGGTCATTTGGGGGGGATGAGGCAGTGCTTCACTTTTGTGAACAAGCCTTAGCTCCAAATTCAGAGGATAAAGATCCCTGAGGTGAAATCCATTCCAGTTTTGTGAAGACACTATCTATGAACATAGAAAGGGGGAGAGGATTTTCTCTGGTTTCCCCTCGTTGCCAGCTGCCTCACACTGTTCAGAAGGTCCCACAACCCCCTGGACTGGATCTCAAAGGTTGGAGGACCACACTTGGATAGGGAAAATTAGAGAAAAATCTGCCCCCTTCTCAAATGTCAACAGATGTCTCCACTGAAAGCAGAAGGGGAGCATTGGTTTTTATCCATATTTTTTTTTAAAAAAAGCAATCATCATAATAAAATGATTTCAACCATGTTACAAGAAAAAGACGAACAAGCAACTCTGAACAAGTCATCTTACTGGCATGTGTTGTCGTCAGGTAATGGGGAAGCGTTAATCCTCTCTATTATAGTTTCTCATTTTATTGCGCTTAAGTTCAATTCCCCATGTTTTCAAATCAATTTAAGGTTTCTTTTTTGGTCCTCACAAAATGTTCACCAGTTTTTCTCCCAACACATAGCACATATATTTACAATCAGTTTTACCTTTCTTTGTACAGCTTCATTTGCACCGTACAAAAAGTGCAAGGTTTTTATCGGGGATAATTAGAATAAAATCTATCATTTGATTAATGATGTAAAACCCCAAAATGTCTTTTCTATAGTTAAGTTTTTACCTCTATCTTCAGTACATTTTATTTTATTTTATTGCTACGGCTAGTGGCTGATTCAAATAAAGATTTGACCATCTATCATCTATCTATCTATCATCTACCTATCTATCTACCATCTACCATCTACCATCTACCATCTACCATCTACCTATACATTTAAAGCAGGCTCAAAGCACTCTAAACAGTCATGGCTTCCCCCATTAGAGCCCTGGGAACTGTGGTTTGGAAAGGTTACTGAGAGATTTTAGGATCCCCCTATTCTCCTCACGCAGCTATAATTTTCAGAGTTCCCACGGGAGACAGATTGATTGCTGAACCCCTCTTGGTCTGAAGATCTTGTCGTAATCTGAAGACCACCAGCCCTGGTGCTTTCTCCCTTTTAGTGCATGGCTTATAACCATCAGTCTCATTTAGGTACCTATTTGGACATGTGGACATGCCTATATTAATGGATTAATGGAATATTCTTATTGTTAATGTCATCTGGGTTGCACCCAACTCAGTATTAGTCCATGCAGACCAACTGAAATGAATGGAGTTAAATTTGTTCATTTCAGCAGGTCTACTCTGAGCAAGGATTAGCATGGGTGCAGCCCATGTTTTTTCCTTCCTTCCTTCTTTCTTTTTTTGTTATATTTACCAAGAAGATATTCTGAAAGAAAGAAAGAAAGAAAGAAAGAAAGAAAGAAAGAAGCATATATATTTTTCCAGTGGGACCAACAGTAAGTCTGGGATGCAGCAACTGAGACTAGGGAATTACATTAATAATCTTTACTGCTGTGCCTCTACTTCAATTAATAAATTAAGCCTGTGCAGTTGATTTAACAGCAAATGAAAAAGTCAGGAGATCTGATTATCAATCTCATGGGTTAGGTTGCTTTCAACCTTCTGATGCACTGTGAATTGCAAAGTGGTCACTTCTGTTTGTTCCCAAACCCCATTCAGTTCTGCTGAAATTTTATGCACAGAGTTGACCCTGGTTCCCATTTCAGATGATTTCATTTTGTGTTGTAGAATGCAGAGAGTCCTGGTTCTCTTAGATTGGGAACATGTTGCTCTGAACTGCAGAGCTATCTAGAAGCAGAATCTATTCTATTCCTCTGCTTATGAAGTCCCAAAATGAAAATACAAAATTAGAAAAAGTAAAGGGAGCTACATTAGAAAAAAACACACAGCCCAGATCCAACCATTTTATAAAGTGGGCCAAAATGTCACAATGTAAGGTGCAAGTGTTTAGGCCCTCCAGAATGGAGATTTCTGGAAACCCGAAATGCTTCACGCTATTTTGTGACATTTTGGTTGGTGTATTGCTTTAATGTGAGCTTTGGAGCACAATTCGGGGATTATCCAAACTGCCCTTAATTCATATTGGCTACCTGGAATAGATTCACTTCTCTGCTATCTTTAGCATCCACCAGTAAAATTATGTCTGAGTTTAGCCAGCACGGAGATTTGCAAAAAATGATTTCCAAAGACAGTCACATTGACCTAGACTAAGGAAAAGAATTTCCCACCCAGCCTGAAATAACTGTCCAATGTTCTTGAGGAAAGAAGAGGCAGGTAACATGGTTTTGCAATATCCCGTTCTGGCTAGGATTACAAGTACATTTTCTATGAAAGGCTCATTGTAAAATAAACAACAAATGCCCTAAGGTCAGGTTTACAGTCAGAGAAGGAAAAAAGGGCAAAAACGATGGAAAAGTTAGAATATTGTCACAGGTATGGAAAAGGTTGTGATAAATTCAGTGACTTACCTGTGACAGTCAGCTGGGTCCCTCCTCCGAAGATCCACCACAGTGACACACAGCTATACAAAAACCTGCTGTCTCTTCACAAGGAGAGACAAGCCATCGACACCTATCCCATTTGGGAATAGAATGGACAACAGGACAACTTCTGTTTTCCTTACAGTGACATATTTCCCCCCTATTTCTTAAGAAGTTTTAAAAAAATTATAAGCCACTTTTCCAAGAGATTGAATGTTTCATAAAGTGGTGGACGAAAACAAAACAAAACAAAAAAGCAGTACAAAGGAGCCATCTTTTAAATAGAGTCAATGGAACATACAGTGGTATCTTGGTTCTCAAACTTAATCCATTCTGGAAGTCTGTTCCAAAACCAAAGCATTCCAAAACCAAGGCGTGCTTTCCCATAGAGAGCAATGCAAAACGGATTAATCTGTTCCAGACTTTTAAAAACAACCCCTAAAACAGCAATTTAACATGAATTGTACTATGTAACAAGACCATTGATCCATAAAATGAAAGCAATAACCAATGTACTGTACTATAAAATAAATAAGACAGCATTGTAGATGATAAAAAATTAAATTATTATTATTTTCTTACCTGCACTGATGATAGTCATTGTTTGGATGGGGGACTGTTATCCATTTCCGCAGTCACACCATCAGTCAATCAATCAATCAAACAATCAATCAGTAGCTGAACTAGGTTCCACGCAGTCACAAAAACAAATGAACTGGAAAAGCCTCAAAAACAAAAATGGAAAATAAATACAAAAACAAAAGTGCCAAACTTAATCTGTTCCAGAAGTCTGTTCGAAAACCAAGGCACAGCTTCTGATTGGTGCAGGCACCCCAGAAACAATAACCAACAGCCACATTTGACGTTCGGTTTCCCAAAAACGTTCAAAAACCAGAACACTTACTTTCGGCGTTTGAGAACCAAGGCGTTTGAGAACCAAGGTATCACTGTACAATTAAAAATATAGTTAACGGTGTTTTGGAAGAAAGATGACATAATGACCTGGTTCACCCGTGGGAGCAGCATTCCTGAATTCTGTCTGGCAGCCAGAAGACTCTCAGGTCTTCCAAGGAGTTCTGTTGCCCATTATTTTTCTCTTGATGTTGGGAGTGCGATGGATGAGTTCCTTTGGTCCACCAGTAGCCAAGGCAGTGCCCTCCATGTGACTGCAACCCCCTTCATCCCTGACCATAGGCCACCCTAATTGTGGATTATGGGAGTTGTAGTCCAAACACTTAGAAGGTTACCAGGACTTTGCCACTTCAGTTTGGTCTCTGGAGGAGAATCCAAGAATTGGTACCACTGTCTCATTTAGTCCAGAAGATGTTGGCTCTGTTTCTGACAAGAGGCCTCGCAACTGAATCAGTCTGGAGGCAGTGAAGCTTTCTTTGTGCCACAATAGTTTTTTTTTATAAATTAAACTCAATGCACTAGACCGTTCTTTGGAGTTCAAGTATGAACTTCCTTAATTAGCTTCTAGTATGTCTCAGAGAAAACACTTATCACAGGTTTAAAAAAATGAACTTGTACATTGAGTTCTGAAAGCTGCTGCTGAATTTCATTTATTCAGGGTGAAATACATATGCTTCCATTAATGCACAATCCTGCACTTCAAATTTGCAGATAGAAGAAAACTCCATTGCTTCTATGGGTCTCTGCCTGGTCTTTGACAACAATAAGGAATGATGGATTGATCTGTGGGTTCTGACTTCTCTCCCTTGCACACTGTCCATTTTTTGGCCTGCTAGCATTATTTATTCTGTGGTTCTTGTGATGAAGAGTGAATCATAGAATCATAGAATCATAGAGTTGGAAGAGACCACAAGGGCCATCGAGTCCAACCCCCTGCCAAGCAGGAAACACCATCAGAGCACTCTTGACATATGGTTGTCAAGCCTCTGCTTAAAGACCTCCAAAGAAGGAGACTCCACCACACTCCTTGGCAGCAAATTCCACTGTCAAACAGCTCTTACTGTCAGGAAGTTCTTCCTAATGTTTAGGTGGAATCTTCTTTCTTGTAGTTTGGATCCATTGCTCCGTGTCCGCTTCTCTGGAGCAGCAGAAAACAACCTTTCTCCCTCCTCTATGTGACATCCTTTTATATATTTGATCATGGCTATCATATCACCCCTTAACCTCCTCTTCTCCAGGCTAAACATGCCCAGCTCCCTTAGCCGTTCCTCATAAGGCATCGTTTCCAGGCCTTTGACCATTTTGGTTGCCCTCCTCTGGACACGTTCCAGTTTCTCAGTGTCTTTCTTGAACTGTGGTGCCCAGAACTGGACACAGTACTCCAGGTGAGGTCTGACCAGAGCAGAATACAGTGGCACTATTACTTCCCTTGATCTAGATGCTATACTCCTATTGATGCAGCCCAGAATTGCATTGGCTT
Source organism: Podarcis erhardii (assembly GCF_964252035.2). Classification (NCBI taxonomy): domain Eukaryota; kingdom Metazoa; phylum Chordata; class Lepidosauria; order Squamata; family Lacertidae; genus Podarcis; species Podarcis erhardii. The sequence continues at coordinate 28,384,147 of NC_138505.1, read as the reverse complement.
TTTTAGCTGCCGCGTCACACTGTTGGCTCATGTCAAGTTTGTGGTCAACCAAGACTCCTAGATCCTTTTCACATGTACTGCTCTCAAGCCAGGTGTCACCCATCTTGTATTTGTGCCTCTCATTTTTTTGTGCCCAAGTGCAATACTTTACGTTTCTCATTGTTAAAATTCATCTTGTTTGTTTTGGCCCAGTTCTCTAATCTGTCAAGGTCGTTTTGAAGTGTGATCCTGTCCTCTGGGGTGTTAGCCGCCCCAGAGGACAGGATCACAGAGTGGTATATAAATCTAATAGATAACAATAACAATGTTTTATGCAAGTGCGTTTTGATCAGAACGGCACTGCACCATGGATTTTGTAGTCAGCCCCATGGATTTCATAGATAGAAACCAATAGGAGTAGACTTTTGAAAAGACTTCTCAGAAGACGGCTATCACAAACCCATTGCTTTCTGATTTATCCCACTCTTTTGAGTGGCCACTGCTTCCAGGGTAGAGAGATTCAAAATACATGGGGCAGCATCCATGGGGTTCAGCAGTCCGTGTTCTCATCCTCAATTTCTTTGTATGCTGCTTTTCCAAAGTTGAAACCATGCTCAAGTACCGTACTTCTCTTCCTTAGCCTGGACCACGTTTGCTGGCACTGAGACCTAGTAAACAGCTGGTGTACATGGCCTGATGGCCATTGCCATTCTGGGCTTCTTTGGGAGGAAGGCCAGAGTACAAATCCGATAAAAACAAACAACAAACAAGCAAATAAATGAATGAATAAATAATACTGCAAAAGGGCCTGTCTAAAGCATTGTAGGTGTGCATTTTGACAGCAAAGACGCCTGCTTCTTGGGAGAAAAGTAATGACAAACCTAGACAGCATCTTAGAAAGCAGAGACATCACCTTGCCAACAAAGGTCCGTATAGTTAAAGCTATGGTTTTCCCAGTAGTGATGTATGAAAGTGAGAGCTGGACCATAGAGAAGGCTGATCGCCAAAGAATTGATGCTTTTGAATTATGGTGCTGGAGGAGACTCTTGAGAGTCCCATGGACTGCACGAAGATCAAACCTCTCCATTCTGAAGGAAATCAGCCCTGAGTGCTCACTGGAAGGACAGATCCTGAAGCTGAGACTCCAATACTTTGGCCACCTCATGAGAAGAGAAGACTCCCTGGAAAAGACCCTGATGTTGGGAAAGATGGAGGGCACAAGGAGAAGGGGACAACAGAGGACGAGATGGTTGGATAGTGTTCTCAAAGCTACCAGCATGAGTTTGACTAAACTGCAGGAGGCAGTGGAAGACAGGAGTGCCTGGCGTGCTCTGGTCCATGGGGTCACGAAGAGTCGGACATGACTAAACGACTAAACAACAACAAATATATGGGCTTGCAGTCCATCGCAGGCAGAAACCTAGGCTGATGCAACATAGACGCACTGGGCATTTGCTCCCTGGTCCCTGCAAGTGGGTTCTCAACTGTAGAGTTGGAAGCATCATCTAGTCTAATCCCCGTGATGTGATGAAGGGAATCCCCAGAGAAACTGCGACTTGAAATGAAGTCAGCTTTGGCCAAGAGAATTCTGGCTCATGATTTAAGAAGTCCCAAATGTGCCCTTTGTGGCGCTCCCTTGGAGCTGATCAGGCAGAAGGCAGGGACACCATCAGCAGGTGGAGTTGGAGACAACAGCAGACAGAGGAAGAGACAACCGGTTCTGATTTCCTCACCCCCCCCCCCGCAAGTCCTACAAGGAAAATAATGAGACTAAGGGGGAGAAATGACAGCCAAGGCCACATTTTAAACTGGCAGGCAGGTGGGGGCTGGCTAAGAACAGGCTAGAGTTGGTGAGACCATGCTCCATTCATTGTGATGGCCCCACCTTCATAGGGGAGATGTTCTGAGCACAGTCAAAAACACCTGACCAACAAGGAGAGACTCCTTTCTAGTTTTCAGGAAGTTTTTGTGGCAATGTCCATCAGGGTAGGAAGATTGGCATTAGTCCAAGTAGCATCTTACAAGGTTCACTGGTGTTTTCCCATTTAGGTTCTGGTCTGAGCCTTGCCTCTTTATGTTCAGAGCTAACTAACAGCTGGTGCCTGGGGAAGGAGGATTAATCTGTAAAATATGGCGCTGATCATATGTTGTTCTGGAGATTGTAAGATGCTATCACCAGCAGTGCAGCCCCCCAGCATTTATCTGACTGTGCCAGCCCTGGTAATATGCAGAACAGAACTGATGGAATGAGGATTGATTTTGACATCGACATCAACCCAATTCAGATCAATTCTGATCTGAAGTTGCATGGCAAGACATTCCCCCAAGAACAAATTCTAGAATGAATGGATGATTCTGAAGGAACCATCCTGTAAAATGTGGATGATTCCTCATAGGGAGGCAATATTGTTTTCTTATGAGTTGAATTTAGGTGTAAGTCTGCCAACAATGAAAGCAGAATTTGCCACTGTTGTCTCTGAAGCATATCTGCTTGTCCAATGTGGGAAACAGGAGACTAGACTAGGTGGGCATTCGGTTTGATCCATCAGGAGAACACTATAGATGTGGAGCTATGGAAAAACCCATGAAAAAAAGGTTTCCCTCCCATTTTTATAGCGTTCTTTTCATTATTTTTTTAAAAAATCAGTAGAATAAGCAGTAAATATATTTCTGGTTTCCCCCCAATTTTTCACTTCCAAGTCTTGACAACTCTGGTCAGGAGTCATCTGACATTCTGAAATTAAAGGGTGAGATGGACCCAAAGTGGTGGTGAGAATTAACATGAGTCAATAAGCAGGTTTCTTATAGAATACCAAATGGTTAAGAGAAGACAGTGCTTTGAGACTCATCCTCCTCTGAAGCAGCCATAGACATCTTTTTAGACCTTTGACAGTTCTCTCTCTTTCCAAATAGCCTCTCACACAAGTTAAAATAGGCTGGGAAGAAGATGGGCTATGGTGTTTCATTTCCTGACCAGCTCATGATAGTACTGTGTAGAAAATTGGGTGGGACTGACTCATGGTATATGTAGGGTGACCACAATCTGGAGGAAGAAACTGGGACTTTACTAATATCCAGCCCCATACTTGTCATTTTAGATCAGGGGGTCTGACCTGTAGGCCCTCCATATGTACCCCACTTATTCAACCTATTCTTAAATGATTTGGCTCATCACTTTGAGGATGTAAATGGACATCCACCGGCATTAGGCCAACATAAAATAAGATTGCTTTTATACACAGATGATATTACAATTCTTTCTCATACTCAGATCAGCCTTAGAAGACTTCTGTACTCGTTTTTTTCTTCCTTCTGCCAGATCAACTCCTTGGGAATTAATTATGAAAAATCTAAAATTATGATAATTTCTCAAAGTTGTCAAATTGTTAAATGGGGACTAGATAATCACCCCATTGACCAGGTAAAATCTTTTGAACACCTAGGGATATTCTACCAGCCAAATTTAAACTTGACAAAAACACGGGCGTTGAATAACAATCCAACTAAAATGTACCACATCTGTGATTCTTCATTTTTTCTTCCTCAGAGGCAACCAGATGGTCTCTGCTGCAATAAATATATTTTAATGCCAACGTCCTTTCTCAGTTATTGTATGGCATTCCAATTTGGATAGAAGCATTTAATAGAGTAGTTGAACGAATTCAAGCCCCATATTTGTCATTTTAGATCAGGGTGTTGACCTATAGGCCCTCCATATACTGTTGGACTCCATATTTCATCACCTCCAGCCAGCATGGTCAAAGACCAGGGAATGTCCAAAACCATCTCAGGGGAAACCAGTTAGTCACAAGCTACAGAGTCTTCCCAATAAATATAGAATGTTCATTTTATATTGTTTTCTCTTATTCTCTCAACAAACCCATGGTTTTAATTCACTGGAGCCTAGTGCACCCTGAGTGCCAGGAGATCTTTCAGGGAGGAGTTGTAATAGTGCAGTTTTGCCCAATGTGGTGGCCTCCACATGACTTGGACTACAACTCCCATCAGCCCAAGCTAGCAAGGCCAACATTCAGATATGATGGGAGTTATAGTCCTAAAATGGGAGGGAATGGGTTTAGACGAAGCTACACATTCTCATGTCTCCTTATAGTTAGTGTTGTTCGCTGCAGCTGGTGCCCTTTGGAACTGGTGGGACAGGGAGACCAAAAGTAGGGAGGGTCAGCGACGGGCAAAGCTATTGGCAGACTGCTTGTGGGAAGGGAGAAAGGTTGGGTGGTTCTGCCTGAGGGCACATGGAGGTTGTTTAGGAGCAGTGCTGCATTAACCCTAATAGACCACCCTCCACAAGGGACATGGAGCACATGGAAGACCAGAGGTGATATTTGGGAATGTTTGAAATAACACCTGAAATGAATCCTAAATCCCCCCCTTTTGTTTCTCTGGAGCTCAATGGGAAGAGAGGAGTAGTGAATTTTCGTTGGGCAAAGGATTTATATGGAGGCATGTTCAGCTAGTTCATTAAAGTGAATAGCAACTTGAGTCAATTCATCGCATCTAATCATACTATAGAGCCCTTAAGTAGCACTGCTCCTGCAGCACTGGAATTTGTTTAGATGCAGCATTGCCTGATGGAAAGGGCTACAGCCCAATGGTAGTCCATCTGTATTGCATCAGGGTGTCCTTGTTTCAATCCCAGATATCTCCATGTAGGATTGGGAGCCTAGTACCTCTTCATTAAACATCCTGAATGCAATGAGTGATCCACTGAGTGGAAGGAAGAACATGTCGGATTGTACGTGATGTTTGGGAATGTTTGAAATACCCACCAGAAATGAATCTGGGATGCATCCTGAACTGAAATTGACCTTTTCCATTTCTCAGGACCTAAATTGGTAGGTAGGACTAAGAGAGAACCCTGCCTGATCTTCAGGAAATCCACATCCCACTGGTGTAGAAAATGCCCACCTAGATAGACCACTTGGTCTGACTTGGGAGAAGGCCGCTTCCTACCTTCCCATGAAATCGCACTGCTTTTACCACTGCATTTTGGCTGAGTAACAACACTCTTCTGTAATAGGACAGGAAACCATGAAAACAACCTGCTTGAAGGAGATGGAATGAAGAAGTGGGTCAAGAAATCACACCGGTGAAATGCATGATATTTTATTAATTTGCTAATATTATAAGCAAAGGAGATTCCAGGGAGAAGAGGAAGGGAGGAGGTGTGGGGAGGGGAATGACATAGGAAGGAAACCAGGCTGGGTGGATCAACGTAGCATTAGAGGAAATCAGAGAATAAACTTGGCCCCCTTGAACATGAAAGGACTCTTTCTTCTCAGCAGCTGGAGGCACGAGGAACTCATCAGACCCATCCAGCCTTTAGGCACAACCCTATCTCCTCACCACCTTCTCAACGGTCTTCCCTTCATGTGTCACTTTGCAGGTGACTGTCTCATATCTCTCCCAGTCGGACTTTATCATGTTGAGGTAGCTGCTGGCCACGTACTTGTCATTCAGCTTGGTGGGCGTGGTTGTCTCCACCCCAGAGGAGATGGGGGTGCCATCAGCCTCCCAGGTAACTTGGATAGTGCCTGGGTAAAAGCCATCCATGAGACACACCGCGGTGGCATTGTCTGAGCTCCTCAATTCTTCTGGGGATGGTGGGTAGGCGTTCACTCTTGGAGGTACTGTTGGCTGACCTGGAAGTCAAGGGGAAAGCTGGTTAAGTGTTGTGTCTCAGCGGAATATTAAATATTTGGCACATATAATAATTTACTTGATTTCATAAAGGAAGCACTAATCTCTATTCCCCAAAGTTGTGTTCTGAAATGTTTTGTAAGGACATTTGACTATCTGGAAGGCATGACTTGTTGATGTCAATCTCCTCCAAAAGCTTTTCTTCTCCCCCAGCCTCAAGACCCTTTGTAATACTGTTGCTTGTGAAGCCTTCTCCTCAACTTAACTACTATTATGCATTATATCTTCTCAGAATGCACTACCATTAAATATATCATATAGATGTTTCCGGATTTATTGTTCTCCATGTGGTGGGGGTGTCAGAAACTGGGAGCTGCTATTTAAATTTCCCATAATTCTCCTGATGTAGCATTACTCTGAGTCACTGTAAGCAAATTTAAATGGTGGCTTCTGGACCCATCTATTTTTAGAAAGTGGATATTTTGCTGTAAGCTCAACTAGGTGGCCTACAAGACCCCTTATGATTCCTTATGATTCTAGCCCACAGTGGCGTAGCGTGGGGGGTGCAGAGGGGGCCGGCAGCACTGGGTGCAACATCTGGGGGGGGCGCGCTCGCACTCGCAGCTCTCTGCCCCCTGCTAAAATCCACGGGTTAGGGGGCGCAAATTACTTGCCTTGCCCCGGGTGCTGACAACCCATGCTACGCCACTGCTAGTCCGCAGTTCTGTGTGCTGGAATTTTTGAAAGGATCTGGTGGCTTTCTGGAAGCCATGCCTTTTCATTTTGGTAGCCTGCCTTCTAGTCCCAAACGTTTTATTCCCCCTGCCAACTTCTAGAAAACGTTTCCCCCAGTTTAATTGTCATTATTTATTATATATTCCCAGAATGCCTGACTTTTTAAATGTACAGCAGATATGTCACCTAAGGTTTCTGATCTTCTCAGAGGTAGATGCCACTCACAGAGAGACAAAACCTTGCCCACACCTCTGATCCATTTTTGCTTAGAGCGTTTATAGTGTTGAGCCTAGTGACCAAAGTGGAATGGGGGTGGAAGGAAGCAAGTGCGATGGTTAAGTCAGATAAATAGTTATGGGCACCTGAAAAGAAGTGGAACGCTTTACTGCCTCTGCATTTGCTAGATATTCTTAGACTCCAGCTCCCATTAGTTGGAGTCCAATAACACCGAGAAGCCCACAGATTCTGCAATCCTGAATGAAAGCCTTTGTCTATCACACTTTCTTTTTAATATTATTGTTCTTCTTGTTGTTGTTGCTATTATTATTATTATTATTAATCAAGCCACCCTGAATCCTATCAGGAAAAAAGGTGTGGTATGAATAAACAAACAAACAAACAAAAAACAAACAAACAAACAGTATAATAAATCATAATCAATGCTTTTTTCGGGGGGGGGGGTGCAGGGGTATGCATACCCCTAAATATTTTGTGAATTTTTGAACTTTTGTCCATTTACTGTATTCATCTTTCCCAATTTGAACTATAAAATGGTGGTTTTCTTCAGTCAAAATGAGAGTACCCCTAAACATTTGTTTTAGAAAAAAAGCACTAATAATAATAATAATAATAATAATAATAATAATAATAATAATAAATCTTGAGGCCATATGCCCTTCGAGGGTATTCTCTTGTGGCCATATGCTGATAGTGGATTGGAACAAAGTCCAAAGTAACAATTGCTTTCTCAAAATCTTCTGTACCATGAAAATAAATAAAAACAGTAATTTCTTTTTTAAGTTCAAAGTGGGGGGGGGATCATCCATTTTCTCTCACACTTTCCACAACACCTCTCTCTTCTCTCCCTCCTTCCCCCTCCCCCTCCACCAGAAGAGGGCCAGATCCTTCTTGCCAGAGGTTTCGCCTTATCACCCACAGAAGGCTTTTGAAATTAGGAAAAGGCTCACAATGGCGTTCCTACTAAGCTTCGTGGACTTGGACATATACCAATAAGAATGGAGGGGAGTCTCCTAACAGCTCACAGCAAAGCTGCCCATGTAGCCGATGGGAGGAGGATGGGTTGGGTTGTGGGTGGCAGCCTCATAGATCAGCAACCTCTGACACCTCCTCTCCGCAAATGTTCCCCCTTCCCTGCTTCACTATGATTCCTGCATTGCAGAGGGTTGGACTAGATAACACACAGGGTCCCTTGCATCCTACATTTCTATGGTTCTGTGATACTCCACCAGCACATAACCAGGTTTTGAACTTGGGGCAATGCACTGACCCAGTCCTCACGGAGGTTGCCTTTGGGGCTGCTGGCAGGAGGCTAGCATGACAGAATGGACCGGCATGTCAAGGAGAAAAGTATGTTCAAAATATTCCCCCCTGCAATGCTAGATTTCTTTGTACATGGATTTTCTTAAAAAGAAGAAGGGGAGGGGGGAACCAAGGAGGAATACAGTGGTACCTCGGGTTAAGAACTTAATTCGTTCTGGAGGTCCGTTCTTAACCGGAAACTGTTCTTAACCTGAGGCACCACTTTAGCTAATGGGGCCTCCCGCTGCCACTGCACGATTTCTGTTCTCATCCTGATGCACAGTTCTTAACCCGAGGTAATATTTCTGGGTTAGCAATGTCTGTAACCTGAAGTGTATGTAACCCGAGGTACCACTGTATTCCAATCAATTTACAGTGGTACCTCGGGTTACATATGCTTTAGTTTACATATGTTTCAGGTTACAGACTCTGCTAACCCAGAAATATTACCTCAGGTTAAGAACTTTGCTTCAGGGTGAGAACAGAAATCGTGCTCTGGCAGCATGGCGGCAGCAGGAGGCCCCCTTAGCTAAAGTGTTGTTTCAGGTTAAGAACAGACCTCCAGAACGAATTAAATTCTTAACCTGAGGTACCACTGTATTGTAGCTAATAGACCCCAAAAGGAAAAAAAGGGAAAAGGCTGTATCTGCCTAATGTTTACTCATAATAAACACATTGGAATTAATAGTTTGAAATTATTCATGCCCATTAATTTCAGTGAGTTAACTTTGAGTAGGACTAACAATGCATGATCCTTGGGACGCAGGTGGCGCTGTGGGTTAAAGCCTCAGCGCCTAGGACTTCCCGATCAAAAGGTCGGCGGTTCGAATCCCTGCGGCGGGGTGCGCTCCCGCTGCTCGGTCCCAGCGCCTGCCAACCTAGCAGTTCGAAAGCACCTCCGGGTGCAAGTAGATAAATAGGGACTGCTTACCAGCGGGAAGGTAAACGGCGTTTCCATGTGCGGCTCTGGCTCGCCAGATGCAGCTTTGTCACGCTGGCCACGTGACCCGGAAGTGTCTCTGGACAGCGCTGGCCCCTGGCCTCTTAAGTGAGATGGGCGCACAACCCCAGAGTCTGTCAAGACTGGCCCGTACGGGCAGGGGTACCTTTACCTTTACCTTTTAACAATGCATGATAACCATGTAACTACATTAATATCTTCCAGAGGGAAAGGCCTGTTCATCTGTCATAGCAAAGAGTACAAAGCATCTTGTGGTGCCCTAAAGACTAACACAGGTCCTGGGTAGCTCTAGCCAGGTTGGCCGAAAGTATTTTGCTGCCCGAGGCAAAGAACAAGATGGTACAGCCCATTCCCCATAGAGAGGACAACTGGATGGGTAGTTGAATTTTACTTGAACATTAGCAATGGAAGGAGATTGCCTGTCTGTATCTTTCTATCCACCCACCCATCTATCTATTAATCCATCCATCTAGATTAAAGGTAAAGGTAAAGGTACCCCTGCCCGTACGGGCCAGTCTTGACAGACTCTGGGGTTGTGCGCCCATCTCACTTAAGAGGCCAGGGGCCAGCGCTGTCCGGAGACACTTCCGGGTCACGTGGCCAGCGTGACATCGCTGCTCTGGCGAGCCAGAGCCGCACACGGAAACGCTGTTTACCTTCCCGCTGGTAAGCGGTCCCTATTTATCTACTTGCACCCGGAGGTGCTTTCGAACTGCTAGGTTGGCAGGCGCTGGGACCGAGCAGCGGGAGCGCACCTCGCCGCAGGGATTCGAACCGCCGACCTTTCGATCGGCAAGTCCTAGGCACTGAGGCTTTAACCCACAGCGCCACCTGCGTCCCCTCCATCTAGATTAGGGATCAGCAAACTTTTTCAGCACTGTCCCTCAGACCTTGTGGGGGGCCGGACTATATTTTGAAGGGAAAAAATGAACAAATTCCTATTCCCCACAAATAACCCAGAGATGCATTTTAAATAAAAGGACACATTCTACTCATGTAAAAACATGCTGATTCCCGGACCATCCGTGGGCCAGATTTAGAAGGCGATTGGGCCAGATCTGGCCCCTGGGCCTTAGTTTGCCTACCCATGATCTAGATAAACAAACACACACACTTTGGTGATCAATTCATTTTTTTAAGACTACGTGAAATCTAGCTTCACGTTAAAACATTTTGTTGGCCAATCCGTATCACCCTTTCCCCCCAGTACACACACAAAGCGATCAACATGTATCTTATTTGAAGTTAACTAGCATACTTTCCCCTTAGAACTAATGGGATTTTGGTGGGATTTATACTGCCTAACCATCACTCCACCCCAATCCATTCCCTCATGGCAGGGCTGCCTCCTTCTCATCAGTGATGCCCTCTGAAAGACTGGAAATTGATGGAAGTGCAATATCTTTACTAGGACCAACTAGGACCAAAAGCAATGAAAAAGCATCTCTGAATTCATCCATAGCACTAAATATTATGTACTAATAGCATTTCCCATGAATGGGTTCTTACATAGCCTAAATTGCACTAGTCCTTGCGGAAAAGGGAAGTATCAACAGAATTAGAGGAACCCTGAACCTTGCCGTGTTTTGCTAAAGTATTGAAAAATCTTGGAGACAACAACCCAAACAGCTCAATGAAGAGTGAGCATGCTGTGCATTCATGGACCGCAGATTGACTCTCTGAGAGGGGAAAACAAACAGAAAACTGTCAAGAGAGGGAGGGAATGGAGTATCCTGAACAAGGCAACAGAGTGCAACGTTTTGTTACAGATCCTACTTGCCTTAAGAAGTCAGGGTTATAGCTTATGTTAGTCATAGACCCATCAAAATTAGTGCCCATGGGTAACTTAAGTCCATTAATTTCAATGAGTCTACTCTTTAGTAGAACTTAGTTGAATACTACCCACTGGATGATATTCAACTAAAGTTGAATATCTTTAGTTGAAGATACTTACTCAGTGCAGATGCATTGAGATTAAATAGGTCTATTAGTTTCTGTGGGTCTATGCTAAGTAAAACTTAGCTGACTGTTACCCAGTGAGGTTTTTGCAATATCCTTTTCTTTTCTGCACCACCCATTTTTAATTCTTTTCCACTCTCTTTTTGCTAAACACCCTCTAGCTTGACAGAGGAAGGTTGATGAACCTGAACGGTTGGCCAGCTATTGTGACTTTTTAGTTAGTCCCCAATAAGGTTATTATACTACAAATGGTTTGGTGTTTTTTTCCTGTCCTAATGGACCAACGCAGCTGTCTAAAATCTTTTCGGAAGTGGCAAGCCATGGACCCAACACAAACTGCAACTCTGTTACTTTGGAAAAGAGATCCATTGACTTCACTGGGACATATTTTCAAGAAAATGTATTTAGGATACAGAGTATATTCCAGTGGCGTAGCGTGGGTTGTCAGCACCCGGGGCAAGGCAAGTGATTTGCGCCCCCTAACCCGTGGATTTGCGCCCCCTAACCCGTGGATTTGCCGTAACCCCAGAAGTTGCGCCCGGTGCGGCCGGCCCCCCCTGCACCCCCCACGCTACGCCACTGGTATATTCTGCTTTCTTTTTGTTAGACTTGTTTCTGAGGGAATTGGGTTCGAAGTTAGCTTCTTGCATTCAGAATAGAGATGAATACATTGGCAAGCAGAGTGGAAAATTCTAGCAACTTACAAAATAATATTTTACCTAACTTTTTCAATTCAACCAAATGCATCATGCTTTTTGTAAAACCTGTTTCTGCATGAAGACGTACCTGCAAATCATCTTTCTACCCCTGCACCATGAAAAGATTTAATGTCCAGGGCAAGCTGATTCAGATGTAAACTCACCAAGTTCAACCACTATTACTCCCAGGTAAGTAATTGCATTATTACTTATCCTATTATTTCAATCTCTGACACCTAATATTTTTTAAATTCAGCAATGACTACAAAGGGGAAAAATAATATCATTTCTAATACAACCTCATCTTGAATTAGTTTTAAATATTACTTGTTGCTACGGATATTATTCTAAAAAAGGTAGAGCAGTCTTAAATTGAAAAGGCAATTTTGCTTTGTCACCGTGGTCTTCCTGATATTTTTAAAACAAAACAAAACAGTGTGACAAATGAGAAAATTTGCTTTTTAACTTTGCCATAACCTTACCTGCGTATTCTTTTCCCACAATGGGAAAAGTTGAACCTATTAATTGACGACCCAAAAAACTCTCATCGAAAGTTGTAATGTTATTAAAAATGGCAGATAGCAACGGTTTCATGACAGCAAAGCATTTACTTATTCAGAAGTCTCACTTTGTCAAATGGGCTTACTCCAAGTTGCCTTAGATTACAACTTTAATCGGCACATATAAGCAGAGAAACATTCTACAAATTCATCTGATCTAGTTGACCCAAGAGAGGACAAATCCTGACCCTCTCCTAAGCTGATTTGAAGTACTGGGCAAGAGATGCCCTGGCTAAGCCAAGACAAAGTTTGGAAGGAAAAATGACAGAAATTAAATACAAAGCTGATCAGAAAACAATTGTATAGGCATTTTAAAGCGACTTACCTAGGATATTCAATTGGGTTCCACCGCCGAAGATATACACACAGTGACTAATGGCCTTACAAAAATGTTTTTTTGTCACCAGAAAAAACTTTGCTTCCTCTTTTCTGGATAGCGTACCTGGTCAGTGATGAATTTGATGCAAACAGCATGCAGCAAAGGGCTTTGAAAGATGGGGCATAGGTGAGTTTTCAGTGCAAAAATGTTGGATGGATTCTGATGCAAAATAATCCATTTGAAAAAGAGAGAGCGCTGAGCCCTAGATCTGGAAAAAATATATATTCTGCAATGTGGTCGGGAGCCCTGCTGAAAAGGGTGTGAACAGCTGTCCCATGCAGACTGCCGTGCAAATAGCGATGGATGAATCTGTCAATTTCAGTTTCTCCCAGTTTTTCATTATTCTAATCAAAAATTCAGTTTGCCACATTTTGGTATTTTTATTTTTAAAGGAAGTCCTCTAATCAAAAATTCAGTTTGCCACATTTTGGTATTTTTATTTTTAAAGGAAGTCCTCAAGAAAATCCATCAGCATTGTAGTGGTGATTTCTCTCAGTATACAGATTCTTTTTGCAAGCAGTCTCCCTCAAAACAGTGCTTTTCCGTGTGCTATTTTCATTCGCACATGCACTTTTATGCATAGTTCGCCTTAGCAAACGCAATTTTTTCCTGCACATTGTTGGTTTCAGTGCTGCATTGCAAAATTCACAGAAGGGTTGATTTTGACGGAAAGCTGAAATTGTCTTCCCATATTGTTCTGGGAACAGCGAATGAGATAGTTCACACGAGTACGAGGAATTAATGTCTTCCTCCATAACCTCCTTGCAAAGGATCCAAGTGTAGCTGCAAGTTACAAGAGGGCAGATCCTGAGATTCCCCTCCTGTGCAGATCCATCAGGACTGGATAGCTCTACATATGTCCAAGGCAACTTACTTGTGGACATAAAGGTGCACATTTGCACTGAGTGGATGCTTAGGGAGATGCGCCGCCTGAAGTGCAGTCCTGAGGCAAAGTTCTTAACCTGAGGTACTATTTCTGGGTTAGCGGAATCTGTAACCTGAAGCGTATGTAACCTGAAGTGTCTGTAACCCGAGGTACCACTGTACTCGCCGGCAGTAAAATATTAATTCACTTCCTTCGCCCACATTTTTTGGTGATTAAAAAATATATCTAATTGGGCCTTTGTCAAAACTGAGCCCATGACACAGTGCAAGCAAAATTACCCACTTAAAATAATCAGTTCTTCTCTATCTCATTCTACCACTGAGTTTCTTCCCCTTTCTGCTCAGATTGATTTCAAGGCTCAGCGTACTACAGTGCTCACAGGTGTGTGTGTGTGTCTGTGTATGCAGAGAGTTAACTGAAGACTGTACATTTATTTTGGGGCAATATATTCTGTCATATTCAGAAGTCTACCCTATACCACCCAGAATCTAGAACACTTCTGCCTCTCATTTTCATAGAGACCTATTAATTCGTCTTTTTCTTTTGAAATATTTTTTGTTGGTTTTTACAAGCACAAATTTAAAATAATGAAAAGAAAAAACTTTTAAAATATCCATACATGAGATTCTCTGAATCTTGTGACTCCCCCCCATCCCCTACATGGGTCCATAAAATAGTTTTTCTAAAACTGCATATCGTTACATTCCCCACAGTTTTCATCTCTTTAGATTATCCATCTTTCGTTTCTTTACAAGTTGTTTTTAAAGTCCAGCTAATGTTTTTATTTGTTTACAATGGTCTCCTAAGTAAATTATGAATTTTAATCCGTCTTTTTCTACAAGCTGGATTCCTATAGGCATCCATGACAGATTAGTGTAGACTTCCCCTCTATAGACTAATTTCTACTAAAGTTGTTTTAATAAAGCCGTGAACCCCTTCTCAAGTGATTCCTGGGTCCCTGGAGAATTCTACACAACACATGCACCCATTCTGTAGACAGCACCATCTCTCCCATCTGGTCTGAATTTATATGTGACCTGCAACAGTGCAATGACCGCTCCCCGCTTAAAACGGGGGGCGCCCTTTGCGTGGACGCGTGCAGCCCTGGATCTGGAGTGGCCCCATCAGCATAGGCTTTGCCTTCCCTCAGGTGGGATACCTGGAGGTCCCCGCCTACCCCAGTGAGTTGTCCAATCCCACCTGGGGGAAGTGTTGCCAGGGAAACCAGGCCAGGTAGGGGGAGGGATTACCTGCCCACACAATAGAGGGTGGATCTTACCTGGGAATCCTCACTTGGCTCCAGAGCTTCTCCCACCCTACCCACCCTCAGTTAATGTCTTCTTTTGTAGGTTAACTTTTCTTCATAGGTTTTGCAGGTTAACCTTTCTCCACAGGTATGCGGGCGCTGCTACGATAAGGTCGCTGTTAAAGGGCTGGAAAGGAATTTCCCTGCATTGGCAGGTTTCGCCTTTCCCGTAGCAAAACGTCACAACTTTGGCGGTATCAGGCCTTGGGCGGAATCCTTTAGTCCATCTTCCTCTTTGCGGCGGCGATACCAGGGTTCCCCATTAAAGGGGTTTCTGAAGGGAGGCTTTGACCGTACGCCGCAAAGTCGTCATTGCTCTCCCCTGTGGCGGCGTAACGGGGACGGCTATCTCTGCTTGAACATATGTTCTCCAGAGCCGGCCCATCCCCCCCCCCACACTGGATAACCCTGATGCTCCCTAGGTCTCCGGCTGGGGACTGGGGAGGGAGAACGCCCAATGCCTGAGCCAAGGTCTACCCACATTTGAAATTTAATAAAGTTGTGGCCAATTTAATCCCATAGCACGTTGTCTAGAGTCGTTATTCCACATGACGGGGGGGGGGGGGACCACTCGGGATCTGGGGACTCCGCCTGTCCACGCAATACAGATGTGTTGTTATATCTGGCTTGAAGTTTACCCCCCAAAATAACCCAACTTCACCAAACACAAGGAACACACTCCAAAGTGCAAATCTGTGCCATCAGATTCCATAGGAGAGAGATGCTCTCACATCTCCTTCAATTCCTTAAAAACTGTTGACTTGTCATTAGGAACACAGCAAGATTACTAATTCTGAGTCAGACCACGGTCCGTCTAGTGTGATAATGTCAACCCCATGTAGAGATGCTGGGGACTGAATCTGAATCTGTTCTGACTGAAATTCCCAGGTGTCAGAAAAGGTTATTTATGCATGCTACTATGGTGTTTTGTTAGCCCCAAAATGGAAAACGAGCGAGGTCCCAACCAAAGAAGAATGGCAACTTAAGTTGACAGAATATGCGCAGCTCGCAGACTTAACATATGGAATAAGAGAACAAGGAGAACATATGTTTAGAGAAGATTGGGAAATGTTTATTGAATATATGGGGTGAAACTGTATACACTTGAAAATGGCAGCATTAAGATAAAATCAAATAAGTTATGATGGATGTAATAATGGAATACTGAATGGTATAGTTTTTGTCAAAGATGCAGGGATTTATGATATGTAAAATGAACCATGGAAAGAGAAGAAGGGAAGTCATTGATTACTTAAGGATGTAAAAGTACTTTAAGTACTTTAAATTGTAAAACAGAAAATTTAATGAAATTTATATATACAGAACCTGGGACTTTCTGCATGCCAAGGCAAATGCTTTTTCGCTGAGCTACTGCCCTTCCTCAAGGATTTAAGCAATAATCGTTGACTAATTCTGTAGGTTTTTTCCTCATCTGTGGGACAATAATCGAGGAGAAGCTATAAGCGTATGAGGACTCTACAGTCATGCTTACCTGAATCACAGTTCCAGTGTGTACCTCCTCTGCCTCTGAGATTTAAGTCAGGAGATTTAGGGTGCTTTCAGGAAAAAATCTTTTCTCCCCACTCCCTGCCGATAATTCTGAAGAGTTCACTTCCAAACGAGAACTGATGTGGTTGTAGCATCCCGCAATTAAGGAAGAACGAGAGGAATCTGTAGAAATCACCAATTTCTCCATGAAATCCATTCTTGCATGTGCAATACAAAGCAGGCAATTGCAGAAAGATTCCGAAATGCTGAGCAGCCGATGAAATGCAAACCTCTTATGAGGTTGAAGATCGCTGTTTCCAGAGCAGAGCATTACTTCTGTGTAATCCGGTTAATATCAGGAACCTTAATTCGTTGAGTGATTTCCCTTTTATAGCCAGAATGGCTCCATCCACAACGGAGAAGCTTAGGAGAACTCCAAGGTTTTTCGAGGTAAAAATGAATAAATGAAACGAGGTGAAAAAGGACCAAAAGACCAAATAACTTCCAAAATAGCCCAGTGAAATTGTAGCGCTCAGTAGCCAATAAATACTGGAAAATGGAAAATCGGTTCCCCTACACTTTGGAAACTGGGTAATAGGCAAATAGTGTATCTTGAACAGAAGTACTCCAAACTGCAACATTTTTTTTCCAGGTTCCACTTTCCACATCTGCTTATATTTCCAGAACATCGCATGTGGCTTAACTGAAAAGCATGGTTTGAGAAATCTGCAGGTTAATCTCTGTGGATATCCTGTGGCCTTTAACGCCACCCTTTAAATACTCACAAGACAACCCGTTGATCAAACTGGATTTCAATATGTGGCCAAATTAACTCTATTTTCTGCCCATCCAGAAGGTCCAGAAATCTAAAAAAACAACAACCCAAAACCTCAAAAGACTCCAGGAAAGGTACGTATCCTCAACATGCACAAGTCTACATAAGCACACAGCACCCATTGTCAGGAGCAGTACATCTGATAAGCACTTCCTTCCAGAGGAGGAGATCGGTAATGCTTCAGCAGCGGCCCGTGGCTTGTACTCAACTGGCATTTTCTGAAAATAGCAGAGCACATGTTCCTGGTACAGGAGGGTTCCTAGGGTCTGACTTTGCATCCTCTGTGCAAATGAACTGAAAGCCATTGGCCGGCCCCTGGCCCATTCACAGAAACACTGAAACATCTGTCAATGCGTTCAGTTGGTGGTTAGAAAGGGTTGAGAGGTGATTGTGGGTAGCTATTAGACGAAGCTGCTGGGGCCTGGACACCTGCAGCAGATGTTCACAGAGTTCTACTAAGTACCTTCGAGGTTTTAACTCAGTCCAGTGGCGTAGCGTGAGGCGTGCAGGGGGGCCCGGCCGCACCAGGTGCAACATCTGGGGGTTAGGGTTAGGGGGCGCAAATCCATGGGTTTGGGGGCGCAAATCCACGGGTTAGGGGGCGCAAATTACTTGCCTTGCCCCGGGTGCTGATAACCCACGCAACGCCACTGACTCAGTCTGCATTTTTAAAGTGACCCAGCCCGATTCACACTTCCTGGACTAATATGCACAGAAGAACGCAGTTATCCTTTAGATTTTCATACTTCTCTGAATTTTGTGACGTAGTCCCTGTGCGAAAAATTAAGCACAAGAAGGCATGTGAAAATGCATATTGTAGGTGAAAATGTGTGGGGAAATGCATATTTGAGGGGAAATGTATATATGTGTACCAGTGGCGTAGCGTGGGTTGTCAGCACCCGGGGCAAGGCAAGTAATTTGCACCCCCAACCCATGGATTTGCGCCCCTAACCCCCAGATGTAGTGCCCGGTGCGGTCAGCCTCCCCTGCACCCCCACGCTACGCCATTGATGTGTACACCCACCCACCCATCCCTACTAAATAATTGGAAGTCAATAACCCTTTCTGTTCAATGTGGGTCCTACAGTTCAGTGGTAGAACATCGGCTTTGCATGGAGAAGATCGCAAGTTCTTTTAATAAATAAATTTTCAATTACTAATATCCAATAAAAGCCACATTGTGTCAGTCTCAAATTACAATTCACATTCAAATATACAGTGATACCTCGGGTTAAGAACTTAATTCACTCCGGAGGTCCGTTCTTAACCTGAAACTGTTCTTAACCTGAGGTACCACTTTAGCTAATGGGGCCTCCCGCTGCAACCGTGCCGTCGGAGCACGATTTCTGTTCACAACCTGAAGCAAAGTTCTTAACCCGAGGTACTATTTCTGGGTTAGTGGAGTCTGTAACCTGAAGCATCTGTAACCCGAGGTACTACTGTATACCAATTATAAAGCCAATTATACATTTTGTATGGCCTCCCGTGTGCTGGATTTCAAAGTGGAATGTTTTTATTTCATCCTGCTTCTGAAGTCTTAATTAATTCAAGCTTGTTCTTAATCCCCTATCAACAGCTACAGAGTTTTTGACTTCCATTCGTATTAACACATTTAATAAATCTTGTTTCTGCAAAAGGAGTTCTGTATCCTATAAATATCCTGTGAGGGATGTTTATTTTATCCGTTTGTTTCTTCATTCTTCCTGCTCTCGATCACGTCTTCCACGGCATCACTACTTCTGCTCTTTTGCTCTTTTTCCCCCTTTGTTCCCAGAGGCTGTAAGAAAAGATCCCATGTCCAACCCCCACCATCTCCAGGTGGGGCAGGGAGAGACCCCTTGCCTGAAACCCAGTACTTCTGGGATTGCAAGACTGCAGGGAGGCACACACCGGCCCCATCCACCAGCCAGAAGCCCAAGGCTTTCCAGGAAGAATATTACAATCAGGAGAAGACCAGCTTGACTCCATCCATCAGCCAGAGAATGAGCAGCTACAGGGGCTTGGATCCCTAGTAATGTCTGCCAGAAAGAATAATCAGCTGTGACTACCAGTTGTTCTGCAACAGCAGAGCTGTTGGGAAACTGGGAAAGTTCCATTGGCAGAGCATGAAACACTCTCTCTCTCTCTCTCTCTCTCTCTCCTTTGTATATCATTTTTTATTAAATTTCTATTTTACAATTTAAAATACTCATTTTTACACCCTTAAAATATCAATGACTTCCCTTCTTCTCTTTTCCTGGTTCATTTTACATATCAGAAATCCCTGCATCTTTGACAAAAACTATACCATGCGCAGTGGGACGCGGGTGGCGCTGTGGGTTAAACCACAGAGCCTAGGACTTGCCGATCAGAAGGTCGGCGGTTCGAATCCCCGTGATGGGGTGAGCTCCCGTTGCTCGGTCCCTGCTCCTGCCAACCTAGCAGTTCGAAAGCACGCCTGTGCAAGTAGATAAATAGGTACTGCTCCGGCGGGAAGGTAAACAGCGTTTCTGTGCGCTGCTCTGGTTTGCGAGAAGCGGCTTAGTCATGCTGGCCACATGACCTGTACGCTGGCTCCTTTGGCCAATAAAGCGAGATGAGCGCCGCAACCCCAGAGTCGGCCACGACTGGACCTAATGGTCAAGGGTCCCTTTACCTTTTTATACCATGTGCATGCACAGAAGTGGTTCTCCAGCTGGGAATTCCTTGGGATGCGGCTGGACCTCCAGAACGGATCCCTTTCGCAACCGGAGATACTACTGTATTTTGAGAGAATGACTGACCCTGAGTGTTATGAATGAGGGAGCAAAGCTTCTTCCTATTGCTCTTATTTTAAAACACATCTCCCACAAAATAACACATGTATGCACTCCTTTTATCACACACACAAACTTCTCGGTACATTTTTGAGTCAATAATTGTATCACAAAGTTCAGAGAAGTGGAAAACCAGAAGGATTAAGCATGTTCTTATTTGTATACAGTGAGAAGTGCAAATCAGGGGTCTCCACTACAATTCCCGGAATGTTTTAACACTGGGAACTGTAGTTTTGTGAGGGGGATACAGGTCTCCTAACAACTCTTTAACCCTGAACATGCTACATTTCCCAGGATTACGTGTATGGGGGAAGCCATGATAGCTGTGAAGTGTAGTTCTGCTTTAAATGTATAGTGCTTATGTAGCTTCAATGAAACTCTCCAGAATTCTTAAGTGAAGCAGAGAAGCTGACCCAAATTAATTTATCTCTTAGTTCACACCTCCATCTTGTGTATCAGAGCGAAATTGCAGGATGCACTTAGATTTTCAGCTCACCAGTAGTTTGCTACCGGATACTCCTTCCTGCTTCCAAGAAGCCTGAAGATGGCAGCACAACCAAAGAGATGCAAACATCTGAAAAGCCTTTCCAGGCATCCGCCTCCAAATAAAAGCAGGGATAGAGAAAGGAAGCAATATCACCACTAGCAGAGGTCAGATGCATTTGCAGCAGGGCCTGTCACTTGCAGCAACATGAAGCTATTGCATGTTAAGCTCTTCTACACAGGTATTAAAGCTGCAACAAAGTCTCTGAACTTGATTCTGAGACAGACTCTGATGTACGCTCCCACCACCAGTTTGCATTTCTTAGTGCATAAAGTATTGATCTGATGTGTAGAGATCTTTCCCATACTAATGAATTCAAGAGGGTTCTGGAGGCTTCTCTGTGTGAAAGAAACAAGCAGAAGGTCCGTCGTGTTTGGCTTATTCCTTCAGAGAAGCTGAGTACAGCTGGCTTAAACTGGTCCTGTTATCTCTTCTGTCAAGGTTATGCTGACTATAAAAATAAAGCCAGAAGGAGCCTGGGTTTCACTTTGTCTTTCTATCTCTTTTTCCTTCTGGTATGGTGTTCTGTACATAGTATGCTTGGTGTTAAAGTTTAGACTTATTACACTGGGGATCAAAATTTTTGTTGCATTGACACCTGCAGTTGTTCTAACCTAAAGTCAACGTGCTGATTTCATATCTGAAGTTGGTTTTGTTCTGTAAGCTCTAGTTTTTTTTTGCAATTCATGTTTTTCACAATGCAAGAATTCAATATTTTATTAAACACATAGCCAAAGTAGTACAATATGAGTATTAGTGTAAGTGACATATAGCATTGAATGTGACATGTATAGCATTGAAAATGACATGTATATCTATGTACAGTTGGAGGTATGCAAAAAAATGTATTCCCTTGGGATACACAGTGTACTGGGGAACAATTTTTTTTTCCATTTTCTTTTGCATGAGATTTTTCAACTGTTCTTATATGTTCTTTCAATGCTGATTTCAAATCTGAAATCGATTTTCGTGTACATGCTATGGCTACCTTTCAATTTCCGACCTTTGCTGATATGTCATATTTACACTGGGGATAAGTGGACACTGACACGTTGATCTACCCTAACTACATGGTAATTATTGTTTTGCAAACTTAATTTTTCTTTATTTTTACAGTTTTGTATCCTAAATATTTGTATTTTTCAGATCGGACCATGGCTTCTTCAAGTAGACAAAAATGTGTTATCAGTTATTGTAAAAACAAAACAAATTCCTTCCAGTAGCACCTTAAAGACCAACTAAGTCAGTTCTTGGTATGAGCTTTCATGTGCATGCACACTTCTTCAGATACACTTCTTCAGATATGAGCTTTCATGTGTGCATGCACACGAAAGCTCATACCAAGAACTGACTTAGTTGGTCTTTAAGGTGCTACTGGAAGGAATTTGTTTTGTTTTGACTATGGCAGACCAACACGGCTACCTATCTGTAACAGTTATTGTAAGTTCAAGTTAAGTCTGCTGCAACTGGATTTCTTATGGACAGTACCAGTCCTGAATGTATTTGGATTTGTGACAATGATGCTCATTTGCCTTCAGTAGCAGTAAAGCTCTGCTGGATGAAATACAATTGCCTCTGGTCTATTTTTGGGGAATCCTGCAATGTGTTTAAGTTGTTACTCTGCTAACTATACATTGGAATCTGCTCTGGATCAATATTGCGTAGAATTCCATGACACTTTAGGTTATATTGATCACTGCTTGTGGTCTTCCTCTAGACATTTGGTTGGCGGTTGTGCGAACAGGATGCAGTACTAGGATGAGCCTTGGGCCTGATCCAACAGGTGTCTTCTTAAGCTCTTGACTCCACCAAACGCTTAGTACAGGCAGTATTTTTTCCCTTGGAGGTATTCAAGAGTCAATGGGACGCGGGTGGTGCTGTGGGTTAAACCACAGAGCCTAGGACTTGCCGATCAGAAGGTTGGCGGTTCGAATCCCCGCGACGGGGTGAGCTCCCATTGCTCGGTCCCTGCTCCTGCACGTCAAAGCGCAAGTAGATAAATAGGTACCGCTCCAGTAGGAAGGTAAACGGCGTTTCCGTGCGCTGCTCTGGTTCGCCAGAAGTGGCTTAGTCATGCTGGCCACATGACCCAGAAGCTGTACGCCGGCTCCCTCGGCCAATAAAGCGAGATGAGCGCCGCAACCCCACAATCGGTCACGACTGGACCTAATGGTTACGATATGGATGCAATGCAGCTGCAAAGTGCTAGCTTGAAAAGTAAACATGATGGGACTGCCCGTGGGAAACAGAGGGACAGTAATCTCACAGTGCAAAGCACCGGAATTAGCTCAGAGTGTAAAATGAGCTCTTCCGTTTGTTCCTATCCAGGAAGTGTTAGTCTCTACACTGCTGGAGTTTGAAGAGAGCAGTCATGTTTTTTGTAATGCTGCAAAGACAGAAATAAAGGCATGTAAATACGTTTCTGTCTATCTCTTTCCCCTGCCCGGGGGGGGGGGGCAGGAAAGAGGGGTGTGTTCTTCTCACGTTTGAGAAGAATCGCCGATTGAGACCTTGCCTGCGCCTGCTGGGGAATGCAGCCAGGGAGGTCAACAGGGAATCATGCCAGGTGCCTGGGAGAGTTGCCAGTTTCTCCTGATAAGGCCTGATATCCCGACACCTTTACCTTTACCTTTACCTTTACCTTTACCTTTACCTTTACCTTTACCTTTACCTTTACTCAAGAGTATGCAATACCAGCACATTTCCCCACTGAATTCTACAAGTGTGGCACCATGCCCATGCCATGCCATGCCATGCCAAACACCTGTTCCACCCTGTTCTGCCCCTTTGCAGTGCCAAAAATAGCATGTGCATCAGCAGTCATGCATGGGCCGATCGTGTGCAAATGCGGAGGTGCCTGTACTTTGACGGTTTGTTTGCATAAGTGAACACAATTCTAAATTTATTCTTGCCTTAGGGAAAAGAAATACAGGTTTCTGTCTCAGTTCCCCATCAGGCTGCGTCGCCATATGTGTTGTTGCACAGTAATAATCACCCTTGCCATTGGCCAGGGCTCCAGAGATTGTTATTTTTTTAAAAAAGGTAAAGGACCCCAGGACAGATAAGTCCAGTCAAAGGCGACTAGGGGTGTGGCACTCACTCTTGCTTTCAGGCTGAGGGAGCCAGCCTTTGTCCACAGACAGCTTTCTGGGTCATGTGCCCAGCAGGACAAACTGCTTCTGGCGCAACAGGACACCATGACGGAAACCAGAGGGCACAGAAATGCCATTTACCTTCCTGCCACAGTGATACCTACTTATCTACTTGCACTGGTATGCTTTCTAAGTGCTAGGTTGTCAGGAGCTGGGACAGTGAAATGGGAGCTCACTCCATCACATGGATTCAAACCGCCAAACTTCAAACTGTCATGGTGGCCTGAAAAGCGTGATGAGCACCACACTCCATAGTTGCCTTTGACTGGACTTAACCATCCAGGGGGTCCTTTACCTTTATTTTTACCTTCACATTTGATTGCAGTTAGGTATCTGTGCCATTTTTGAATGCTGCTCCATAATTATTTTTTAAATAGTGCTTTAAAAAAGAAAGCTAAAATATTACGGGAAAGAGTTTTAACCTGGCCTACTCCTTCTGCTGTTATACTTTCAGCAGAGTTTCCTTTTTTTATTTTAAGAAATAGGATATATTTAAAAATGTAGTCCCTCTGTGGAAGGACTTAGGGACGATAAGGCTCTTAATGGCTACAAAAATGACAGCTAAATTCTACCTCCGTTATCAGAGGCAATATACCACTCAGTGCAAGTCACCGGGAGCTGCGAGTGGAGACAGTATTTCTGTTGCACTCAGCTAACAAACATAGACATTTCTCTTTGACAGCAGGAGGTTTTTGCTTCACTTCCTCCTTTGATGGGGCCACTGTGCTTGCTGGCTAGCATCTTCGTCCCAGACTTGGCAGTAATAGTCAGCCTCATCTTGCTGTTGGACATCAGTGATGGTTAAGGTGGCCGTGCCGCCAGAGCTCTCTCCAGAAAAGCGGTCTGAAATATTGGCAGGTCTTATGCTGTCCTTATATATAACCAGTTGAGGGGCACTGCCATGCCTCTGCTGGTACCAGTGCACATAGTACCTATCAAACTTATCCCCTGAGCAAGTGAGTTCCACAGTTTGCCCCAAAGACACAGAGGCAGATGGGGGTTGTGTAAGTACATACTCGGCAACAGAACCTGAAAGAAGAAGAAAAATTTTAAAAAATCATGGTGTTACACAGATGTGGAAATAATCTGGTAAACACATACATGCAACTCTTCCTAAGAGAGGAACACTGACTGATTAGACTGCACATCATATCAACTAATAAGGCTCAAACTCCAGTCTAAGACAATGCAATGACAAATCTTCCTGCAGATAAGTTGATAGGAGAAATGAAAGTCTAGCATCCAACAGAAATGAGGAAAGGGTCTCTCATCACCTGAGCAATAAGTGAGGGCCAGAAGGAAGGGAAACCAGGCCATGATGTTCATTGCAGAGGAGTGATCTTTGCTGTGACAAATGGCGCATCGGGGTAGCTTTTCTCCCCATTCTTAAACCCTACCAAAGTTGCCTGGGGTTCTCTGCATGCAAATCTGCTTCTTGTTGATTGGGTGCTGATCCTGCTCCAATGCACATGAGGAAGGGCTAGAGCTTGGTGGCAGAGCCTCTGCTTTGCGTGCAGAAGCTCCCGGGTTCAATTCCTGGCATTATCAGGCTGGGAGAGACTTCATGTCTGAAAACCCAAGGAGATGCTGCCACTTAGTTTAGGCAATGTTGAGCTGGGTAGACCAATGGTCTGACTCAGTTTGAAACACTTCCCTGTGTTCTATAATGAAGATGGCAATTTGGCTGAAGGAATTTGAGTGCACAGCCCGGGGGTGTCAGTGGCTCCCAGCTAGTTGTCCAGGAAACCCGAAAACACGTAACCTGAAGCATCTGTAACCCGAGGTACCACTGTATAAGGCAGCTTCCCATGTTCCTGTTTTGAACTCTTGTTTTCTCGAAGCAACAAAGCATTGACCAAAGCAGTTCTTCAATGCATAATCTGTCCCAAGGGATATGTGGTGGCAGCGGATCATGTGAGAAAGAGGAGGACTTGGTTAGTGCCCTGTAAGCATCATGCTGTTTAAGCCCCCTATTCCTGGTTGCACAGAGTGGATCTTATCAAGTCTGCCAGCACCCTCTAGAGATGTTTATTGAAACACCATGATGGTTTAGGGCTTAATTTCGCCACCTTTCCCAATACGTCCTAGATCTGAAGTTCATGTGGACTGGAGAGCATGACAGACAAAAGGATGGTAGGCCCCAACCAGAGAAGAGTGGCAGATCAAGTTGATGGATTATGCTGAGATGGCTAAAGTAACTAGAAGAATCAGAAATCAGGAAGATCTAAATTTTAATGAGGGGGGAAATTTATAACTTATCTTAAAGTCCATTGTAAACAGTTAAAATTCTTAGTACGATCAGAATATCACTTGTAGTTCAATGATGAATTTTGGACACAATGGAGAGGTAAAAGATTAGGATTATTATAGAAGATGCTGGAGGAAATGATTAACAATAGGACCCACAAAGGGGAGGAGGGAAGTCCAGGAGATTCATTGGAATCTTGTTTTCATGTTGTATGTTGGAATATAGTGTGTGTGTGTGTGTGTGTGTGTGTGTGTGTGACACACAGACAAAGGAGGTTCCTTATCACACAACACAGAGTTAAAGTGATGTTTATGGGCACAAGATGTAGTTAAGGGGGATCAGACACGGAGGATAAGTTGTGTCCAGCATAGCCAGAGAACAGCATTTTGAAATGACAGGCCAGCTCCATCAGGCCTCCTCTCCCCTCAACCAGGTGTGTTTGTGTGTGTCAGCCAACCTATTAGACTAAGACTATCAGACTAAGTAGCAACCGGGCTCATTTCATCACCTTTGCTGAAGGCCCAACTCCATCAGGTCCATCCTGCTCCAAAACTGGGCCAACTGGTCATTATAGGCACAACTGTTTAGACACTGGTGCCTGAGATGGATTTATATTTTGCTCTGCCCTCCCTGTTCCTTTCGCCTTGTGTGTCGTGGTTTTCTTTAGCTTATAACCCTGTGGGCAAAGAGTGTCTTGTTTCAATTGCTTCTATGTAAGCTACTCTGGGAGCCTCTTTGACCAAAGAGCAGGGTACAAATGCTCTAAATAACGACAAAATAAGCCTCTCTGTGGCCCGGCATAGACCTGCTGTCTATTTCTGATGCACACTTGAAGTCTATGCTAAATTCTCTACCTCAGTGAACCCCCTTCATTTGCCTCCCCTCATTAAATAAGGGAGTAAGGTAAAAAAACAAGTGGAACTCTAGGAAAAGTGGGGATTTTGGGGTTAGAATGGCAAGGCAGTCCGAATAAGCCTCTTTTCGTGAAAATTCAATTCCACAGGAAGGTCCCTCCTCTTAAGACAGAGTATGATAGCAGCTGCCTTTTTCAGCAAGAGGTTTTTGTCACTCTTCCCCATCTGCCTGTGTCACTGTGAGCTGTGTTGCTGTCCCACACCTGGCAGTAATAATCGGCCTCATCCCCTACTTGGGCTCTGGCAACGCTGAGTGTGGCTGTGTTGCCAGAGTTGGTGCCAGAGAATCGGTCCGAGATCCCATTGGGCCTCCTACTGTCTCTGTATATTAACAGTACAGGGGCCTGGCTGGGTTTTTGTTGGTACCACTGCACATTCTTCCCACCAATGTTGCTCCCGGAACAAGGGATCTGGGTATCTCGTCCCAGAGACACGGACACTGATGGGGGCTGCGTCAACACATACTGGGCAAAAGATCCTGAAAGAGGAAGAGAAAAAACATCTCAGGATATGTTAGACTCCTCTTTGGTCTGTCGCTCAGGAGAAAGAAAGAAAAATACACTTTTTTCTCTCCCACCTGAGAAATAAGTGAGGAAGAGGCAGGCCCAGAGCATGATGGGAACGCAGAGGAGCTCTCCTTCCTTAAGCAGAAAGGTGTCTGCTTCAGACCCGTCTCTCTGCTCTCTTAAATCTATTCAATCTCCTGACCCAGCCCTACATTCAAATCATTTCCCTTGAAAACGCAGCACACCCTCCTCTCCACCCCTGGGGATAAAATGCATGCTATGACACTGTAGAAAATGAAGGGTGAACACTTATTTGGGGGGGGGGAGGGGCATCTTGTGAGAATTAAACTCTAGTTCCCATTTGCAGTGTTATGAAGAAGAGAGCCCAGTTGTTTGACTCTTTAGTCAATTCCCTTTTCACTTTTATAAAACCTATGCAAGACACTCTCTTTTAAAGTTTAAATAATAAATAACTTTTGCTCGGTGTACTTGCCCTTGCTAGATTAAACATAAAAGACAGGCAGGTATTTGTTATGTTACTAATATGTATTACCTAGGTTTGTATCTAAGGTGGATTCAAAACACATATAACAAATGTTCTGAGAATTCTTTTTTAAAAAGTTTTTAAAAATACATTTGTCAGAGCTGCCCCAAGGTCCCAGCTCACAGAGGACCAACGCCAGGTCGTTGTTATATACAAAAGTCTTTATTGAAGTTCAGTTTCCATTTCAAAGCCGTAGCGCGCAGCTCTACGTCTTAGACCCTAGACCGCCGAAGTTCCGTCTGAATCTCCTCCCCCCTGACACCAGTTTAAGACTCTAGCCCTGCTCCACCTCTTCCTCTGCTCTCTCCTCCTCTGGGTCCTCCTGTCCGCTGAGGCATTCCCCTTTCTGGACTCTTCTGACGCTGAGTCCCCTGACTCCTCCCCCTGCCTCCGGCGGGCTTTAGGACCTGGTTCCCAATCCTCATTCTCTGCTGTCCCGCGCGCCTGTACATTTGAACTTGGCTCTCGCGCCAACCCAGTGACCTTCCTCCTGACCGTTACACTGCTTCTATCACTGCTTCCCTCTTCCGGAATGCTGGCTGGACCTGACCTCCCCTCCGTTGCCTGACTCTCCGATGGAGGCGTGGTCACCCCTGACTCATCTTCTCTCCCTGCTGGGGGATACGCTGGCCCCGAAACCTGGGACTCTTCCCCCCCACTATGCTCTGGTGGGGAAGCTGGTCCTGATCTCCAACTGCTGCTCTGGGAGTCCCCGCTGGCCCCTTGCTTCTGGAGTGTCCCCCTTGGGACCCCCCTTGCCCTGGCCACCGGCGCCCCCTTCTGTGAATCCTCCGATTCGCTGGAGAGGCTCATGGAATCTCTCGGGCCACTGTCATCTTCTCCTACGCTGCCCTCAGATTCTTCCCCTTCGCTCTCCATTTCCTCTCTTCCCTGTGCTTCTGCTCCTGAGCCCCTGACAACATTGAATTTTCTATAAGGCTCACCATTGCCATCTAGTGTCACATTGTATATTGTATATTTCCCCTTATCTGCCCCTGAGCTATGATCTCCCTCAAACCCCTCTTGTAAATCTGAACTGTCTTTCTCTTCCTCCTCCCTGGAAGGGTCAAGCTGGGGAGGCTGTCTCCACCATTCCTCCTCTGCCCAGTCCTAGACAGGTGTGAGAAATGGTTTGTGTGTTGCCGACCACTGGGGATAGGTAGAGTTCATTGACTTCACATGGCAGCCCCGCCACAGCGCTCTGATCAGCACAGCCAAGAGCGATGGTGGCCAATGTCTTGGTGATGCCTCCATTTACAATGGAAAATGGAGCCGAATGTAGACCATCCCTGTTTGGTGGAGAGAAGAGTGGGAAGAGAGAAGTGCTTCTGTCTGAAATCCCTGGGAGCTGCTGCCAGCCAGTTTAACAATAAAGCAATGAACTGGGTGCTGATACAATGACTGGGAGCTGGGCAGCAAAAGCCAAACCCCAATTTTTACATCACCTGCTAGGTTTAGCCCATGGCACTTCTCCTCACCTTTGGAAATAGGTAACCAAGGCTTTGTTCCCTCAAATCTACATGTGAATTTTGATGTGTGAGGAATTCTGGGCTGCTCCCTCCGCATAGCTGCTCCTAAGCTAAGTTGTCTACCTGGTTGAACACCCTTCATCCGCCTTCCCCATTAAAATCCAGGAATTTCCAACAGGGCTGGGTAGTGCTATAATAGAGCAATGTGTGGCTAAGCCCCCTCTGCCTGGCTGAATCGAGCTGATCTCACCAACTCGGGTGCTTTATAGATCACCAGAGGCCTCTAGAGTTGTTTACTAAAATGCCACCTGTTCCAGTTGTCAGGATTCATGCCCCAAAGACTCTAGGGTCATGCATGTGCAGTTGTTAGCAGAATAGCAGCTCCAAGAAGGTGTGAGGTAACAGGAAGGACTCAGGAATCAATAGATTCATTAGTAAGCGTTTGCTAAGGCAAAAACAAGCTTGACAGTTCAACACAATTGTCCCTGGAAAGGCAATCTCTTCATTATCCAGTTGCAGCAAAATATAGTGGTAAAATAAAGCTTGCGTGTACTGAGTACTCTAGGCAAGTGAAAATGAATCCAGAACGAGAGATTGAAAGAACAGTAGAGAAAGTAAGAATAACCGGAGACCCTGTCAGACTGCATTTCTGGCAGCCCAGAAACAGTTGGACCTTGAAAGATAAATAACACAATGAACTCATTCGAGCTGCAGGTCTGTTCCCTTGAAAACCTTGGAACCTTAGAAACCTTCCAGACCACTAGAAGATAATGGAACACTTTTATAAGCTTCTATGGATCCTGGACTTCAGAGATGCCATTATACCTCACACTGGTACATCATAGATCTGAAGTCTGCCTTTTTTGGAGATCAGGACAGAGAAAACGGAGGGCTGTTTTTTTCTTTTTCTTTTTTCTACAGAGCAGAGTTAATGCTTGGATTTTCTGACTGCTTAATGACAACTACTTAATTAGATGACTTTGAAGGGGGGCTCATTCCAGTTCTACGATTCTTTGAAATGGAAGATAAGGCTGCCAGAGACCAGTAGTTCAGGATACAACTCTGTGACCAGGCATATATATGTTAGGTACTCCAGCTGTGCTCCCGCAGCCTAGGCTAAGTTATGTTCCTCAGTGAATCCCCTTAACTCACATTCCCTCATGAATCAAGGCAGTGAAGGTAGCAATAAAATAAATGTAACTCATGGAAAAGTGGGGGTCACAGGGTGGCCATTGCAAGGCAGTAGGAATCAGCTTTTTAAAAAATGAAAACTCAATTCCAGTGAAAAGTCCCTCCTCTGAAGACAGAGTATGATAGCAGCTGCCTTTTTCAGCAAGAGGTTTTTGTCGCACTTCCCCATTTGCCTGTGTCACTGTGAACTGTGTTGCTGTCCCACACCTGGCAGTAATAATCGGCCTCATCCTCTACTTGGGCTCTGGCAACGCTGAGGGTGGCTGTGTTGCCAGAGTTGGTGCCAGAGACTCGGTCTGAGATCCCAGTGGGCCTGCGATCATTGTAATACATTAGCAGTACAGGGGCCTGGCTGGGTTTCTGCTGGTACCACTGCACATATTTGCTCCCAATGTTGCTCCCGGAACAAGTGATTTGGGCATCTTGTTCCAGAGACACGGACACTGATGGGGGCTGTGTCAACACATACTGGGCCAAAGATCCTGAAAGAGAAAGTGACAAAATATCTCATGACGTGTTAGACTCCTCTTTGGTCTTCTGTTCAGAAGAGAGAAAGAAAGAAAGAAAGACTTTTCTCTCTCCTACCTGAGAAATAAGTGAGGAAGAGGCAGGCCCAGAGCATGATGGAAACGCAGAGGAGCTCTCCTTCCTTAAGCACAAAGGTGTCTGCTTCAGACCCGTCTCTCTGCTCTCTTAAATCTATTCAATCTCCTGACCCAGCCCTACATTCAAATCATTTCCCTTGAAAACGCAGCACACCCTCCTCTCCACCCCTGGGGATAAAATGCATGCTATGGCACTGTAGAAAATGAAGGGTGAACACTTATTTGGGGGGGGGAGGGGCATCTTGTGAGAATTAAACTCTAGTTCCCATTTACAGAGTTCTGTGGAAGAGAGCCCAGGTTGTTGGACCCTTTGGTTACCGTATTTTTTGCTCTATAAGACACTTTCCCCTCCTAAAAAGTAAGGGGAAATGTTTGTGCGTCTTATGGAGCGGATGCAGGCTGCTCGCAGCTATCCCAGAAGCCAGAACAGCAAGAGGGATTGCTGCTTTCACTGTGCAGCGATCCCTCTTGCTGTTCTGGCTTCTGAGATTCAGAATATGTTTTTTCTTGTGTTCCTCCCCCCAAAACTAGGTGCGTCTTGTGGTCTGGTGCGTCTTATAGAGCGAAAAATACGGTAGGGGGAGCGCTTTTTGCATGGTTGCGTGCAGCCCCCTGGCCCTACACGATCCCCGGCTAGTCAGAGTGGCTTCGCCTCCCCAAGTGGATGTGTTGCCAGGGGAGTTGTGTACCCTGCACACACAATAGAGGGTGGAACTTACCTGGGAGTCCTCAGTCGGCTCCAGAGCTTCTCCCACCTTGCCCTCCCTCAGTTTATGCCTTCCTTTTGCAGGTTAACATCTTCCCTACAGGTATGCAGGAGCTGATACATTCATTGATGGTGGCTGTTGAGGGACCGGAAAGGAATTTCCCTACATTGGCAGGTTTTGCCTTTCCCATAGGAAAATGCCACAACTTTGGTGGTTTTAGGCCTTGGGCGGAATCCTTTAGTCTATCTTCCCTATATGTGGGTGTGGGTGTGAAGCGGTGACCCACAACCCCCCTGCGGCGGCAATCCCAGGCTTCCCCATTAAAGGGATTGTGATGGGGGGAGTCACTGGCCATATGCTGTTAGGTTATCACTGCTCTCCCCTGCATTGCGGAAAAATGGGGGGCAGGCTCTTTGCTTAAAGATACATTTTCCAGAGCCAGCTCAATCCCCACACAGTTTGGATAACCCTGATGTTCCCCAGATCCCCGCCCGGGGACTGGGAGGGATAAATGCACCATGCCTAAGCCAAGGTCTCCCTACACCTGAAAGTTTAATAAAGTTGTGGCCAATTTTAATCCCATAAGACGTTGTTATGGATCATTATTCCACCCAGGTGTCACCTGGGGTTGGGGGGGTCTCTGCCTGACCACGCAATAACTTTTACACGGTGTACTTGCACTTGCTAGATTAAGCATAAAAGGCAGGCAGGTATTACTAATGTTACTAATATGTATACATATATTTGTGTCTAAGGGGGAATCTAAACAGTTCCCAAATCAGTTTTATCTTAAACAATAGCAAACACAGTAAATAAAGGGTTGACTTGTAATACGTCCGTGCTTCAGTGCTCATCTTTTCTCTTTCCAAAATAGATTTTATCTCAAACAACTGCAAACAAAGTAAATAAAGAGTCCCCTTGTGTTATACTGGTGGTTCAGTGCTCGTACGTCGTTCCGGTATTCCGACGTTTTGTTGCTAAAGAGCTTAGTCATCGAGCTGCAACAGAATTGCCCTGAATTAACAAGTAGAAGAAGGGAAATCAAAATTAAAAAATACATTTGTTGTTTGTTTACAGATAGTTGCCTTGGGGATATTATCTTGTGTCTATTGCCCGTCAGTGGAGGCATCACTGAACCCGAGGAACCAATGATCTGACCAAGGCAGCTTCTCAAGTTCCAATTTTAAACTCCTGTTTTCTCGAAGGAACAGAGCTTCGGGAAAAGCAGTTCCCCAATGCATTATCTGCCCCAAGGGATATGATGTGGTGGAGGCTTGTAGTGAGAGAAAGAGGAGGGCGTAGTTAGTGCTCTGCAGCACCATGTGGATTAAGCCCCCTCTGCCTGCTTGCAAAGAGCGGATCTTGTCAAGCTTGCCAGCGCCCTCTAGAGGTGTTTATTGAAACGCCGTGATGATTTAGGATGTTTTCTTTCACCACCTTTCCCAATACGTAATAGATCTGAAGTCCATGTGGCTTGGAGATCAGCACAGACAAATGGGGCTTCTCTATCACACAACACAGAGTTAAAGTGTGGCGTTTATGAGCCCAAGATGGAGTTAAGGGGGGTCAGACATGGAGGATAAGTGGTACCCAGTGTAGCCAGAGAACAGCAGTTCAAGATAACAGGCCAGCTCCATCAGGCCTCCTCTCCCCACATCTGGGGGCAGCCATCCCATCAGACTTGCCTCAGAGAGACAAACAGGGATTGTTTCATCAGCTTTGGGCCAGCTGGTTATTATAGGCGCAACTGTTTAGACATCGGTGCCTGAATTGGATTTATATTTTCCTCTTCCCTCCCTGTTCCTTTTGCTTTGTGTGTCATGCTTTTTTCCAAGCTTATAACCCTGTGGACACTGTTTTACAATTTGGAACACTCATTTAAACATCCTTTAAATATCACTGACATCCCTTCTTCTCTTTTCTTCTCTTTTCATGGCTCATTTTGCATACCAGAAATCCCTGTAAATTTTAGGTAAACAAAACCATTCAGTATTCCAATATTACACCCATCAAAGCTTATTTGCACTCTTGAATTTATCTCCCAATGAATACATTTATAACATATATACTCCACTTTTAAACACACACACACATATATATTCTGTTTTACAATTTAGAATACTCATTTAAATATTCTTAAAATATCAATGACTTCCCTTCTTCTCTTTCCATGGTTCATTTTGCATATCATAAATCCCTCCATATTTTAGTTAAATAAAACCATTCAGTATTCCAATATTACATCTATCAAAGCTTATTTACAATGTTGAATTTATCTCAATGCTGACAACATTCTCAAATGTATACAATTTTCCTCCATATATTCAATAAACACTTTCCAGTCTCCTCTAAAAGTATGTTCTTCTTGTTCTCTTATTCTATATGTTAAGTCCACAAACTGAGCATATTCCATCAGCTTAAGTTGCCATTCTTCTTTGGTTGGGACCTCGCTCATTTTCCAAAGTGTCTGGTTTCAATTTCTTGTATGTAAGCCACTCTGGGATCCTCTTTGACCAAAGAGAAGGGTGAGAATGCTCTCAATAATGACAAAATAAGCCTCTCTGTGTCCCAGCAAGGACCTGCTGTCTATGTCCAATGCACTGTTGTAGTCTATGCTAAATTCTCTACCTCAGTGAACCCCCTTCATTTGCCTCCCCTCATTAAACGAGGGAGAGAGGTAGAGAAACCACAACTGTAACTCTGGGAGACGTGGAGGTTTGGGGGTGAGAATAAGCATCTTTTCAAGGAAATTCAATTCCACTGGAACGTCCCTCTTCTGAAGACACAGTATGATAGCAACTGCCTTTCTTAGCAAGATGTTTTTGGTGCTCTTCCCCATCAATCTGTGTCACTGTGGGCTGTGTTGCTCTCCCACACCTGGCAGTAATAATTGGCCTCATCCTCTGTTTGGGCTCAGGCAATGCTCATTCTGGCTGTGTTGCCAGAGTTGGTGCCAGAGACTCAGTCCGAGATCCCAGTGGGTCTCTTACTCTCTTCGTATATTATCAGTACAGGGGCCTGGCTGGGTTTCTGCTGGTACCAGTGCACATATTTGCTCCCAGAACAAGTGATTTGGGCATCTCGTCCGGGAGACACGGACACTGATGGGGGCTGCGTCAACACATACTGGGCCAAAGATCCTGAAAGAGAAAAAGGGGGGGGGGGAAATCTCATGATACATTAGATTCCTCTCTGGTCTTCTGCTCAGAGAAAAGAAAGAAAAACCACACTTTTCTTTCTCATACCTGAGAAATAGGTGAGGAAGAGGCAGGCCCAGAGCATGATGGGAACGCAGAGGAGCTCTCCTTCTGTAAGCAGAAAGGTGTCTGCTTCAGACCTGTCTCTCTGCTCTCTTAAATCTTTTCGATCTTGTGACCCAGCCCTACATTCAAATCATTTCCCTTGAAAACGCAGCACACCCTCCTCTCCACCCTCGGGATAAAATTCATGCCATGGCACCGTAGAAAATGAAGGGTGAACATTTTTTGTGGAGGAGTGTCTTGTGGGAATTAAACTTTGCTTCCCATTTACAGAGTTATGTGGAAGAGAGACCGGGTATTTTGCCCCTTTAGTTGCTTCCCTTTTCCCTCTTATAAAAACTTCCCAAGACACTGTCTTTTAAAGTTGAAATAACAAATGACTTTTGCCCGGCGTACTTGCACTTGATAGATTAAACATAAAAGACAGGCAGGTATTACTTATGTTACTAATATGTATTACATAGGTTTGTATCTAAGGGGGAATCTATTCAAATATAACAAATGTTCTGAAAATGCTGTTTTTTTAAAATAAAATAAATTGAATCTTCCATAAGGCTCACCATCACAATCTGGTGTCACATTGTATATTGCACTTAAAAATACAACAGGTTTCAATTTCATCTGCATAGCTTAGTCCTGATGTATAATTTTAATTAAATTTTCTGTTTTACAATTTAGAATATTCATTTTAGAAAACTTAAAATATCAGCAATTTCCCTTCTTCTTTGTCCATGGTTCATTTTGAATAACATAAATCTCTGAATATTTTACATAAACTAGACCATTCAATATTCCATTATTCCATCCATCCAAACTTGTTTACACAGGGTATATTGCCCCTTTAGTTACTTCCCTTTTCCCTCTTACAAAAACTTCCCAAGACACTCTCTCTTGTAAAGTTGAAATAACAAATGACTTTTGCTCGGTGTACTTGCACTTGATAGATTAAACATAAAAGACAGGCAGGTATTACTTATGTTACTAATGACCGCTCCCCACATAAAACAGGGGGCGCCCTTTGCGTGGACGCGCGCAGCCCCTGGATCTGGAGCGGCTCCATCAGCATAGGCTTGGCTTCTCCTTCCCTCAGGTGGGATACCTGGAGGTCTCCGCCTACCCCAGTCAGTTGTCCAATCCCACCTGGGGGGAAGCGTTGCCAAGGAGATCAGGCCGGGTGGGGGAGGGATTACCTGCCACACAATAGAGGGAAGATCTTACCTGGGAATCTTCACTTGGCTCCAGAGCTTCTCCCGCCCTACCCACCCTCAGTTAATGCCTTATTTTGCAGGTTAACTTTCCTTCACAGGTTTTACAGGTTAACTTTTCTTCACAGGTATGTGGGCGCTGCTATGTTAAGGTTGCTGTCAAAGGGCCGGAAAGGAATTTCCCTGCATTGGCAGGTTTCACCTTTCCCATAGCAAAACGTCACAACTTTGGCGGTATCAGGCCTTGGGCGGAATCCTTTTGTCCATCTTCCTCTTTGCAGTGGCAATACCAGGATTCCCCATTAAAGGGGATTTTGAGGGGAGGCTTTGACCGTACACTGAGAGAAACTACAGGGAACCAGGCAGAGGGCCTTCTCAGTAGTGGCGCCCTCCCTGTTAAACGCCCTCCCATCAGATATCAAGGAAACAAACAACTATCTGACTTTTAGAAAGCATCTGAAGGAAGCCCTGTTTAGGGAAGTTTTTGATGTTTGATGTTTTGTCGTGTTTTTAATATTCTGTTGGGAGCAGCCCAGAGTGGCTGGGGAAACCCAGCCAGATGGGCAGGGTATAAATAATAAATTGTTGTTGTTGTTGTTACTATTTTGGTTTTCCTCTATGTACATAATAAAACAGTGCCATTCAGTTAGAAAAGAGTACAGTGGTGCCTTGCAAGACGAAAAGAATCCGTTCCGCGAGTCTCTTCGTCTAGCGGTTTTTTCGTCTTGCGAAGCAAGCCCATTGACGGCTTAGCGGATTAGCGCTATTAGCGGCTTTTAGCGGCTTTTAGCGGCTTAGTGGATAAGCGGACAAGCGGCTTAGCAGCTTAGAAAAGGGGGGGGGAGAAAACCCCCCCGCAGGAACTCGCAAGACATTTTCGTCTTGCGAAGCAAGCCCATAGGAAATTCGTTTTGCGAAGCACCTCCAAAACGGAAAACTCTTTCGTCTAGCGAGTTTTCCGTCTTGCGAGGCATTCATCTTGCGGGGCACCACTGTACTTGTAGCTCAAGCCTTATGCCCATTTTAATTGGTTATTAATTTTTTTCCACAAGTGCTGCTTCTTCTACCAGTTTGTCAGAGAAGCGCCCTCTAAGTTCTTCCAGCATCTCAATAGTCTGCCATCCTTTTCCAGCAAATCCCTTGCCCTCCTGCCCTAACCACTTCAAGCTTGTCCCTGGCCAAGCTGTTCCTTTGAGGCTCAAACAAGTGATTGTGTGGTTCAGGTTTCCTGCTGCAGAGAGGAAGAGTGAAGCTTTTTGTCTCCGTTCCCCATCAGATTGCACCACTGTGGAACTTGAAGCCACTGGTGTCCTCCCAAACGCAACAGTAATAAATGGCCTCGTCTTCAGCCTGGAGGTTGGAGATAGTTAAATAGCCAGTGTTCCCAGAGACGGAGCCAGTGAACCGATCTGGGATCCCTTCTCCCCTGTCGCTGGTGCCGTAGAGCATAAAGCGAGGAGCTTCTCCAGGTTTCTGTTGATACCAGCGGAATGCACTCTTGCTGCTGCTACTTTTAGAGCAGGAGAGAATCAGGGTCTGGCCCAGAGTCCCAGATTCGGAGGCTGACTGAGTCAGTGTGTGCTGTGAACTGACACCTTTGTAAAGAAAAGGGGGAAAAAACCAACAACTATGCATCATTTCCCCAAATTTCAGAAAAAATATTAATTCTGTTTTAGTGATAAATAAAGAAGACAAATAACATGGTCACCAGCCCCATATTCCCTCCACAACCAGACCTGAGCAGTAACTGAGAAACACGAATAAAACACACAGCTTTGCCATGGTGGAAATCAATTTGAGGCTGAGGCTGAGAGGAATAAAGGTTCTCTAATCTAGCTGCACCTTCTTCCCCCTCTCTTAAATCCCACATGAAATGAAGAAAGACTTCTCATGCAAATATATCAACACTCATTGGCTTTGCTAGGGGCAGGAAATGTGATGAACTTCTAACGAAATAATTTTGCATGTGTTAGGCAGTTTAAAAGAAGAATGACATTTTGTTTAGGACGGGAGTGGGATCTTAGATCCAGAGGCTTAATGCGGCCCTCCAGCCTCTCTGCCTGGCCCTCGGGAATCTTCCAGACCTGACTAGAATATATACAGTAATTGAATGGTGAGAATGACCCTTGCTGCCCCGGCTGGAAATTCCCAAGGCAATCCAAAAATGAAATTTATCTCAAAGGGTTAGGATCACAGTGAAAATCTGGGCAATCTTTTTCTGCCATTTCTGAACTGCATGCTGCAACCTTTTGTTGCTTGCAGGTCTCACCTGTTGGGTATGCAAGTTCCATTCCTTGCCAATATGACTGTACCAACACTCAGGAGAGACTATAGGCTTGTTCACACATGACACTGAACACAGGTACAAGATGCCTCTGTTGTTGTTTAGGTGTTTAGTCGTGTTTAGTCTTCGTGACCCCCTGGAAGAGAGCACGCCAGGCACTCCTGTCTTCCACTGCCTCCCACAGTTTGGTCAAACTCATGCTGGTAGCTTCGAGAACACTGTCCAACCATCTTGCCCTCTGTCGTCCCCTTCTCCTTGTGCCCTCCATCTATCCCAACATCAGGGTCTTTTCCAGGGAGTCTTCTCATGAGGTGGCCAAATATTGGAGCCTTAGCTTCACGATCTGTCCTTCCAGTGAGCACTCAGGGCTGATTTCCTTAAGAATGGAGAGGTTTGATCTTCTTGCAGTCCATGGGACTCTCAAGAGTCTCCTCCAGCACCAGAATTCAAAAGCATCCATGGATGGTACTGAATGCAATGGTACTGAAAACTATCAAAAGGCTAACTGAAAGCAGCCAAAACCCAGATTACAGCAGAACACCAGTAAATAGCATTAAAAACCCACAAGGGGAATCATAGGAGCCAACTCCTAGGGGCTGAAGTCCCTTTGCCCTCCCTCCAATAAAATGTTTGACGCCCCCCCCCCCACTGATGGGCATTGCCATTCAAATGAGGTGTGTGTGCCGCATCTTTTGATCAGTTAGGCAGGGCTTACCTGCCCCCCCCCCCCATATTTTATTCAAGTTGGTACCCCTGAGGGGAATACAATATAGCCAGGAGGTTGGAAATTGCAAAGAAACAGTGTTTCCAGAGGTGGAATGAGTGAAGCAGTTTGTGGTCCCTCTCCCCTGCTCTTGACATTATATAGAATATATAGTGATGATTCGGTCCAGCTCGCTTGTAACAGTATTGAAAGAAATTCCATATGTCAAGCATCATTGCAGAAGATGGAGGTACTCAACCTCTGCAGTTGCCCCATCCCTGTCTTTCAGACTACCCACAAAATCTATGCTCTTGCCCAAACCACTTTATGCTCGGCCCTGTCTAGGGAGAGGAGCTGACATTATTCATTCATTCATTCATTCATTCATTCATTCATTTGGTTTTTCAGATTAACATTTTACAGTCACAAATTCAACATACAGTGGTACCTCAGGTTAAGTACTTAATTCATTCTGGAGGTCCGTTCTTAACCTGAAACTGTTCTTAACCTGAAGCACCACTTTAGCTAATGGGGCCTCCTGCTGCCATTGCGCCACCGGAGCCCGATTTCTGTTCTCATCCTGAAGCAAAGTTCTTAACCTGAAGCACTATTTCTGGGTTAGCGGAGTCTGTAACCTGAAGCGTATGTAACCTAAGGTACCACAGTACAACATAGAAACAAGATTCCAAAGCATCTCCTGGCCTCCCCTCCTCCCTTTTGAGGGTCCTATTGTTAATAATTTCCTCCTGCATCTTTTATTATAATCCAAATCTTTTATTTCTCCATTGTGTCCAAAATTCACCCTCCAAATACATGTGTTATTCCAATCCCACTGATGATTTTAAATGTCTGCAGTGGTTTTTAAGATAAATCATAAATTTTCTCCATCCCTTATTAAAATTTTAGTCTTCCTGATTTCTGATTCTTCCGGTCGTTTTAGCCATTTCGGCATAATCCATCAACTTGATCTGTCATTCTTCTCTGGTATAAGTAAGCTCATGAGTGATCATTGTTTGAAAACTCTAGGGGAAGTGTGTGAGAGAGGTTTTTGTATCATTTCCCCATCAGATTGTACCACCGTGGAACACATTACTGCCTGTCACCCAGTCAGCACAGTAATAAACTGCCTCATCATCTAGCTGGACATTGGAGATGGTTAAATAGTAAGTGTTCCCAGAGACAGAGGGAGTGAACCGATCCGGGATCCCGTCTCCCCGGGTGCTGGTAGCATAGAACACAAAATGAGGAGCCTGTCCACTTTTCTGTTGATGCCAGCTATAAGCATACAAGCTGCCACTACTTCTAGAGCAGGAGAGTTTGACAGTTTGACCCGGGAGCACAGACTCGGAGGCAGGCTGGATCAATGTTGTCTGCGATGTGACACCTTTGCAAAAAGAAAAATCAAATAAAAGCACATGAATCATTTCCAGTGTTCTCAAATATTAGGAAAGACTATTGTAGAAGACAGATAGCTTTCTTGCTGGTACATGGATCATTTTCTGTGCCCTCAGATTTCAGAAAATTATTATCTTCTTGTGAAAAGTAACAGAAGTCAAGTCAAATAATATATTAGGTCTCCACAAACATACCTGAACAGTAAATGAAACATGAGATGAGAACAAGGATCCAGGCCATGGTGAATGTCAAAAGGAGGGTGGATCCCACAAA
Organism: Podarcis erhardii; assembly: GCF_964252035.2. Lineage (NCBI taxonomy): Eukaryota > Metazoa > Chordata > Lepidosauria > Squamata > Lacertidae > Podarcis > Podarcis erhardii. The sequence goes on along the minus strand of NC_138505.1, from coordinate 28,343,369 downwards.
CAGATCTCTAGTCTGGTGCCACCTCCCTACCACCCTCTTAAATCACCTGGGAAATGAGGCACAAGTAATTATGCAAATACCTCGACACCCGTTGGCCTTGCTAGAAAGAATATGAGCAGTGGCGTAGCGTGGTGGGTGCAGTGGGGACCGGCCGCACCGGGAGCAACATCTGGGGGTTAGGGTTAGGGATAGGGTTAGGGGGCGCAAATCCAGGGTTAGGGGGCGCAAATTACTTGCCTTGCCCCGGGTGCTGACAACCCACGCTACGCCACTGAATATGAGGAAATACAGGGAACAACCAGAGGACAACCACAGAACAGATTTTGCATGAAGGGGGTGTTTTCACAGAAGATTGAAGCTTCTATGTATTTTTTAGGTCATGATTGGGGAGCTGTAGAACCAGGGGCTGAATATGGCCTCCCAAAACAACAACAACAACAACAACAACAACAACAACAACAACAACAACAACCCATCCATCTGGCTGGGCTGCCCCAGCCACTCTGGGCAGCTAACAGTTTACATAAAGACATAGTAAATAGAAAAACGTCAAACATAAATTTTCCATTGCAGGGCTGCCTTCAGATGTCTTCTGAGAGTTATGTAGTTCTTTATCTCTTTGACAACTGATGGGAGGGCATTCCCAAGGCAGGGTGCCACTGTCAAGAAGGCCCTCTGCCTGGTTCCCTGTAACCTCACTTCTCGCAGTGAGGGAACCAGCAGAAGACCCTCGGAGGAAGACCTCAGTGTCCGGGCTGAGCAATGGAAGTTGGAGAAGCTCCTTCAGATATTTCCTTTTGTGGCTCTCAGGACGTGCTCAGAACATGTCCTCTTCATGTCACATGCCTCACTTTCATGGTGCTGTGGCCCCCAATGATTTTGCCTGGCTTGAACATATCCCTGAATGTTTATGATGCTTAATTATAATAATAATAATAATAGGGAGGCAGGTGGCTCTGTGGGTTAAACCACAGAGCCTAGGACTTGGTGATTCAAATCCCCATGACAGGGTGAGCTCCCGTTGCTCGGTCCCTGCTCCTGCCAACCTAGCAGTTCGAAAGCACATCAAAGTGCTTCCGGCGGGAAGGTAAACGGCGTTTCTGTGCGCTGCTCTGGTTCGCCAGAAGCGGCTTAGTCATGCTGGCCACATGACCCGGAAGCTGTACGCTGGCTCCCTCGGCCAATAAAGCAAGATGAGCGCCACAACCCCAGAGTCGGCCACGGCTGGACCTAATGGTCAGGGGTCCCTTTACCTTTAAATAATAATAATATGCAAACGTATTTAAGCACTCCTTGTTGAAAGAAGCCAACCCACCACCCTCCTTTCTCAGATTCTGGGACTCACAACAAAGGTGGGAATTAAGAAATAAAATCAGCTCCCGAACTCTGAAGTTTTGTGCATGTTGCAATGGAAACTTCTCTCCATTGCAAACTGTGATTACGGGGGGGGGGGGGGGGAGTGGCTCATCAGCACTGCTCCTCATGCAAATGTCTCCTAAGCAAGTAGTCGGGCATAAGAAAAAACATTCTGACGCTTCGCTTCACCCCAACAGTTCAGTTTTTGTAACAATTTTCCGTTTCGTAATATAATTAACTATTATTTTATAAAACAGGTAGGTGGCCCAACATTGTCCCCTGGAGGTTAAAGGCAGAACAGCAGACACCACAAAATGCCTGCATCACATTTCAAAGCAAAATACTGAAATCACAATCTAGTCCGTCTTAGTTACAGGTAGGGAGCCGTGTTGGTCTGTCGTAGTTAAAACAAAAGAAAAAAATTCCTTCCAGTAGCACCTTAGAGACCAACTGAGTTTGTTATTGGTATGAGCTTTTGTGTGCATGAAGAATCTGAAGAAGTGTGGATGCTCACGAAAGCTCATACCAATAACAAACTCAGTTGGTCTCTAAGGTGCTACTGAAAGGAATTTTTTTTTTATTTTGTTTAGTCAGTCTTATGCATTCACATTCACCTTGCTTTCCCCACCAGGAAGAAAGGGTGTGTTCAACTTTGGTTGTGTGAAGTTGTGCTTGAAAAAAACATTCACGGGAGGTCCTGCTTTGTATTGTTGTGGAAGGATCATAGTTTATTGGCGGTGAACACACACATGTATATTGTAAATGTGTGAATCTGTTTATTCTTCTACATAGTTCATACTCATTTTTGATACAGCTATGCGGTGTCGCACGTATCAGTTTAGATGCTAATTCCTTTTGGAAACCTGGAATATATATTTTGTATAACGTTACACATATAACAGTGTATATAGTAATACACCTAAACTCAGACATGTATTTGCGGAGGGAACGTTCTTTCACATGTGGTGGACTTGTTAAAGGGAAAAATAGTATTGGGAAAATATCCATAATGAATGGGGGGAAATGTTTAAAAGTACTTTCCTCCATCCCACCCCCAAACCAGAGTCCTTTTTGTTGGGGATAATTCAGACTGAAATTCCCAGGTGCCAAAAAAGTTTATTTATGTATGCTACTACTGTCGCCCGTGTTCTGTTAGCCCCAAAATGGAATACAATTCAGATCCTAACCAAAGAAAATGGCAACTTAAGCTGACAGAATACACTGGTACCTCGGATTAAGTACTTAATTCGTTCCGGAGGTCTGTTCTTAACTTGAAACTGTTCTTAACCTGGAGACCACTTTAGCTAATGGGGCCTCCCGCTGCTGCCGCCACGCCGCCGGAGCACGATTTCTGTTCTCATCCTGAAGCAAAGATCTTAACCTGAAGCAGTAGCGTAGTGTGGGTTGTGAGCACCCGGGGCAAGGCAAGTAATTTGCGCCCCCTAACCCATGGATTTGCACCTCCTAACCCTAACCCCCAGATGTTGCGCCCGGTGCAGCCAGCCCCCCCTGCACCCCCCATGCTACGCCACTGACCTGAAGCACTATTTCTGGGTCTGGAGTCTGTAACCTGAAGCATATGTAACCTGAAGCGTATGTAACCTGAGGTACCACTGTATGCACAACTTGCAGACTTAGAGTAGGACAACAAGAAGAACATACATTTAGAGAAGAATGGAAAAAGTTTGTTGAATACGTGGGAAATAATTGTGAACAGCTGAATATTTTATTCAGGTTGACACCTCTGAGGAGAATACAATATAGCCAGGAGTTTGGAAATTGCAAATAAACAGTGTTCTCAGAGGTGGGATGAGTGAGGCGGTTTGTGGTCCCTTTCCCACTGTTCTTGGCCTTCTTGATTTCTGATTCTTATGGTCATTTTAACGATTTCAGCATAATCCATCAACTTGATCTGCCATTCTTCTCTGGTGTAAGTCAGCTCCTGAGCGATCCTTGTTTGCAAACTCTAGGGGAAGTGTGTGAAAGAGGTTTTTGTATCAGTTCCGCATCAGATGGTACCACCGTGGAACACATTACTGCCTGTCACCCAGTCAGCACAGTAATAATCCGCCTCATCATCTAGCTGGACATTGGAGATGGTTAAATAATAAGTGTTCCCAGAGGTGGAGGCAGTGAACCGATCCGGGATCCCGTCTCCCCGGGTGCTGGTAGCATAGAACACAAAACGAGGAGCCTGTCCACTTTTTTGTTGATACCAGCTATAAGCATACAAGCTGCCACTACTTCTAGAGCAGGAGAGTTTCACAGTGTTACCCGGGAGCACAGACTCGGAAGCAGGCTGGATCAATGTCGCCTGCGATGTGACACCTTTGCAAAAAGAAAAATCAAATAAAAGCACATGAATCATTTCCAGTGTTCTCAAATATTAGGTAAGACTATAGCTTTCTTGCTGGTGCATGCATCATTTTCTGTGCCCTCAGTTTTTGGAAGATTTTTATCTTCTTGTGAAAAGTAACAGAAGTCAAGTCAAATAATACATTAGGTCTCCACAAACATACCTGAACAGTAACTGAGACATGTGACGAGAACAAGGATCCAGGCCATGGTGAATGTCAAAAGGAGGGCAGATCCCACAAACAGATCTCTAGTCTGGCGCCACCTCCCTACCACCCTCTTAAATCACCTGGGAAATGAGGCACGAGCAATTATGCAAATACCTCGAAACCCATTGGCTTTGCTAGAAAGAATATGAGGAAATACAGGGAACAACCAGAAGATGACCACAGAACAGATTTTGCATGAAAGCTTCTTTGTATTATTTAGGACATGATTGGGGAACTGTAGACCCAGGGGCAGAATATGGCCTCCCAGAATTGTCGTTGTTGCTGTTGTTGTATCCTGCCCATCTGACTGGGTTTCCCCAGCCACTCTAGGCGGCTTACAGTGCGCACACAAAAAATAGTAAAATGTCAAAGATTAAATACTTCCCAATACAGGGTTGCCTTCAGATGTCTTCTAAAAGTGGTGCAGTTCTTTATTTCTTTGACATCTGATGGGAGGGTGTTCCACAGCGAGGGAGCGACTGTCAAGGTCTTCTGCCTGGTTCCCTGTGAGTTCACTTCTTGCAGTGAGGGAACTGCCAGAAGACCCTCAGAAGAAGACCTCAGGGTCCATGCTGAGCAATGGGAGTGGAGATGCTCCTTCAGGTATTTCCTTCACAGGACCTGCTCAGAACAAGCCCACTTCAGGCCATACTGACATGGTGCTGTGGCTCCCAATGATTTTGCCTGACTTGAACATATCCCTGAATGTTGATGATGCTTCTTGCTTGCTGGGCTCAAAGTTGCCCATCTCTGTCGCATGTAATCCAAAATTACTGAAGTTTCCAAAGTGTGGGGATCATAATATAAATGTGGGTGGAGAAGAGAGAGCTTGAACCAGATCTCAAAAAGGATGGATGGCTGGATGATTCAACAACCCAGAACATATAATAAAGCAGAGAAAGTTGTGTACAGGCACTTGAATTCCATGCATGAGTAAGACTCAAACGAAAAAAACCATCTGTTGATGAACTCATATTTCACAATGCAGGTGACTCTTTAAGTCATTGTCTCTCAAATGAAGATAAGAGGAACCAACAGCTTCTCCTTGTGTCAAAAACCCAAATCATATGTAGAATGGTTCTCCATAAAATATTCACCTTATAAATAAAGAAATTAAGGCACTAATTAGATCTGAACTGGTTTGTCTTTGAAGCAAATGTTTCACAAAAGAGGCAGAAGTAGGAAGTTGTGTTCCAAAGCTCAGCAGGGCCTCCAACATGACTTCCTGTTTCCACCAGAAGTCGCTTCAGAGGCATTGCAGGGCCTCGGACGGGGCCTTGGAGGATGCGTTGGGGTTCCGATGCAACATCCGATAGAAACCAGAAGCCGTGTCAGAGCCCCGCAATATGGGTGCTGAGCACCCACAAAAACTGTGGGCACCCTGGCATCCAGGGCCCTCTAGAGTTAGTGCCAGTGTCACTTGAAGATTTATAACAGGAATGGTTTCACAGGTCCTAATCCAACCACTATTCCACATGCTGGGAATGCCAGCATGGATGGGTTGGATAAAGAAGAGTGCTGGAACCTCAATTTACACTGGAGCAGGCATGTCCAAAGTCTGGCCTGAAGGCCACTTGCGGCTGGTTTCAAATGCACCCCCCAGGCAATTTTGAAAAAGCAATCTCTTGATCCAGTGCTGGATTTAAGTAGGCTGAAACCTAGGGCCTCTACATCTAGGGGGCCTCACCAACCAGCCCACTCCCCAGTGCTGCAGTCTCCCCTCTCCCAAATTTGTAAACCCAAGACTTCATGCAAGGGCAGGGCGACTCAGGACTAGCAAGTGGGGCACAAAATGAAGCAGTGAGGCACAACCTGAATGGCCTGCCCAGGCCGCCTTTATTACTGTGTATTGTACTTTACAATGTTCCTGACATATATTTCAGCTTTCTGTATTTATTTTTCATCTGGACTTTCACAGTTTGGCCCAGAGACGACAGACTCAAAGGCAGGCTGAGTCAAAGTTGGTTGTGAAGTGGCACCTTCACAAAAAGAAAAAGGGAAACCATGATTTGGGTACATTTCTTCATGCTTTCAAATATCAAAGCAGCATTAGGCTCATATAATAAATAGACACATAATGGAAATAGCTTTGATGTTGTCCTATTTGCAGTGTGTACACCACACTGTTACCTGACCAACAGCTTAGAAGTGCCAAGGAAAGCAGAGTCCAGGCCATGGTGGCCTGTGCAACGGAAAGAACCTTCCCTTCTACAAGAGATTGCGGTGGGATTTTATCCCTCCTTTCTGAATTCCCCCAGAAATACCAAACGGCTCCTTCATACAAATGAGTTCTGTGCTGATTGGTTCTGCAAAAACCTCTTTGTTTCACTGCTTGTGTTTGTGTGAAACCAATGAAAAAAGGACATATTATTTTCACAATGGTGCTGTGGGTGGTTCTCACTTTGGCCAGGAGAGATTCAGATAAGTGCTGGAAGTGTGAAGAGACGGAGGGAACGTTCTTTCATATTTGGTGGACATGTAAAATGGTAAAAGAGTATTGGGAAATGATTTATAATGGATCAAAAAAAATGTTTAAAATTACTTCCTCCCCCCCCCCCCCAAAAAAAACCAAGAATCCTTTCTGTTGGGGATAATCCAGCCTGAAATTCCCAGGTGTCAGAAAAATATTGTTTATGTATGCTACTACTGCAGCTCATGTTTTGTCAGCCCCCAAATGGAAAATGAGTGAGGTCCCAACCAAAGAAGATTGGCAACTTAAGTTGACAGAATATGCACAACTTGCAGACTTAACATATAGAATAAGAGAACAAGAAGAACATATGTTTAAAGAATATTTGGAAAACGTTTATTGAATATATGGGAAATAATTGTGTATCGCTGAAAATGCTAGCAGCATGAAGATAAATTCAACAATGTAAATAAGTTTTGATGGATTTAATAATGAAAAACCGACTGGTATAGTTTTTTGTAAAATATGCAGGGATTTAAGAGATGTAAAATGAACCATGGAAAGAGAAGAAGGGAAGTCATTGATATCTTAAGGATGTAAAATGTGTATTTGAAATTGTAAAACAGAAAATTTAATAAAAAATCATATAGAAAGAAAGAAAGAAAGAAAGAAAGAAAGAAAGAAAGAAGGAAGGAAGGAAGGAAGGAAGGAATAATCCATGGGGGCATCAGGAGTTTGGGACACATGTGCATAACCTAACTCAGCAGAATAAGCGGGAAGGACTCTCAAATACAACAGGATTGGCTTTAACATTGTGAATTGACATAAAACACATTGCCACATAGAGTCCCCCAAGGTAGTCCTGGGGGGAATCTGAAGGACCAACTGTAGAGGACTAGTGGACAGTTAAGGTGCTACACTCAATATGCCAGCAAGTTTGGAAAACTCAGCAGTGGCCAGAAGATTGGAGAAGATCAGTCTACATCCCAATCCCAAAGAAGGGCAGTGCCAAAGAATGCTCCAACTACCGCACAATTGCACTCATTTCACACGCTAGCAAGGTTATGCTTAAAATTCTACAAGGAAGGCTCAAGCAGTATGTGGACCGAGAACTCCCAGAAGTGCAAGCTGGATTTAGAAGAGGCAGAGGAACCAGAGACCAAATTGCAAACATGCGCTGGATTATGGAGAAAGCTAGAGAGTTCCAGAAAGACATCTACTTCTGCTTCATTGACTATGCAAAAGCCTTTGACTGTGTCGACCACGGCAAACTATGGCAAGTTCTTAAAGAAATGGGAGTGCCAGATCACCTCATCTGTCTCCTGAGAAATCTCTATGTGGGACAAGAAGCTACAGTTAGAACTGGATATGGAACAACTGATTGGTTCAAAATTGGGAAAGGAGTACGACAAGGCTGTATTTTGTCTCCCTGCTTATTTAAATTATATGCAGAATTCATCATGCGAAGGCTGGGCTGGATGAATCCCTAGCCGGAATTAAGATTGCCGGAAGAAATATCAACAACCTCAGATATGCAGATGACACAACCTTGATGGCAGAAAGTGAGGAGGAATTAAAGAACCTTTTAATGAGGGTGAAAGAGGAGAGCGCAAAATATGGTCTGAAGCTCAACATCAAAAAAACGAAGATCATGGCCACTGGTCCCATCACCTCCTGGCAAATAGAAGGGGAAGATATGGAGGTAGTGAGAGATTTTACTTTCTTGGGCTCAATGATCACTGCAGATGGTGACAGCAGCCACGAAATTAAAAGACGCCTGCTTCTTGGGAGAAGGGCAATGACAGGCCTAGACAACATCTTGAGAAGTAGAGACATCACCTTGCCAACAAAGGTTCGTATAGTTAAAGCTATGGTTTTCCCAGTAGTGATGTATGGAAGTGAGAGCTGGACCATAAAGAAGGCTGATCGCCGAAGAATTGATGCTTTTGAATTATGGTGCTGGAGGAGACTCTTGAGAGTCCCATGGACTGCAAGAAGATCAAACCTCTCCATACTGAAGGAAATCAACCCTGAGTGCTCACTGGAAGGACAGATTGTGAAGCTGAGGCTCCAGTACTTTGGCCACCTCATGAGAAGAGAAGACTCCCTGGAGAAGACCCTGATGTTGGGAAAGATGGAGGGCACAAGGAGAAGGGGACGGCAGAGGACGAGATGGTTGGATAGTGTTTTCGAGGTTACCAGCATGAGTTTGACCAAACTGCGGGAGGCAGTAGAGGACAGAGGTGCCTGGCGTTCTCTGGTCCATGGGGTCACGAAGAGTCGGACACGACTAAACGACTAAACAACAACAACAACAAAGTGGACAGTATTTGTCCTTGGTCTTTAAGTTTTCCACCACCAGAAGTTGGGAATCCATAGTGACTTTTTGAAATAGAGCAAGAGAATGATTTTCATTAGGCTGTATTCTGTCCAATGTATCGTAAGTCTGACCCCAAACACAACTTGTGTTTTATTTGGGAATTCACAAACCTCTCCAGATGGTTCACGAGATGGGAGCAAGTCTACATTGACTTAATATAAGGTGATGTACATGTTTGTGCAGTGGTACACAATGTCTCTGTGGAATGTACATATATCAAATATGGGGAATGTTGTGCAACATTTCCGCCTGCAGTCAGGGGTCCCTTTAACCTTTACCTTTACCTTTAGTAGAAAAACCCAAGTGGCTGGTGCCAATTTGCCAAGTGGGAAAAATTCCTACCAGGCCCCTTAACGGTGACCAACCAAGGTCCATAGCAAGGTCAAGGACGAAAACCTTAAAGGGCGGGAGGGTGGGAAACCGGAGCAGCTGGAAGCGGGAAAGAGGGAGATCCCTGGCCGCACCTGCATTAAATGGAGCAGGCCACGCCCCCCAGGCCAGCCGATTGGCTGGCCAGGGGATGACGCGGTCAGGGATTTCCTCAATCGCACGGAGGCTGAGAGCCAGCCCCCGCGCGCAAGGTGGGAGGGTGAAGCCCGCAACCCCAATTCCTTTCTAAGTTGGAAGTGGCTTTATTGCCAACAAAGCCAGTGAAAACATGAAGAGCATTGTTTATTGGGACATGTGTCAGATATTTATTGCAAGGTCATATCTCCAATAGGATTCCTTAGTCTAAATAACTTGATAACTTTTAATGCTTGTTCTTGTCGAAAACTGACAAAACTCATTCATGTGCATCTATGCTCTTGAATGATTCAGGATTCTACACTCATAAGAAAGAAGAGAGAAGGTTTTTGTCTCAGTTCCCCATCAGATTATACCACTGTGGAACGTGTCACTGTCAAGCTCGAAGTCACAACAAAAATAAACTGCTTCATCTGCAGCCTCGATGTTAGAGATAGTTAATGAGCCAGAGTCAGAACCGGTGAAGCGAGCTGGGACCCCTTCTCCCCGGGTGCTGGATCCATACCACAGAAAACGGGGAGGCTGTCCAGGTTTCTGTTGATACCAGTGAATATCATCCCAGAGAGTACCACCATTTCTAGAGCAGGAGAGTGTAGCAGTTTGGCCCAGAGACACCGACTGGGAGGCAGGCTGAGTCAAACTGGGTTGTGAAGTGACACCTTTCATAAAAAAAGAGAAAGGAACCATGACTTTGGTACATTTCCTATGCATTCAAATGCCACAGAAGCTTTATCTCCCTCTGGCAGATCAAGTTTTGATGTTGCCCTACATGATGTGAGTCTTCCACGCTCTTACCTGAACAGTAGCTGAGAAGTGACAGTAAAAGCAGGTACCAGGCCATGGTAAGACTCCTTTAGAGTCTGACTAAAGATCTAGATAAGATCTTCTTCCCCCTCTCTGAAATCCCCCGGGAAATACCAAATGTCTCCTTCACACAGATTGGTTGTATGCTCATTGGTTCTGCAAGAGTGTCTTTATCTACTTGCTTCTCTCCGTGAAAAGCCAATGATCAAAGGAGAAATTTGCATGATGATGTTGAGGGCAGGCCTCACTCTGGCCAAGATAAAAATTAAGGGGGTCATAGTGTATACCTGAAGGAGCGTCTCCACCCCCATCATTCTGCCCGGACGCTGAGGTCCAGCGCCGAGGGCCTTCTGGCGGTTCCCTCATTGCGAGAAGCAAAGCTACAGGGAACCAGGCAGAGGGCCTTCTCGGTAGTGGCGCCTGCCCTGTGGAACGCCCTTCCAGCAGATGTCAAAGCGATAAACAACTACCTGACATTCAGAAGACATCTTAAGGCAGCCCTATTTAGGGAAGTTTTTAACGTGTGATATTTTACTGTATTTTTGGTTTTTATGGAAGCCACCCAGAGTGGCTGGGGAGGCCCAGCCAGATGGGCGGAGTATAAATAATAAATTATTATTATTATTATTATTACCAAGTACAGTCATACCCCAGCTCCCAAACATCTTGGGAATCGAATGTTCTGGTTCCCGAAGGACTGAAAATCAGAAGTGAGTGTTCCTGTTTTCGAACGTTCTTTAGGAAGCCAAATGTTTGATGGGGCTTCCAATTGGCTGCAGGAGCTTCCTGCAGCCAAAGCCACTTCCGACACTAGGGAGGAGGTGGTGTTGCGGGCTTCCCGCCCCATCACCCACGCGTACAGGGGGAGTCCTCTGCCACGTCATCCCCTCGTCGGCCTATCAGCTGGCTCAGGGGGCGTGGCTTCCTGTATTTAAGGCAAGCGCGGCAGAGGAGCTTCTTCTTTGCCGCCATTCAGCTTGGGAATTTCCCACCCTCCCTCCCTTTAAGGTTTCTCCTTTGACCTTGCTATGGACCTTGGTTGGTTGCTGTTAAGGGGCCTGGTAGCAATTTTTCCACTTGGCAAATTGGCACTGGCCATTTGGTTTTTTCGCCTACCTCATAGCAAACGTCACAACTTTCCTGGTATTGGCGGTTAGGCATTGGCAGGGGTATTGTTATGCAAATGAAGTGGGGGGAAGGAATCGCCATCACCCTCCCCAAGCAAAGGGTAGTCCGGTAAAGGACTCTGGGGGCGTGGCCCTGTCTGAAGCCTATGGAGGCCAGGGTCCAATGCCTAAGCCAATACCGCTCACCAATTTTTGCCCATTAACCTTAATTATTGTGTCTCGTGTCTTTATTTCTTCTGGGAAATATTTCTTATGGGAGGCGGGAACTCGCCACGCAATCAGAAGCCACGCTTCGGAAGTCAAACGTTTTGGGAGTCAAACAGACTTCCAGAATGGATTCTGTTTGACTTCCGAGGTACAACTGTACATGACTTAAGGGCAGATGATGCCCAGGGTTCAACACAGTAGAATGAGTAGGAGGTTCCCTAAATGCACCAGTTATGAAGTAGAGCAAAACCTACAGCCATATAAAGACCCTCCCATCCCATTTAGTCCATTAACTCCACAGCTGATATTCCCCCCTCCCCAGAATTCTGGGTTGGGACATAGTTCAGAGAGGACTACCAGCCCATTCTGGATCATGTTCTGGATAATGGGGGGGGGGGGGGCACTGACGTGAAAGTGGGTGGAGCAACATCTAGTGATGTTACCTTTGTAGCATAGGCTGGTTTCTAGCTCTCACTCCCCTCTCTTGTCAATTCAGACAAGCAAGAAGTTTTGTTAGAATTCAAGGACACAATCCAGATGGCCAGAAACATGCAAGGAGACCACATAGCAGAGGGGGTGAGTGATGTGGCCTGGAGGGAGGGATATATCTTAAGATGGGCATGATCTGTGGCTATCTTGAAGGGTCATCTAGAAAGGCCTGGACATGGAGATGCAAAGAGGTGGAGGGAAAGTTCCTTCCTATGTGGTGGATTTGTAAAAGGGAAGGAGAGTATTGGGAAATGATCCATAATGAATTGAAAAAAATGTTTCAAAGTACTCCTCCCCCCCAACCCCGCCCCCAAGTCCTCTCTGTTGGGGATAATTCAGACTGAAATTCCCAGGTGTCAAAAAAGGTGATTTATGTATGCCACTACTGCGGCCTGTGTTTTGGTAGCCCCAAAACGGGAAACAAGCGAAGTCCCAACCAAAGAGGACTGGCAACTTAAGTTGACAGAATATGCACAACTTGCAGACTTAACATATAGAAAAAGAGAACAAGAAGAACATATGTTCAGAGAAGATTGGAAAACATTTATTGAATATATGGGAAATAATTGTCTACAGCTGAAGACATTGGCAGCATTAAGATAAATTCAAGTGTTGATGGAGGCAATAATGGAATATTAAATAGTATACTGTATTTTTCACCCCATATGGCATACCGGCCCATAGGGCGCACCTAGTTTTTTTTTGGGGGGGAAATAAAGGAAAAAAAATTTTGTTCCCCCCCAGGTGCGGGGCTGGGGTGGGGGAAGCCCGAGCTTCCCCCGACCCCAGAACAGGCTGCTATCCGCTAGCCGTGGGAGAGCTGCGCGAAGCCTGAAGCCTGGGGCGTGCTGATAGCTTCCTGAAGCCTGGAGAGCACGATTTCTGTTCTCATCCTGAAGCAAAGTTCTTAACCCGAGGTACTATTTCTGGGTTAGCGGAGTCTGTAACCTGAAGCGTATGTAACCTGAGGTACCACTGTACAAGATTTGAGAAAATGTGTGTGGGGTGGTGGGGAGGAAAAAGCACCACCCATTAACCAGAGCTGAATTCAGACGTGTAAGTTCTGCCATGGTCTACATCAGGTGCAAATGTGAATTCACATTGCCACAAGTGAAGTTGAGCAAAGAATTTTCAGGAGCCCAGTTGCTGCAGCAGCAGTCTCCTTGAGATGTTTTCAGGTCAACCATTTTGTATCTGATAGCTTGTAAGGGTTTGTTTTGCATGAACTGCAAAACCTCATTTAAACGGTGGTGTCAGGGACTGGACTGAAGGGACGTGTAGCTTCCAGACAGAAGAAAGGCAGTACTGATTTAAAGCAGGGCTTGGAGGAAGATAACAGCTCAGAGATAGGCAGACAGCAGAGTTGGGAGAAGGGGAAGGGGAGAGAGAGCAGCTAGCTGACATGTCACTGGACAGCATAACCGACCCCCCTTCTCCTAAAATGCGGCCTTCATTAAGGGTGCAAGAACAAAGAGCACAGAGACAATTGTCCACGGACAGATGCCGTAGGAACAGGTGTTGTTGCTGGAGGGGAGAGGCGGAGGAGCTCGGTGCGAACAACTCCATTATGGAGGAATGTCCGGAATTCTTTGTCCTTACCGCGATGACTGAATAAATCACATGTATAATAATAATAATAATAATAATAATAATAATAATAATAATAATTTATTATACCCTGCCTCTGGGTGGCTTCCAACAGAATATTAAAATACAGTAGTCTATTAAACATTAAAAGCTTCCCTAGACAGGGCTGCCCTCAGATGTCTTCTAAAAGTCAGATAGTTGTTTTTTTCTTTGACATCTGGTGGGAGGGTGTTCCACAGGGCAGGTGCCACTATCGAGAAGGTCCTCTGCCTGGTTCCCTGTAACTTCACTTCTCGCAGTGAGGGAACCGCCAGAAGGCCCTCGGATTTGGACCTCAGTGTCCGGGCAGAACAATGGGGGTGGAGACGCTCCTTCAGGTATACTGGACCAAGGGCGTTTAGGGCTTTAAAGGTCAGCACCAACACTTTGAATTGTGCTCGGAAACGTACTGGGATCCAATATAAGAACTGGTTTGACAGGCCAGTGGCCTGTTTTGACAAGGTCATGCCAAATTTGTGGACCTCTGTGTAATGGTGGGATGTGTCACTGTCTCAAGGCAAATCTAAAAAAAAAAGTAGTATAAACACTGACAACTGGGAAACACTGGCCTGCGAGCGCTCCAGTTGGAGAACAGCCTTTACCAAAGGTGTCATGGGCTTTGAAGACACTCGAACTCAGGACGCAAGGGAGAAATGTGATAAGAGGAAGGCACGCTTGGCAAATCCACACCGTGATCAACTCCCACCCAGAAACTAATGTCCCCACTGTGGAAGGACGTGTGGATCCAGAATTGGCCTCATTGTTAACACCATGCTTATGGAAGACAATATTACTCAGCTACGAGTGATCACCAAAGAAGAGAAGAATAATAATAATAATAATAATAATAATAATAATAATAAATTTTATTTATATCCCGCCCTCCCCAGCCGAAGCCGGGCTCAGGGCGGCTAACAACACTAAAACAATACAACATTATAAAACATTATAAAAATGAATTAAAAAACAAAATTAATGGCAACCATAAGCTAAAGTCTTGAAAAGATTGCCAAAGGAGGGAGTCAGGCTGCGCCCTAGCAAAAGGCCAGGTGGAACAGCTCTGTCTTGCAGGCCCTGCGGAAAGATGTCAAGTCCTGCAGGGCCCTTGTCTCTTGTGACAGAGCGTTCCACCAGGTTGGAGCCGCAGCCGAAAAAGCCCTGGCTCTGGTTGAGGCCAGCCTAACCTCTCTGTGGCTTGGGACCTTCAAGGTGTTTTTATTTGAAGACCGTAAGTTCCTCTGTGGGGCATACCAGGAGAGGCGGTCCCGTAGGTACGAGGGCCCTAGGCCGTATAGGGCTTTGAAGGTTAAAACCAGCACCTTAAACCTGATCCTGTACTCCACCGGGAGCCAGTGCAGCTTGTATAGCACCGGATGAATGTGATCTCTAAGCGAAGACCCCGTAAGGAGTCTCGCTGCGGCATTCTGCACCCGTTGGAGTTTCTGGGTCAGTCTCAAGGGCAGCCCCACGTAGAGCGAGTTACAATAATCCAGTCTGGAGGTGACCGTCGCGTGGATCACAGTGGCTAGGTCAGGGCGAGAGAGGTAAGGAGCCAACTGCTTAGCTTGGCGGAGATGAAAAAATGCCGCCTTTGTTATAGCTGCAATCTGCGCCTCCATAGAGAGGGAGGTATCGAAGATTACACCCAAACTCTTAACGGATGGTGCTGGCACTAATTGCACCCCCGCAAGAGATGGGAGTTGCCCCCTCAGTCCCAAGTCGTCCCGTCCCAGCCAGAGGACCTCTGTCTTCGAAGGATTTAACTTCAACCGGCTCCCACGAAACCATCCAGCCACAGCCTCCAAGCATCTGATCAGTGTGTCTGGGGCCGAGTCCGGGTGGCCGTCCATCAACAGATAGAGTTGGGTGTCATCAGCATACTGATGGCAGCCCAGCCCAAAACTCCGGACAAGCTGGGCGAGGGGGCGCATAAAGATGTTAAAAAGCATCGGGGAGAGTATTGCACCCTGGGGCACACCACACACCAAGGAGTGGCGGGATGACAATTCCCCCCCAAGCGCCACCCTCTGTCCCCGACCAGAGAGAAACGAGCGCAGCCATTGAAGGACTGTGCCCTGGATCCCCACGTCGGCAAGGCGGTGGTCTAGGAGTTCGTGATCGACCATGTCGAAGGCTGCTGACAGGTCTAGAAGAATCAGCAGCCCCGACCCGCCTCGATCCAGCTGCCTGCGGAGATCATCTGTTAGGGCGACCAGAGCCGTCTCGGTCCCATGACCAGCGCGGAAGCCGGACTGGAATGGATCCAGAGCTGATGTTTCATCCAGAAACCTACCAAGCTGTTCAGCAACCGCTCTCTCAATCACCTTACCCAGGAATGGAAGATTCGAAACCGGGCGGTAATTGGATAGATCTAAAGGATCTAATGATGTTTTCTTTAAGAGCGGGCGCACCACTGCCTCCTTCAGTTCCCCTGGGAATGTCCCAGCGCCAAGAGACAGATTGATGATATCCCCCAGGGGGCCCCGCACCTCGTCTGGACACGCTCTAATCAGCCAGGACGGGCACGGGTCGAGAGGACAGGTGGTGGGCTTTCCAGCTCGGAGGAGTCTGTCCACATCAGCTGGGGATATCCAGTCAAAGTGGTCTAATACTGAACCCGAGGACAGTCGAGGGGCCTCCAGTTCCTTTATTGTATCCAAATTGGCAGGGAGGTCATGGCGGAGCAACAAGACCTTCTCCGCAAAAAAGCTCGCGAATGCCTCACAGCTGTGTGTCGAATTGTTATTTAAATTTGGCTGTCCTTCAAGGGACGTTAAAGACCGAATTATACTAAATAATTGCGCCGGGCGAGAGCTAGCGGATGCAATGGAGGCCGAGAAGTAGGACTTCTTAGCGGCCTTCACTGCCATCTCATAGGTTTTCATAAAAACCCTATAAGATGTTCTTGAAGCTCCGTCACGGGCACCCCGCCATACTCGCTCTAGCCGTCTGAGGTCCCGCTTCATTTTCCGGAGCTCCTCGGTAAACCAGGGAGCCCGGTTTCTGCGGGGTCGCAGAGGGCGCTTAGGTGCGATCTCATCGATGGCTGCCAGGAGCTGGGTATTCCAGGCCTCAACAAGCTCAGTCAATGAGTCGCCAGGGGGAGAAAGGTCCCGCAAGGCTTGACGGAATCTATCAGGGTCCATCAGCCTCTGCGGGCGAGCCCAAATTGGCTCGCCACCCAAGCAGGGTGGGGGTGGAACGTCAATCCTGGCTTTCAGAGCATAGTGATCAGACCATGGCACCTTCATTGAAGGAAACATGATCACATCTATACCGATGCCAAAGATCAAATCCAGCGTGTGGCCTGCTTGATGTGTGGGGCCCGAAACAAACTGGGAGAGCCCTAGTGTCGCCATGGAAGACACCAGGTCCAGAGCCTGTGAGGAGGGAGTGGCATCAGCATGGATGTTGAAGTCCCCCAATACCAATAGGTTAGGGAACTCCAAGGCCCAGCCAGCCACCGCTGCTGGTGTGCTAGGTGGCCGGTACACCAGCCAGACAGCCAAGCTCACCTCGGAGCCCCACACTAGGCCAACACATTCAATGCCGGGGATCGATGGCGAAGGTAGAGCCCTGAAAGAACAATCTTCCCGGATTAATAACGCCACCCCTCCCCCCCGGCCCACAGTCCGCGACTGGTGAAGGACGGAGAAACCCGGGGGCGCCATCTCTCGTAAGGGAACAGTATCCCCTTCACGCACCCAGGTCTCAGTCACACATGCCAGGTCAACCCCCTGCGAGGTGAAGAAATCTCGCAGGGTGGCGGTTTTGTTGCCTATAGACCTGGCATTGCACAACACCAGTGACGGAGGTGAGTAATCCTTGCTCACCCTACCCTCGTCTCTCGGGATGGGGCGCAGATTGGAAGGGGTACGAGCATATCCGTATCTCGATCCCCTTCGCCTATGACATCTGCCCCCACCGCCATACCTCCCTCGCCCCTGCACAGTAGGAATCCCAAGCCTAATATTCGCCTCCATTTACAGAATATAAAAACAAACAAATAAAAACAATTACATGAAAACAAAACCAATCCCCACCCCACTCCACAACCACCCAACCCTGACCCAAAATAAACCAAAACAAAAAAACCCTGACCCAAAATAAACCAAAACAAAATAAAAATACATAGATAAAAACCACCGCTTATGGTGGTACAACTAAGCAAAAAATAAAAACCGTTTAAAACATATAAAAACACTTCAAACAACCACTGCAGCAGCACTAGTGTCCCCCAAAGCTGCGGCAGTGGTAAGCGTGGGCCCCGCCCCCTGGCCTGATGGAAAGTGGGCCTGCAGGGGGAAGAGCCCTCCCCACAGATGCACGGCAAAGCGGCAGCAGCAATGATTCCAAGGGCTCCAATGCTGAGATGGAGTCTGGGGCCCGCCCCCAGGCCCAAGGTGGAGAATGGGCTTGCAGGGGGAGCGGTCCTCCCCAAGACTCACCGGCAAAGCGGCAGCAGCAGTGTTCCGGGCCTCCTTGGAGTCTTTTATGCTGGGGTGGAGTCTGGGGCCCGTCCCCAGGCCCAAGATGGAAAATGGGCCTGCAGGGGAAAGAGCCCTCCCCACAAACGCACGGCAAAGCGGCAGCAGCGATGTTCCAAGGCCTCCTTGGGGCCTTATATGCTGAGGTGGAGTCTGGGGCCCGCCCCCAGGCCCAAGGTGGAGAATGGGCCTGCAGGGGGAGCGGTCCTCTCCAAGACTCACCGGCAAAGCGGCAGCAGCAGTGTTCCGGGCCTCCTTGGAGTCTTTTATGCTGGGGTGGAGTCTGGGGCCCGTCCCCAGGCCCAAGATGGAAAATGGGCCTGCAGGGGAAAGAGCCCTCCCCACAAACGCACGGCAAAGCGGCAGAAGAAGAAGAAGAAGAAGAAGAAGAAGAAGAAGAAGAAGAAGAAGAAGAAGAAGAAGAAGAAGAAGTAGTAGTGGTGGTGGTGAGGTCATTTCTCTAAAAGAATCCATCTGTTTACATAACTTGATATTCTTGACAACAAGAAATAAAGTTCATTTGGATCAAACTCAGCTCTTGCCTAATTCTGGTTTCTTTGCTTTATGGGGAGGGAGAGAGAAGGTTTTTGTCTCAGTTCCCCATCAGATGGTACCATAGTGGAACTTCGGAGTACCGGTGCCTTCCCATGCAAAACAGTGATAAACTGCCTCGTCTTCAGCCTGGACATTGGAGATGGTTAAATAGCCGGTATCCTCAGAGGGAGAAGCGGTGAACCTATCTGGGACCCCGTCTCCCCTGGTGCTGGGACCATACCATAGAAAACGAGGAGGCTGCCCAGGTTTCTGTTGACACCAGCCAAAGGTCTGCCAGCTCCCCTTATTCTGAGAGCAGGAGAGGGTCACAGTCTGACCCAGGGACACAGACTGGGATCCTGGCTGAGTCAATACTGGCTGTGAAATAACACCTTTGTAAAAAATAAAAGAGAGAAAAAGAAATGTATGATTCTCAATCCTCTGTGTTCTCACATATCACCTGAACTTTAAGGCACTATGATAAATAAACATTACAGATATGCTTTCCCCCCCATTCAGGCTAACTTAAGTCTACTTCTTTTTATCTTTACCTAAACAGTAACTAGGGACGCGGGTGGCACTGTGGGTTAAACCACAGAGCCTAGGACTTGTTGATCAAAAGGTTGGTGGTTCAAATCCCTGCGACGGGGTGAGCTCCCACTGCTCGGTCCCTGCTCCTGCCAACCTAGCAGCTCGAAAGCACCTCAAAGTGCAAGTAGATAAATAGGTACCACTCCGGCGGGAAGGCAAATGGTGTTTCCGTGCGCTGCTCTGGTTTGCCAGAAGCAGCTTAGTCATGCTGGCCACATGACCCAGAAGCTGTACACTGGCTCCCTCGGCCAACAAAGCGAGATGAGCGCTGCAACCCCAGAGTTGGTCACGACTGGACCTAATGGTCAGGGGTCCCTTTACCTTTACCTAAACAGTAACTGAGAAGAGCCAGGAAAAACAGAGTCAAGGCCATGGTGAGCTCTCTAACGCAAGGCGACTTTCTGAAGGTTAACAGGCAACTGTTGGTGGTCCTGAGTCTTTCCTTTGTTAAAACTTCCCAGAGCTGGTGAAGGCTCTCTTGATGCAAATCCACGCAGTGCTCATTGGCTCTGTTAGAAAGCCTTTGTCTGGAATAAATGATGCAGTAAGCAAAATACAATGGAACTGATTTGGATAAAGGTGATGTTTGCTTTTTAAAATGAGGAGTTTCTTGTCTTGTGAACTAGGTCAATTTACCTCAAGGAAGCAGGATTGGGGCTGTAGTTCAAGGGATGAGGGGTGATGTGTGGATGCTGAAGATGTCGTCCCTGCATCTCAAATTAATTTTTAAAAAATCAAGCAGCACATGATGACAAAGGAGGGTGGTGGGTTGGCTTCTTTCAACAAGCAGTGTTTAAATAGGCTTGCAAGTTATCATCATCATCATTAATTTTATTATTCACAAACAGAAAGAAAATGAAAAACATAGTTACAATTCATAAACCATATTTTACCAAACCCAAACTCATCTAGACTAATAAAGAACTATAATTTGCACCTGTCTGGCTTCCATCCACCACAACTCGACATCCTTTACTGCATACTCTTATTTACATTGTGTCCTTATATTGTTCATTTTATATCTATTAGTAATTTTACCTTGAATTAGTTCCTCTTCGCATACTTATTCTATGCATATCAATATGTTTTCTTTAGAACAGTGCTTATTTAATATATTCCTCAAAACATTGCCATTCCTTCCTTTGATTAGACTGATTTCTTATGGCTGCTGTTAGTTTAGCTAATTCTATAAATTCACATAATTTACTTATCCAGTCTTCCTTTGCGGGAAGTTTTTAGCAAGCAATAATGTGGCTGCGGCTGTGCCATATAATTTTTTTTATTCTGTTGAGACTAAGACAGCCAGTTGTGTCTGCCTTGGTGTTGAAACCTTTTTATTTATGGGAATCTGCCTTATAGCAGCTCCAACTATTTCTCCATTTAAGGCAATTCCAGCTTGCCATTATTTTCAGGTGAGGTTCAGTCACGTACCAGCAAATCGAGGTTGCACAATTCAGGTTGATTTCAAGGTGTTGTGCAGGAAGCCAGCTCCTCCTCGAGCAAGTAGACAGGCATAAGAAAAAACATTCTGACGCTTTGCCCCAACAGTTCAGTTTTTGTAACAATTTTCCGTTTTGTAATATAATTCACTATTATTATTTTTAAAAAACGGATAGGTGGCCCAACATTGTCCCCTGGAGGTTAAAGCCAGAACAGCAGACACCAGAAAACACCTGCATCACATTTCAAAGCAAAATGCAGTGGTACCTCCGGTTGCGAACAGGATCCGTCCCGGAGCTCCGGTCAGATTCTGAGGAATTCACAACTGGAGGTGCCACTTCTGCGCATGTGCATGGTGCGAAACCCGGAAAAATACTCCGCGTTCGCATCCTGAAGGATACGCAATCCAGAGGTACCACTGTACTGAAATCACAATCTAGTCATTCTTATGCACTCACATTCTCCTTGTTTTCCCCACCAGGGAGGAAGGGTGCGTTCAACGTTGGTTGTGGGAAGCAGTACTTGAAAACAACATTCGCTGGAGGTCCTGCTTTGTATTGTTGTGGAAGGATCATAGTTGGTTGGTAGTGAACACACACACACGTATAATGGACACGTATATTAAATGTGTGAGTCTGTTTATTCTTATAGATAGTTCATACTCATTTTTATACAGTTATGCACAGGGTCGCATGTATCTGTTTAGATGCTAATAACTTTTGCAAACCTGGAATATACATTTTGTATAATGTTATGCATATAATAAAGTATATAATGTATTTTAGCAAAATTGGGGGGGGGGGTCATTTCATGTTGAGATGAAAAGAGTGAAATGGCCATTGGAAAACCATCTCTGCAGATAAACTCAACATAGATATTTATTTATTTATTTATTTATTTAAACAAACTTTTCAGGTTTATACATTTCACTGATTTTACAATCATTTTGATGTTTCGAAACTTAAATTTATTGCTAATATCTTCTGCATATCCTCATTAACTTAATTTGCTCATTTACTCATCTTCTTTAAATAGATAGTCTTATGAAACTGCAGGTTATTACAATAATCCTGCCAGTGTTTTTGTCTACAATTTATCTGTAAACATTCAATAAACCATTTCCATTCTTTTATTTCCATTCTTTTATAATCTATTAAGATTATACTAGCAAGAATGAGTCTTTCTGTGGAACGTCTTCCCATCAGATGGCAAGGAGATAAATAACTATCTGACTTTTAGAAGACATCTGAAGGCAGCCCTGTTTAGGGAGGTTTTTAATGTTTGATGTTTTATTGTGCTTTTAATTTTGTTGGGAGCTGGACAGAGTGGCTGCGGAAACCCAGCTCCTCTCCCTCTCTGCCTGCCGGCCAGGGAGGAGGGAGGCTCCAGCTGTGTTGCTTGGCTGCATTGCTCACCCAATCAGGAATCTAAGAACGACTGGAGGGTGGAACTTGCATGCCTTGTGCCAATCAAATTGGCCGCGTTGCCTGGGGACTCGCCTTTGCTCAGCGCTTCCCAGCGGAGAGGTGACGGTGGTTTTCCTTGCTGCATCCCCTTTGCCGGGTTGCTGCTCTGTGGGAACCACCGCTTGAGGCTTTGTTTGGCTGCTGGCTGGGCTTTCTGCCTTTGGCTCAGAGGGGCTCAGAAGTCGAACATACCTGTGCTCTGAAAATCCCTTATTTTGGTTGCTGATCCCTTATTTTCAAATCTGTAAGTTGACATCTATGACAGTGGTACCTCGGGTTACATATGCTTCAGGTTACATATGCTTCAGGTTACAGACTCTGCTAACCCGGAAATAGTACCTCAGGTTAAGAAATTTGCTTCAGGATGAGAACAGAAATCGCTCAGCGGAGGCGCAGCGGCAGCAGGAGGCCCCATTAGCTAAAGTGGTGCTTCAGGTTAAGAACGGTTTCAGGTTAAGAACGGACCTCCAGAACGAATTAAGTACTTAACCCGAAGTACCACTGTACAGTGGACACTCTGGATACGGATTTTATTCGTCCTGGGGGGTCTGTGTACACCCCAAAAAATTCATAAGAAGAGGCGCCACTTCTGCACACGCACACGGTGCGATAGAGTGTCTCTGCACATGTATGTGGTGTGCAGAGTGCTTCTGCGCATGCACACACACAGCTAAACCCGAAATTATAGACTTCCGGGTTTGCCACGTTCGCAACCCGAAAGTGTTACATTACCCAAAGGTAACATAACCCAAGGGTCCACTGTACTGAACATACATTGTGTGAGGGTGCACAGTCTCTCTATGAAAGCAGAATTTCATCAAATATGTGAAAACTGGTGCAACTTCTCCCCCTACAGGCTAAATGTAGAAGAGCAGCTCGCACAGAAGCTGCGAGGACCAACATTTTACGTCCTTTCGGAGGGAGACAGATGAAGCCAAGCAGAATAGGAATTTGCTTCCTAAAGGGATACATAGCACCTTCAGGACTATAGGAGTTGTTGAGACAGGGCCTTGCTCTACATTACTCACTAGGGTTTTAGATAGGGGTCTTTCGCACACATCCCTGAAAGCTATGGCCGAGGGCAGAGGCACCCAAAAGTTCAAGTTTCCCCAGATCACAATTCATAAACAAAGCCTTTTGTATGCAAAACTACCATTTACACTCAAGGAGCTTCCCATCTCCTGCTCTGTATTCTTCGTAAAGCTTGTAATGACTCTGTGGCATGGGAGACATGCATTGTTAGAAACTCATTTGTGTTATTGTATGGATCTGTTTATAATGGGTCGTATTGTTTTTATACAGTTACACACATTGCAGCATCAACCTGTTTATGTACAGGTTACTTTGAGGTCATTGAGGGTACATGTGTACAATGTCATACATGTGATGATGCACATAATATGCTGGAACTGTGCACAATTTAACAGAACTGGGACAGGTGCTCTAAGGAGCTAAATAGGATTAGGAAAAAAAGAAAAGAAATCACACAGAGCCTGACACTGAGATTTTAAGGGAAATTTCATATCTACCACTGTGCAGATTGCTGTTGCAGCTAGTGGGTTGGTGGTACTTCCATCGACTGAGACCAGGTGGCCTTCTGGCTAGAGATCAAAAGATATTTCGACACAGATGAAATCAAGCTCTTTGGGTTATCAGAGATGCAGGTTCTGAAATCCTTCAGAGAGACTTTTTGCCCACATGCAGGTTCTGCTGAGTTGGGAGCCAGCGTCTCATGGCTCCTACTTGTTTCTTGCTTGTTCCAGGAAGCACAAAGAGAAGCTGAGAGGAAGGGGGAAGCAGAGGCAACTGAGAGCCTGCTAAGCCACACACACACTGGCAACCTGAGCTCAGGGCTCAAGTTAACCCTTTTTTCAAGCAAGCGTGAGCCAGTAACTGTATCTGACAACAGACTTGACAGGTGGTGGTTGGGGTTGGCAAGCAAATATTTAAGGGGATTCAATTAACTTCATTGTAGTCCCTAAATAACATGATATCACCACTCACTCCTGTCAGAATCAGACAAAACATTCAGGTTTTCAATAAGCTATTGAATTATTCTGCCTCTCCTCCCTTAATAACATCCACGAGTGTAAATAACTTGATGTAAATGCATGTTATTGTCAAAAACAGATAAAGCTCATTCATGCGCAATTATGCTCTTGAGTGATTCAGGCTTCCCCACTCTTGGAAAGGAGAGAGAAGGTTTTTGTCTCAGTTCCCCCTTAGATTGCACCAGCGTGGAACGTGCTACTGCCATGCTCGAAGCCACAACAGTAATAAACTGCCTCATCTTCAGGCTGGATGTTGGTGATAGTTAAGTAGCCAGTGTTCCTGGAGTAAGAACCAGTGAACCGATCCGGAATCCCTTATCCCCGGGTGCCAGAACCAGCAAACACAAAGCGAGGAGCCTGTCCAGGTTTCTGTTGATACCAGTGAAATGCTTGCCAGCTACGACCACCATTTCCAGAAGAGGAGATTTTAACGGTTTGGCTTGGAGAGATAGACTCAGAAGCAGGCTGAATCAAACTTGGTTGTGAACAGACACCTTTACAAAAAGAAAAGGAAAAGAAACCAGGGCTTGGGTATATTTTCCATGTGCTGAAATATCACAGAAGCATGATGTTCCTGTGATAGATAAAGGTAAAGGGACTTTGCACAGGTTTGTATTGATGTGTGCACTTCTTATTTGAAGATCAGACAGAGAGTGGCGAGAACGCAGCCCATTGAAAATGCTTCTCTTCTTAAATTCAGATGATTAACTACATATTCCAATTTAAAATAAAAATGAATTGTTTGGCGTTTATGGTGAACAATAACCCACATAAAGGTAAAGGTAAAGGGACCCCTGACCATTAGGTCCAGTCGTGACCGACTCTGGGGTTGCGGCGCTCATCTCGCTTTATTGGCCGAGGGAACTGGCGTACAGCTTCTGGGTCATGTGGCCAGCATGACTAAGCCGCTTCTGGCGAACCAAAGCAGCGCACGGAAATGCCGTTTATCTTCCCACCAGAGTGGTACCTATTTATCTACTTGCACTTTGAGGTGCTTTTGAACTGCTTGGTGGGCAGGAGTAGGGACTGAGCAACAGGATCTCACCACGTCGCGGGGATTCGAACCACCAACCTTCTGATCGGCAAGTCCTAGGCTCTGTGGTTTAACCCACAGCGCCACCCGCGTCCCTTGTTCCTGTGATAGGTTCACAATTAAAACAGATTCGATGTAGGCCTATGTGAAATGTGTCATTCATACTCTTACCTGAGCAGTAGCTGAGAAGTGCCAGGTAAATCAGAATCCAGGCCATGGTGAGCTCTCTAGAGGAGTGACTTTCCTTCAGAGAGCTAGATGGCCTCTTCTTACTTCTTTCTGAATTCCCCCAGAAATAGCAAATGGGCTCTTCATGCAAATTGGTTCTATGCTCATTGGCTCTGCAAAAACATCTTTGTTTGCTTGTTGGCGTTGGTGCAACACCAATGATCAAAGGACACATTTGAATAAAGGGGATTCTGGAGGGTGGCTCCTCCGGTGGGGAAGAGACGGGGAAGAGACGGAGCTGATCACAGCGCTTCCTGGCTCAGCTGGCTGCTTTGTGCCACGGTGGCCACGGCAGGCAGAGGCTCCGGGTGTGGCAGAGGCGGGTGAGGATGGTGAGCTGGTGCCAGGAGGTGCCGCATCCAGCCTCTGCCTTTTCCCTGGCGCCCTCCAAAACTTGGCACCCTGGTGCCCCACGCCACTAGCCTCTATGGGTAAGACGCCCCTGATCAGCGTCAGACAAAAACTGTGGGCTGCCATTTATTGTTGAGACCACATACAGTCGTACCTCAGGTTACGTACGCTTCAGGTTACAGACTCTGCTAACCCAGAAATAATGCTTCAGGCTAAGAATTTTCCTTCAGGATGAAAACAGAAATCGTGCTCTGCCGGTGCAGCAGCAGCAGGAGGCCCCATTAGCTAAAGTGGTGCTTCAGGTTAAGAACAGTTTCAGGTTAAGAGCAGACCTCCGGAACGAATTAAGTACTTAACCCAAGGTACCACTGTACAGTATTTAAGTTGAGACTATTCCTCTAAAAGCATCTGTGTGTCCATATTACATGATATCATTGCACATTCTTGTTAAAGAGAGAGAGAGAACCCATTCGGTCTTGACTCTGCACTTGAGTAATTCTGTTTTTTTTGCTGTAGGGAGGGAGGGTGAAGGTTCTTGTCTCAGTTCCCCACGCCCAACTCTGCTCTTGAGGAACTCAGGTTTCATTGTGGCAGGGCAGAAGAGAAAAGGTTTTTTGTCTCAGTTCCCCATTAGATTGTACCACTGTGATACTTGCTACCACCACTGAGTTCATAAGTGCCACAGTAATACATAGCTGAGTCTTCAGCCAGGGTGTCGGAGATGGTTAAATAGCCAGTGTTCCCGGATTGAGAGCCAGTGAACCGATCTGGGATCCCTTCTCCCCTGCTGGAGCCATACCACACAAAGCTAGGAGCCTGCGCAGGTTTCTGTTGATACCAGGCAAATGTGTATGAGGAATCAAGACCACCACTTTGTCTGCAGGCGAGTTTCACAGTTTGGCCCAGGGACACAGACTGGGAGGCTGGCTGAGTCAACATTGCCTGTGAAGCGACACCTTTACAAAAAATAAAGGGAAAGGGGAAAGACCCTTGATATATTACTCTCTGCAATATCAGAAAAACACCACATTCATATGATGACTATATAATACAGAAAATTGTGCTGTGCTGTCTCCACTTCCTTACCTGAACAGTAATTGAGGAGGACCAGGAGAAGCAGAGTCCAGGCCATGGTGAGCTCTCCAAAGCAGTGTCTCCTTCTAGCTGGGACCTCACGTTTTCCTTTCTTAATCTCTCTGGAACTGATGAACAAATGCAAATCATGCAAATCCACCCTGCACTCATTCACTCAGCTAGAACCGCATGCCACAGCAGAGAATATACAGTGCCGTACCAAAAAAACACAAATCCAATAAAACTAATTTGCATAAAAGTGTCAGTCAGGGGCTGGACTGAGGAAGAATTGTAGGGGCTGCCCCCCAACCACCTTCTCCTGGACCTTCCCGAGAGCAGGCGGACAGTATAGATTTAGAACAGCGGTTTGCAGAAGAGCATAGTTCAGAGGCTGCAGATGGGGGAAGCTGGGAAATATTGGCGAGATAACCCCTCTCAATAATGGTTGGTGAAGTCCAGGCAGGCCCAGCCTAAGGCATTTTGTTTCCCTTTCCATTCCATATTCAGAAGTGAACTGGGCCAGCAGTGGCAGCATCTCTGCTCAACAGTGTTGACATGAAGAGCTTCCTTCTCCACCCCAGAGAGCAGCAGGGGAGCTCAGGGAAGGCTGGCCAGACCACGAGGCACACACAGCTCCACCCTCCAATATTTGGCCAGCACTCCTTGCCACCCTCTGCATCTGCTGCCTGGACCCTCTGCCAAATGCTGGGATCAAAGCTGAGGAGAGTAGGGGTGAAGGGGGACAAGAGCTCAGAAGAATATAATTCCCGGGTGCAAAAAGAAAAAAGAAAAAGGTTATTTATGAATGCCACTACTGCGGCCCATGTTTTGTTAGCCCCCCAAAATGGAAAACAAGAGAGATCCCAACTAAAGAAGAATGGCTACTTAAAACTGATGGAGTATGCGAACATACAGAATAAGAGAGCAGAAGGAACATATGTTTAAAGAAGATTGGAAAATATTGCTTGAATACACGGGCGGGGGGGAAATTGTGTACACTCGAAAACATTGGCAGCATGAAGATAAATTCAACAGTGTAAATAAGTATTGATGGATGTAACAATGGAATACTGAAGGGTTTAGTTTATGTAAAATATGCAAAACATTTTGGCACCTAGTTACAGGTAGGTAGCCATGTTGGTCTGCCGTAGTCGAAACAAAATAAAAAAATTCCTTCCAGTAGCACCTTAGAGACCAACTAAATTAGTTACTGGTATGAGCTTTCGTGTGCATGCACACTTCTTCAGATACACCTGATTGGCACCTGATTTGGGCACCTGATTGCATTAAATGTTGACAGGGAATGGGAACAAAAATAAGATTTTGTTCTTCTTATCCCCTCCCCCAATGTGCACCAGGTGTGGGGAACCTTTGGCCCTGTCTACAGTACCCACCAATGCTGGCCCCTGGCCATGCTGTCTGGGAGGGGGCTGATGGGACGCGCGGTTCAGTAACACCCGAGCTTCCCCCGACCCCAGAACAGGCTGCTATCCGCAAGCCGTGGGAGAGCTGCGCGACTTCGCGCAGGTCTCCCACGGCTAGCGGAGAGCTGCACGAAGCCTGAAACCTGGGGCGTGCTTATAGCTTCCTGAAGCCTGGAGAGTGAGAGGGGTCGGTGCGCACCGACCCCCCTTGCTCTCCAGGCTTCAGCAAAAGCCTGCATTCGCCCCATAGGGCGCACACACATGTCCCCTTCATTTTTGGAGGGGAAAAAATCCGTCCTATAGGGTGAAAAATACAGTAGTTTTTTTGTAAAATATGCAGGGATTTATGATATGTAAAATGAACCATGGAAAGAGAAGAAGGGAAGTCATTGCTATTTTAAGGATGTAAAAATGAGTATTTTAAATTGGAAAACAGAAAATTTAATAAAAATTATATACAAAGAAAAAATAAAGGGGGGGGGGGGAGGCCTGGACTTTCCCCCCAGTTGAGGAAATTTACAAAGCTTTCCACAGCTTGAATCGTGGGTTAACTGGATGAGAGCGAAGTTGCATTGGCTTTTGTTGTGTGCACACTTAGAAGTTATCGTTTGATTTCTGTGCCTGAATGAGTAGGAAAGACAGAGCAGTTGGCAGTGGAAACTTGAGCAGATATGTCCTGCTTCATTTGCTTCACAGGTGCAGGTGGCGCACGGGCTTTCTGTGACTGGTAAATTCTATGAGATATGGGGAAGTTGGTCCATCTTACAGGTCAAAAGTAGACAGCCAACATTCTGCATACAGTGGTACCTCAGAATGCGTTCCGGAGGTCTGTTCTTAACCTGAAACTGTTCTTAACCTGAAGCACCACATTAGCTAATGGGGCCTCCTGCTGCTGTCGCGCTGCTGGAGCACAATTTCTGTTCTCATCCTGAAGCAAAGTTCTTAACCCGAGGTACTATTTCTGGGTTAGCGGAGTCTGTAACCTGAAGCGTATGTAACCTGAGGTACCACTGTACAAGATTTGAGAAAATGTGTGTGGGGTGGTGGGGAGGAAAAAGCACCACCCATTAACCAGAGCTGAATTCAGACGTGTAAGTTCTGCCATGGTCTACATCAGGTGCAAATGTGAATTCACATTGCCACAAGTGAAGTTGAGCAAAGAATTTTCAGGAGCCCAGTTGCTGCAGCAGCACTCTCCTTGAGATGTTTTCAGGTCAACCATTTTGTATCTGATAGCTTGTAAGGGTTTGTTTTGCATGAACTGCAAAACCTCATTTAAACGGTGGTGTCAGGGACTGGACTGAAGGGACATGTAGCTTCCAGACAGAAGAAAGGCAGTACTGATTTACAGCAGGGCTTGGAGGAAGATAACAGCTCAGAGATAGGCAGACAGCAGAGTTAGGAGAAGGGGAAGGGGAGAGAGAGCAGCTAGCTGACATGTCACTGGACAGCATAACCGACCCCCCCTTCTCCTAAACTGCGGCCTTCATTAAGGGTGCAAGAACAAAGAGCACAGAGACAATTGTCCACGGACAGATGCCGTAGGAACAGGTGTTGTTGCTGGAGGGGAGAGGCGGAGGAGCTCGGTGCGAACAACTCCATTATGGAGGAATGTCCGGAATTCTTTGTCCTTACCGCGATGACTGAATAAATCACATGTATAATAATAATAATAACAATAATAATAATAATAATAATAATAATAATAATAATAATAATAATAATAATTTATTATTATACCCTGCCTCTGGGTGGCTTCCAACAGAATATTAAAATACAGTAGTCTATTAAACATTAAAAGCTTCCCTAGACAGGGCTGCCCTCAGATGTCTTCTAAAAGTCAGATAGTTGTTTTTTTCTTTGACATCTGGTGGGAACGTGTTCCACAGGGCAGGTGCCACTACCAAGAAGGCCCTCTGAAGGTTCCCTGTAACTTGGCTTCTCGCAGCGAGGGCACCACCAGAAGGCCCTCGGCGTTGGACCTCAGTGTCTGGGAAGAACGATGGGGTGGAGACGCTCCTTCAGGTATACTGGACTGAGGCCGTTTAGGGCTTTAAAGGTCAGCACCAAAACTTTGAATTGTGCTTGGAAACGTACTGGGATCCAATGTAAGAACTGGTTTGACAGGCCATGGGCCTTGTAACTACAGTTTTGACAAGGTCATGCCAAAATTATGGACCTCTGCGTAATGGTGGGATATGTCACTGTCTCAAGGCAAATCTTAAAAAATGTAGTATAAACACTGACAACTGGGGAAAACTGGCCTGCAAATGCTCCAGTTGGAGAACAGCCTTTACCAATGGTGTCCTGGGCTTTGAAGACACTTGAACTCAGGACGCAAGGGAGAAATGTGTGATCAACTCCCGCACAGAAACCAATGTCTCCACTGTGGAAGGATGTGTGGATCCAGAATTGGCCTCCACGGTCACTTACAGACTCATTGTTAAAACCGTGTTTATGGAAGACAATCTTACTCAGCTACGAGTGTTTGCCAAAGAAGAGAAGAAGAAGAAGAAGAAGAAGAAGAAGAAGAAGAAGAAGAAGAAGAAGAAGAAGAAGAAGTGGTGAGGTCATTTCTATAAAAGAATCCATCTGTTTAAATAACTTGATATTCTTGCCAAAAAGAAATAAAGTTCATTTGGATCAAACTCAGCTCTTGCCTAATTCTGGTTTCTTTGCTTTATGGGGAGGGAGAGAGAAGGTTTTTGTCTCAGTTCCCCATCAGATGGTACCATAGTGGAACTTCGGAGTACCGGTGCCTTCCCATGCAAAACAGTGATAAACTGCCTCGTCTTCAGCCTGGACATTGGAGATAGTTAAATAGCCAGTATCCTCAGAGGGAGAAGCGGTGAACCTATCTGGGACCCCGTCTCCCCTGGTGCTGGGACCATACCATAGAAAACGAGGAGGCTGCCCAGGTTTCTGTTGACACCAGCCAAAGGTCTGCCAGCTCCCCTTATTCTTACAGCAGGAGAGGGTCACAGTCTGACCCAGGGACACAGACTGGGATCCTGGCTGAGTCAATGCTGGCTGTGAAATAACACCTTTGTAAAAAATAAAAGAGAGAAAAAGAAATGTATGATTCTCAGTCCTCTGTGTTCTCACATATCACCTGAACTTTAAGGCACTATGATAAATAAACATTACAGATATGCTTTCCCCCCCATTCAGGCTAACTTAAGTCTACTTCTTTTTATCTTTACCTAAACAGTAACTAGGGACGCGGGTGGCACTGTGGGTTAAACCACAGAGCCTAGGACTTGTCGATCAAAAGGTTGGTGGTTCAAATCCCTGCGACGGGGTGAGCTCCCGCTGCTCGGTCCCTGCTCCTGCCAACCTAGCAGTTCGAAAGCACCTCAAAGTGCAAGTAGATAAATAGGTACCACTCCGGCGGGAAGGTAAATGGTGTTTCCGTGCGCTGCTCTGGTTTGCCAGAAGCAGCTTAGTCATGCTGGCCACATGACCCAGAAGCTGTACACCGGCTCCCTCGGCCAACAAAGCGAGATGAGCGCCGCAACCCCAGAGTTGGTCACGACTGGACCTAATGGTCAGGGGTCCCTTTACCTTTACCTAAACAGTAACTGAGAAGAGCCAGGAAAAACAGAGTCGAGGCCATGGTGAGCTCTCTAAAGCAAGGTGACTTTCTGAAGGTTAACAGGCAACTGCTGGTGGTCCTGAGTCTTTCCTTTGTTAAAACTTCCCAGAGCTGGTGAAGGCTCTCTTGATGCAAATCCACGCAGTGCTCATTGGCTCTGTTAGAAAGCCTTTGTCTGGAATAAATGATGCAGTAAGCAAAATACAATGGAACTGATTTGGATAAAGGTGATGTTTGCTTTTTAAAATGAGGAGTTTCTTGTCTTGTGAACTAGGTCAATTTACCTCAAGGAAGCAGGATTGGGGCTGTAGTTCAAGGGATGAGGGGTGATGTGTGGATGCTGAAGATGTCGTCCCTGCATCTCAAATTAATTTTTAAAAAATCAAGCAGCACATGATGACAAAGGAGGGTGGTGGGTTGGCTTCTTTCAACAAGCAGTGTTTAAATAGGCTTGCAAGTTATCATCATCATCATTAATTTTATTATTCACAAACAGAAAGAAAATGAAAAACATAGTTACAATTCATAAACCATATTTTACCAAACCCAAACTCATCTAGACTAATAAAGAACTATAATTTGCACCTGTCTGGCTTCCATCCACCACAACTCGACATCCTTTACTGCATACTCTTATTTACATTGTGTCCTTATATTGTTCATTTTATATCTATTAGTAATTTTACCTTGAATTAGTTCCTCTTCGCATACTTATTCTATGCATATCAATATGTTTTCTTTAGAACAGTGCTTATTTAATATATTCCTCAAAACATTGCCATTCCTTCCTTTGATTAGACTGATTTCTTATGGCTGCTGTTAGTTTAGCTAATTCTATAAATTCACATAATTTACTTATCCAGTCTTCCTTTGCGGGAAGTTTTTAGCAAGCAATAATCTGGCTGCGGCTGTGCCATATAATTTTTTTTATTCTGTTGAGACTAAGACAGCCAGTTGTGTCTGCCTTGGTGTTGAAACCTTTTTATTTATGGGAATCTGCCTTATAGCAGCTCCAACTATTTCTCCATTTAAGGCAATTCCAGCTTGCCATTATTTTCAGGTGAGGTTCAGTCACGTACCAGCAAATTGAGGTTGCACAATTCAGGTTGATTTCAAGGTGTTGTGCAGGAAGCCAGCTCCTCCTCGAGCAAGTAGACAGGCATAAGAAAAAACATTCTGACGCTTTGCCCCAACAGTTCAGTTTTTGTAACAATTTTCCGTTTTGTAATATAATTCACTATTATTATTTTTTAAAAACGGATAGGTGGCCCAACATTGTCCCCTGGAGGTTAAAGCCAGAACAGCAGACACCACAAAACACCTGCATCACATTTCAAAGCAAAATGCAGTGGTACCTCCGGTTGCGAACAGGATCCGTCCCGGAGCTCCGGTCAGATTCTGAGGAATTCACAACTGGAGGTGCCACTTCTGCGCATGTGCATGGTGCGAAACCCGGAAAAATACTCCGCGTTCGCATCCTGAAGGATACGCAATCCAGAGGTACCACTGTACTGAAATCACAATCTAGTCATTCTTATGCACTCACATTCTCCTTGTTTTCCCCACCAGGGAGGAAGGGTGCGTTCAACGTTGGTTGTGGGAAGCAGTACTTGAAAACAACATTCACTGGAGGTCCTGCTTTGTATTGTTGTGGAAGGATCATAGTTGGTTGGTAGTGAACACACACACACGTATAATGGACACGTATATTAAATGTGTGAGTCTGTTTATTCTTATAGATAGTTCATACTCATTTTTATACAGTTATGCACAGGGTCGCATGTATCTGTTTAGATGCTAATAACTTTTGCAAACCTGGAATATACATTTTGTATAATGTTATGCATATAATAAAGTATATAATGTATTTTAGCAAAATTGGGGGGGGGGGTCATTTCATGTTGAGATGAAAAGAGTGAAATGGCCATTGGGAAACCATCTCTGCAGATAAACTCAACATAGATATTTATTTATTTATTTATTTATTTATTTATTTATTTATTTATTTATTTAAACAAACTTTTCAGGTTTATACATTTCACTGATTTTACAATCATTTTGATGTTTCGAAACTTAAATTTATTGCTAATATCTTCTGCATATCCTCATTAACTTAATTTGCTCATTTACTCATCTTCTTTAAATAGATAGTCTTATGAAACTGCAGGTTATTACAATAATCCTGCCAGTGTTTTTGTCTACAATTTATCTGTAAACATTCAATAAACCATTTCCATTCTTTTATTTCCATTCTTTTATAATCTATTAAGATTATACTAGCAAGAATGAGTCTTTCTGTGGAACGTCTTCCCATCAGATGGCAAGGAGATAAATAACTATCTGACTTTTAGAAGACATCTGAAGGCAGCCCTGTTTAGGGAGGTTTTTAATGTTTGATGTTTTATTGTGCTTTTAATTTTGTTGGGAGCTGGACAGAGTGGCTGCGGAAACCCAGCTCCTCTCCCTCTCTGCCTGCCGGCCAGGGAGGAGGGAGGCTCCAACTGTGGTGCTTGGCTGCATTGCTCACCCAATCAGGAATCTAAGAACGACTGGAGGGTGGAACTTGCATGCCTTGTGCCAATCAAATTGGCCGCGTTGCCTGGGGACTCGCCTTTGCTCAGCGCTTCCCAGCGGAGAGGTGACGGTGGTTTTCCTTGCTGCATCCCCTTTGCCGGGTTGCTGCTCTGTGGGAACCACCACTTGAGGCTTTGTCTGGCTGCTGGCTGGGCTTTCTGCCTTTGGCTCAGAGGGGCTCAGAAGTCGAACATACCTGTGCTCTGAAAATCCCTTATTTTGGTTGCTGATCCCTTATTTTCAAATCTGTAAGTTGACATCTATGACAGTGGTACCTCGGGTTACATATGCTTCAGGTTACATATGCTTCAGGTTACAGACTCTGCTAACCCGGAAATAGTACCTCAGGTTAAGAAATTTGCTTCAGGATGAGAACAGAAATCGCTCAGCGGAGGTGCAGCGGCAGCAGGAGGCCCCATTAGCTAAAGTGGTGCTTCAGGTTAAGAACGGTTTCAGGTTAAGAACGGACCTCCAGAACGAATTAAGTACTTAACCCGAAGTACCACTGTACAGTGGACACTCTGGATACGGATTTTATTTAAAAGGCGGACATTCAGCCCTTGTATATCAACGGGGAACGGGTGGAGAGGGTGGCGGAATTCAGGTTTTTGGGAGTGACTATCGATCAGGGCATGACTTGGAGCGCAAATACCACTGCTCTGGTGAAGAAGGCCCAGCAGAGAATTTATTTCCTCAGACTTTTAAAGAAGAACAATCTGAGTGAGAGACTGCTGGTGTCCTTCTACCGAGGCTCCATAGAGAGCATTCTCACATACTGTATTTGTGCCTGGTTCTCCAGCTGTACAGCTAGGAAGAGGAAGGTGCTCCAGAAGGTCATAACCACAGCCCAAAGGATTATTGGTCATCCCCTCCCATCTTTGGAAGAACTGTACGGTTCCCGTTGTCTTAGGAAAGCAAACAATATCCTGCAGGATGCATCTCACCCGGGACACAGTCTGTTTGTATTACTGCCTTCTGGCAGGAGATACAGAAACATCAAGTCAAGGACAAATAGACTGAAAAATAGTTTCTATCCAAGAGCTGTGGCCTTCTTAAATGCAGTAACTCGATAGTGTGACCTGGGAGTTTGATGGGTGTGGGTGTGGGTGTGGCTGGAATGTGGTTTGTTTGGTTGTTGTTGTTGTTTTGCTTTTGTTGTTTTTAAGGGATGGCATCCAATTTCGTTGCACTTGTGCAATGTTGCACTTGTGTAATGACAATAAAGAATCTATCTATCTATCTATCTATCTATCTATTCGTCCTGGGGGGTCTGTGTACACCCCAAAAAATTCATAAGAAGAGGTGCCACTTCTGCACATGCACACGGTGCGATAGAGTGTCTCTGCACATGTATGTGGTGTGCAGAGTGCTTCTGCGCATGCACACACACAGCTAAACCCGAAATTATAGACTTCCGGGTTTGCCACGTTCGCAACCCGAAAGTGTTACATTACCCAAAGGTAACATAACCCAAGGGTCCACTGTACTGAACATACATTGTGTGAGGGTGCACAGTCTCTCTATGAAAGCAGAATTTCATCAAATATGTGAAAACTGGTGCAACTTCTCCCCCTACAGGCTAAATGTAGAAGAGCAGCTCGCACAGAAGCTGCGAGGACCAACATTTTACGTCCTTTCGGAGGGAGACAGATGAAGCCAAGCAGAATAGGAATTTGCTTCCTAAAGGGATACATAGCACCTTCAGGACTATAGGAGTTGTTGAGACAGGGCCTTGCTCTACATTACTCACTAGGGTTTTAGATAGGGGTCTTTCGCACACATCCCTGAAAGATCTCAGAAACTGAACCTGGAACCTTCTGCAAGCAAACAGGTGTTCTACCACTAAGCTATGGCCGAGGGCAGAGGCACCCAAAAGTTCAAGTTTCCCCAGATCACAATTCATAAACAAAGCCTTTTGTATGCAAAACTACCATTTACACTCAAGGAGCTTCCCATCTCCTGCTCTGTATTCTTCGTAAAGCTTGTAATGACTCTGTGGCATGGGAGACATGCATTGTTAGAAACTCATTTGTGTTATTGTATGGATCTGTTTATAATGGGTCGTATTGTTTTTATACAGTTACACACATTGCAGCATCAACCTGTTTATGTACAGGTTACTTTGAGGTCATTGAGGGTACATGTGTACAATGTCATACATGTGATGATGCACATAATATGCTGGAACTGTGCACAATTTAACAGAACTGGGACAGGTGCTCTAAGGAGCTAAATAGGATTAGGAAAAAAAGAAAAGAAATCACACAGAGCCTGACAGACACTGAGATTTTAAGGGAAATTTCATATCTACCACTGTGCAGATTGCTGTTGCAGCTAGTGGGTTGGTGGTACTTCCATCGACCGAGACCAGGTGGCCTTCTGGCTAGAGATCAAAAGATATTTCGACACAGATGAAATCAAGCTCTTTGGGTTATCAGAGATGCAGGTTCTGAAATCCTTCAGAGAGACTTTTTGCCCACATGCAGGTTCTGCTGAGTTGGGAGCCAGCGTCTCATGGCTCCTACTTGTTTCTTGCTTGTTCCAGGAAGCACAAAGAGAAGCTGAGAGGAAGGGGGAAGCAGAGGCAACTGAGAGCCTGCTAAGCCACACACACACTGGCAACCTGAGCTCAGGGCTCAAGTTAACCCTTTTTTCAAGCAAGCGTGAGCCAGTAACTGTATCTGACAACAGACTTGACAGGTGGTGGTTGGGGTTGGCAAGCAAATATTTAAGGGGATTCAATTAACTTCATTGTAGTCCCTAAATAACATGATATCACCACTCACTCCTGTCAGAATCGGACAAAACATTCAGGTTTTCAATAAGCTATTGAATTATTCTGCCTCTCCTCCCTTAATAACATCCACGAGTGTAAATAACTTGATGTAAATGCATGTTATTGTCAAAAACAGATAAAGCTCATTCATGCGCAATTATGCTCTTGAGTGATTCAGGCTTCCCCACTCTTGGAAAGGAGAGAGAAGGTTTTTGTCTCAGTTCCCCCTTAGATTGCACCAGCGTGGAACGTGCTACTGCCATGCTCGAAGCCACAACAGTAATAAACCGCCTCATCTTCAGGCTGGATGTTGGTGATAGTTAAGTAGCCAGTGTTCCTGGAGTAAGAACCAGTGAACCGATCCGGAATCCCTTATCCCCGGGTGCCAGAACCAGCAAACACAAAGCGAGGAGCCTGTCCAGGTTTCTGTTGATACCAGTGAAATGCTTGCCAGCTACGACCACCATTTCCAGAAGAGGAGATTTTAACGGTTTGGCTTGGAGAGATAGACTCAGAAGCAGGCTGAATCAAACTTGGTTGTGAACAGACACCTTTACAAAAAGAAAAGGAAAAGAAACCAGGGCTTGGGTATATTTTCCATGTGCTGAAATATCACAGAAGCATGATGTTCCTGTGATAGATAAAGGTAAAGGGACTTTGCACAGGTTTGTATTGATGTGTGTACTTCTTATTTGAAGATCAGACAGAGAGTGGCGAGAACGCAGCCCATTGAAAATGCTTCTCTTCTTAAATTCAGATGATTAACTACATATTCCAATTTAAAATAAAAATGAATTGTTTGGCGTTTATGGTGAACAATAACCCACATAAAGGTAAAGGTAAAGGGACCCCTGTCCATTCGGTCCAGTCGTGACCGACTCTGGGGTTGCGGCGCTCATCTCGCTTTACTGGCCGAGGGAACTGGCGTACAGCTTCTGGGTCATGTGGCCAGCATGACTAAACCGCTTCTGGTGAACCAGAGCAGCACACGAAAAATGCCGTTTATCTTCCCACCAGAGCGGTACCTAATTATCTACTTGCACTTTGACATGCTTTTGAACTGCTAGGTTGGCAGGAGCAGGGACTGAGCAATGGGACCTCACCCCGTCGTGGGGATTCGAACCTCCGACCTTCTGATCGGCAAGTCCTAGGCCCTGTGGTTTAACCCACAGCGCCACCCGCATCCCTTGTTCCTGTGATAGGTTCACAATTAAAACAGATCTGATGTAGGCCTATGTGAAATGTGTCATTCATACGCTTACCTGAGCAGTAGCTGAGAAGTGCCAGGTAAATCAGAATCCAGGCCATGGTGAGCTCTCTAGAGGAGTGACTTTCCTTCAGAGAGCTAGATGGCCTCTTCTTACTTCTTTCTGAATTCCCCCAGAAATAGCAAATGGGCTCTTCATGCAAATTGGTTCTATGCTCATTGGCTCTGCAAAAACATCTTTGTTTGCTTGTTGGCATTGGTGCAACACCAATGATCAAAGGACACATTTGAATAAAGGGGATTCTGGAGGGCGGCTCCTCCGGTGGGGAAGAGACGGAGCTGATCACAGCGCTTCCTGGCTTAGTTGGCTGCTTTGTGCCACGGCAGGCAGAGGCTCCGGGTGTGGCGGAGGCGGGTGAGGATGGTGAGCTGGTGCCAGTAGGTGCCACATCCAGCCTCTGCCTTTTCCCTGGCGCCCTCCAAAACTTGGCACCCTGGTGCCCCACGCCACTAGCCTCTATGGGTAAGACGCCCCTGATCAGCGTCAGACAAAAACTGTGGGCTGCCATTTATTGGTGAGACCACATACAGTCGTACCTCAGGTTACGTACGCTTCAGGTTACAGACTCTGCTAACCCAGAAATAATGCTTCAGGCTAAGAACTTTCCTTCAGGATGAAAACAGAAATTGTGCTCTGCTGGTGCAGCAGCAGCGGGAGGCCCCATTAGCTAAAGTGGTGCTTCAGGTTAAGAACAGTTTCAGGTTAAGAACGGACCTCCGGAACGAATTAAGTACTTAACCCGAGGTACCACTGTACAGTATTTAAGTTGAGACTATTCGTCTAAAAGCATCTCTGTGTCCATATTACCTGATATCATTGCACGTTCTTGTTAAAGAGAGAGAGAGAGAACCCATTCGTTCTTGACTCTGCACTCAAGTAATTCTGGTTTTTTTTGCTGTAGGGAGGGAGGGTGAAGGTTTTTGTCTCAGTTCCCCACGCCCAACTCTGCTCTTGAGGAACTCAGGTTTCGTTGTGGCAGGGCAGAAGAGAAAAGGTTTTTGTCTCAGTTCCCCATTAGATTGTACCACTGTGATACTTGTAACCACCAGATAACTCATCAGTAGCACAGTAATAATTAGCTTCATCTTCAGCCAGGGTGTCGGAGATGGTTAAATAGCCAGTGTTCCCGGATTGAGAGCCAGTGAACCGATCTGGGATCCCTTCTCCCCGGGTGCTGGTACCAGCAAACACAAAGCGAGGAGCCTGCGCAGGTCTCTGTTGATACCAGGCAAATGCGTATGAGGAATCAAGACCACCACTTTGTCTGCAGGCGAGTTTCACAGTTTGGCCCAGGGACACAGACTGGGAGGCTGGCTGAGTCAACGTTGCCTGTGAAGCGACACCTTTACAAAAAAATAAAGGGAAAGGGGAAAGACCCTTGATATATTACTCTCTGCAATATCAGAAAAACACCACATTCATATGATGACTATATAATACAGAAAATTGTGCTGTGCTGTCTCCACTTCCTTACCTGAACAGTAATTGAGGAGGACCAGGAGAAGCAGAGTCCAGGCCATGGTGAGCTCTCCAAAGCAGTGTCTCCTTCTAGCTGGGACCTCACGTTTTCCTTCCTTAATCTCTCTGGAACTGATGAACAAATGCAAATCATGCAAATCCACCCTGCACTCATTCACTCAGCTAGAACCGCATGCCACAGCTGAGAATATACAGTGCCGTACCAAAAAAACACAAATCCAATAAAACTAATTTGCATAAAAGTGTCAGTCAGGGGCTGGACTGAGGAAGAATTGTAGGGGCTGCCCCCCAACCACCTTCTCCTGGAGCTTACCGAGAGCAGGAGGACAGTATAGATGTAGAACAGCGGTTTGCAGAAGGGCATAGTTCAGAGGCTGCTGATGGGAGAAGCTGGGAAATACTGGGAGAGGAACAGCAGGAAGAAGAATAACTAGGGGAAAGAGAGCAAACAGACTCAGTGTCTTTGGGAAGCATTCCAGACCCCCCTCCTTCTCAGGACTAGGTGGGCATTGAGAGTAGGAGAACAGAAAGCTCAGAGGCAGAAAGCACAGATCAGCCAGCGCAGGGATGACATGGAATAGGAGAGACGGGGGTGGGAGGGTTGGAATTTACTCGGAGCAACGCCATTATTTGATAGAGACTGTATTCCTTTGTCTCTCTCTGTAAATACTGAATAAGTTAACTCTTCTTGTCTATCTGCTTTTTGGCTTCTACCTGGCGAGGGATCAGATTCTCTGAAGCCTGACAAAAAGAGCATTGTTGTTTTTAAAAATAGATATTGCCTTGTTTTATTCAGGATGAAACTGAGGACGTGGCGAGATAACCCCTCTCAATAATGGTTGGTGAAGTCCAGGCAGGCCCAGCCTAAGGCATTTTGTTTCCCTTTCCGTTCCATATTCAGAAGTGAACTGGGCCAGCAGTGGCAGCATCTCTGCTCAACAGTGTTGACATGAAGAGCTTCCTTCTCCACCCCAGAGAGCAGCAGGGGAGGCTGGCCAGACCATGAGGCACACACAGCTCCACCCTCCAATATTTGGCCAGCACTCCTTGCCACCCTCTGCATCTGCTGCCTGGACCCTCTGCCAAATGCTGGGATCAAAGCTGAGGAGAGTAGGGGTGAAGGGGGACAAGAGCTCAGAAGAATATAATTCCCAGGTGCAAAAAGAAAAAAGGGGAAAAGGTTATTTATGAATGCCACTACTGCGGCCCATGTTTTGTTAGCCCCCCAAAATGGAAAACAAGAGAGATCCCAACTAAAGAAGAATGGCTATTTAAACTGATGGAATATGCGAACATATAGAATAAGAGAGCAGAAG
Organism: Podarcis erhardii; assembly: GCF_964252035.2. Lineage (NCBI taxonomy): Eukaryota > Metazoa > Chordata > Lepidosauria > Squamata > Lacertidae > Podarcis > Podarcis erhardii. The sequence continues at coordinate 28,302,194 of NC_138505.1, read as the reverse complement.
GAACATATGTTTAAAGAGGATTGGAAAATATTGCTTGAATACACGGGCGGGGGGGGGGGAATTGTGTACACTTGAAAACGTTGGCAGCATGAAGATAAATTCAACAGTGTAAATAAGTTTTGATGGATGTAACAATGGAATATTGAAGGGTTTAGTTTATGTAAAATATGTAAAACATTTTGGCACCTAGTTACAGGTAGGTAGCCGTAATGGTCTGCCGTAGTCGAAACAAAATAAAAAAATTCCTTCCAGTAGCACCTTAGAGACCAACTAAATTAGTTACTTGTATGAGCTTTCGTGTGCATGCACACTTCTTCAGATACACCTGATTGGCACCTGATTGCACCTGATTTTGGCACCTGATTGCATTAAATGTTGACAAGGAATGGGAGCAAAAATAAGACTTCTTCTTCTTATCCGCCCCCCCCCCCACAATATGCACCAGGATTTGGGAACCTTTGGTCCTATCTACAGTATCCAGTAACGCTGGCCCCTGGCCATGCTGTCTGGGAGGGGGCTGATGGGACTCGCAGTTCAGTAACACCTGGAGCCCCAAGTGTTCCCCCTTTGGTCAGCCCCGTGTCTCATATTCTAGATTAGAGACGCTGAACATTAGCACCTGAATGAGTTGGAAGGCACAGGAGATTTACTCACGAATAAAGAGCATCCTTCCTTTTCACTTCACACCGCAGTTGCAGGAAGTTTATGTGGTGGCATAATTTTTGCTAAATCTGGTATAAGTGGACCAACATTGACCCCCTACAGATTAAAGACAGGACTGCAGAGTTTGCAGCTCTATCAACAGCCAGACACACTGAGATTTCCATGGCAAAGTTTCTCAGGGCCTGGAGGTGAGATGAAAGATTTCCAAACACAACCCACTTGGAAATTTATATATATAAGACCCTGGCCAATTTCCAAGTGGGTTGTTTTACAATTTTAAATACTCATTTTACATCCTCAAGATACGAATGACTTCCCTTCTTTTCTTTCCATGGTTCACTTTACATATCATAAATCCCTGCATATTTTACAAAAACTATACCATTCAGTATTCCATTATTGCATCCATCAAAACTTGTTTACACTGCTGAATTTATCTAAATGCTGCCAGGGTTTCAGCTGTACACAATTATTCCCCATATATTCAATAAACGTTGTCCAATCTTCTTTAATATATGTTCTTCTTGTTCTCTTATTCTATATGTTAAGTCTGCGAGTTGTGCATATCAAATTGCCTAGGGTCTTAAGGATGGGTGCTTAATAATTCTTCTGCCTATTATAGTAATTGTAATGTGCTGTGTTAGGTGCTGCACGTTTAATTGTATTTTCATTGCTTGTTTCATTTCTTACATATTGCCTTTTATCGCATTACAATGTGAATTTCCTAAGAAATAACAGAAACAATTAGAATACATTTAAAGAGCATGTTGACTCTAACAGGAAGCTGGGTGGGACCTGACACTTTCCTTTCTTATATCTCCCCAGAGCTGATGAATGGTCCTTTAATGGACATCCCATGTTCGTTGGCTCTGTTAGAACTTTGTCTCTCTTCTGAGAATACAAAATGCAATATCAAAATGAGATGCAATATAATACTTTAGCAGAAAGGAGATTTAAAAATAGTATTAGTGATGGTGCTTGTCTGGTAGAAGATGACCTTAAGGATGAAGCAGAATAATTCTTTCTTATCAAGGCTGATGGGGATATCTCAAGGGAAGAGGGATAAAGGGGTATGGAAGTTTAATGGCAAAGAATGTGACTTGCATGTGGAAGGTCCCGTTCCTTGCACCAGAGATAAATAGATCAAGCCACAGATGGTGGGAAAGATCTTGAGATTCTGGAGTGAGAAGAAGAATATAGAATATTGGACTGGGTTACTGCTTTTTGAACATTCATTGTGACTTGTTTGCAAGGAAATTAAAAAACGACAACCCAGCTATTTATTTATTTATTAACAGGGTTGCCATTTTTCAAAATGTGAAAATCCGGACACAAAAGTTGATGATCGTTTTTTTGGCAAAGTTGTTGAGCTTTGACCTAGCCATCAAGGAGAATTAAGAACTGAGGGCTGCAGTTTATTGCTGAGCTGTGTCAGATGTTTACGGCGAGGCCATTTCTCTAAATGTATTCCCGTGTCTAAAGTAATCTGCTATCACACCACATTCTTGTCAAAAACAGTCTGAGCTCATTCAGGCCCAACTCTGCTCTCAAGGAACTCAGGTTTCATTGTGGCAGGGCAGAAGAGAAAAGGTTTTTGTCTCAGTTCCCCATTAGATTGTACCACTGTGATACTTCCAGCTACCAGTGCTCTCCCTGGCACCACAGTAATAAACGGCCTCATCTTCAGCCTGGGTGTTGGAGATGGTTAAAGAGCCAGTATTCCCAGATTCAGAGCCAGTGAACCGATCTGGGATCCCTTCTCCCCTGTCGCTGGAGCCATACCACACGAGGAGCCTGTCCAGGTTTCTGTTGATACCAGTGAAAGTAGCCCCAGTTTCCACCACTACTTGCAGAGCAGGCGAGTTTCACAGTTTGGCCCAGGGACACAGACTGGGAGCCCGTCTGAGTCACTGTTGGCTGTGAATTGGCACCTTTTGAAAAAGAAAAAGAAAAGCATGACTCTCCATCCTCTGTGTTCTCAAATATCACTGGAGCTTTAAGTTTCCATAATAAATAAACACTACAAGTAATTTTGGTTTTATCTCTCAGGTCTACATGAGGTTATCTGTTTGCATCCTTACCTGAACAGTAATTGAGAAGGGCCAGGAAAAACAGAGTCCAGGCCATTGTGAGAGGCTTTTCAAAACACAAAAGCAACTGGCTGGGACCTCACCCTTTGCTTTCTTAAGTCCTCTAGGGCTGAGGAATGCCCCCTTCATGCAAATGCACCCAGATTTGCATAAATGGTTTTTTAAAAAATGAGAATGGGTCTTGTCTTGTACACAGTGAACATTTCCCACCACGGAAAGATGCCTTGTGAAGGATGCAACAGCCCTGCGCTCTGGGCTCATTCACATGCTGTATGTCTCTCCCCCCCCCCCCAAGTGGCTATGTACATTTTAGAATTATTTTGTGTGCTGTAAGCTGCCCATAGTGGCTGGGGAAATCCAGCCAGATGGGTGGGACATTAATAATAAAATCATCCTCATCCTCATTATCATCATCATCATTACGCCCCTGTAGATACATGCTGTAAATTGTCTAATAATCATGTATGTGATATGTGAGAATTGCTCCTTTTTAAAACAGAAGGGGGAGCAGGTGCTCAACCCCTGCTGAGACTCCCCCCCCCCCGCCCAATTTGCAACAGCTGCCCTCCGCACCTGACCTCTGGGTGGAGTGGAAATATTAAAGGGGGGGGGGGAATTGTTGGTTTGATGTGAATGTTTTATTGGACGAGTGAAAGTTGAGGTTTTGTTCATTTTTGTCTATTCGTTAATGGGTCTGATGATTGCTTTGTTTATAATTTGAGCATGTTTTTTAATCGATGTTATGTTATATGAAATATCAATGCATTGTTAAAAGAAGGAATGGGGAGGCTGTTTAACGACTCCCCCCTAAATACCAAGTCCCCACCACAGCCCCAAACTAAGGCCAGGGCACTGACTGTTGATACAAGCGCCATACATAGACAACAGCAAGGAGGCTCATTAAAGTAGTCTATAAAATTGTAGCAATAAGTTGAGACCATGTATTGCACTGTTTCCTCTGACAATCCGATATAGAAAACAGTAGAAACTTAACAAATAATCACCAAAATTCAACGGTTTGACCAATTTCCTTGGTTTCAAGGGCTAATGATTCCTCTGGAAGAGGGGGATCTAGGACTCCCCCTGCCTCCAGAATCCCTTAAGCATAAGGTCACATACTCCTTGCCCCTCCATAAGGTGTGAACTTAGCCTCACAACAGGAGGTGATCAAGGGCAGCACATACCCCAGGCAGAAATCCATCCAGATGGAGGATTGAATCCTGATACTTTCAAATGAGAAGCTTAGGAAAGCCTTGCAGCCAGGGAGATGTGTCAATACTTTTATTGTTCTTTGGGGAAGAGGGTACATAAAAGGTGTTGGGAATGGGAGCTATTGACGGGGTGTGTGTGTGTGATGGGCTCATGTTTCTACACGCCAAACACTCCTACTTTGTGACATATTTGTGATGTGTCGATGATGCTGTTGGAAAATGTATTATGGGAAATGGGGAGGTGTCTTAAAAGTTCACGCAACCCCATGCTCAGGGTTCCTACTCTGTGTGTGTCTGAACCTTCTTGCAAGAAATAAAGATCAGGTCTACTGACCACTGTTTGCTTCTTTAACTTGACTGGAGAATCCTTCTTTTGCTGACCAGAGAGACCCATGAGGAGTGGCACCCCGATGAACTGGGCAGTGGAGTAAATTCACACCCTCCAAATATTTTCCTTATCAGCATTAATGTATCATATGATTCCCCCTACTTTCCCCCACCCCAAGGTGTTGTGTGCTGTGTATCTGTTTGCTGTCTCTTGGAGATCTTCAGATGACAAGTGAGTAATCAATGAAATGAAGGAGCAAAATGGGAATAAGAAAAGATCCATCAAGATTTTTGGGGAAATTCCTTTTCTAATGGGGGTACAGATTGCTGGTGCAGTTGGTGGGTGGGTGGTCCTGCCATTGAGAAGTGTCTGAGCCCAGATGGCCTCACTGAGCCTTACAAATCTAGATAGCAAAAGATATTCTGGCACAGATGAAATGATGCTCCACGGATCTAGTCTGTTCTGCACTCTGGGGAGAAAGAGAACAGGTTTTTGTCTCAGTTCCCCATTAGGTTGTATCACTGTGAAACATGATACTACCGGTGTGCTCCCAGTCAACACAGAAATAAACAGCCTCATCTTCAGCCTGGATGTTGGAGATGGTTAAATAGCCAATGTTCCCAGAGGAAGAGCCCGTGAACCGGTCCGGGATCCCTTCTCCCCTCTTGTCGGCACCATAGAGCACAAAACGAGGAGCGTCTCTGGGTTTCTGTTGATACCAGTAAAAACTGTCCAAGCTCCCACTACTTTTGGAGCAGGGGAGTTTAGTCGTCTGGCCCAGAGACACAGACTGGGAGTCTGGCTGAATGACCGCTGGCTGTGAATGGACACCTTTACAGAAACAGACAGAAAAAGACAGAGAAACTTTCCTCTTTATCATTTGTCCCCTCCGGCATCACAACAGACTGTGTGGACTCATGGCTGGTTGGTTGGTTAGTTGGTTGGGTGTGTAAGTCCTACCATATTATTTATTTGTTTAAAAATCTTCATACCCCACTATTCAGGAAAAAACATATCACAGCAGTCTGCGGCAATCAGATGTAAATCATACAGTAAAAACATAAACATTTAATATCAGAGATCAGCTAACTATTAGAGAAGGATATTTTCTTAATTGTCAGCGTAAGATGGCATCCACAGAGAAGTGAGTGCAAAGTCCTTTGGCTCGAGACTTTGAAAGATCTTAAGGCACGGAAAATGAGCTCTTCATTCTTCACTCCAGAGTGGAAGATCAAAGGTTTTTGTCCCAGTTCCCCATCAGATTGGACCACCGTGAAACATGTTGCTGTCATACTCCCAGGCACCACAGTAACAAACTACCTCATCTGCAGCCTGGATGTTGGAGATGGTTAAATAACCAGTGGTCCCAGAGGAAGAACCAGTGAACCGGTCCAGGATCCCATCTCCCCAGGTGCTGGTACCAGCAAACACAAAGCGAGGAACCTGCCCAGCTATCTGTTGATTCCAGTGAAACCTGCTCCAGCTACCACCACTATTTTGAGAGCAGGAGAGTTTCACAGTTTCACCCGGGGACACAGACTGGGAGACTGGCTGAGTGAAGGCTGGCTGTGAAGTGACACCTTTGCAAAAAAGGGAAACGGGGAAATCAAATACTTTGATCCTCTGTGCTCCCCAATATCGCAGGAGCAATATGTTTCTTTGATAACCATCTTAGATTCTTCTTCCTCTTCTTCTTGTCTCTTGCACTTACCTAAGATTATCTCTTTGCCTCCTTACCTGAACAGTAACAGAGAAGAGCTAGGAAAAGCAGAGCTGGGGCCATGGTGGACTCTCCAAAGGATGGAGGTTTTCTGAGTCAAACAGGGAACTGGCTGGGACTTTGTCCTCCCCTTGCTTAAATCCCCTAGAGCTGAGGATTCATGCAAATCCATTCTTGTGCCTTCATTGGCTTTGCTACTGGGAATGCAAATGTGCAATAATAAAGTCCAAAACAAAAGAACTGATTTGCATTAAGGAGCTGTTAAAAAAATACCCTGAAAGAGCCAACCATTCATGGGGAATATGTGTGAGGCATAGTCCCCAAATTCCAAGACCATCATCAAAACCCTTAAGCTTCTCACTTTGTCATGCAGTCTCAAATTCCCCTCTTTGTTGCCATAGGCTAATTGGGAATGCCTTCACTGGAAATGGGGGAAGAGAGAGTTAAGAACCGAGGGCTGCAATTTATTGCTGAGCTGTGCCAGATATTTACAGTGACGCCATTTCTCTAAATGCATTCCTGTGTCTAAATAATCTGATATCACTCTACATTCCTGTCAAAAACAGTCTGAGCTCATTCAGGCCCAACTCTGCTCTTGAGGAACTCAGGTTTCATTGTGGCAGGGCAGAAGAGAAAAGGTTTTTGTCTCAGTTTCCCATCAGATTGTATCACTGTGGAACTTGTCACCACCGGTGCCCTCCCAGGCACCACAGAAATAAACTGCTTCATCTTCAGCCTGGATGTTGGAGATGGTTAAAGAGCCAGTGTTCCCGGATTGAGAGCCAGTGAACCGATCTGGGATCCCTTCTCCCCTGGTGCTGGAGCCAAACCACACAAAGCGAGGAGCCTGGCCAGGTTTCTGTTGATACCAGTGAAAGCTGTACCAGCTACCACTACTTCTAGAGCAGGAGAGTTTCACAGTTTGGCCCGGGGACACAGACTGGGAGCCTGTCTGAGTCACTGTTGGCTGTGAATTGGCACCTTTTGAAAAAGAAAAAAGAAAAGCATGACTCTCCATCCTCTGTCTTCTCAAATATCACTGGAGCTTTAAGTTTCCATGATAAATAAACATAATAAATGAATATATACTATAGTTTATTGTGCTGTTGGCTCCACGGCAAAAGAGATGTTATTCCTTCCCATCCTTACCTGAGCAGTAACTGAGAAGGGCCAGAAAAAACAGAGTCCAGGCCATGGTGAATTCTCTTATCCAAACAGGCAACTGGCTGGAACCTCAGCCTTTCGCTTCTTAAATGGCCTGGAGCTGATGAATGGCCACTTCATGCAAATCCAAACTGTGCTCATTGGCTCTGCTAGAACTGCATGTCTCTATTTGGAATGCATGATTAAGGAGCTCAACCAGATGCAATAGGAGTGATTTGGGGAGAGAGAGAGAGAGAGAGAGAGAGATGACCTAAAGTAAAAGTAGGATGATTTGCCATGATCAAGGCAGATTGGGACTGTCACTCATGGGAAGAGAGAAAGAGATGGGCTCACAGCTTAGTGCTAAAGGACACAAAAAGTGCATGATACAGTCCCTGGCACCTCCAATTTAAAAAGGAATCAGGTAGTAAGTGATGGGGAAATGCTCCTTTCAAGATGCTGGCATCAGAATAAGAATCCTGGGAAATGGATTGATTTTTGTTCTGATTTAGTTGCAGGGAGGTTAGATGGCATTGTGTCAAAGAAATGTTCTCCCACACTTTCCCCACTCCCTTGGGGCCCCCAATTTTTTTTAAAGGAAATTCTGCATGTGCAAATGGCTTTAGATACCTATTAGGTTCAAAAATTACCATATAGCATATATTCAACACAAAAAACAGTGACAATTTGTTGTTGACGAAGGACAGCTGGACATATAAAGGGCCCCATTACCTTCAGTAGCTTAGGGCCCCATCAAACCTAAATCCAGCCCTCTTGAGTTCCATACATGAGTAACAGCCAAATAAACTGCTCATCTGTTACTGAACTCTGTCTTCATACTGCAGGTGCAAGGACATCTGGGGACTCCAGAAATGAATTATGTCAAAGGCAGATAAACTGAACCAATGTCTCCCCTTGTGTCTAAAGCTCAGATTATCACCAAGGATGTATATCATGTTTCAGAATAAAATACCTTTAAAAAAACCACACCAGATTTACCAGAGTAGAACTGAAAATTTCTTTTTAAGCAAACTTATCATAAAGGAAGCAGTTTTCAGTCAAATATCAGGCTGGACTCTTTGCTCTGCAGTTACCTCCCCTTTCACTCTGGGATGTGCATGAAAAGGTATCCTTGAATGCCTATTTCAAACGCCATTGCCAAGCACTCCTTGGGAATCGGAGGAAATTATGAATGGATACGTTTTCAGTATCCTGGCTAGAACACTGTCACCAGTTCTCTTCCTGGACCTGATTTTGTGCTGTGTTTCTGCATGTAAAAGGTAAAGGACCCCTGGATGGTTAAGTCCAGTCAAAGGCAACTATAAGGTTGTGGTGCTCATCTCACTTTCAGGCCAAGGGAACTGGCGTTTGTCTGCAGAGAGCTTTCCGGGTCATGTGGCCAGCAGGACTAAACCGCTTCTGGGGCAACAGGACACTGTGATGGAAAACAGAGTGCACGGAAATGCCGTTTACCTTCCTGCCGCAGTGGTAGCTATCTATCTACTTCCACTGGCATGCCTAGGATCTGCTAGGTTGGCACTTGCTGGGACAGAGCAACAGGAGCTCATTCCATTGCGGGGATTCAAACTGCCGACCTTCTGAGTGGCAAGCCCAAGGGGATCAGTGGTTTAGACCACAGCACCACCTGCTGGTAGATGGGGTGTAATGGTTTTTACCAGAGGGTGGGGGAAACAACGAAAACCACGACTGACTTCAATCTGCACTGTGAATACATAAAGCCATAACAAAAAGAAAGGCAACAGAACTGATTTTCATAAGGGAAGCTGGGAGGAGGCAGCAGTGGTCCCATCTCTGTTGGGGGCTGGATCAGAAGTAAACACAGTGAAAACATAGAGACACTGCCGGATTTATGTATAAGCTAAACACCCAATAGCTTAGGGTCCCACTCTCTTGGGGGGCCTCCAAAAATTTAAAGGAATAAAACTGGGTGTACATTTCCAAAATATAAGATAAAAAACAAATAAAATAAACCCTACAAACGGCAACAGTGTTTTGTGTTGTGTAGGCTCCTATGATGTAAGTAATGGGCCCCGGCTGCTAGCCTGCTCCCTAAAATATCACTGGTTTGCTCATTTCTATATATAGGGTGCCTGCATTCTGCATGTGCAAATGGCTTTAGATACCTATTAGGTCCATAAATTACCATATAGTATATATTCAACACAAAAAACAGTGACAAATTGTTGATGACAAAGGACAGCTGGACATATCAAGCGCCCCATTACCTTCAGTAGCTTAGGGCCTCATCAAACCTAAATTTGGCCCTGCATGGAGAGCAGAATCTTTCCCACCTGGCAAAAGGGACACACTGCGAGGGAGGTGCAGACCTGGCAATGAGGCATTCGGAGGAATGTGGGAAGAAGGAGGAAACTTTGGAAGGCTGCTTGTCCCAGTTGCAGAGGAAACAGGTCAGAGCAGGCAAGGAGAAAGGGGGGCTCCTTCTATTGCAGAGGTCAGTAAAGAAAGAGGGAAGGTGCAGAATTCCCAGAAGGAAGATGCCATTCCAACCAAGGAAGAGTGGCTAAGCTGAAATGGCAAAACTTGCTGGAAGAATCAGAAACCAACTTTAAATAAAGAATGGGGAAGGTAAATAATGCATTTGAAAAATCACTGTAAACCATTAAATTCATTAGCATAATTAACTTGAAACTTGTAGATAAAATTTGCATTAAGGATTACCTGGGGTTTATAAATAATTGGGATTAGAAAGGTGCTGCAGTATGAAACCACAATAGAGGGGGAGGTAAGTCAAAGGGGATATTTGTAGCGTACAGTGGTACCTTGGTTTAAGTACTTAATTCGTTCTGGAGGTCTGTTCTTAACCTGAAACTGTTCTTAACCTGAAGCACCACTTTAGCTAATAGGGCCTCCTGCTGCCGCTGCACCACCACTGCACAATTTCTGTTCTCATCCTGAAGCAAAGTTCTTAACCCAAGATAATATTTCTGGGTTAGCTGATTCTGTAACCTGAAGCATATGAAACCCGAGGAACCACTGTATTGTGTTTCTATTTGATGTTTGTACAAATGAAAAAGTCAAAAATGAGAGAGAGAGAGAGAGAGAGAGAGAGAGAGAGTGCGCGCATTGGGGGAAAGGTGCCCTCATTTCTAGGTTTTGAGCAGGCAAACCTCAATGACACAGAGTTATGCCCATGCGTGAATCAGTTTTCCCTTCTCTAAGAAGAAGAGAGAAGGTTTTTGTCTCAGTTCCCCATTAGATTGTACCACTGTGATACCCCTTCAAGATATTGTACTCCCAGTCAGAACAATAATAAACGGCCTCATCTTCAGTCTGGATGTTAGTGATACTTAAATAGCCAGTGTTCCCAGAGGAAGAAGGAGTGAACCGATCTGGAATTCCGTCTCCCCTGGTGCTGGTGCCATAGAGCAGAAAGCGAGGAGCCTGCCCAGGTTTCTGTTGATACCAATGAAACGCATCCCACCTGCTCCCATCATTTCTGGTGCAGGAGAGTTTCACAGTTTCACCTGGAGACATAGACTCAGAAGCAGGCTGAGTCAAACTTGGTTGTGAAGTCACACCTTTACGAAAAGGGGGGAAAGAGAAACAGGACGTCGGTTCAGTTTCCATGTTTCAAATCTCACAGAAGCATGATGTTCCTGTGCTAAATACATAATGAAAGTGGGTGAGATGTTCTCCTGTGTGGAGCAAGTCCTTCATAGTCTTACCTGCACAGTAGCTGAGAAGGGCTAGGAAAACCAGGGGCCAGGCCATGGTGAGTGCTCTAAAAGAGTGTGACTTCACTACCGAAGGAGACCTAGTTGGGCTCTTCCTCTTCTCCAAATTGCCCAAGAAATGCCAAGCAGGTCCTTCGTGAAAATTTATTCTCTGGTCCTTAGATCCACAAGAATGTCTTTATTGGCTTGCTTGGGGGAGTGCACAGCCAATGCTAATTAGATAATTTTGCATGAAACTCTTGTAGGCGGTCCTCACTTTGGCCGGGATAAAAGGGAAGTGGCAATGGTGCAATCAGGGCAGGACTTGGGGAGGCAAGCAGATGTCGTGGGCCAACTCCACAGAACAAGGGTCTTTAAAATGTAGCAGTACTGGCTCAACACACATTGAATTGAAGCAACACGTATTTCCATATAGAGAGCCTCCTTCTCAAGATAGGGCATTAAGTCCACAGCCGAAAACGACCTTAATTAGGGATGGAGAAGCTTGTTCAGACTGGTGGCTGCGTTCCTATCTAGGCAAGGCAAAAGTGGGCAGAGTAACACAAGTAAATTTTACCTTTGTATCACAGGCAAGATTCTGCACTCTCACACTTCTCTCTTTCCTCTATTCACGTCACCAAGAGGTGCTATCAGGGTTCAAGGACAGACTATAGTAGACGAAAAACACTCCAGGAGACTGCAAAGCAGTGGAGTGAGGGAATGAACTGGGGAGAGTGTGAAACATCCGCTACAGAGATAAGGGGGGGGGGGCTGAGTTTAGGACCCCAGATCTCCTAATAAGTGTTGGAAATGTAAAGAAGCAGAGGGTACATTCTATCATATGTGGTGGGAATGTAGGAAGGTTAAAAATTTAAGGGAAGTGATTTATAATGAAATGAAAAAAATGTTTAGAGTAACCTTTGTTTAAAAAAACCAGAAGCCTTTTTACTAGGTATTGTAGAACCCAACATTGTAGGATTCCAAAAGATCGGGGGGGGGGGGGGAGTTTATATATGCTATGATGGCGGCCCGGATACTATTAGCCGAAAGATGAAAGGAGGAAGCAGTCCCGACCAAAGAAGACTGGCAAACCAAGTTAATGGACTATGCTGAAATGGTGAAATTAACTGGAAAGCTCAGAAATCAAGACGACAAGAGATTCAAAAATGAATGGGAAATGTTTATTACCGTATTTTTTGCTCTATAAGACGCACCAGACCACAAGACGCACCTAGTTTTTGGAGGAGGAAAACAAGAAAAAAAAATATTCTGAATCTTAGAAGCCAGAACAGCAAGAGGGATCGCTGTGCAGTGAAAGCAGCAATCCCTCTTGCTGTTCTGGCTTCTGGGATAGCTGCGCAGCCTGCATTAGCTCCATAAGACGCACACACATTTCCCCTTACTTTTTAGGAGGGAAAAAGTGAGTCTTATAGAGCAAAAAATACGGTATGTATTTGCAAAAGTATTGGAAACAGGTTAATACATCGGCAGGATGTTCAAAACACTTGTCATTTTAGAAATAGTTCCAGAAATCTGAGGTAAAAAAAATTCGGAGTAGATATGATATGCAGCTGAGGGAAGTCAAGGGGTTCAGAGAATCCCATTTTTTGGGATTTGATATCGTTTTTGTGTATATTTTTCTTTGTTTGTGGGGGTTATTGTATTTGACATTGTGCTTTTTTGTGTTTGTTTTTTGTTATTTTATTGAAAAATTTAATTTAAAAAATATTTTTTTAAAAGGACCAGAGATCTGAAGCTTGACACCTGCAGCCTAACTGCAGCCCTGTGTAGAAGAGGTAGCCTGACTCAAGGAGGAAACATTTGATGGGGAAAATTTGACATTATTTGACATTATTGCCAAACACATTTTTTTAAAGAAGAAGCATTGGAATATGTAGTGAATTTTCTGAATACAAAAACAAGAACAGGGCTGCCATATGTCCAGGATTTTGCCTCAGGAAATTTCATCCAGTGGAAATTTCCAGTATTCATGAAAATGTCTGGGAATGACCGCTCCCCACATAAAACGGGGGGTGACCTTTGTGTGGACGTGTGCAGCCCCTAGATCTGGAGCGGCTCTGTCAGCATAGGCTTGGCTTTGCCTTCCCTCAGGTGGGATACCTGGAGGTCTCCGCCTACCCCAGTCAGTTGTCCAATCCCACCTGGGGGGAAGCGTTGCCAAGGAGATCAGGCCAGGTGGGGGAGGGATTACCTGCCACACAATAGAGGGAGGATCTTACCTGGGAATCCTCACTTGGCCCCAGAGCTTCTCCCACCCTACCCACCCTCAGTTAATGCCTTATTTTGCAGGTTAACTTTTCTTCATAGGTTTTGCAGGTTAACCTTTCTCCACAGGTATGCGGGCGCTGCTACGTTAAGGTCGCTGTTAAAGGGCCGGAAAGGAATTTCCCTGCATTGGCAGGTTTCGCCTTTCCTGTAGCAAAACGTCACAACATTGGCGGTATCAGATCCTTTTGTCCATCTTCCTCTTTGCAGCGGCGATACCAGGGTTCCCCATTAAAGGGGTTTCTGAAGGGAGGCTTTGACCGTACGCTGAAAGGTCCTCGTTGCCCTCCCCTGCGGCGGCGGCGTAACGGGGACGGCTATCTCTGCTTGAACATATGTTCTCCAGAGCCGGCCCATTCCCCCCCCCCACACACACACTGGATAACCCTGATGCTCCCTAGGTCCCCGGCTGGGGACTGGGGAGGGAGAACGCCCAATGCCTGAGCCAAGGTCTACCCACATTTGAAATTTAATAAAGTTGTGGCCAATTTAATCCCATAGCACATTGTCTTGAGTCGTTATTCCACATGACGGAGGGGGGGTGCTCGGGACCTGGGGACTCCGCCTGTCCACGCAATAATTCATTTATTTATACACCGCCCAACTGGCTGGGTTTCCCCAGACACTCTGGGCGGATTTCCAACACAATATTAAAATACAATAGTCCTTCAGATATTAAAAGCTTCCCTAAACAGGGCTGCCTTCAGATGTCTCCTAAAAGTCTGGTAGTTGTTTTTTCCTTTGACATCTGGTGGGAAGGTGTTCCACAGGGCGGGTGCCACTACCAAGAAGGCCCTCTGCCTGGTTCCCTGTAACTTGGCTTCTCGCAGTGAGGGAACCTCCACAAGGCCCTCAGCGCTGGACCTCAGTGTCTGGGCTGCACGATGGGGGAGGAGATGCTCCTTCAGGTATACTGGGCCGAGGCCATTTGGATGGTTTACGGTCAGGAGCACAAGGCCACTGCATCTGGCCTGCAAATCTCTCTCTCTCTTTAAAATTTATTTATTTGGTTTTTCAAATCAACATTTTACACTCACATATCCAACATACAATATAGAAATAATAATATAATAATAATAATTTATTATTTATACCCCGCCCATTTGGCTGGGCCTCCCCAGCCACTCTGGGCGGCTTCCATAGAAACCAAAAATACAGTAAAATATCACACATTAAAAACTTCCCTGAACAGGGCTGCCTTAAGATGTCTTCTGAATGTCAGGTAGTTGTTTATCACTTTGACATCTGCTGGAAGGACATTCCACAGGGAGGGCGCCACTACCGAGAAGGCCCTCTGCCTGGTTCCCTGTAGCTTTGCTTCTCGCAATGAGGGAAGCGCCAGAAGGCCCTCGGCGCTGGACCTCAGCGTAGAAACACGATTCCACAGAATCTCCTGGACTTCTTTCCTTCCCATGTGGGTCCTATTGTTAGTCATTTCCTCCTGCATCTTTTATAATGATCCAAATCTTTTATATCTCCATTATATCCCAAATTCACAATTGAATTACAAGTGTTAGGGTCTGCAAATTTCAGCTCGTTATCATTTAGGTCAGGCATAGGCCATCTCCGGCCCTCCAGATGTTTGGGACTACAATTCCCATCATCCCTAGCTAACAGGTCCAGTTGTCAAGGATGATGGGAATTGTAGTCCCCAACATCTGGAGGGCCGGAGTTTGCCTATGCCTGATTTACTTGCTGCCAAATTAGACTGTTTGCTTTACTAAAACCCCAAGTGAGTAGCTGTCAGGGTGATAAGCCACAAGAGTGAAGTTTTTGAATTTTAGTCCAGGAGCATTGCCATCTCATTCACACCGAATAGGTGCAAAAGTCATACCCAGCAAGGCCGGGGCAAATGTCAGGTCTGGCAAAATTTCGGAAGCAAAGCCACCTTCTAAATGGGAAAGAGCTGAGACAATTGCAATTGTTCTCTTAGTTCTGGTGAAATCTCTGCATTGATGTATATAACTGATTTCCTCAAGGAGAACAGATGTGTAGGTTTTTGTCTCAGTTCCCCCTTGAACTACGTCGCCGTGCCATGTGCTGCCTTGAAATGTGGCACAATAGTAATCAGTTTCGTCTTCTGCCAGGGCTCCAGAGATAGTTAAATAGCCACTGTTCCTGGCGACGTCTTTGGAACCGGAGAAACGAGAGGGGATTCCAGAGTGTTGGTGCTTGATAGAATCTGTATGATAGAATAAGAGGTACTCTGGCGAACCCCCAGGCTTCTGCCGAAACCAGGACACAGCAAAACTATCAATGCTGAATCCATTGTTTAAGGAACAGGAAAGTGTGGTTGTGTTTCCTGGTGGCACTAAAACTGACACCGGCTGAGATAGCAGAGGCTGAGAACTTGACCCTGGAAGAAAAGAATATTGAAAGAATATTCACGCTGGGAGCATTAGGAACGCTTATCGCAGCGACGGTGTTCATGTATACATAACTTCCTCTCACCTGCGCACCAAATCGCCAGCAGGCTAACAAGGCAAACCCAAACCATGCTGAAATTTGAATCTGCAATGAGGAAAGAAAAGGAACCCAGGACAGTGTGGGTGAATATGGAAACGAGTCTTTAAATCACTCCTGTTTGTAGAGATGCTCCACCTCCATGTTAATCAGCTCTGTTCTGATTGGTCAGTAGGGAAACATGAACGGAAGGTGGCATGTCATTCTTTTTTTCCAATTTTTTTATTTATACTTTTCAGGTTCATACATTTCGCTGATTTTACAATCATTTCGACATTTCAAAACTTGACTTCCTTCCCCCCCCCTTTCTGCGGTTCCTTAAATTTATTTTTAATATCTTCTGCGTATCCAAATTAACTTAGTTTGCTCATTGATTCATCTTCTTGAAATATATACTCTTATGAAACGGCAGGTTTTACAATAATCCTGCCAATGTTCTTACCTGTTTACAATTTATCTATAAATATTCAATAAACCATTTCCATTCTTTTATTCAAAGCTTGTTATCTTGATTTCTTATTGCATGGACAGGCGGAGTCCCCAGATCCCGAGCACCCCCCCCCCGTCATGTGGAATAACGACTCAAGACAACGTGCTATGGGATTAAATTGGCCACAACTTTATTAAATTTCAAATGTGGGTAGACCTTGTCTCAGGCATTGGGCATTCTCCCTCCCCAGTCCCCAGCCGGGGACCTAGGGAGCATCAGGGTTATCCAGTGTGTGGGGGGGGGGGATGGGCCAGCTCTGGAGAACATATGTTCAAGCAGAGATAGCCGCCCCCGTTACGCCGCCGCCGCAGGAGAGAGCAATGACGACCTTTCGGCGTACGGTCAAAGCCTCCCTTCAGAAAATCCCTTTAACGGGGAACCCTGGTATCGCCACCGCAAAGAGGAAGATGGACTAAAGGATTCCGCCCAAGGCCTGATACCGCCAAAGTTGTAACGTTTTGCTACGGGAAAGACGAAACCTGCCAATGCAGGGAAATTCCTTTCCGGCCCTTTAACAGCGACCTTAACGTAGCAGCGCCCGCATACCTATGAAGAAAAATTAACCTGCAAAACCTGTGAAGAAAAGTTAACCTGCAAAATAAGGCATTAACTGAGGGTGGGTAGGGCGGGAGAAGCTCTGGAGTCAAGTGAGGATTCCCAGGTAAGATCCTCCCTCTATTGTGTGGCAGGTAATCCCTCCCCTACCTGGCCTGATCTCCTTGGCAACGCTTCCCCCAGGTGGGATTGGACAACTGACTGAGGTAGGCGGAGACCTTCAGGTATCCCATCTGGGGGAAGGCAAAGCCAAGCCTATGCTGTTGGAGCCGCTCCAGATCTAGGGGCTGCATGCGTCCACGCAAAGGGCGCCCCCCGTTTTAAGCGGGGAGCGGTCATTCTTTCTGTATTTCAGATGTCAAGAGAAATAAACAACTATATTTCAGAAGACATCTGAAGGCAGCCCTGTTTCAGGAAGTTTTTAATGCGTGATGTTTTGTCACTTAAAAAAAATTATTGGGAGCTGGCCAGAGTGCCTGGGGAAACCCAACCAGATGGGCGGGGTATAAATAATAAATTATTATTAAATTATTTCCATTCTTTTATAAAAAGTTTGTTATCTTGATTTCTTATTCTTCCAGTAAGTTTCGCCATTTCTGCATATTCCGTAAGTTTTTATATCCATTCTTCCTTTGCTGGGACTTCTGCTTCTTTCCATTTTTGGGTGAGTAGCGTTGCTGCCTCTGTAGTAGCATACATGAATAAGTTTAGGTAGTTGTGTCCCTATAATTCCCAAAAGAAAAGCTTCTGGTATTTTCACAAACATTACAGTCATACGTCATGCTATGTCTGCTTCATGTTACAGTGGTACCTCAGGTTAAGTACTTAATTCGTTTCGGAGGTCCGTTCTTAACCTGAAACTGTTCTTAACCTGAAGCACCACTTTAGCTAATGGGGCCTCCTGCTGCTGCTATCGCGCTGCCGGAGCCCGATTTCTGTTCTCATCCTGAAGCAAAGTTCTTAACCTGAAGCACTATTTCTGGGTTAGCCGAGTCTGTAACCTGAAGCGTCTGTAACCTGAAGCGTATGTAGCCCAAGGTACCATTGTACATTCTTTCAGGATACGTCCTGCGGTGACCTGGAAATACTGGAAAGGGTTACTTCTGGGTTTCGCAGCTCGTGCATGTGCAGACACACAAAATGACATCATGCGCATGTGCAGAAGCGGCGAATCGCAACCCGCACGTGTGCAGACGCGCAGACGTGGGTTGTGTTCTTTTCATGTTGCGAATAGGCCTCCGGAATGGATCCCATTCGCAACCAGAGGTACCACTGTATTTTAAACATCATTGGTCTCCCTGCCTTCTGCTTCACCAGCCTCAATATGCTCCAGCCACCTGTGAGTGTCTTGCTTGTCTCATCTCAAGGTCAGAGGGTGATGGTAACAACATCACAGCCAATGGAGCAGAAATACCCAGCTGCACCTCAACGAGTGGAGAAAGTCTCCAGGAAGCAAACAGGAAGCATCTTCAGCCACCTGAGACCTGGTAAGATGTGGCAGCTGCTGCTCCCTTTGAGGACCAAAGGTTTGTGTCTTACTTCCCCTTCTGAACAAACCACTGTGCCGAGAGGCAGTGACATTATCCCATCCTTCGCAGTAATAATCAGCTTCATCTTGCTGTTGAACACCAGCGATGATTAAGGTGACTGTTTTTCCACTGCTGCGACCAGAAAATCGTTCTGGAATCCCAGCAGGTCTTTCCTTGTCCTTATATATAACTGCCTTGGGGATGCCACCAGGTTTTTGCTGGTACCACCAAACATAGTCCTTATTAACCCTTTCTCCTGAACATGAGAATTCTGCAGTTTGTCCTAGAGATACAGAGACTGACGGTGGCTGATTAAGAACATATTGGGCCACAGAACCTGGAATGGGAAAAAATATATGCAGAGATAAATAATTGGAAGACCAAGGGGTTGGTGGATGCAATGACCTTGGCTTGAGTGGGGATGCATGCAGAAATGGTCGTCTGGGACACTATAGACCCAAATGAGCATCTTCTCTACACATATCCCTGCTCAAGGCAAAGTCATGGGTCCATCAGCCCCTCCGCTCAAATGACCTGGCCCCCCAAACCAAGATCAAGATGTACCCGATGGAATGACAATGCCCATTTTGTAGAATAGGAAAAGGGATCTAAAATTGGGCAGGTACCCATCTCAGTACCTGAGTAATAAGCGAAGACCAGGATGAGAAGATGACAAGGAGACAAGGCCATGGTGGACATGGGTGATGAACTCTCCTTCCTAAGGATGAACCCAGGCAGCTTCCTCTTAAAGCCCATCAAAGCCACTGAATGCTCCCTTTATGCAAATTCACTCCCTGCTGATTGGCCACCAAGACTGCCCCTATGCATTGGAGTGGCACAGTGTCTTTCTCCAGCCGTACTTGCAAGCTCTCTTTGTGGCTTCTCCATCATCCTATCCTTGGGGTACGTTCAAGAGAACGTAAGGGAAACGGCACTCTGAATGCCAGGGTGGTGTGCAGGAGAGATGTATCTGGCCCAGGTTGATGGACTATATGGAATTGACGGAAAGGACTGGCAGAATCCGAAACCAGGGAGAGGAGTTGATGGAAGAAGCTTGGAAAACTTAAAGTTCATATATAGAAATATCGCAAAATTAATGAGTGATAGAAAAATGATGCATTGATATTTTATGGATTTAGCGGAAATGTTATAAGGCATAACATAATATAAGCATTTTAGTTTTAATGTTAAAATAAGGTTTTAAAAAAAAGGGAAAAAAATTGGTGAAAGGAGGGAAAGTAAAGTTACATTATATTGAGATAAATTACAGAACAAAAATTGGAAAAGATGGAAAGGATTTGCTGAAATAGATAATCGAATTAGAATACAAAAAAGGGAGGTGTGAGGAGGTCAAGGAAATAAGCGAATGAAAAATAAGTTGGGAAGATTAGTTGTGTTTTTTGTTTTTTGTCCCTTTTTTTTCTTTCTCTTGTTGTGATGTGTTGTTTTGTTTTTGTTTGGTGTTATTGTTTTTACTTTTGCTTTTTGTAACCCTTGAAAATTTTAATAAATATTATTTTTTTAAAAAAGAAGAGATGTAGCTTGCAACGTATTAATGTGTCATCATGAATCTGGTTGACAAATGCAATGCAAGATCTTATACCCCAACATCCTTCCCCAGTTTCCTGCACACATTTCATTCGTTCCGGTATTTTTAGAGCAAGGCAGCCCTCTAGGGGCCCGGTCGCATTCTGCAATGTGAGGGCGCCAATCTATTTGACCATAACTGAAGTAGGTAAATAAGTTAACTTCTACATGAAAGAACACATTTCCTGACCTGCTTTGTTCCCCAAAGTCCTTTTTTGCTTAATAATTCTTCTCTTGTTTGTTCAACCTCCGCCTGAGATTTTAACTCATTAAGTTTTCCTTCATACAAGCTCCCCACTTCATATCAATCGGTGTACAGTGAGGTGTGTGCACTATATTTAATAGGGGGCAGGTAGCAGGGTCAGTCTGCCGCATTACTCATTGGTGATAACTGTTGGGATCTGCTACATATTTTTTTGTGGCTAGAGGTGGGATCCACTATACCCAGGTAAGGGCCTGGAAACTCTGGAATCTCGTGCATCCACTCAGCGGAGATTGTGGTGGCCTCTAATACTACTTAGAGAGAGAGAGAGCGTACCAGAAGATTTTTGTCTCTGTTCCTCTTAGGACTGCGTCACATTCCACTTGGGGATGCCACACATTGCAGTAATAATCAGCCTCATCTGCTGCCTGGATGTTGCAGATGGTTAAATATTAAATATTTGGGGATGGAAGCAGAGAACTGAGGTCCCCAGAGCCTGCAACAGCACAGGTATAGTAATAATACAGGAACCCAGAAGGGCTGCCAGGTGTTTGTTGGTACCAGGCTTGTCTATAGCTGGTCACTGTTGCACTGTTGCATATGTTGGAAACTGCCCAGAGTGACTGGGGCAACTTAGTCAGATGAGCAAGGTATTATGGAATAGGAGGTCCCTATTTTTATCATAGAAATGTTGGAGGGCATGGTGGAGGCAGATGATAATGGCACCCAAACTGAAGTTTGGAGGCAAGGCTCAGCATACCTGGCTCCCATTCTACAGAGTGTCTCATTGTAAGCCTGGTGTTTGGACAGAAAGTGCCTTTGATCGGCAGTCAGAGGTTTTTGTCTCAGTTCCTCATAGGACTGCATCACTGTGGAGCCTGCTCTCGCTGCCATACCACACAGCACAGTAATAATCAGCCTCATCTGCTTCTTGGATGTTGCTGATGGTTAAATACCAGGTATTTTGGGATGCCTCCTTGGAAGCGGAGAACCGACTGAGGTCCCCAGAGCCGGCAGCTGCACTGCTATAGTAATAGTAGAGGAACCTGGGAGGGCTGCCAGTCTTTTGCTGGTACCAGGATTGGTCATAGCTTGTCACTGTTGCACTGCTCATGGAACAGGAGAGTTTAACCGTCTGTCCAGGAGCGGCTGACTTAGAAGGCTCCTGAGTCACCACAGTCTGGGCACTGGAGACTAGGGAAAGAAGAAGACTGTTAGTTTCTCTGAGACCATTCTGTGTTTAAGGTACTGTCTGAAAGGTAGCCCTTTCTACTCTTCTCACCTGTGCACCATGTCGCCAGGAGGACAACGAATGATGGCCCAAACATGATAAAACGCACCTAGATGTCTGGGAAATGCAGACAGTTGCTTAGAAGATGCCCTGCACTGCCTGATTTTGATTCTGTCCCACTTAAGTAGACAACTTCCATGCCCCGCCCCTTATGGAAATCTACCGGTTTCTAATTGGTCCACATGTTCATGCTACTCATTGTAATAAATTGGGGTAGCTTATCATCCAGCTGGGTGTCAACTGCAGTGAAACGGGAGCAGACTCAATCCATCTCATTCACGGTCCAAAGTGAAACGGCATATTAATTGTTCTCACGTGGTATTTGAATGGCCCACATGTCTGCCACTTTGGAAGTGAACTGTGGTCATCCAAAATCAAGACAATGATTTCTCCTGACTGGTGCCCCCTCACGCCAGAATTACCAAACTAATTTGGAAATTAAACTTAAAAACAAAACACTGACAACAAGAACCTCACAAAGTAGTCTGGAAAATAACCCAAGCTCATCGAATCAAAGAGCTCTGGAGTCCAAATGATTTGTGTTTGTTTGTTTTTTGTTTGTGTTGCTGGGGAATTTGAGGATGGCTGAGGGAAATGGCTTGCTAGTGTCACTAAGATTTTATACTAGGGATGACTATATTTCCTGCAATTCAAAGCTTTCCCTCTTCATGTCACCCAGGGAGGTTTCGGGATGAAAGGAAGGGAAAATGACGCCTTTGCCTTTTCCCACTCTCCAGAAAAACATTCCAGCACCTCTGATATACCACAACAAAAGGGTTGAGATGTGAGGCTGACTATGAATTGGTGCACCTTAGGGTGCTACAGCACAGCAGGAGAAATTTTCAAGCAGGTAGGGATGGAGAAAAGGTGCATTCCCCCAATTTCGCATGAAGAAGAAACAGCAAGTCAGAAACCTCCCATACTCTTTGAAGTGTAGCTGAAGGATGTGGCCATGGGGGAGACCTGAGGGTCAGATTGAAAGGTCCAGAGGAGCACATTCAATCCCCAGGATTAGCATTCCCCACCTCCGACTATTATATGAAGAGAAGCAGAAGGTTATGAAGCAAATGTCAATCAGACCAAGAGCATGAAGACATAGTTTTAGAGCACTTGGTTTGGGGCAGAGAGTCATTGGTACTAAAGGAGTGTTAGGGATGTTGTGACACACGTGTGTGCGTGCATGCGCGTGCCCCCCCCCCCCCCACACAAAGGTAAAGGACCCCTGGACAATTAAATCCAACCGAATTCGACTTTGAGGTGTGGCACTTATCTCACTTTCAGGTCGAGAGAGCCAGCATTTGTCCACAGCCAACTTTCTGGGTCATGTGGCCAGCAGGACTAAACAGCTTCTGGTGCAACGGGACACCTTGACAGAAATCAGAGCGCACAGAAACATCATTTACTTTCCTACCACACCGGTACCTATTTATCTACTTGCACTGGTGTGCTTTCGAACTGCTAGGTTGGCAGAAGCTGGGACAGAGCAACAGGAGCTCACTGCACCATGGGGATTTGAACGGCCAACTTTACAATCGGCAAGCTCAAGAGACTTGGTGGTTTAGACCATGGGGCCACCTGAGTCTATACACACATTCACACACACACAAATACACACACAGAGAAAATAAGGACACAGCTTCTGATTCTGCAGAGTCTCATTGTAAGTCTGGTGTTTGGACAAAAGTGTCTTTGATCTGCAGTCAGAGGTTTTTGTCTCAGTTCCTCATAGGACTGCATCACTGTGGAGCCTGCTCTCGCTGCCATACCACACAGCACAGTAATAATCAGCCTCATCTGCTTCTTGGATGTTGCTGATGGTTAAATACCAAGTATTTTGGGATGCCTCCTTGGAAGCGGAGAACCGACTGAGGTCCCCAGAACCTGCGCCTGCACTGCCATAGTAATAATACAGGAATCTGGGACGGCTGCCAGGTGTTTGTTGGTACCAAGACTGGTAGTAGCTTGTCACTGTTGCACTGCTCATGGAACAAGAGAGTGTAACTGTCTGTCCAGGAGAGGCTGACTTAGAAGGCTCCTGAGTCACCACAGTCTGGGCACTGGAGACTGGGGAAAGAAGAAGACCGTTAGTTTCTCTGAAACCATTCTGTGTTTAAGGTACTGTCTGAAAAGTAGCCCATCCTACTCTTCTCACCTGTGCACCATGTCGCCAGGAAGACAAGGAGAGATGCGCCAATCATGATAAAATGCTCCTAGATGTCTGGGAAATGCAGACTGTTGCTTAGAAGATGCCCTGCACTGCCTGCTTTTGATTCTGTCCCACTTAAGTAGACAACTTCCATGCCCCGCCCCTTATGGAAATCTACCTGTTTCTAATTGGTGGATTCTACCTGTTTCTAATTGGTGGATCCTCCACCTCCAACTGTTATATGAAGAGAAGCAGAAGGCTATGAAGCAAATGTCAATCAGACCAATAATAATAATAATAATAATAATAATAATAATAATAATAATAATAATTTATTATTTGTACCCTGCCCATCTGGCTGGGTTTCCCCAGCCACTCTGGGGGGCTTCCATAAAAACCAGAAATACACTAAAATATCACAGATTAAAAACTTCCCTGAACAGGGCTGCCTGTTTTAGGTCATTTGGTCTTGAGCAGAGAGTCATTGGTACTAAATGAGTGGTAGAGATGTTGTGACGCGTGTGTGCGTGCGTGCGTGCATACACACACACACACACACACACACACACACACGTATAGCTAAAGGACCCCTGGAAAGTTAAGTCCAGTCCAATTTGACTTTGGGTTGTGGCGCTCATCTTACTTTCTGGATCATGTGGCCAGCATGACTAAACCACTTCTGGCGCAACGGAACACCGTGATGAAAGCCAGAGCACACGGAAACACCGTTTACCTTCCTGCCACAGTAGTACCTCTTTATCTACTCAAGCTGCTATCCTTTAGAACTGCTAGGTTGGCAGGAGCTGGGACAGAGCAATGGGAGCTCACCACCGTTGCACAGATTTGAACTGCCGACCTTCCGATAGGTAAGCCCAAGAGCAGGGGTAGGCAAACTAAGGCCCCAGGGCCGGATCCGGCCCAATCGCCTTCTCAATCCAGCCCCCAGATGGTCCAGGAGTCAGCGTGTTTTTACATGAGTAGAATGTGTCCTTTTATTTAAAATGCATCTCTGGGTTTTTTGTGGGCGTGGGAATTCGTTCATATTTTTTTTCCAAAATATAGTCCAGCCCCGAACAAGGTCGGAGGGACAGTGGACTGGCCCCCTGCTGAAAAAGTTTGCTGACCCCTGCCCAAGAGGCTTGGTGGTTTAGACCAGTGTTTCCCAACCTTGGGCCTCCAGCTGTTTTTGGACTACAAGTCCCATCATCCCTAGCTAGCAAGACCAGTGGTCAGGGATGATGGGAATTGTAGTTCAAAAACAGCTGGAGGTCCAAGGTTGGGAAACACTGGTTTAGACCACAGTGCCACCTGTGTCTACACACACACACACACACACACACACACACACACACACAGCTTCTGATTCTGCAGAGAGTCTCATTGTAAGCCTGGTGTTTGGACAGAAAGTGCCTTTGATCGGCAGTCAGAGGTTTTTGTCTCAGTTCCTCATAGGACTGCATCACTGTGGAGCCTGCTCTCGCTGCCATACCACACAGCACAGTAATAATCAGCCTCATCTGCTTCTTGGATGTTGCTGATGGTTAAATACCAGGTATTTTGGGATGCCTCCTTGGAAGCGGAGAACCGACTGAGGTCCCCAGAACCTGCGCCTGCGCTGCTATAGTAATAATACAGGAATCTGGGACGGCTGCCAGGCTTTTGCTGGTACCAAGACTGCCAATAGTATGTCACAGTTGCACTGCTCATGGAACAGGAGAGTTTAACCGTCTGTCCAGGAGCAGCTGACTTAGAAGGCCCCTGAGTCACGACAGTCTGGGCACTGGAGACTGGGGAAAGAAGAAGACTGTTAGTTTTTCTGAAACCATTCTGTGTTTAAGGTACTGGATGAAAAGTAGCCCTTCCTACTCTGCTCACCTGTGCACCATGTCGCCAAGAGGACAATGAGAGATGCCCCAAACATGATAAAAAGCTCTCTGACGTCTGGGAAATGCAGACTCTGTTGCTCAGAACATGCCCTGCCTGCTTTCTACTCCAACCCACTTCCTTAAGTAGGCAACTTCCATGCCCAGCCCCTTATGCTAATCTGCTGAACCTCCATTGCTGCACACACATATATAGTCTGAAAAGTTACTCAGCCTATAAGCCCCATGTCCAGCTGGACGTCAGTTTCACCCAAAAGGGAGCAAACACAATCCATCTCACATGGAGCTTCAAATTGATGTGTCTATCGTTCTGGATGCACCCCCATAATGGGGTGGAATGGGGTGATTCTGGCCAGACTCTCATGTCTCCAAGTTGGATCATGCCATTCATAAGGCATCTCAAGGTCTCCCCGGTTGGATCTACACTGACCTGTTAACGTTATTAGAACGCTTAATGTTATTCTAAAACGTCACAGGGCATACTTGCTTTTTAGTTTCTTTCACCAAAACACTGTCTCCCTGCTGATGGTTGCTCTGCAGCTCCTTCTGGTGTCACATTTTAATGACACATTATGAATGTTAAAAGGAGGATGTCATGTGTCCATATCAAAACCACTCCTTAACACTTTGTTGTTGTTTAGTCGTTTAGTCGTATCCGACTCTTCGTGACCCCATGGACCAGAGCATGCCAGGCACTCCTTTCTTCCACTGCCTCCCGCAGTTTAGTCAAACTCATGTTTGTAGCTTCGAGAACACTGTCCAACCATCTCATCCTCTGTTGTCCTCTTCT
This sequence comes from Podarcis erhardii, assembly GCF_964252035.2. Taxonomy (NCBI): domain Eukaryota; kingdom Metazoa; phylum Chordata; class Lepidosauria; order Squamata; family Lacertidae; genus Podarcis; species Podarcis erhardii. The sequence continues at coordinate 28,276,122 of NC_138505.1, read as the reverse complement.
CCTTGTGCCCTCCATCTTTCCCAGCATCAGGGTCTTTTCCAGGGAGTCTTCTCTTCTCATGAGGTGGCCAAAGTTTTGGAGCCTCAGCTTCAGGATCTGTCCTTCCAGTGAGCACTCAGGGCTGATTTCCTTCAGAATGGAGAGGTTTGATCTTCTTGCACTCCATGGGACTCTCAAGAGTCTCCTCCAGCACCAGAATTCAAAACCTTAACACTTCCTTAACGTTAAAAACCATGAGTGTAGATCCACCCCCTGACTCTCCAAAAAGTTATTATAATTCAGGTTCCCCCAAAAGTTAAAATACAAACCCTTTTTTCCCCATGAGAAACAAAACAAAACAGAAAAAAGCAGCATTAAGATAAATTCAACATTGTAATGGCCGCTCCCCATATCAAATGGGGGGCACTTTTTGAGTGGTTGCGCGCAGCCCCCCTCCCCCTGAGCCTACGCGATTCCTGGAAATACAGCCTGGCTTTGCCTCCCGTAGCTGGATACCTGGAGGTTCCCGCCTAACCTCAGACAATTAACCAATCTTGGCCAGGGAGGCGTTGCCAGGGGAGTTGACCAGGTAGGGTGGGGACCGCCCTGAACACACAATAGAGGGTGGAACTTACCTGGGAGTCCTCAGTCGGCTCCAGAGCTTCTCCCGCCCTGCCCTCCCTCAGTTTATGCCTTCCTTTTGCAGGTTAACCTCTTCCTTACAGGTATGCGGGCGCTGCTACGGTCATTGATGGTTGCTGTTGAAGGACCGAGAAGGAATTTCCCTGCATTGGCAGGTTTTGCCTTCCCGGTAGCAAAACATCACAACTTTGGCGGTTTCAGGCCTTGGGTGGAATCCTTTAGTCTGTCTTTCCCCCTGCCGCGGTGGCGATCCCAGGGTTCCCTGTTAAAGGGGTTGTGTTGAGGGGAGTCACTGGCCATACGCTGATAGATTGTCAGTGCTCTCTGCTGGTGTTGTGGCAAAATGGGGGGTGGACTCTCTGCTTCGACATACGTCTTCCAGAGCCAGCCCAATCCCCAGAAAGTTTGGATAACCCTGAAGTTCCCCAGATCCCTGGCTGGGGACTGGGAGGGAAAAACGCCCCATGCCTAAGCCAGGGCCTTCCTACATCTGAAAGTTTAATAAAGTTCTGGCCAATTTTAATCCCATAACACGTCATGAGTCATTATTCTACCTGGGTGTCACCTGGGGTCAGGGGTGGTGGTGGTTTCTGCCTGGCCATGCAAATAAGTTTTGATGGATGTAATAATGGAATACTGAATGGTCTAGTTTATATAAAATATGCAGGGATTTATGTTATGCAAAATGAACCACGGAAAGAGAAGAAGGGAAGTGACTGATATTTTAAGGTTGTTTAAATGAATATTCTAAATTGTAAAATAGAAAAATTATGTAAAAAACAGCAACCAAAAAGTTAAATACAAACCCTTTTTTTCTGAGAAACAAAACAAAACAGCAAACAAAAGGACCAGAGAGCCAGTGGGGTGGAAGCTTTCATTGATTTGGACAGGTCTATCTATATACACAGGAACTTAGCTGTCTATCTCATTGTTCCATCTAGCCTAATAATGTCTGCACTGACTGCTAGCAGCACGGACTGGAGATGCTGAGGATTCAACCTGAGGCCGTCTGCATGCAAGGCAGATGCTCTACCACTGAACTATGGCCAGACTGAGCTGGTTTCTCAGTCTGACCCTGATGACCCTGGGTCTGCTGATCCCAAGGCTGGTGGGCAGGACCCCCCAACCCTGGCTCAGATCACACAGCACCAGGGACCATAGAGGCAGAGCCTGGCCTCTCATGTCATGCTGCGAGGCAGCTGGTTTTTATACCTGAAGACAAAGGATAGTTGTAAGAGAGGGGACACAATCTTAGTTTCTGCTGGAATTACAACCTGCATGTTGACTTCATTCAAAGCAACAACAAAAAAGCTGAGGTGAAAATATTCCCGTACAAAGAGGTTTCAGGCTCATTTTCCCAACTTCCACGGGATTTTGTTAAAATGGAGTTGCCAGGTCAATATTCTGTGCAGGAGAGATTATTTCAAGTCGTTTCTCCGATCCACATTTCTTAGTATTATATTTTCTTAGGCCTCTTTCCATCCAGTGGAAGTGTTAGAAGAATTTAAAGGTCTCAAATATAGAATAAATATTCATAAATGCACATATATCTAAATATATAAATCATGTGTCTGAAATAGTATGGGAGAGCAATCCAGAAGCCATTTTGACTCTCCCAATAACCTCAAATATTCTTCTGCAGCAAGGGAGGCAATTGGGGAAAGGCTTCCTGTAGTATTTTTGCTTGCAAATCCTGTCTTAAGGGCACATTTGTGTATGAATAGGGTGAGGCTGTGATCTGGATTCAGGAAATAAAGTATTAACTATCACATGATGCTATTATTCTACTCAGTATGGGGGGGGGGGGAGTTTGTGAAACATAAGTTCTAGATATTTTCCCCCACATCTATTATACTTTTTATTGTTATACATGAGAAAACTTGGTATACTTATTTGTATAACATTCTTGTTTCTAAAATCCAATAAAAAACGAACGAACTATCACATGATTCTCAGGTATCCAGGCAGACAGGATTTCTGCTGAAGACGAGCCTCCTATGATTTATGTATGATGATTTTGGAGTGGTCTTGGGCTAAGGGGGCTGGGCAATGTCTCAGAGTCCCATGGGGAGTTGGGCAGCAAAAGCCAAACCCTCATTTTGTGCCATCATACTCAGCACAGTAATAAACTGCCTCGTCCCCTGCCTGCATGCTGGTGATGGTTACAAAGGCCACTTTCTTCGGGGCATCATTGGAAGGAGAGAAGCGGCTGGAGAACTCTGGACCAAAATCCGTCTTGTCATCGTTTATGTTCCGCTTCAAAAGGAATTTGGGGCTCTCTCCTCCTTTTTGCTGATACCAGTAAAAAAACCCAAACCGGGAACTGACCGTGCAGTTGAGTTGAACGGTACCGGCCAGAGATGCTGACACTGAAGCTGGTTGAGTCAGAGTGAACTGAGAGAGAGCTCTTGCAAGAGACAGGAAAGGAAAATAAAAATTGATCGAAATGTGGAGTTTCATTTACTGCAAGGTAGATAAAGAGGGACAAAGAACAAGTGGAGAGACCATCGGTCAGGGAAGGAGGATAGACAGCAGCATTTTGTCTTCACCTGAGCAGCAAATGAGGAGTAGGAGTAGAACTGGGACCATCATGGCAGTAAATCCAAAGCAATGCGCTTTTCCTCCGGAAAAACAGGTATCAGTTGGTCCTATTCTCCTCCTTTGATCTTAAAGCCCTTGCCAGAGCCTGGATGCAAATTCACCTCCCCAATTTGGCTAGGGAGGGACCAGCAGTCTTTGACTACAGGAGATAAGCCTATTTCACTTGTACACAGTCCTGCTTGGGGCATCTTCTTGGCCACTGTGAGAACACGATGCTGGAATCGATGGGTCTTTGGTCTGGTCCAGCGGGACTCTCCTTATCTACCCTTACAACACCTGTTTTTGCATTATGCATCAAAGAGTCAACTGAAACATGTGTGATCATCACCTGATAAATTCAGCACGTTCCAACACCGAATCAACTTACTTCACTTCAGACACAACACTCGACAGGACAGCCTCGTTCATACCTTCTTCTTCTTCTTTGGCGATCACTTGTAGCTGAGTAAGATTGTCTTCCAGAAACACGGTTTGAACGATGAGTCTGTAAGTGACAGTGGAAGTCAATTCTGGATCCACACATCCTTCCACAGTGGGGACATTGGTTTCTGGGCAGGACTTGATCACGGTGTGGATTTGCCAGGCGTGCCTTCTTCCTAGCATGCTTCTCCCTTGCATCCTGAGTTTCAGTGTCTTCAAAGCCCACGACACCTTTGGTAAAGGCTGTTCTCCAACTGGAGTGCCCGCAGGCCAGTGTTTCCTAGTTGTCAGGGTTTATACTACATTTTTAAGAATTTGCCTTGAGACAGGCTTTAGACCACCAGCATTACACTTTCCATTTTTAATTTCAGAATAGAGTAGTTGCTTTGGAAGATGATCATCAGGCATCCACACAACATGACCAGTCCAACAAAGTTGATGTTGAAGAATCATTGCTTCAGCACTGGTGATCTTTGCTTCTTCCAGTACACTGATATTAGTTTGCCTGTCTTCCCAAGTGATGCGTAAGATTTTTCAAAGACACCGTTGATGGAATCTTTCAAGAAGTTGGAGATAGCGTTTATAAGTGGTCCATGTTTCACAAGCATACAGTAAGGTTGGTAGTACAATAGCTTTGTAAACAAGCATATTGGTTTCCCTGCAAATGTCCCAGTCCTCAAACACTCTGCACTTCAATCGGGAGAAAGCCGCACTCACAGAGCTAAGGCGATGCTGGATTTCAGCATGAATGTTGGCCCTTGTGAAAAGATAATTGCCTAGATAGGAGAAGTGATTGCCATTTTCCAATGTTACACCATTGAGTTGTATTTGTGGCATTGCAGAGGGGTTATTTTGAACTTGTTGGTGCAGCACTTTGGTTTTTTGAATGTTGAGTGACAGGCCAAGCTTTTCGTAAGCTTCTGCAAAGATATTTAGGATGGTTTGGAGGTAATCCATCAGTACTGGGTCAGGGAACCATTTTTATTCCCAGGCACCACATTCCTTTCTAGGCAACCTTCTTTCTGTCAGCCACATGCCAGTGGCAGCTGCAGCTACAGGCAAAAGTGGGTATTGCAAACAATGTAATTTTTTTAGTCTTGCACTGTGGGCTGGTTTCTAAACACTCACTTTATCATCTATCCAGAGAAAGCAAGAGTTTTAGTCCCAAAAGCCTGCTTAAAGGAAAAGGGCCCTTCCCCCTTAAAACAGGGGTGGGGGCATATTTTCATTTCAAGGGCCACATACCTTCTGAGCAATCTTTCAGGGGCCACATTCGAAAGCTGGGAGGAGCAAGAAGTGGGTGGAGGAATGAATTTTCACATTTTAAGGCTAGGCTACCTCTGTACAAATTCACATAGCCTTTATTAGCTTTCCATCTAGGTTGGCAAAATCAATGATCCAAGGTGAAGGACACAGTCCAGCCAGGATAACACATTTAAGGAGGGAGAAAAACAGGGCTGGTGAGGGGTGTGACTTAGGGATGAGTCCCAAGGACTGCACAGGGCTGTATTGGGGCCCCAGGGCTTGACATTCCCAATCTCTGCCATAAACGTTGGGTCCATATATGATATAACTAGAGAGAACTCACCCTACAAAGAATGGAAAAAGATTTGCAAGGCAAGAGGAATCAGCCCTCCTTCCACGCATGTTCCCCACCAGAGAAAGGTCCCTCCAGCATCAACAGACAATGCGCTAGCAATTCCTCTTTCACAGCTGAAGGTTTTTGTCTCACTTCCCCCTCTGACTGTGTCATTGTGGCCAGTGCTGTGTGCCGTCCCACCAGAGCAAACAGTGATACTCTGCCTCATCCTGCACCTCAGCTCTGGCAATGGTTAACGTGGCTGTCTTGCCAGACACGGAGCCAGAGAATCGGTCCGAGATCCCGCTGGGCCTGTTGCTCCCACTGTAGATGATCAGCTCAGGGGTCTGGCCAGGTTTCTGCCGGTACCACTGTTGATGGTGAGTGTCCAATTTATCCCTTGAACAGGTGATTTGAGCATCTTGCCCCCGATACACGGAGACGGATGGAGGCTGCCTTACTAAGGAACCTGCGAAGAGAAGGAAGCATCTCATCAGAAAGGGAGTCTCTGATTATTCAAATACACACACAGGCAAATGCAGGCTTCCTGAGTACCTGAGCAGTAAGTGAGCAGGGTGATGAGAAGGGAGGCCCAGAGCATGATGGGAATCTAGATCAGAAAACCTTCCCAAGGCAGGAAGGCACAGGGGGTTTACCAGCTCAGACCCTCTGCTCCTCTCTTAAGCCTCGCAGAGAACCTGTGACCCAGCCCCACATTCAAATCCTTTCCTTCCAAAAGAAACGCCCCCTCCTCCTCCCCACACCAACACTGTCTACAGAGTTAAAGCCTGGCGAGGGCTGATTCTGCTCATTGCAGCCTCTCAGTCAGTTTCGGTTCCTCTCTGTTCCTCATTTTTTCAATCCTGATTTTGGGTTGCCACATTTCTGCCTGAAGGACCCGCAAACTCCTCTGGATCTTCAGAGTAGGAAGGGACATTGTCAGAGCTCAAGGGTGCATTTCGTTCAGGAAAAGGCACTCTGTGTATGAAGGAAGGGACAGTGAGAAGTGTCAGCTGGGGAGAGTTCTGAGGGCCAGATTGAGATTCCTGGGGGGCCATATTCAGACCCCAGACCTGACATTTCCCACCCCTGGATTAATCTCTGAATGATAACATGATGAAAAAACCAGTGATATATACTTCCTCCTCATTGGTCAGGGAGGGACCGACATTCATCCACAGTCTTTGGTTAGAAGAATTAAAGCTTCCCATTGAGGCATCTTTTGGCCCCTGTGAGAACAGGATGATGGACTAGATAAGTCTTTAGTCTCATCCAGCAGGATGCGGGAGAGCAATCCTGAAACCATTTTAACTCTCCCTATGACCTCAAATATTCTTCTGCAGCAAGGGAGGCAAATGGGGAAAGGCTTCCTGTTGTAGTTTTGCTTCCAAACCCTGTCTTAAGGGCATATTTTTGTATGAATAGAGTGAGCCTGTGACCTGGGTTCAGGAATTAAAGTATTAACTATCACATGATTCTATTATTTGACTTAGTGGGGGGGGGGGGAGTTTGTGACACATACATTGTTGATATTTTCCTCACATTTATTATGCTTTTTGTGATATACATGAGAAAACTTGGTATACTTATTTGTATAACATTCTTGTTTATAAAACCCAATAAAAACAAACAAAAAAACAAATTATCACACAATTCTCAGGCATCCTGGCAGACAGGATTTCTGCTGTTGACCCGCCTCCTACGATGTATGTATGATGACTATTTGGTGGCCTTTGGCTAAGGGGGTTGGGCAATGTCAACAGTCTTTAAAGGTTACTGCACACTTTTGTTCAGGGTCTCTCCCTCCTTGGAAAAATAAACAGGAAAATAAATATCTGCCTTCCCTTCCACTGGATCCAGCCTCCATCCATTCTTCCCTGACCGATCATGAACTTGGGGGACTCAGAGTCCCATGGGGAGTTGAGGAGCAAAAGCCAAACCCCCATGATTTACATCAGAAGGATGCAGGTGACACGATTTCACAGTCTGCCAGACATAGACAGTTGACAATCATGCGAGGCAGAACGTCACCCTTGTCATACTTGGTGCAGTGCAGAAGTAAGGAAGGGAGCTCCCTCTGGTGCCTGAACCTATAACTGCATTCAACTTATCCCTTCTTGCTTGCAATCCTTCTGCAAACCTCCTGGGCAGTGCAGACAGATAAAAGACACTGCAAGTAAATAAACTGATAACTCCTTGTCCCCCTCCCCTTTTCAAATCACATTAAGACTTTGAGCATCCTTGGCAAAAAGAGGAGCACACTGTTGCCCTTTTATTCCTTTATTCACCTATTAATTTTATTTCTGATTTTTGATTTTATACATTTCAATAATTTTATAATCATTTTAACATTTATGACTTCCTTTCCCCTCTTTCTGCTTAGTGTTATGGTTTTAGTCTTATTATAAGTTACTGTAAGTTTAAGTCTGCTGCAACTGGATATCTTATGGACAGTGCTAGTTCTGAATGTATTGGATTTGTGACTATTATGCTCATTTGCCTTCCATAGCAGTAAAGCTCTGCTGGATGAAATACAATTGCCTCTGGTCTATTTTTTGGGAATCCTGCAATGTGTTTACGTTGTTACTCTGCTAACTACACACTGGAATCTACTCTGGATCAATACTGAGTAGGATTCCATGACACTTCCATCAACCGCAGGCAGCTTAGCTGTGGCCCAAGAAATGCGGAGGCTCAGAACAACTGGAGAAATTTGCAGTCACAAACGGCTGTGCAGTTTGGGGTGAGTGAAAGTCAGAGGCTCAAACGAGCATGGCACAGCCTGCAATGGAGCCTGGGGGGTTGAGGCTGAAGAGTTTTTGTTTCAGTTCCTCCGCTAGCTGCATCACTGTGAAACGCGTTGATTGTGCTGCTGTACGCAGCACAGTAATAAACTGCCTCGTCCCCTGCCTGCACGTTGGTGATGGTTACAAAGGCCACTTTCTTCAGGGCATCATTGGATGGAGAGAAGCGGCTGGAGAACTCTGGACCAAAATCCGTCTTGTCATCATTTATGATCCGCCTCAAAAGGAATTTGGGGCTCTCTCCTCCTTTGTGCTGATACCAGTAAAAATAATTAAAGAAGGTATTCGTAATTGTGCAGGAGAGTTTGACTGTACCTGCCAGGGAAGCTGATGCCGAAACTGGTTGAGTCAGAGTGAACTGAGAGAGAGCTCCTGCAAGAGACAGGAAGGGAAAATAAAAATTGATCGAAATTTAGCGTTTCATTTACTGCAAGGTAGACAGAGGGACAAAGAACAAGTGGAGAGACCATCGGTCGGGGAAGGACAGACAGAAGCATTTTGTCTTCACCTGAGCAGCAAATGAGGAGTAGGAGCAGAATTGGGACCATCGTGGCAGTAAATCCAAAGCAATGTGCTTTTCTTCCAGAAAAACAGGTATCAGTTGGCCCTATTTCCCTCCTTTGATCTTAAAGCCCTTGCCAGAGCCTGGATGCAAATTCACCTCCCCAATTTGGCTAGGGAGGGACCAACAGTCTTTGACTACAGGAGTGAAGCCTATTTCACTTGTACACAGTCCTGCTTGGGGCATCCTCTTGGCCACTGTGAGAACACAATGCTGGACAAGAAGGGCCTTTGGTCTGGTTCAGTGAGACTCTCCTTATCTACCCTTACAACACCTGTTTTTGCATCAAAAGGTAAACTGAAACGTGTGTGATCATCACCTGATAAATTCAGCAAGCTCCAACACCGAATCAACTTACTTCACTTCAGACACAACACTCAACAGGAGAGCCTTGTTCATACATTCTTCTTCGGCAATCACTCGTAGCTGACTAAGATTGTCTTCCATAAACACAGTTTTAACAATGAGTCCGTAAGTGACTGTGGAGGCCAATTCTGGATCCACACGTCCTTCCACAGTGGGGACATTGGTTTCTGGGCGGGGGTTGATCACGGTGTGGATTTTCCAAGCGTGCCTTCCTCTTAGCATGTTTCTCCCTTGCATCCTGAGTTCGAGTGTCTTCAAAGCCCACGACACATTTGGTAAAGGCTGTTCTTCAACTGGAGTGCCCGCAGGCCAGTGTTTCCCAGTTCTCAGGGTTTATACTACATTTTTAAAGATTTGCCTTGAGACAGGCTTTAGACCTCTTTTGTTGACCACCAGCATTACACTTTCCATTTTTAATTTCAGAATAGAGTAGTTGCTTTGGAAGATGATCATCAGGCATCCACACAACATGACCAGTCCAACAAAGTTGATGTTGAAGAATCATTGCTTCAACACTGGTGATCTTTGCACGCTAAGCAGAATAATAGAATCGTGTGATAGTTAATGCTTTAGTTCCTGAATCCAGCTCACAGGCTCACTCTATTCATACACAAATACGCCCTTTAAGACAGGATTTGCAAGCAAAAATACAACAGGAAGCGTTTCCCCAATTGCCTTCCTTGCTGTAGAAGAATATTTGAGGTTATTGGGAGAGTCAAAATGGTCTCAGGATTGCTCTCCCGCGTGCGATGGGGAGATTGTGTGAAACATACGTTGTAGATATTTCCCCCACATTTATTATGCTTTTTTGTGTTATACATGAGAAAACTTGGTATACTTATTTGTATAACATTCTTGTTTATAAAACACGCACACAGAAAAAACTCTCACATGATTCTCAGATATCCTGGCAGACAGGATTTCGGCTGTAGACCCGCCTCCTACGATGTATGTATGATGATTTTGGGGTGGTCTTTGGCTAAGGGGGTTGGGCAATGTCAAACTCTTTAAAGGTTCCTGCACACATTTGTTCAGGGTCTCTCCCTCCTTGGAAAAATAAACAGGAAAATAAATACCTGTCTTCCCTTCCACTGGATCCCACCTCCACCCATTCTTCTCTGACCGATCATGGACTTAGGGGACACAGAGTCCTGTGGGGAGTTGGGCAGCAAAAGCCAAACCCCCGTGATTTACATCAGAAGGATGCAGGTGTCACGATTTCACAGTCTGCCAGACATAGACAGTTGACAATCATGCGAGGCAGAACCTCACCCTTGTCATACTTCATACAGTACTGTAGTAAGGAAGGGAGCCCCCTCTGGTGCCTGAACCTATAACTGCATTCAACTTATCACTTCTTGCTTACAATCCTTCTGCAAACCTCCTGGGCAGTGCAGACAGATAAAAGACACTGCAAGTAAATAAACTGATAACTCCTTGTCTTCCTCCCCTTTTCAAATCACATTAAGACTTTGAGCGTTCTGGGCAAAAAGAGGAGCACACTGTTGCCATTTATCTCTTTGTTCACCTATTAACTACAAAATGACCAAAAATTAGCAAGACCCCAGCTGCACAATTTGTAAGTAAGCATCCTGCAAGAAACACACATATTTAGCTCACACACATTCAGCTTTATGCTTGGCAAAAAGATTTTTTTAAAAATGAAAAGGAGGGTGGAAACAGGGAGAAGGGAAAAGGGAGTCTGGGAAAAATGACTTTGGCAATGTGAGACCATCAACACAGAGAACAGGGAAGCACTTTTGAGTCAGGTTCCCCTTCTGGTTTTATCACTGTGTGACTTGTCTCCAGTTCCAGCAAGACAGTAATAGTCAGCCTCATCCTCTGACTTCACATTGGTGATGATTAAATAGGCCACTTCCTTCGGGGCATCATTGGAAGGAGAGAAGCGGCTGGAGAACTCTGGCCCAAAATCTGTCTGGTCTTCGTCTATGTCCCGCGACAGGATAAAACTCGGGCTCCTTCCTGCTTTTTGTTGATACCAGTCGAAACCTCCAAAGCTGTAGCCACTGCTGATTGTGCAAGATATTTGAACTGTACCTTCCAGGGATGCAGACTGAGTAGCCGACTGTGTCAGGGTGAACTGGGCGAAGGACCCTGCAGAGGTGAGAAATGGACATTTGTGAAGGAAGCAATAAGTGTTTGTTTGCTGTAATGCTAGTAAACCAGTGAATCAGACCAGAATAATGTGGAAGGGGCACAGTTCAGTGGTCTAGCATCTGCTTTCTGTATCCTGACAGCGCCAGGCACGGCACAGAACAGAAACTCTGCCAGTCAGCGCAGGCAACCCTAAGCTCAATAGACCAATGTTCCACCTTCCTCTATAGAGGACAAGAGCAGGAAGGAAAGATTTTCTTCACCTGAGTAGCAAGTAAAGAAGGTGAAAAGGAGGAAGGGCCACTCCATCCTGTCTGTGCTGTCCAGGGTCCTGAGGTCTATTCTCCAACGCTCCCTCCCTCTCAAATACCCAGAATGGGTCTCTCATGCAAATCTGCTGGCTCTTCCTCATTGGCTAGAAGCTAGAGTGAACTTGCAGAAGGTCTCCGTATCTATATATAAGTGTCTCCTGCAACCAAACATTGTGTCTCGAGGTCCCCAGGGCCACCCCAATAACTCACACATTACCCAGGAATTTTTGTTTAAGGTTTTTGACATAATTTTGGCCACAACTTTATTAAAATACAAAAATGTGAGTGGTTGCTTAGGCATTGGTTGCAACTATCTGCAACCCCCCAATGGGGGATATACTTACATTCCGCACGACTGTGAAAGTGAGAAAAGGGGAATATAATTGGGGGTAGCGACGGAGCAGGGAACCTGCCCTCAGCCCTCCCCAAATGGAACCAGGGGCTTTTGCATGGCCCAAGCCCCTTGCTAGGGTGGACAAAAGCAATAGTGAGCCCCTGATTCCTTTAAGGGAATCCCTTTCAGCAGCAGCAGCATTAGAGGGGCAGGCACAGCCAATCCATGCCCCTCAACCAACCAACCAAACCATAATCCAATGCCTAACCGCAACCTTACAAGTTGTGACGATTTGCTACGCAGTAGGCAAAAACCAAATGGCCCCAGCCAATCAGCCAGATAGACAAAATTCCTACCGGGCCCCTGCCCCAAGAGCAGACGACCCCATGACAGGTATAGGAAGGTCAAAGCGAACAACCCTAAATATAGGGAGGGGTGATGGGCAATCTGATGCACGGGCGAAAAGAGGAAGGTCTAGCCTCGTGCAAGGAGTTTTAGCATTTCTGGCTGTCAATCAACAAATGGCAACATTAACTTTTCCCCAAGGACAAGGGAAGCCCAATCGCACCAGTGGCCAAAGATCAATTAGCCCGCCCCACAACTTTGGAGTGTCCTGTCGGCTCCCACCATGAAGGAGAACATGCTTTGCAGCATAGAGGGCTTCTCTTCAGAGTGCGAGCCAGCCACGCCTTTTTAGAGGCATTTCTGTTTCGTTCTGCTCGCTGCTTCTTTTCTTTTTCTTTCTTTTAAATGAATTTATTAAATTTTCTGTTTTACAATTTAAAGTACTCAGTTTCACATCCTTTAGATATCCCCGACTTCCCATCTTCTCCTTCCATGGTTCATTTTACGTGCCATAAATCCCTGTATATTTTATGAAAAGCATACCATTCAGTAATCCCGTATTCCAACCATCAAAATGTATTTACACTGTTGAATTTATTTTAATGCTGCCAGTGTTTTCAGCTGTACACAGTTATGTCCCATATATATATATATACAGTAAATGTTTTCCAATCTTCTCTAAATGTATGTTCTTCTTGTTCTCTTATTCTATATGCTAAGTCTGCAAGCTGCACATATTCCATCAGTTTCAGTTGTCATTTGTCTTTATTTGGGACCTAGAACCTTAATTCTTCATCTTGAAGTTTTCAGAATCCACAAGGATTGTGGTACTTTTCTAAAACATGGCCTCAATCCATGTGGATCGTAAGAGCTGAAAGGCAAGACCATCCATTGAGGCAGGATGTACAGGAGGCAGGGCCAGTACAAAGTCCCAGTCCCATGCAAGCCTCTGAGAGAGTTGCTCATGTCTGCCAAACGTGCTTCTGCTTCACTTCACAGCAGAGTAGCAGGGTGTACAGGTGGTGTCTGATATAATAGATTTCTTCAAAAATTGGGGGAGAAAGGGCTGACATCTCCCCCTACAGGCGAAAGCTGGGCTAACAGGCAACAGAGAGGTTTACCAAAAATTAGCAAGACCCCATTTGCACAATTTGTAAGTAAGCAAGCCCGCAACAAACACACATTTAGCTCACTCACAACCAGATTTATATACTTGTCAAAAAGATTTAAAAAAAAAAACAGAAAAAGAGGGTGGAAATAGGGATAAGGGAAAAGGGGATCTGGGAAAAACGACTTTGGCAATCCCACCCACCATTGCAACCAATGTGCTTTGACTACTATACAGTGGTACCTCATGTTATATATGCTTCAGGTTACATACAATTCAGGTATACTGAGTTGAATAGGATTCAGAATGCAGCAGTCTGATTGGTCCTAGAACAATAGGATCCAGAATGCAGCAGTCTGATTGGTCCGCAGGAGCCACTCAATCCAACTCCAGGTGGAAGTGAATCCGCAACCTGATTGGCCTACAGGAGAATCTCGGAATTAGCCAATCACGTGGGGCCCATTGTGTAATAATGTATATAAAGCAGACATTTCGGGGGAACTTCCATTCCTCCTCACTACTATGAGCTGAATAAAGAGCATGAAATCCACACTCGACTCCGAGTATATTTCACTAGCAGTTCGAAAGCACACCAATGCAAGTAGATAAATAGGTACTGCTGTGGAGGGAAGGTAAACGGCGTTTCCATGTGCTCTGGCTTCTGTCACGGTGCTCTGTTGCGCCAGAAGCGTTTTAGTCCTGCTGGGCACATGACCTGGAAAACTGTCTGTGGATAAACGCCAGCTCCCTCGGCCTGAAAGTGGGATGAGCACCACAACACCATAGTCGCCTTTGACTGGACTTAACCGTCCAGGGGTCCTTCACCTTTTATAACTTTATGTTAAAAAGTCACCACATTTCTTCATATGACGCTAACTCAGAGCATGGCTGAACTGGAAGCACCAGACATGTAGCCACACGTAGTGAACTTCACTTCACGTCACAGGTGTAGGGGGTGCAGATATCCTCTGACATCCCCATATCTGCCGAATGTGGGGGGAAAGTGGACCGACACCCCCCAAGTCCCTTCAATGTGTGCTTGTGAAATGAAAACATCTGAATCTCTACATCATGTTATGTTTATCTGCCCTTTGTACAGTTCAGCCTGTGCTAGTCTACTAAACTCCATAATCCAGCCTATGGCTGACAAACCAGTAGACCTACAGCTTGCCTGGGTTCTTCAAGATGTGGATCCTTATATTACCCTACAGGTTGCTAAATTCCTAACAGCCGTCCTCTCGTTCAAGAGACGGAATGGAATGTTAGCTGATTATTGATAGTTATAAGAATTTTCTATAACGACATCAGATATTGATTTTAGTGTAGTGCCTAAAAATTTTAATCTTAATCTTAAACTTTTCTTATGAATGGCTAATATCTGTCCTTGTGAGTTGTGAATTGTGTTATACTATTTGTGGTTTGTACGAGTCCGCAGTTTTATTTGATTTGTTTTGTTGTGTTGTGTTTCATGATGGGCGTAAAGCCGAATAAATATTTTGATTTGACCGACACCCCCCTAATGTCTAAAGCTGGAATAGCAGGCATCATATCAGCTAATTACAGCAACATGAACACTAATGGTACCTAATAGGAAATCAGATGTTCTTTGTCAGTGGCCCAGTGGTACTCCTTCAGGGTTTTGAGTAAGACTTGGATTTCCAAACGTTTTTGCCTGATAATGGCTTACTCTTTAATTTTTAAGTATTTCAGGTATTTATTTATTTATTGAACTTATTCCACCTTTCCTGCTCTAAGGACCCCAGGGCAACAACAATTGATGAAACAAAGCATTTTAAAAGCAATTGCTTGCTGGGTTATATTGACATGGAACAGGGGCTGGAATCAGATGTCATTTTAGTTCTGTCCAATCCTGCTATTGAAAAGGCTTCAGTCTCAGAATGAAGAAAGCTCTGTGGTGAATCTAAACGCCTTGCTCTGAAGGAGGAAACATGAATGTTTTTGTTTCATTTCCTCATCAGACTTGATCACCGTGTAACACATTGCTGAACCAATCCCCACAGTAATAAACAGCCTCATCGTCAGCCTGGGTGTTGGTGATGGTTAAATAGCCCATATTCCCAGAGAGGGAAGCAGTGAATCGATCAGGGATCCCTGTTCCTCTGCTGCAACCATTACACTGCACATAGCGAGGGGCTTGTCCAGCTCTCTGCTGATACCAGTAAATATAGCCACGATTGCTGCTGGCGGTGCAGGAGAGTTTAGTGGTTTCTCCTGGTGACACAGACTGAGAGGGAGGTTGGGTCATCGTATCCTGTGAAATGACACCTTTGGAAGATGGAAAAATGAAAAGAAAACATTTAATCTTGCTTCTGCTTCCAGATATGAAGGAAGCATTATGATAAATGCATAGCATCTGTTTGCTGTTCTCCCAGAGTCCTGAGGAGCGTGAGTCCTCCACTTCCTTACCTGAGAAGTAGCTGAAAAGTGCAAGGAAGGACAGAGTCCAGGCTTTGGTGAGCATGGCTTGACTTTCTAAAAACAAAGGGTACCTGGATGAGCCTTCCTGCTTCTGTCCTAAATCTCCCCAGGAATGGAGACAAAGGTCCTGTCATATAAAGCTATTGGTGCCCATTGGCTTTGCTAAAACACTACTCCTCCTCTGAGGAGGTGGGACAATCTATCTCAGCCAATGAACAAAGAAGATATTTGCATGAGGAAGAGTTTTATATAAAGAAGAGGGAAGGTTCTCAGCTTTGTACTGGGATGAAGGAAATCTGAAATTTGTGAAGCATTGATCACTGGAATAAGAATCTCGAGAAAACAAATCAGGCCAAGGTGGGTGTGAGATGGAAACTTGGGAAATATCTTTTAATAATTTTTATTAAATTTTCTGTTTTACATTTTAGAATACAGTGGTACCTCGAGTTAAGTACTTAATTAGTTCCAGAGGTCCATTCTTAACCTGAAACTGTTCTTAACCTGAAGCACCACTTTAGCTAATAGGGCCTCCCGCTGCACTGCCGGAGCACGATTTCTGTTCTTATCCTGAAGCAAAGTTCTTAACCCGAGGTACTATTTCTGGGTTAGTGGAGTCTGTAACCTGAAGCGTATGTAACCTGATGCGTATGTAACCCGAGGTACCACTGTATTCATTTAAACAACCTTAAAATATCAATGACTTCTTCTCTTTCCATGGCTTGTTTTGCATAACATAAAACCTTGCATATTTTACATAAACTAAACCATTCAATATTACATTATTAGATCCATCAAAACTTATTTACACTGTTGAATTTATCTTAATGCTGTCAGCGTTTTCAAGTGTACACAAACCCCCCCCCCCATATATTCAATAAACATTTCCAGTCTTTGGAAATAACCCATTCCTCTCTAAAAACAGTAATTCAAGGACAGATAAATCTGTCCCTGAGAACGATGGGAGAGGAAGGGAACATGTCAACAGTCCTGTCCCTGAGGATCCCTCCAGCCAGCTCCTCTTCTCAGGCCTTTTCTCCATCACCATCAAACTTATTTAAAGTCACCATAGAAGTCTCCATTGAAAGCTTCCCTCTCCTGTACACAGGATACCATCCCAGCACCTGAGTCTGCCATCTAGCTCAGGATCAGGGGGAAAATCCTACAGCAACATTCCACCAGGGGCTGCATGCGGGGAGGGGTGTGTTTCTGGAAAGAAAAGTAGTCTGACCCTTATCTTTGCCAGTGGTGTCACAATAGGGGGGGCAGTATGCCCTGGGTTCCTTGTCTGAGGGGGTGAGAAGAAATCACCCCGCAGGGGCTCGCAGTGGCGCAAGCAGCCATCGCTCGACCACAGCTGCATGTGGAGGATTCTCTGTTTGCAGCTGCAGCCACAAGCGGAGGATCCCGGAGCCAGCGGCAACCTGCTAAGTACAGCGCATGTGCAGCGTCACATGCATGCACTGTACATAGAGACGCCAAACATGCGCTGTACAGTGGTTTGCTGCCGGCGCCACTCCAGCACTGTATGGACGGTGCCGGGATCCTCTGCTCGCGGCTGCAGCTGTGAACAGAGGATCCTCCATTCGTGGGTGCGGTGGCGATGGAGGGATCCTGGCCCTACGTAGCGACGCCTGCCCCGGGTGTCACGACGCCTTCCTTCGTCCCTGATCTTTGCACAGTAGGGTACATTCCATCCATGCAAGATTCCATGGTTCCAACACACTCCCCAACGGCCCTTCATTCCATTAACCAAGAGCTTACCTTCCAATGGAGGGACCCCGGTGGCACTGTGGTGTAAACCACTGAGCCTAGGGCTTGCCGATCAGAAGGTCAGCAGTTCAAATCCCCTCCCGGTTTTCGGTCCCTGCTCCTGCCAACCTAGCAGTTCGAAAGCACGTCAAAGTGCAAGTAGATAAATAGGTACCGCTCTGGCGGGAAGGTAAACGGCATTTCCGTGCACTGCCCTGGTTTGCCAGAAGCGGCTTAGTCATGCTGTCCACATGACCTGGAAGCTGTACTCCGGCTCCCTCAGCCAATAAAGCGAGATGAGCTGAGCGCTGAATCCCCAGAGTCGTCCACGACTGGACTTAACGGTCAGGGGTACCTTTACCTTTACCTTCCAATGACACATTTCAACCTAGTGAAAATGTGTTTTTTTTCTCTGTGTGGAACATCTTAGAACAGTGAGGAATGTGGAGATATATATAATTGCAGATATTTTAGTGTTATGTTACTGTGTCTGGCTAGTGATATCTTTAGGGTGGTAAAACGAAGCATAAATTCTGAGTTTAGACTGCCACAAGTTTCACAGAGTGTTTTCCCCCCGGTATCTTAAACATGCAGCACTTCTGGCATCTGTGCCAAATGCAGAAATTTTCAGCAATGGATGATGTTGATGGAGGAGTTTGCTCAGCAGATACCTTGAATGAACTTGGAGTAAAAATTTGAAACCTGCAATGTGCATTGATCTATGTTCACTTGTTGGATGAGTGATTTTTGACCTGGATAAAGGACTGGAATGAGTTGTCCTATTCGATATTAATAATAATAATAATAATAATAATAATATACAATGCACACACAACATTACAACTACAACCATTCAAATACCAACAATACAAGAATGCAAACATAAATGTTACTCCTACGTGACTTCCTTCCACTGGCGTTCATCATTTTTTTATGTTTACTATATTCTTATTTATATTGCAATTTGTAATACTCATCTTTAATATTGTTATTTAACTAATATTTTGTTTTCTGACTCAGCTTCAATATTATTATTATTATTATTATTATTAAATAATAATAAAACATATATAAAAACAGAATAAAACATTTAAAAACTTCCCTGTACAAGAATGCCTTCAGAGGTCTTCTAAAGTCTGTATAGTTACTTATTTCCCGCAGTCTTTGATTCTAAGAGTTAAGCATATTCACCTTGCACACAGGCTTGCTTGAGAGTTTCTAGCACAGTACAGTCGTACCTTGGAAGCTGAACGCCTTGGAACTTGAACATTTTGGCTCCCGAATGCCGCAAATCCGGAAGTGAGTGTTCTAGTTTTCAAACGTTCTTTTGGAACCCGAACATCTGCCGTGGCTTGCACAGCATCCGATTGAGTGCAGGAAGCTCCTGCAGCCAATCAGAAGCCGCGCCTTGGTTTCCGAACGTTTTGGAAGTTGAATGGGCTTCCAAGGTACGACTGTACATTATTATTGCTAAACAACTGGCAGGCACAATATTAACTAGACTGTCAAGATGTGTGTGTGTGTGTGTGTGTGTTTTGGGGGGTAGGGGGACTGATGCAGTTGTGAAAATAGGACACAGCAATGAATTATACTTAGGGAGAAGCTGCCTGCAAAAATGTGCATAGAAGACAAAATTGCAAATAACAATGCCTGTTTTAGGAGAAATACACACAAAAATGCAGTGAGTGTCCACGGGGACTTAAGAAAAAATCTAATTGATGCAGAAAATTTGGAGAACTGAACTGTTCACCCCTAGTTATGGGCAAACAATTAGCTACAGCAAACAAAAGGCAACTTTCATGTTAATTCCCAAAGGCCTTTTTAAAATGGAGTTCGTTCCCATGCTCAGCATTGACTCACCAAGGGGTGAGAAGGCAAATGATGTGTGCTCAGGGATTAATGAAGCAGCAGAATTAAGTGAATTAAAAATGTAGGAAGGCTTTAGCTATCAAGAACTACCAGCATATTTTAAAAACATTGTTACGCACTATGTTGCATGCAAATAACAGCATGCTTTCAAAGCATGAGTGATTAGGAAGCCCTGGAGGAAATAACCTATTTTCCCTAAAAAACATTTTCCTGCTTCATTTCGCCCTACAGATTGCTCAGATTGAAGACCCAGATTGAACAATTTGTAAGTAAGCATCCCACAAGAAACACACATATTTAGCTCACACACATTCAGCTTTATGCTTGGCAAAAATATATATTTTTTTTAAATGAAAAGGAGGGTGGAAACGGGGAGAAAGGAAAAGGGAGTCTGGGAAAAATGACTTTGGCGATGTGAGACCATCAACACAGAGAAAAGGGAAGCACTTTTGAGTCAGGTTCCCCTTCTGGTTTTATCACTGTGTGACTTGCCTCCAGCTCCAGAAAGACAGTAATAGTCAGCCTCATCCTCTGACTTCACATTGGTGATGGTTAAATAGGCCACTTTCTTTGGGGCATCATTGGAAGGAGAGAAGCGGCTGGAGAACTCCAGTCCAAAATCTGTCTTGTTCCTGTTTATGCTCCGCGACAGGATAAAACTCGGGCTCCTTCCTGCTTTGTGTTGATACCAATCGAAACCTCCAAAGCTGTAGCCACTGCTGATTGTGCAAGAGATTTGAACTGTACCTTCCAGGGATGCAGACTGAGTAGCCGACTGCGTCAGGGTGAACTGGGCGAAGGACCCTGCAGAGGGGAGAAATGGACATTTGTGAAGAAAGCAATAAGTGTTTGTTTGCTGTAATGCTAGTAAACCAATGAATCAGACCAGAATAATGTGGAAGGGGCACAGTTCAGAGGTCTAGCATCTGCTTTCTGTATACTGACAGCGCCAGGCACGGCACAGAACAGAAACCCTGCCAGTCAGTGCAGGCAACCCTAAGCTCAATAGACCAATGTTCCACCTTCCTCTGTAGAGGACAAGAGCAGGAAGGAAAGATTTTCTGCACCTGAGTAGCAAGTAAAGAAGGTGAAAAGGAGCAAGGGCCACGCCATCCTGTCTGTGCTGTCCAGGGTCCTGAGGTCTATTCTCCAACACTCGCTCCCTCTCAAGTACCCAGAATGAGTCTCTCATGCAAATCTGCTGGCTCTTCCTCATTGGCTAGAAGCTAGAGTGAACTTGCAGAAGGTCTCCGCATCTACATATAAGTGTCTCCTGCAACCAAACATTGCGTCTCGAGGTCCCCAGGGCCACCCCAATAACTCACACATTACACAGGAATTTTTGTTTAAGGTTTTTGACATAATTTTGGCCACAACTTTATTAAAATACAAAAATGTGAGTGGTTGCTTAGGCATTGGTTGCAACTATCTGCCCCCCCCCCATGGGGGATATACTGACATTCCACACGACTGTGAAAGTGAGAAAAGGGGAATATAATTGGGGGTAGCGACGGAGCAGGGAACCTGCCCTCAGCCCTCCCCAAATGGAACCAGGGGCTTTTGCATGGCCCAAGCCCCTTGCTAGGGTGGACAAAAGCAATAGTGAGCCCTTGATTCCTTTAACGGAATCCCTTGCAGCAGCAGCAGCATTAGAGGGGCAGGCACAGCCAATCCATGGCCCTCAACCAACCAAGCCATAAACAAACACCTAACCGCAACCTTACAAATTGTGACGATTTGTTACGCAGTAGGCAAAAACCAAATGGCCCCAGCCAATCAGCCAGATGGACAAAATTCCTACTGGGCCCCTGCCCCAAGAGCAGACGGCCCCATGACAGGCATAGGAAGGTCAAAGCGAACAACCCTAAATATAGGGAGGGGTGACGGGCAATCTGATGCATGGGCGAAAAGAGGAAGCTCTAGCCTCGTGCAAGGAGTTTTAGCATTTCTGGCTGTCAATCAACAAATGGCAACATGAACTTCTTCCCAACAACAAGGGAATCCCAATCACATCAGTGGCCAACAATCAATTAGCCCACCCCACAACTTTGGAGTGTCCTGTCGGCCCCCACCGCAACACGTGCTCTCCATGAAGGAGAACATGCTTTGCAGCATAGAGGGCGTCTCTTCAGAGTGTGAGCCAGCCATGCCTTTTGGGAGGCATTTCTGTTTCGTTCTGCTCGCTGCTTCTTTTCTTTTTCTTTCTTTCTAACTAATTTATTAAATTTTGTTTTACAATTTAAAGTACTCCTTTTCACATCCTTTAGATATCCATGACTTCCCGTCTCCTCTTTCCCTAGTTCATTTTACGTATCATAAACCCCTGCATATTTTACAGAAACTATACCATTCAGTATTCCCCTATTGCATCCATCAAAACTTATTTACACTGTTGAATTGATCTTAATGCTGCCAGCATTTTCAGCTGTACACAGTTATGTCCCATATATATATATACAGTAAATGTTTTCCAATCTTCTCTAAACGTAGGTTCTTCTTGTTCTCTTATGCTAAGTCTGCAAGATGCACATGTTCCATCAGTTTCAGTTGCCATTTGTCTTTATTTGGGACCTAGAACCTTAATTCTTCATCTTGAAGTTTTCAGAATCCACAGTGATTGTGGTACTTTTCTAAAACATGGCCTAAATCCATGTGGATCGTAAGAGCTGAAAGGCAAGACCATCCATTGAGGCCGGATGTACAGGAGGCAGGGCCAGTACAAAGTCCCAGTCCCATGGAAAGAAAAATGCCAATGGGTAGCTGATCTCTGACTGAACAGGAAGCCTCTGACAGAGTTGCTCATGTATGCCAAACGCGCTTCTGCTTCACTTCACAGCAGAGTATCAGGGTGTACAGGTGGTGGCTGATATAATAGATTTCTGTAATAATTGGGGTACAAAGGGCTGATATCTCCCCCTACAGGAAAAAGCTGGAATAGCAGGCAACAGAGAGGTTTACCAAAAATCAACAAGACCCAAACTGCACAATTTGTAAGTAAGCATCCCGCAAGAAACACACATATTTAGCTCACACACATTCAGCTTTATGCTTGGCAAAAAGATTTTTTAAAAATGAAAAAGAGGGTGGAAATGCAGAGAAGGGAAAAGGGAGTCTGGGAAAAATGACTTTGGCAATGTGAGTCCATCAACACAGAGAAAAGGGAAGCACTTTTGAGTCAGGTTCCCCTTCTGGTTTTATCACTGTGTGACTTGCCTCCAGCTCCAGCAAGACAGTAATAGTCAGCCTCATCCTCTGACTTCACATTGGTGATGGTTAAATAGGCCACTTTCTTTGGGGCATCATTGGAAGGAGAGAAGCGGCTGGAGAACTCCAGTCCAAAATCTGTCTTGTTCCTGTTTATGCTCCGCCACAGGATAAAACTCGGGCTCTTTCCTGCTTTATGTTGATACCAATTGAAACCTCCAAAGCTGTAGCCACTGCTGATTGTGCAAGAGATTTGAACTGTACCTTCCAGGGATGCAGACTGAGTAGCCGACTGCGTCAGGGTGAACTGGGCGAAGGACCCTGCAGAGAGGAGAAATGGACATTTGTGAAGGAAGCAATAAGTGTTTGTTTGCTGTAATGCTAGTAAACCAATGAATCAGACCAGAATAATGTGGAAGGGCCACAGTTGAGTGGTCTAGCATCTGCTTTCTGTATACTGACAGCACCAGGCACGGCACAGAACAGAAACCCTGCCAGTCAGTGCAGGCAACCCTAAGCTCGATAGACCAATGTTCCACCAAATATGAGATAGCTTCCTTCCTTCCTCTATAGAGGACAAGAGCAGGAAGGAAAGGTTTTCTTCACCTGAGCAGCAAGTAAAGAAGGTGAAAAGGAGCAAGGGCCACTCCATCCTGTCTGTGCTGTCCAGGGTCCTGAGGTCTAGTCTCCAACACTCGCTCCCTCTGAAATACCCAGAATGGGTCTCTCATGCAAATCTGCTGGCTCTTCCTCATTGGCTAGAAGCTAGAGTGAACTTGCAGAAGGTCTCCGTATCTACATATAAGTGTCTCCTGCAACCAAACATTGCAGCATAGAGGGCTTCTCTTCAGAGTGTGAGCCAGCCATGCCTTTTTTGAGGCATTTCTGTTTCGTTCTGCTCGGTGCTTCTTAATTCCTTAATTCTTCATCTTGAAGTTTTCAGAATCCACAGTGATTGTGGTACTTTTCTAAAACATGGCCTCAATCCATGTGGATCATAAGAGCTGAAAGGCAAGACCATCCATTGAGGCAGGATGTACAGGAGGCAGGGCCAGTCCAAAGTCCCAGTCCCATGCAGAGAACAATGCCAGTGGGTAGCTGATCTGTGAGTGAACAGGAAGTCTCTGACAGAGTTGCTCATGTCTGCCAAACCTGCTTCTGCTTCACTTCACAGCAGAGTATCAGGGTGTACAGGTGGTGGCTGATATAATGTTGTTGTTGTTTCGTTGTTTAGTCGTGTCCGACTCTTCGTGACCCCAGGGACCAGAGCACGCCAGGCACTCCTGTCTTCCACCGCCTCCCGCAGTTTGGTCAAACTCATGCTGGTAGCTTCAAGAACACTGTCCAACCATCTCGTCCTCTGTCGTCCCCTTCTCCTTGTGCCTTCCATCTTTCCCACCATCAGGGTCTTTTCCAGGGAGTCTTCTCTTCTCATGAGGTGGCCAAAGTCTTGGAGCCTCAGCTTCAGGATCTGTCCTTCCAGTGAGCACTCAGGGCTGATTTCCTTCAGAATGGATGCGTTTGATCTTCTTGCAGTCCATGGGACTCTCAAGAGTCTCCTCCAGCACCATAATTCAAAAGCATCAATTCTTCGGCGATCAGCCTTCTTTATGGTCCAGCTCTCACTTCCATACATCACTACTGGGAAAACCATAGCTTTTACCATATGGACCTTCGTTGGCAAGGTGATGTCTCTACTTTACTTTTTCTGATATAATATAGATATAATATAGATTTCTGATATAATAGATTTCTGCAAAAATTGGGGGAGAAAAAGCTGACATCTCCCCTACAGGAGAAAGCAGGGATTACAGGCAACAGAGAGATTTACCAAAAATTAGCAAGTCCCCAATTGCACAATTTGTAAGTAAGCAAGCCCGCAACAAACACACATTTAGCTCACTCACAACCAAATTTATATACTTGTCAAAAAGATTTGGATTCAGAATGCAGCAGTCTGGTTGGTCCGCAGGAGCCACTCAGTCCAACTCCAGGTGGAAGTGAATCCACAACCTGATTGGCCTACAGGAGAATCTCGGAATTAGCCAATCACGTGGGGCCTATTGTGTAATAATGTACCGTATTTTTCTCCCTATAGGACGCACTGGCCCATAGGACGCACCTAGTTTTTTGGGGGGGAAATCAAGGGAAAAAAATTTTATTTCCCCCCCCCCCAGGTTTGCGCAGCCATCCCCAAGCTAGAAGAGGGAGACGGAGTGCTCCGTCTCCCTCTTCTGCCTTCAGGGACAGCTTCTCTAGCCTCCGTGGGGCAGCGGCTTGCCCCGCTGTCCCCCGAGCTAGTGGAGCTGGTGATGGGGAGAAGCAAGCTTGCTTCTCCCCCCCGCCAGCCTCCAGACCAGGTCCAGGAATAGCGGGGTGGCAGCGCTCCACCTCCCTGCTATCCCCTGAGCTTGTGGGGCTGGCAGCGGGGGGGAGAGAAGCAAGCTTGCTCCCCCCCCCCCCGCCAGCCTCCAGATCAGGTCGGGGACGCACTTTTCCCCCTCCAAAAATGAAGGGGAAATGTGTGTGCATCCTATGGGGCTAAAAATACGGTATATAAAGCAGACATTTCGGGGGAACTTCCATTCCTCCACACTACTATGAGCTGAATAAAGAGCATGAAATCCACACTCGACTCCGAGTATATTTCACTAGCAGTTCGAAAGCACGCCAGCGCAAGTAGATAAATAGGTATCGCTGTAGTGGGAAGATAAACGGCGTTTCCATGTGCTCTGGCTTCTGTCACAGTGTTCTGTTGCACCAGAAGCGGTTTAGTCCTGCTGGCCACATGACCTGGAAAGCTGTCTGCAGACAAACTCCGGCTCCCTCGGCCTTAAAGCGAGATGGGCACCGCAACACCATAGTCGCCTTTGACTTGACTTAACCCTCCAGGGGTCCTTCACCTTTTATAACTGTATGTTAAGAAGTCATCACATTTCTTCATATGACACTAACTCAGAGCATGGCTGAACTGGAAGCACCAGACATGTAGCCACACGTAGTGAACTTCACTTCACGTCCCAGGTATAGAGGGTGCAGATAGTCTCTGACATCCCCATATCTGCCGAATTGGGGGGAAAGTGGACCGACATCCCCCCTAATGTCTAAAGCTGGAACAGCAGGCATCATATCAGCTAATTACATGAACACTAATGGTACCTAATAGGAAATTGGATGTTGTTTGCCAGTGGCCCAGTGCTACTGCTTCAGACCTTTGAGTAAGACTTGGATTTCCAAACATTTTTCATAGAATCATAGAATCATAGAATCATAGAGTTGGAAGAGACCACAAGGGCCATCGAGTCCAACCCCCTGCCAAGCAGGAAACACTGATAATGGCTTACTCTTTAAATTGATAATGGCTTACTCTTTAAATTTTAAGTATTTCAGGTATTTATTTATTTATTTATTTATTTATTTATTTATTAAACTTATTCCACCTTTCCTGCTCTAAGGACCCCTGGGCAACAAGTGAAGAAACAAAGCATATTTTTTTAAAAATAATTTTTATTAAGTTTCCATTTACCAAATCAAACATATCATACCAATTAATCCAAATGATAACAATACAAATCATAAAATCCAAATATTTTCCAAATTATAAATTTTTGTGGGGGGTACCCATGCTTCAAGATTGGTAGGAGTCCAATCATCTATATTTCTGCTCTTTTGGTGTTTGGAATGATGTTCTCAGTCCCATCTTCTTATCTCTTTGTCGTTACTCATTTTCCTTTTCGGTCACCTCCGAGTTGTCTCCGCAAGTGGATTGAAAGAAACAGTCTTGTTTATATTTCTGTGTGGACTTTGTGATGCTCTCTCGTAAATCACTCACATAAATCCAATAGTCCAAGAGTTCCGTTCGAGCAGGCTTCACCATCTTGTTCCATTCCGATGAAATACAGTCTAAATGTCCGCTCATTAACTTTCCCAGACCCGATGCATCGTAAATTAGTCTCTCCAGGAGGGTTACTGCCCTTTCGAATTTACGATCCCATCCTGATAACAGATTGGTGGCTCACCTCCCTAAGACCACATATCATGCAACAAAGGTCTGCCTGTCAATGTCGGATCACATTTCTAACTGCGTCACACAGAGAGCCTCTCTTCTTTCCAAATCTTTCACAGAATAAAACCTTTAATTCATATTATTTTTCCACACACAGTTTATTTTTAGTCCCACTTGCAATTGGTCGTTGTGACGGTTCTTCTAAGGGGGAGGGTTGTTAGGTAAATCATGTTAAAAAAGCAGAAAGTCCCCCCCCCCCTTTCCATTCCGTTCCACATACCAACATGTCTGCGATTCTTTGATGTTATTATCTGTTCCTTCCATCCCAATCTTCATCATCTCAGTGGTAAAATTATTAGCAGATAAAACACTCCTGACCTCTCTTGAAGCATGTGCATTTACTTCTCCAATGTTTTTCTTCTTTTTAAGCAACGCAACCAGTTTCGCTCTTGGAAGCAGCTTCCGGGAGTTCCAAAGCCCGCCGGGAGTTCCAAAGCTCCTTCATCCGAACTCGGGGGTGATTTATGGCAATGGCGGACGAGGACAGCATCTCCCCCCCCCCTGGGAAGACGAGGGAGACTGATTTACTCCCCATAATCAGCCTCTAATTGCCTCGTGCAAGCTGGATAGATGGTATTGTTGGCCATCTTCCAAGGCGTCCCTAGCGGCCCCCCGAAACAAAGCATTTTAAAAGCAATTGCTTGCTGGGTCATATTGACATGGAGCAAGGGCTAGATGTCATTTTAGTTCTGTCCAATCCTGCTGTTGAAAAGGCTTTAGGCTCAGAATGAAGAGAGCTCTGTGGTGAATCTAAACTCCTTGCCCTGAAGGAGGAAACATGAATGTTTTTGTTTCATTTCCCCATCAGACTTGATCACCGTGTAACACATTGCTGAACCAATCCCCACAGTAATAAACAGCCTCATCGTCAGCCTGGGTGTTGGTGATGGTTAAATAGCCCATATTCCCGGAGAGGGAAGCAGTGAATCGATCAGGGATCCCTTCTCCCCTGCTGCCACCATTATACTGCACAAAGCGAGGGGCTTGTCCAGCTCTCTGCTGATACCAGTAAATATAGCCACGATTGCTGCTGGCGGTGCAGGAGAGTTTAATGGTTTCTCCTGGTGAGACAGACTGAGAGGGAGGTTGGGTCATCGTATCCTGTGAAATGACACCTTTGGAAGATGGAAAAATGAAAGGAAAACATTTAATCTTGCTTCTGCTTCCAGATATGAAGGAAGCACTATGATAAATGCATAGCATCTGTTTGCTGTTCTCCCAGAGTCCTGAGGAGCGTGAGTCCTCCACTTCCTTACCTGAGAAGTAGCTGAAAAGTGCAAGGAAGGACAGAGTCCAGGCTTTGGTGAGCATGGCTTGACTTTCTAAAAACAAATGGTACCTGGATGAGCCTTCCTGCTTCTGCCTTAAATCTCCCCAGGAACTGGAGACAAAGGTCCTGTCATATAAAGCTATTGGTGCCCATTGGCTTTGCTAAAAAGCCACTCCTCCTCTGAGGAGGTGGGACAATTTATCTCAGCCAATGAACAAAGAAGATATTTGCATGAGGAAGAGTATATAAAAAGAAGAGGGAAGGTTCTCAGCTTTGTACTGGGATGAGGGAAATCTGAAATTTGTAAAGCATTGATCACTGGAATAAGAATCTCGAGAAAACAAATCAGGCCAGGGTGGGTGTGAGATGGAAATTTGGGAAATATCTTTTGATAATTTTAATTAAATTTTCTATTTTACATTTTAGAATATTCATTTCTAAAAATATCAAGGACTTCTTCTCTTTCCATGACTTGTTTTGCATAACATAAAAGCCTGCACATTTTACATAAACTAAACCATTCAATATTACATTATTAGATCCATCAAAACTTATTTACACTGTTGAATTTATCTTAATGCTGCCAGCGTTTTCAAGTGTACACAATTCCTCCTCCCCCATATATTCAATAAACATTTTCCAATCCTGGGAAATACCCATCTCTCTCTCTAAACAGTAATCCAAGGACAGATAAATCTGTCCCTGAGAACGATGGGAGAGGAAGGGAACATGTAAACAGTCCTGTCCCTGAGGATCCCTCCAGCCAGCTCCTCTTCTCAGGCCTTTTCTCCATCACCATCAAACTTATTTAAAGTCACCATAGAAGTCTCCATTGAAAGCTTCCCTCTCCTGTACACAGGATATCATCCCAGCACCTGAGTCTGCCATCTAGCTCAGGATCAGGGGGAAAATCCTACAGCAACATTCCACCAGGGGCTGCATGCGGGGAGGGGTGTGTTTCTGGAAAGAAAAGTAGATAGACTAGTGAGTCTGACCCTTATCTTTGCCAGTGGTGTCACAATGGGGGGGGGGCGGTATGCCCTGGGTTCCATGTCTGAGGGGGTGAGAAGAAATCATCCCGCAGGGGCTCGCGGCGGTGCAAGCAGCCATCGTTCCGCTGCAGCTGCATGTGGAGGATTCTCTGTTCGCAGCTGCAGCCGCAAGCAGAGGATCCCGGTGCCGGCGGCAAACCGCTAAGTACAGTGCATGTGCGGCGTCACATGCATGCACTGTACATAGCGACGCCACACATGCGCTGTACAGTGGTTTGCTGCCGGCACCACTCCAGCGCTGTACGGACAGTGCCGGGATCCTCTGCTCGCGGCTGCAGCTGCGAACAGAGGATCCTCCATTCGTGGGTGCGGTGGCGATGGAGGGATCCTGGCCCTACGTAGCGACGCCTGCCCCGGGTGTCACGACGCCTTCCTTCGTCCCTGATCTTTGCACAGTAGGGTACATTCCATCCATGCAAGATTCCATGGTTCCAACCCACTCCCAATGGCCCTTCATTCCATTAACCAAGAGCTTACCTTCCAATGGAGGGACACGGGTGGCACTGTGGTGTAAACCACTGAGCCTAGGGCTTGCCGATCAGAAGGTCGGCAGTTCAAATCCCCTCCTGGTTTTCGGTCCCTGCTCCTGCCAACCTAGCAGTTCGAAAGCACATCAAAGTGCAAGTAGATAAATAGGTGGGAAGGTAAACGGCATTTCTGTGTGCTGCCCTGGTTTGCCAGAAGCGGCTTAGTTATGACCTGGAAGCTGTACTCCAGCTGCCTCAGCCAATAAAGCAAGATGAGCGCTGAAACCCCAGAGTCGTCCACGACTGGACCTAACGGTCAGGGGTACTTTTACCTTTACCTTCCAATGACACATTTCAACCTAGTGAAAATGTGTTTTTTCTGTGTGGAACATCTTAGAACAATGAGGAATGTGGAGATATATATAATTGCAGATATTTTAGTGTTTGGTTCTGTGTCTGGCGAGTGATATCTTTAGGGTGGTTAAACGAAGCATAAATTCTGAGTTTAAACTGCCACAAGTTTCATGGAGTGTTTTTTTCCTGGTATCTTAAACATGCAGCACCGCTGGCATCTGTGCCAAATGCAGAAATTTTCAGCAACGGATGATGTTGATGGAGGAGTTTGCTCAGCAGATACCTTGAATGAACTTGGAGTAAAAATTTGAAACCTGCAATGTGCATTGATCTATGTCCACTTGTTGGATGAGTGATTTTTGACCTGGATGAAGGACTGGAATGAGTTGCAGTCCCTCTCATATGCCCTCCAACATTTCTCTGAAGAAAATAGGGATGTCCTAGTCAATATTATTATTATTATTATTATTATTATTATTATATACAATGCACACACAACATTACAACTACAATCATTCAAATACCAGCAGCACAAAAATACAAACATAAATGTTACACCTACGTAACTTCCCTCCACCAGTGTTCGTCATTTTATGTTTATTATATTATTTATATTGCAATTTGTAATTCTCATCTTTAATATTATTATTAACTAATATTTTGTTTTTTGAATCAACTTCAGTATTGTTGTTGTTGTTAAATAATAATAAAACAGATATAAAAACGGAATAAAACATTGAACATTAAAAAACTTCCCTGTACAAGGCTGCCTTCAGATGTCTTCTAAAGGCTGTATAGTTACTTATTTCCATAACTGGGGAGTTGCTGGGGGGGTCAAACATTTCTCTGATGGAAATAGAGACATCCTAAGGGAAAGCGAGACATTCAGGGATCAGACCAGAAACCAGGATGCCTTCTGTAAATTCCAAACTGCCCCTGGAATATAGGGACATCTGTCATCTCTACTATTCAAAGAGTCCCATGTAAAGATCAAATGAAGCTCTGTAGCAGATCTGAACTCCTAGCTTGAAGGAGGAAGAGAGAAGGTTTTTTGTCTCAGTTCCCCATTAGATTTGAGCCCTGTGGAACGCATTAATGCTGCTATACCATGTGCTGCAATAATAATCAGCCTCATCTTCAGCCTGAGTGCTGGTGATGGTTAAATAGCCAACATTCCCAGAGAGGGAAGCGGTGAATCGATCCGGGATGCCCTCACCTCGGTTTTGGCCATTTTGGTGCACATAGCGAGGGCCCAGTCCAGGTCTCTGTTGATACCAAGTAATGTAGCCCACTTTACCATTGGGGGTGCACGAAAGCTTAGTGGTTTGTCCAACGGACACAGACTCAGAGGCTGCTTGAGTCATGGGAGACTGTGACATGACACCTGTGTAAAAAAGAAATGAAAACCATTGTCTTGATTCACTTAGGGTGCTTAGATATATCAGGCAGGCACTAAGATCTATGTGCAATATAAATAGTTTTGTTGTTGGGAATTAGATCTATGGAAAGTGAGTCTTCTACATCCTTACCTGAGAAGTAGCTGAGAAATGCAATGAAGGACAGAAACCAGGCCATGGTGAGCTCTCTAGAGCAGACTGACTTTCTCAAAGAAACAGAAAACTGGCAGGGACCGTACTGCTCCTTTCTTATATCCTCCAGGACCTAAAGATGAAAGGTATGTCGCTTAAAGCCTATTGGCTTTGCTAGAAATGCCCCTGTGGAGGTGGGACATTCCAAGTCAGCCAATGAACAGAGAAGACATTTCACATTTGCATAAGAAAGAGTATTTGAAAGAGGAGAAACTCCTGGCTTTGTCCTGGGATAGCAGAAATATGAACTTTCTGTGGCAATGTTTGCAGAAATAGGAATAGGGAGTGAACAAATTGGGGAAACTTGAGAAACCACTGTTTTCCTCTTAACAGAAGACTGAGGGATTTGCCCTGGCGGATGAGGGGCCAGGAGGGAGAAAGCTTAACAGGTCTTGATCTGGATAATCCTTCCAACCAGCTCTGCCCTTTCTCCAACCCCACCAAACTTATTGACGTCTCAGTGGTCTCTGTTGAAGGCCTCCCTCACCTGTCTCAGAATCTGGCTCTATCCTCTAGCTCAAGAGTGGGGGACAATTCCCAGAGCTGCATTCTCTCACTAGGAACATTTCAGAAGCTACTTTTTCAGAAGTGCTTGGTGGAGCCAGAAGCAAAAGTAGATGGAATAGTAAATTTGAGCCAGGTGTTGGTAGAATTGGATGCAGTCCAGCCATGCAAAACATAAAGGTTTCAACAGACTCCCCAACACTCCTATATTCCAATCAGTATTATCACAGGATCACAGCTCAGGACACATTTCAGCCTGGCAGATACATTTCAGGTCAAGGAGCAGGCATGGTGTGGTCTGTGTCCTGGAGAGATGTGTGGCCCTGCAAGAATTCTGAGGGCCTGATAAGGGAGGACTGGAGGGTCATATTTGACCACTTCCAACCTGAGTTTCTCCACCCACCCTCTAGAATGTAGATGATAGGTGTTTTTGAAACTACATCTTCCAGGATTCCATGTGCCTAGGGAGGCATTCAGGGCAAATAAGTGAAGTAAGGTAAGGACCCCTGGACAGTTAAGTCCAGTCAAAGGCCACTTTCTGAGCTCTTCTCAATTTTGGGGAGAGCGGTGGAGGAAGGCTGTCCAGAGACTGTGACTCTGTTATCCCTCTCACTTCCAGTGTTTCTTCTCCTAGCTGTTCACCATCCAGTGTTTCCCAGCTTCTGCCTTCTGAACTATGCCCCTCTGCAAACCACTGTTCCAAATCTATACTGTCCTCCTGCTCCTGGGAAGATTCAGGATCTGGAACAGGAGCAGGGGGAGGGGGAGGGCGAGGCTCCCACCACCCCTCCTCAGTGCAGCCCTGTCCCTGACACAGGTTGAGTCATTGTATGTTGAGAAATGGCACCTTTGAGGAGGAAATGAAAAGAAGAAGATGAGCTTGATTCATCGATTATGCTAACAAATAGCCTCAAAGCGCAATGATACATGCAGAACATGATGGGTGTTGTGGACCCAGAAACCTGAAGAGTCACCTGCATCTTCACCTGAGATGTAGCTGAGAAGTGCAAGGAAGCCCAGAGCTCAGGCCCTTTCTAGAGGAGCCTGCCTTTCTCAAAGGAACAGATAAGGTGCAAGGATCTCCTGGATTTTTTCTGAAATCCCACCAGGAACTGCAGGTGACATTACTGTACTGGAAAGCTACTGGTGCCCATTGGCTTTGCTAGAAATGCCACTGCTCTTCTGACCTTCTAGGCCACCCAGTGAACAGAGAAGATATTGACATGAGTGAGGGTATTTAAAAAGAAGAGGGGGGGAAGGATCCTGGTGTAGTTCTGGGATGAGACTAAAATGGTGTAAACAGAGTAGAGAGGGAACTAGGGCAAGATCCGGAAAACTGGGAAGATTCTGTTTTCCTGTGAACAGTAATCCAAACACCAAAGACTTGGTAAGGCAGCAGGGGAGCTCCAGAAATAGATTAGCATTTTTCCTGGGGTCCAGAGCAGAGGGGAAAAACACTCCTCCACCCCAAACATCAGAATGCCAACCAAACTCTGAGCAGGACTGAAGAGGAAGCACTACAGATGGAGCCATGCATGGTGGAGATTCTCCTGCTTCATTTCACACCACAGGTGTGGGGGTTGCTCTCAGATCCTCATTTTGCCCAGTTTGTGAGAAGTGGACCAACATCTCCCCCTGAAGATAAAATCAGAGATAGCAGACGTCATATAAGCCACCAACAACATGAGCCCTAATGGAGTATTATGTGAAAACTCCTTTTCATTCTTAGTGCTTCAGCACTACATAGGTATTCACACATTTAGGTGAGACCCTGATTTTCCACAGCATGTTTGTCTGATATGGCCAAAGTCCCCCTCTTATCTTTTAGTAATAGTGATTTTACTGTGTCTGGTCAGTGCAAGTTGATAAAATATGGCCCTGCTGGCTTTGTCCAGCAATGTTGTGGTCATCTTTAACACATGCCAACATTTTCAACCACTTCAATGTGAGTTCTTGCTGGGGCGATTTGTTCTGCAGGCACCTTTCTTTAATCCACTTGCCATGAGATTTGGCAACCTGCAGTGTGTACTGAGCTCACTGGGTGATCTTCATGTGGAGAAGAAGATTCAGTCAAATGCCATTTTAGTTCCATCTGGCTCTATCCTTGAAAGAGCTTCAGGCATAAATTTAGCTCCGTACCAAATTTCAGCAGGAAGAGTGAAGGTTTTTGTCTCAGTTCCCCATTAGACTTGATCACAGTGTAACTCATTGCCAAACCAAGTCCCACAGAAATAGTCAGCCTCATCTTCAGTCTGGACGTTGGTGATGGTTAAATAGCCCATATTCCCAGAGAGGGAAGCAGTGAATCGATCAGGGATCCCTGTTCCTCTGTTGCAACCATTACACTGCACATAGCGAGGGGCTTGGCCAGGTTTCTGCTGATACCAGGAAATATAGCTACGACTACTGCTGGCGGTACAGGAGAGTTTAATAGTTTCTCCTGGTGACCCAGACTGAGAGGGAGGTTGAGTCAATGTAGACTGTGAAATGACACCTTTGGAAGATGGAAAAAGGAAAGAGGAAAGGAAAACAATTAAACTTGTTTGTGCTTCCAAATCTCTAACGGGTCCCATGATTAATGCACGGTATTGATTTGTTGTTGAGCCAGAATCCAAGGGAAAGGGAGTCCTCCACACTCTTACCTGAGAAGTAGCTGAGAAGTGCAAGGAAGCAGAGAGTCCAAGCCATGGCAAGCTCTCTAGAGGCTTCTGACTTTGTCAAAGAAACAGACCACCGACAGCAGGCTTCCTGCTTCTCTCTTCGATCACCCAGAAAGTGAAGATTGAGGGTCTGTCATATAAAGTTATTGATGCCCATTGGGTTTCCTAGAAATGCCTCACCTCCTCTGAGGAGGCAGGAGATTCCAGGCCAACCAATGATCACAGAAGACATTTGCATGAGGGAGGTTATTTAAAAAGAAGAGGGGAGGCTCCCGGTTTTGTCCTGGGATGACAGAAATGTGCAGCCAGAATGCATTTAATCTTTTCATTTCTGAAAGATTGGGCACATTTGGTTCCCTAGAAGAAAGAAAATTGAAGGTAGTAAGAGTCCAGGAAAAATATTTTAACTTTGACAGTCTGAGGCAACTTTATAGATCATACAAATGATGAACAGTGCCTATTGTCAACAACACAGTTTGGAGTGCACGAAGCGCATACAGTGGTGCCCCGCAAGACGAACGCCTCGCAAGACGGAAAACCCGCTAGACGAAAGGGTTTTCCGTTTTGGAGGCGCTTCGCAAAACAAATTTACCTATGGGCTTGCTTCGCAAGACGAAATGTCTTGCGAGTTCCTGCGAGTTCCCCCCCTTCCCCCCCCTTTCCTAAGCCGCTAAGCCGCTTATCAGCTGATCCGCTAAAAGCCACTAAGCCACTAATAGCGCTAATCCGCTAAGCTGTCAATGGGCTTGCTTCGCAAGACGAAAAAACCGCTATACGAAGAGCCTCACGGAACGGATTAATTTCGTCTTGTGAGGCACCACTGTATTTTAATTAGTATTTGTTCCTTTTTTCCTCCTGTCTTGTATATATAAAGTACAGACCAGTACTGCTGCTAACATGTATCTTTATTATGATGATTATTTGCGTTTTCAAAAACAGAGAGCATATTTAACCCCCCTCCCCTCCCCTCCCCCTGCCCCATTTACAACTTCATACATCGTGTATACATATCTTCCAAGTTATTACATCTTAACTTTTATGCTTATTTTCTTTAGTTGTAAGTGTTTACTCAAACCAGCACTTCTAATATTAATATAAATAACAGCAGGGACGTTGGGTAACCTCGTCCCTTTATATATCATACATAAAATGTATCTTTTCATTTGTGGACAACAGACCAAGCGATGGAGTACCGTGTATCATTCTGTTTTTGTTAAGATTTTGATGGTTTTAGCATATACACTGTGGCAAGGGTCTGTGTTGTCTTCGGAGATGACTCTGACTGCAAGTGGGCTGGCTTGCCTCCATGATTGAGGGGGCCGTGGCCATACGACATGCACACGACATGCATGCATGCCGTGTGACATGCTGACATCATGCATGCACACTGCAGAATGCCTTTCCCCATGTACGCCCACTCAACCCTGCAAAATCAGCGCTGTTATGCATTTAGAAAAAAACCTTTTTTTCATGTGGCAGCACCAAAACTTTGGAATTCCCTGCCTATTGACACCAGCAGTACCTTCATTGCACTGTTTTTGGTACCTGTTGAAAATATTTTTGTTTAGGCGAGCCTTTCTGGGTGGAATGCTGACATGGGTTTTAATCTCTTTCTAGCTTATTGTTGATTTCAATTGTTTCTGAAAGTTTTGAATAGGAGTTCAAAACAGTTTCTTGCGGATAATTTCATTGATTTATTGTGATTTTGTTAACCACTTTGAGGCTTCATTATAATCAAGAGGTGTATATAAATCTTGTGAAATAAAATTTTAAAAAACAGAGCAGTTTGTTAAAACTGACTGTTCTATCTCTACTGTTGGAAGATGTATGCTTCCAAATAAAAATGGCGGGGAGAGTACTGTTGCAATCAGGTCCATAATAATCTGGCTGGTTCATGTGAGAAAAGCATACTGGACTAGGGGCTTATCCACACTTGTCCTGTGTCTAAAAAGCAGAGGTCCATGGGGAATATATCCAGCCTCATATAACTCTACTTAATGCACAATACCAGTAGCAGTAAAGCTCTGCTGGATGAAATTTTCATAGCCTCTGGTCTAATTTTTTGGGAACCCTGCAATGTGTTTAAGTTTTTACTCTGCTAACTATACAGGAATCTGCTCTGGATCAATACTGAGTAGAATTCCATGACATATCTCTAGTGATTCTAAGCTGCCAGATGTGAAGGAGGAAGGTGGAAGGTTTTTGTCTCAGTTCCCCATAAGACTTGATCACTGTGCCACAAGCTGTAGCTGTTAAACCAAGCCCCACAGTAATAGACAGCCTCGTCTTCAGTCTGGAGGTTGGTGATGGTTAAATAGCCAGTATTCCCAGAGACAGAAGCGGTGAATCGATCAGGGATCCCTGTTCCTCTGCCGCAACCATTACAGTGCACAAAGCGAGGGGCCTGCCCAGCTTTCTGTTGATACCAGTGAATATAGCTGCCGCTGGGACTGCTGCTGGCAGTGCAAGAGAATTTAGCTGTTTGTCCTGGGGACAAAGACTCCGATGTAGGTTGCGTCACAGTATGTTGAGAAATGACACCTTTGCAAAAAGAAAAAGAAAGAGAAGATATTGATTCAAAGGATTTTCTCACAAACATCCTAAAAGCGGTATGATAAAGGCAAACTACAGTTGGTGCTAATTTGCCCAGAAGCCAGTGGAAAGGCAATCTTCCACATCCTTACCTGAGAAATAGCCAAGAAGTGCAAGGAAAGACAGAGCCCAGGCCATGTTAAGCTCTCTAAATGACTTGGGCTTTCTCAACAAAAAGGTTAAGCAGCAGGGACCTTCCTGTTTCCTTCTATACCCTGCAGGAACAGAAGAGGAAGGAGCTGTCCTATAAAGATGTTGACCCTCGCTGGCTTTGCCAGAAATGCCTCTTCTCCTCTTCTGAGAAGGCGGGACATTTTAGCTCAGCCAGTGAGCAGAGAATATATTTGCATAAAGGAGAGTTTTAAAAGAAGACGATGGAAGGGTCATGGCTTTGCCCTGGAATGGGAGTAATATATAGTTTATGAATAAGAATAGGAAGAGGGGAAATGTGATGTGTGGGTGTAACTGTGGGAACTGTCTACTTTCCTGTTAATAGTTACTCTCTCCCAGTGCCGCAACCTCATAATAGCCTTTGACTGGACTTAACCGTCCAGGGGTCCTTTACCTTTTACATTTGCAAGTCGAGGTCCTCCAATCCACCCCCAAATGCTTCACACTTCACACATAATTTTTGGTTTAAGGTTTTTGGCATAATTTTGGCCACAACTTTATTAAAATACATAACTGTGAGTGGTTGCTTAGGCATTGGTTATGACTATCTGTCCCCACGCCTTGGGGCAGAACTGACTTCCGGATTCCAGCGAAAGCCAGTAAGGGAAAACAATATTGGGGAGAGCATGGAGCCGGGCACCAAACCCTCATGCTCCCTGGGACTTGCACGGCCCTAAGCCCCCTTCAGGGGTACGGATGAAAGAATGGCAAGCCCCTGGATTGCTTTAACGGAATTCCCTTTCCGCAGCAGTATTGGAGGGGCTGGCACCGCCAATCCTTACCCCTCTACCAACCAATTTTTTAACCAATGCCTAACCGCAACCTTACAAGTTGTGATGATTTGCTACACAGTAGGCAAAAACCAAATGGCACCAGCCAATCAGCCAACTGGACAAAATTCCTACCAGGCCCCTGCCCCAAAAGCAGGCAACCCCATGACAGGCAGAGCAAGGTCAACCAAGATTCCTAAAATTAGGGTGGGTGGGCGGGTGATCCAATGCACACAGCAAAAATGCCTAGTCAGAGTTGCGTGACTTCATTTTATAACCTTTGGTCCAACCCCCTAAATGGCAACACCAAAATTTGCCCAACAACCCAACCGCCCAATCACTGCGGATGGTCATCCAAACTACACCGCCCAGCAACAGAGGGGTGGCCTTCCAGACCCCACCGCAACACATGCTCTCTATTAATGAGAACACACTTTAGTAATCTAAATGCTAAAGAGTCATTAGGAGGGGGCTGGGGCTGAGAGCTTCAGGTAAAGGTAGTTGTTGTTTTTTCTGCGGTCCATGCTAAAGAAGGACACATTTTTCATCTCAAATATAAGTAAGCTTGCTTTGTGACAGCCATTGTAGTGACCTCAATAGAAAACCAATCAAACAAGTTCAACAAACAGAGTGCCAATAAATGGAAACCCAGGTGAGAGAAACAGTCAAACCTTCAAAAAATAGAATGAATGGGGAAATGAAATGAATCTGTCTGCACACATCTCCCAGTAAACTGAACAGGAAGCGCCAGAAATGGAGCCATGAATGGGAGTCTTCTGCTTCACTTCACATCACAGGTGCCAGGGCACAGGCCATCTCTCGAATCCTCTTACGTACCAAATGTGGGAGATGTTGAGCAACACAGCCCCCTAAGGGTGAACTCTAGAATAGCTGGTATTGTGCATGGAAACGTTGTTCACCTTCCCGCTGCAGCAGTACCTAAACCACTGAGCCTCTTGGGCTTGCTGATCAGAAAGTCGGTGGTTTGAATCCCCATGACGGAGTGAGCTCCTGTTGCTCTGTCCCAGCTTCTGCCAACCTAGCAGTTCGAAAGCACACCCGTGCAAGTAAAGAAGTTATGCACAGCAGCATGAACACTCGTGGTGTGTAAAAGGAGACCTAATGCTCTTTATCACTGCTCCAGCATTAATAATGGGCCTCAGCCCAAGGAGCATTTCCACCCCTATTGTTCAGCCATGAAACTGAGGTCCAGCTCTGAGGGCCTTCTGGTGGTTCCCTCACTGCGAGAAGTGAGGTTACAGTGAAACAGGCAGAGGGCCTTCTCGGCAGAGGCACCTGCTCAGTGGAATGCCCTCCCACCAGATGTCAAGGAAATAAACAACTATATGACTTTTAGAAGACATCTGAAGGCAGCCCTGTTTAGGGAAATTTTTAATGTTTGATGATTTATTGCATTTTTAATATTTGTTGGAAGCCACCAAGAGTGGCTGGGGAAACGCAGTCAGATGGGCGGGGTATAAATAAATTGTTGTTGTTGTTGTTGTTGTTGTTGTTGTTGTTGTTGTTGTTGTTGTTATATTTGAGTGAGAATAGGCTTTTCCAGAACACCTTTGTCTGACATGGAATGTTTAAGTTGTTGTTCACAATCAGTTTCCCTTCCCAGAACTGCCCTTTGGGACATCGTCCCCCAGGAACAACTGTTTAGCACCACCTGCAGCTTCCGGACTAGTCACAAGGGTAGTCTCACATAGAGAGCATTTCAGTAATACAGCCTTACATTTAAGAGTACTGTTACTTTGTCTGCTCAGTGGTGCCTTCAGAGCTATGAAGGAGGAAGAGTAAAGGTTTTTTGTCTCAGTTCCCCATAAGATTTGATCACTGTGCAACACGTTATAGCTGTTAAACCAAGCCCCACAGTAATAGACAGCTTCATCTTCAGCCTGGATGTTGATGATGGTTAAATAGCCATTGGTTCCAGTGGCAGAAGCAGTGAATCGATCAGGGATCCCTTCTCCCCTGCTGCCACCATTAACATGCACAAAGCGAGGGGCCTGCCTAGATTTCTGTTGATACCAGAAAATATAGGTGCCACTGTGACTATCGCTGGCTGTGCAAGAGAGTTTAGCCATCTGTCCTGGGGACACAGACTCAGAGGCAAGTTGAGTCATTGTATGTTGACAAAGGACACCTTTTGCACAAAGAAAAAGAAGAAGACATTGATTCACTTATTTTGCTAACAAATATAAAAAAAAAAGCTATGTAAGGGGCGTCCTTCACATCCTTACCTGACAAATAGGTGAGAAGTGCAAAGAAGGAGAGAGGCCAGGCCATGGTGAGCTCTCAAAAGGCGTTGGGGTTCCTCAAATAAACAGTGAACTGTCAGGAACCTTCCTTCTGCTATTTTAGATCCCCTCAGGAACTGAAGAGGAAGGGTCTCGCATATATAGCAATAGACACCTATTGATGCATTGGCTTTGCAAGAAACGCCACACCTTTTCTGAGGAGGTGTGACATTCTAGACCAGCCAATGAGGACAAGATATTTGCATGAGGGAGAGTTCTGGACAGGGATAGGACTCTGCAATATTCTGCCAATAATAATAATAATAATAATAATAATAATAATAATAATAATTTATTTATACCCCACCCATCTGGCTGGGTTTCCCCCGCCACTCTGGGCGGCTTCCAACAAAATATTAAAATACCATAGACAATTAAACATTAAAAGCTTCCCTAAACAGGGCTGCCTTCAGATGTCTTCTGAAAGTCAGAGAGTTGTTTATTTCCTTGACATCTGATGGGAGCACGTTCCACAGGGCAGGTGCCACTACCGAGAAGGCCCTCTGCCTGGTTCCCTGTAACCTCACTTCTTGCAGTGAGGGAACCGCCAGAAGGCCCTCGGTGCTGGACCTCAGTGTCCAGGCTGAACGATGGGGCTGGAGACGCTCTTTCAGGTATACTGGGCTGAGGCCATTTAGGGCTTTAAAGGTCAGCACCAACACTTTGAATTCTGCTCGGAAACGTACTGGGAGCCAATGCAGGTCTTTCAAGAGTGGTGTTATGTGGTCTCAGCAGCCACCCCCAGTCACCAGTCTAGCTGCCGCGTTCTGGATTAGTTAAAAGTGGCATGGCTCCCTCCCCCCTCCCCCCAGGAAGCAGTGCGGGGAGCCACTTTGCCAGCAACCTTCCCCCTTCATTTATCATAAAGCCGCAAATATAAGCTTCAGTTTAACTTTTCCAGATCAGAAATTGGGGGGGGGGGGACTGTGACTTATATTCGGGCCAATGTGATGATGGCGATGGTAACGATAGTGATTACTTTTCCCATCTGACTGGGTTGCCACAGCTACTCTGGGTAGTTTCCAACATATATAAAAACACAATAGAGCATTATACATTTTTTTTTTAAAAAAAAAACTTTCTCCAGGGCTGCCTTCAGATGTCTTCTAACGGTTGCGTAGTTACTGATCTCCTTGGCTCGGGGATTGCATAACTCCATACCAACCAACATTCCTTTGATTAAAATAGGGATGTCCTAAGGAAAAACAGGGCATTCCAGGATCAAATCAGAAACCGAGACAGCTTCTATAAATCCAGGACTAGAGGGGACTTTCACCTGATCCAGTAAGACTCTTCTTGTGGTCCTATTGCCTTGTGACCTTCCATTTCTTTCTTTTCTTTTTTCTTTGGGTGGAAGGGCAGAATGGAAATTAAATATGTAAAGTGGTAGTAGGGTGTGCTGATTTGTGCATGGAAGATGGGGCTGACCTCAATGTAAAGAACTGGTGGGAGCCAGGGCAATTTCTGTTTCCTTCACCTATGTCCTTCCCCCAAAAACAAAAACCAACTTCAGGAACAGATCACATTAATATATATTCTCAACTCCCTTCTATGACAGAGGAAGACGGAAGGTTTTTGTCTCAGTTCCTCATCAGACTTGATCACTGTGCAACAAGCTACCGCTGTTAAACCAAGCCCCACAGTAATAGGCAGCCTCATCTTCAGGCTGGATGCCAGTGATGGTTAAAAAGCCAGTGTTTCCAGAGAAGGAAGCA
Source organism: Podarcis erhardii (assembly GCF_964252035.2). Lineage (NCBI taxonomy): Eukaryota > Metazoa > Chordata > Lepidosauria > Squamata > Lacertidae > Podarcis > Podarcis erhardii. The sequence continues at coordinate 28,234,182 of NC_138505.1, read as the reverse complement.
GTGAATCGATCCGGGATGCCTTCCCCCCTGTTGCTGCCGACGTACTGCACATAGCGAGGGGCCTGTCCAGGTCTCTGCTGATAAAAAGCAACATAGCTGCTGCTGCGACCATCACTGGACGTACAGGAGAGTTTAGCCGTTTGCCCCAGGGACACAGTTTCAGAGGCAGGCTGAGTCAGAGTACGCTGTGAAACGACACCTTTGTGGAAAAGAAAAAAGAATAAATTGACCTTGATACATTCCTTCTGCTCCTAAATATCAGGCTGGCACTGTGATAAAAACACAATATAAATAGTTCTGCAATGGGCTAGAGCCCAGTGGAAAGGGAGTCCTCTACATTGTTACCTGAAAAGTAGCTGAGAAGTGCAAGGAAGGATAGAGCCCAGGCCATGATGAGCTCTCTAGAGGAACTGGAATCTCTCTCGAGAAACAGATCACTGGCAGGGATCTCTCGGCTTCTCTTTTAAATCCCCTCAGAACTGCAGGTGGCGTTTCTGTCATATAAAAGGATCGGCACCCATTGGCTTTGCTAGAAATGCTAATCTTCCTCTGAGGAGGTGGGGCATTCTAGCTCTGTCAATAAAGAGAGATGGTGTTTACATGAGAGAGGTTATTTTTCAAAGAAGCAGGAAGGCTCCTGGTGTGGGAGCAATATGTAGGTTCTGAAGCATCACACAGAACTATGAGTAGAGATGGAACAAATAAGGTAAAGGTAAAGGGACCCCTGACCATTAGGTCCAGTCGTGGCCGACTCTGGGGTTGCAGCGCTCATCTCGCTTTATTGGCCGAGGGAGCCAGAGTACAGTTTCCGGGTCATGTGCCCAGCAGCACTAAGCCACTTCTGGCAAACCAGAGCAGCGCACAGAAATGCCATTTACCTTCCCGCCGGAGTGGTACCTATTTATCTACTTGCACTTTGACGTGCTTTCGAACTGCTAGGTTGGCAGGAGCAGGGACTGAGCAATGGGAGCTCACCCCGTCGCAGGGATTCAAACCGCCGACCTTCTGATCGGCAAGTCCTAGGCTCTGTGGTTTAACCCACAGCGCCACCCACGTCCCAACAAATAAGGTGTTCGTGTGTAAATCCGAGGAACAGCTATTTTCCTGTTAACAATACCCCAAATACTGAAGAATCAGAGGACTGGCAGGGAGGAAGGTAGCTCCAATTAAATATTTGCTCCCCCCCCCCGTAGTCCAGACTAGAGGGGGACACATTTTGCCCCCCCAGCAAAGAAAATGAAGCTTGTTTTGTAACAGCCATAGTCATATGCTGAGTTAAAAGAAAACACCATTCAAACAAATGGAAACCAAATTGAGAAAAGCTTCAAAAACTAAAATGAATGGGGAAATGAAATGAATCTATCTCCCAGGCAGCTGCGAATGACTGAACAGGAAGCACAAGAAATGTGGTGAAGTTTATTAGTGCCCAGCACCACTCTTGGGCATTTGACTAAGATATGGCCTTTCCAGAACATCTTTACCTGTTAGGGAGTATGTCTTAAGTCCCCTCCCCCCCACCCCGAAATTTAACTTTATTTTCAATTAAATTTATATCCCACTTTTCCTCCTAAAAGATGTAAGTAATCTGGTGTCTGCAATGTACCATATTTTTTGCTCTATAAAGACGCACCAGACCACAAAACGCACCTAGTTTTTGGAGGAGGATAACAAGAAAAAATAATAATTCTGAATCTCAGAAGCCAGAAGAGCAAGAGGGATTGCTGCGCAGTGAAAGCAGCAATCCCTCTTGCTGTTCTGGCTTCTGGGATAACTGCGCAGCCTGCATTCGCTCCATAAGATGCACACACATGTCCCCTTACTTTTTAGGAGGGAAAAAGTGAGTCTTATAGAGCAAAAAATACGGTAATTAAGAGACAAAAGAGGCATGCTTGCATGTTGTATGGAAACACAGAAGTACCCTGCTCATCTTTCCACGTGTAACAGGACAAGTCACCCCATCTAGACCTCGTCACTATCACGCCCCGGAAGAATGGATGTCAGATTCTCACAATGTTTGTCAAATATGTGGCTTTAGGACCTCTGGGGTCCCCAGTGGCGTCTTCAGAACAGGAATGTGAAGAATAAATCCATGTTCTCTATTCAGCTGGTTTTAACGCTGCATGAACATTGTGGAGGCATTTTATGGCATCTCAACAACTCAGCAAATCTTGTCAACTGGGCCACACGTAGAGTTTTCCAGCAATGTAACTATGGGATGTCATGCATCCCACATTCCCCAAAAAGTAGACTGGGGGGCGTTTCCCCCCACAAAGCAAAGGAAGCTAAGTGTCATGAACACTTCTGCCCAAGGTATAAGAGCAGAGTATGAGTTAAGAAGCAGCCAACAAGAGCAAGACTCGCATTTTTCCCAGGCAGCTGCAAATAGTCGTATATCAACTCCCCCTCGCTTTGAGAATGACTGGAATGCAGAGAACTCTCTCAGGAAACACAGGCAATTTTGGAAAGCAGGAGGGAAATCAGTTCCTCCCCAGAAGGAGAGTTAATTAGCCCAAGGAGCAGACATATGGGAAAGGTCTTAGATAGAAAGCAAAGCCGGAAATGGAAGGGTCATAGGATATTCTGCTGGACCCGGAAGCACTCCTCAGAAGGGTCAACTGATTCATAGGCATCGAACGTGCAGTTAGGCGTCCGAGTCTAATTATTTGTATTGCAATCAATCTTCCAGCTAATTACAACTCGCTCGCTGTGTTATCAACACAGGGCTCATGGACTCCTGACACTAAGCAGTTCCTTAAATTTGTTTTTAACATCTTCTGCATATCCAAATTAACTTAGTTTGCTCATTTATTCATCTTCTTCAAATATATACTCTTATAAAACTGCAGGTTGTTACAATAATCCTGCTAATGTTTTTATCTGTTTATAGTTTATCTGTAACTATTCAACAAACCATTTCCATTCTTTTATTTTAAAAATTGTTATCTTGATTTCTTATTTCTGCCCCTCTTTCTGTTTTCCTTTCTCCTCCTGTGAAGAGGCTGCATTTTAATGTTTTAATGTTGTATTTTAATCTTGTTTTTTAAGTTGTATTTTAATCAACTTGTTTTTATTATTGATTGTTAGCCGCCCTGAGCCCGGTCTTGGCTGGGGAGGGTGGTGTATTAATATTTATTATTATTATTCCGGTAAGCTTTGACATTTCTGCATATTCCATAAGTTTTTGTATCCATTCTTCCTTTGCCGGGACTTCCACTTCTTTCCATTTTTGGGTGAGTAACATTCTTGCCTCTGTAGTAGCCTACATGAATAAGTTTCTATGCAGTTTAGGTACTTCTGTCCCTACAATTCCCAAAAGAAAAGCTTCTGATTGTTGTTTTTACAAACATTATTTTAAGCATCCTTTTCATGTCATTATATATCATCATAGTGGCCTGACATTCTTTGCTTCTCTCTGGCATCGCAAGGGTACCTTTAGAATTGTATATAACAATTATTTTTGCTCAATGAAGAATAGAAGCAGAGTAATTTGTGTAGGTATATGACATTATTACTTATAATGAGTTGGGGGGAAATGTTGAAGGTAACTTTTAATAAAAAAACACACACAAAAACCAGAAGCTTTTCTTTTAGGAATATTTGGTGCAGAGATACCCAGGGACCAGAAAAAAAGCTGTTTATGTATGCAACAACAGTTGCCCAGATGACGCTTGCTCGGAAATGGAAAGAAGATACAGTCCCATCCAAGGAAGAATGGCAAAAAAACCGAATGGACTACGATGAAAAGGGAAAACTTACTGGAAGAATAAGAAACCAAGAAGAAAGAACTTTTAATTAAGAATGGAGAAAATAACATGGACTGTCTGAAAAACTAAACGTTCTTCCGTCGTGTCAACATGTGATCTCACTTGAATTTATCTGCTCTGCACGCACCCATCTTTAATAGACTCAAATAGGATTTGGCCATCTCCCATATGTATTCATAGAATCATAGACTTATCGAGTTGGAAGGGACCTCGAGAGTCATCTAGTCCAACCCTCTGTTAGGATGTGAAACCTAAGACGCTGGCAAGTTAGCAATGTCATGTGACTTTAAGTAGTCAAGCTCGTTAAGTTGTTAAGTTGCTCAGTATATAAAGAGTGTTTGTTATTTCTCTGCCTGTGGGGCGTGAAGCAAAAATGTCTGAAAGCTCCGGAGGTGTTTCTGTTATCTTTCTGCAATAAACCTGTCTTTGGAAAGAGAGGCTTCCCTGTGTCGTTATTTCTTTGCTGCTGAGACTCTGAAGCTTGTACTGCAACAAGAATCTCTCCACTGGACTTAATTAATGCTCTGCAAAGAGAACTGCTGCTGGTTGCGCAGCAGAAGTGTTTACTGGACCAGTACACAGACTCTCTTACCCTCCACATCTGTGGCTCTGGGACAACCAGCTAAACTCTCCTGCACCTACATCAGTACTATCTACACTATTGGCTGAGCTCAACAGAGACCTGGACAGGCCCCACACTATATGCAGAAGAATGCCTATGTGATGGCCTGGGATTCGGACTCGGATGCTGAACCTGAGGGATCCCAGCCTGCACAGGATTCCCCGCCTCCAGAACCAGCTGAGCCGGGGCTGGGACTTGAGCCTGAAGGGTCCTCACCTGTGCTGGATCCTCAGGTGCAGGCATCAGCTGAGTCTGCTCTGGCTCCTGAGGTGAGGGAGGACCCATTGCCTGCAGGTGCTCCACTCTCAGCCCCGTCAGGGGAAGCTGAAGTTGCCTCTGGGTCCGGTAACCCTCCAGCCTCTCCTGAGCTGCAGAGGCTCAGGGCAGAGAGGCGGAGGGAACTAAGTTCCCACAGGAGAAGTGCTCGCCTCCAGGCCAGGAGAAGCGAGTCACCAGAGGATCGGGGCCGCCCTATGCCTCCGGGCAGATAAAAGCCAGCCAGCCCCAGTCTCAAATTGCGGGAGCAATGTTGTTGGTTGCTAGTTCCTGCCTGAACCCTGTCCTGCTTACCTGCCTGAGCTCCTGCCCTGCCCTGGCTGCCTGCTTGCAAGCCTGTTCCTGACTTCACCTGATTCCCTGCCCTGCACCCAGCTTCAGCTACTACGGACTGCCTCCTCATTTCACCTTTGACCATGAACCGGACTTGGACCTCGCCTCTCGGGTAACCGACGGGACCAGCACAGGCTACAACCAGGGAGAAGCGATCTGGCTGCATATTTCTGTCATCCCAGGACAAAGCCAGGATCCTGGTCTGCAGAGTATTGTCAAGCTTTGGGGAAGCAAGAAGCAGAGAAAACAAAGAGGAGTTCTTACTTCAATCATAACAGTGGGAGACAAGGAACACAGTCTGTCTCTGTTGATGGCGTTGCCCCAATTGAGCTCCTTCCCCCTCCCTTCTTAGCAACAGCACTTCCCCTTACAGTGGCCAACTGAGTTCTTTGCTCTTGCACCCTCAACGACTGCCAGGTTCTGGGAGAAGGGGGGTCAGAAATACTCTCCAGTGATAACGTGTCAGCTGACTGCTCTCTCTCTCAGTCTGCCCTATCTCTTCTCCCAACACCTCCCAACTCTCCCAACTGTTCTGTTTGCCTGTCTCTGAGCTGTGACCTTCCTCAAACCTCTGCTGTAATTCAATGCTGCTTTCATCTTCTCTGGAAGCTTCAGGAGAAGGTGGGGTGATCTCCACCATTCCTCCTCCATCTTGTCCCCTTCAGTCCAGTCCCTGACAGGTATATACAAAGACAGGAGAAAAGAGGAACAAATACTAATTAAAATATGTGCTTTGTGCACTCCAAACTGTGCTGTTGATCATAGGCACTGCACTATGAAGTCGCCCCAGACTGCATCAAAGTTATACAGTGGTACCTCAGGTTACATACTTAATTCGTTTTGGAGGTCCGTTCTTAACCTGAAACTGTTCTTAACCTGAAGCACCACTTTAGGTAATGGGGCCTCCCGCTGGCGCCGCACTACCACCACATGATTTCTGTTCTTATCCTGAAGCAAAGTTCTTAACCCGAGGTACTATTTCTCGGTTAGCGGAGTCTGCAACCTGAAGCGTCTGTACCCGAGGTACCACTGTAATATTTCTCCTGGACTCTTGTACCTTCAATTTTCTTTGTTTTAGGGAACCAAATGTGTCCAATCTTTCAGAAATGCAAAGATTAAATGCAATCTGGCTGCACATTTTCGTCATCCCAGTACAAAGCCGGGAGCCTCCCCTCTTCTTTTTAAATCCCCTCCCTCATGCAAATGTCTTCTGTTGATCATTGGCTGGCCTGGAATCTCCTGCCTCCTGAGAAGAGGTGAGGCATTTCTAGGAAAGCCAATGGGCATCAATAACTTTATATGACAGACCCTCAATCTGCAGTTTCTTGGGGATTGAAGAGAGAAGCAGGAAGCCTGCTGTCGGTGGTCTGTTTCTTTGACAAAGTCAGAAGCCTCTAGAGAGCTCGCCATGGCTTGGACTCTCTGCTCCCTTGCACTTCTCAGCTATTTCTCAGGTAAGAGTGTGGAGGACTCCCTTTCCCTCAGATTCTGGCTCAACAACAAATCAATACTGTGCATTAATCATAGGACCCGTTAGAGATTTGGAAGCACAAACAAGGTTAATTGTTTTCCTTTCATTTTTCCATCTTCCAAAGGTGTCATTTCACAGAATACATTGACTCAACCTGCGTCTGAGTCTGTATCCACAGGAAAAACCGCTAAACTCTCCTGCACCGCCAGCAGTAGACGTGACACTATTTCCTGGTATCAGCAGAAACCTGGCCAAGCCCCTCGCTATGTGCAGTGTAATAGTTGTCCCAGGGGAGAAGGGATCCCTGATCGATTCACTGCTTCCATCTCTGGGAATATGGGCTATTTAACCATCACCAACATCCAGGCTGAAGATGAGGCTGACTATTACTGTGGGTCTTGGTTTAGCAATAAGTTGCACTGTGATAAAGTCTAATGGGGAACTGAGACAAAAACCTTCACTCTTCCTCCTGAAGATTTGGTATGGAGCTAAATTTATACCTGAAGCTCTTTCAAGGATAGAGCCGGATGGAACTAAAATGGCATCTGACTGAATCTTCTTCTTCACATGAAGATCACCCAGTGACCTCAGTACACACCGCAGGTTGCCAAATCTCATTGCAAGTGAATTAAAGAAAAGTCCCTGCAGAACAACCAAAATACCACAGTAATTATAAAAATTATAAGAATTATAAATAAATAAGAATTATAAATAAAACAGAATAGCTACCTTTTTACTGGTAGGACTGGGGGGGGGGGGCACACAAAGGAAACAAGGTTGGAAGGAGACCATGGTCAGAAAAAGCTTGAGAAACACTGCTCTAGATCAGGGATGGGGAACCTTACTCAGGGGCATATTCTTCCCTGGAAAACATTTTGCAGGCCTTGTGCTTATGGTGGGCAGAACCAGAAGCAAAAGCACATGGAATAATGGACCTAACTCTTTGTACAGGAGGCAACATTCTACCTTTGAAACGGCATCTCCTATGCTGGGAAAATTAATGAAGTGTTTCACTCTGCAGGCACACTTGGTTAATAAATTGGCAACCTGGGTGACTGGGGGCTGCCGCTGAGACCACATAACACCGGTCCTGAAAGACCTACATTGGCTCCCAGTACGTTTCTGAGCACAATTCAAAGTGTTGGTGCAGAGTTTTAAAGCCCTAAACGGCCTCGGCCCAGTATACCCGAAGGAGCGTCTCCACCCCCATCGTTCTACCCGGACACTGAGGTCCAGTGCTGAGGGCCTACTGGTGGTTCCCTCGCTGCAAGAAGTGAGGTTACAGGGAACCAGGCAGAGGGCCTTCTTGGTAGTGGTGCCCACCCTGTGGAATGCCCTCCCAGCAGATATCAAGGAAATAAACAACTATCTGACTTTTAGAAGACATCTGAAGGCAGCCTGTTTAGGGAAGTTTTTAATGTTTGGTGTTTTATTGTGTTTTTAATGTTCTGTTAGAAGCTGCCCAGAGTGACTGGGGAGGTCTGGTCACATGGGTGTGGTATAAGTAATAATTTATTGTTGTTGTTGTTTGTTTGTTTTTGAAGCATAGAATCATAGCATTGTGGAGTGGGAAGAAACCACAAGGATCATCTAGTCCAACCCCCTGCAGTGCAGGAATCTTTTGCCCAATGTGGGGCTCAAACCCACAACCTTGAGATTAAGAGTCTCTAGCCCAGAGATGGAAAGAAGATAAAGTCTTTACCAGGGAAGAATGCCAGATCAAGTTGATAGATTATGGTGAAATGGCCGAAATGACCGGAAGAATCAGAAATCAGGAAGAAAGACCAAAATTTTAATAACGAATGGGGAAATTTTGTAACTTACCTTAAAGACTGTTGTAAACAGTTAAAATCGTTAGTAGGATTGGAATAACACTTGTACTTTAATGGTGAATTTTGGATACAACGGAGAGGTAAAAGATTTTGGATTATCGTAAAAGGTGCAGGAGGAAACGATTAACAACAGGACCAACAAAGGGGAGGAGGGAAGTCCAAGAGATTACTTGGAATCTTGTTTTTATGTTGTAAGCTGAACATGTGACTGTAAAATTTTAATTTGAAAACCCAAATAAATATTTATTTATTTTTAAAGAGAGTGAGGGATTAAGCGTCTCACACTCTACCTGCTCAAAGATGGAAGGAGGACAAACTACCTACAAAAGAAGAATGGTTGATAAAGATGATGGACTATGCTGAAATGGCGAAAGTGACCAGGAAAATCATGTATCAAGAGAACAATAAATTTAATAATGGGGAAATTTTATAAGTTATGTGAAAAAACACTGTAAATAATTAAAAACACTGGCATGATTTTTTTTTAAAAAAAACGCTTGCAATGAAGCGAGAACTATGATAAAAACTGAGTTTTAAGAACATATGGAGAATATGATACGATGCAGTTTGAAAAGAATATCTAGGGAAAACATGGAAGGAAGTTCTGGGATTCTGAGAATCCTATTTGGAAAGTGATTACGATTTACGTATGATGATAATTGTTAAAAGTGAAAATGAATTTTAAAAGTTATTATAAAAAGAGAGTCTCATGTTCTACCAATTGCACCATTTTAGCCCACATGCAGTGTGTAGCCCTCTATGCTTGGAAAGTGGGTGGGTGACCACAACATGGAGAAGGGACGGAGACCACGGTCTTTTCTCCTCCCTTCCAGCTCTATCTTTCAAAGAGCCCCAGGCCCAGATCAGATTAAGAGCTGCAGCAATTCAAGGTGTCAAAGAGGAAGAGAGGTTTTTGTCGCAGTTCCCCATAAGAATTTACTACAGTGGAACGAGCTGCTTAACCAAACAGCACAGTAATAAACAGCCTCATCTTCGCTCTCAAGGTTGGTGATGCTTAAGTGGCCCGCGGTTCCAGAGCGGGAAGCAGTGAACCGATTTGGGATCCCTGGTCCCCTGCTGCTGCATCCATCACAGTGCAAATAGCGAGGGACTTGTCCGGGTTTCTGTTGATACCAGTACATGGTTGTACTGCCGCTGGCTGTGCAGGAAAGTTTAGCTGTTTGTCCCGGAGACACAGACTCAGAGGCAGGTTGAGTCACAGAAGGTTGTGAAATGACTCCTTTGGGGGAAAGGGGGAGAAATGAACTTGTTTTAGTTTTGTTTTGTTTTTTAGTTTTTATTTATACTTTTCAAATTTATACATTTCATTAATTCTACAATCATTTTAACATTTCAAAGTTTGACTTCCTTCCCCCTCTTTCTACAGTTCCTTAAATTTATTTTTTAATATCATCTGCATATCCAAATTTATTTAATTATCTATATAAAGATATACTCTTATGAAATTTCAGGTTGTTACAATAATCCTGCCATTGTTTTTATCTGTTTATAATTTATCTGTAAATATTCAATAAACCATTTCCATTCTTTTATATAAAAAAATGTGTCATATTGATTTCTTATTCTTCGCCATTTCTGCATATTCCGTAAGTTTTTGTATCTTTGCATTTTGGGGCGAGTTGCATTCCTGCTGCTGTATCTGCACACATAAATAAATTTCTATAGATTTTATGTAGTTCTTTCCCTATAATTCCCAAAAGAAAAGCTTCCGGGGTTTATTTTACAAACATAAAAACTTTTGGGAATGAACTTGGTTCACTTATTACGTTCACAAATATCAGAGAGGCACAATAATAAAATTCACGACATAATTAGTTTTTCTGGTTTCTTATGGGAAGGGACTTTTCCAAATTCTTACCTGAGAAGTAGCTGAGAAGTGCAAGGAAGGACAGAGCCCAGACCATGGTGAGGACTCTAGAAGGGCTTGACTTTCTAAAAGAAACAGATAACTGTCAGAAACCTTCCTGCTTCTTCCTTAAATCTCCCAAGAGCTACAGATGAAGGGTTGGTCATGTAAATTTGGATGCCCACTGACTTGGCTGCTAATGTGACTCCTCTAAAGAGGTGTGATGTTGTAGCTCAGCCAATGATCAAAGAAGATATTTGCATGAGAGAGATTATTTAAAAAGAAGAGATGAGGTGATCTTGATGTGGAGGAGGAGCTGGAACCAGGCTGACTACACACACACACACACACACACACACCCCGTTCCAAGAAAATTAAGCTGGTTTTGCCAAGGCCATTGCAATGAGCTCAACACATCAAGCAAATGAGCAAATGGAGTGACAGATGAATGAATCAAAGTGAATGAAACTACTCTAAAACATCAAATTATAAAGGAAATGAGTATAACTGAACAGGAAACAGCAGTGAAGATTCACCTGTTTCATTTCACATTGCAGGGGTGGTCTCTCAGATCCTCAAATGCGGTGGTTTTCAAGCAGTGTGCAGTGGCACCCTGAGGTGCCTTGAATGATGGTCAGGGTGCCACGGGCAACGCTGGCCTCTGCCCCTCTTTCCTTTCCTCTCTACTGTGATGCCCTCTCACATCTCTGCCTCCCAAAGGCTTGCACAGCTGTTTGTTGCAACAGCCCTGGGTACAAGTTCCCCAGGTGAATGGTGCCTCTGGGGCTGGCCAGGGGGTGCTTCCCAAGTCCCTGTGGGACAGTGTGAGGAGGCCCCTCTCTTTGTGGCATGGGGGGGGGGTTGGAAGCTCAGAGACCAGGGGTAGCGGAGTTGGCTGTTGCCCAGAGGATTCCCAATGAGAGGGGCGAGGAGAGGAGGCTGAGGGAACACACTAAAAAGGAAGGTGTTTGAAAAGAGGTGCACAGCCGGCAAGAGGGGACATAGATGGACTTCTGAGTCCCACAGGTGTGCCATAGGAAAAATGTAGAGGGTCAAGGGAGTTGTGGACTCTGCTTTAGGACATAGGGCAGGTATGCTGGTCCCGTGGGTAGATCGAGAGACGAGGTCCTAGTCCAGTCCGAGGTCAAAGGAGCAATATGAAGGCAGTCCATAAAAGCTGAGGCGGGGTGCAGTGCAGGATTCAGGCAGGAACTGGCAACCAACAGTGTTGCTTCCGCAACTTGGGGCTGGGGCTGGCTGGCTTTTATCTGCCCCGAGGCATAGGATGGCCATGATCCTCAGGTGACTCGCCTCTCCTGGCCTGGAGGTGAGCACTCCTCCTGCAGGAACTTAGTTCCCTCCGCCTCTCTGCCCTGAGCCTCTGCCGCTCAGTAGAGGCTGGAGGGTTACCGGACCTGGAGGCAACCTCAGCTTCCCCTGATGGGGCTGAGAGTGGAGCACCTGCAGGCAATGGGTCCTCCATCACTTCAGGAGCCAGAGCAGACTCAGCTGGTGCCTGCAGCTGAGGATTCAGCACAGGTGAGGACCCTTCAGGCTCAAGTCCCAGCCCCGGCTCAGCTGGTTCTGGAGGCGGGGAATCCTGTGCAAGCTGGGATCCCTCAGGTTCAGCATCCGACTCCGAATCCCAGGCCATCACAGCAGGTTTGGTGAGAGGTGTAGCCTAGGGAGAATTCTGACGGCTGGATAGGGAGGTCATTTAAGTTTATTATGTGACCACCAAAGCCTTCAGTTCCCCACCCATGCTTAAACTGTTAGTTGCTTTGGGCACAATATCTCCTGGGGTTCTTTCTGCCAGTGGCGCAGCTCAGAAGTATCTTTGGCAAATGAGTGAAGTAAGGGAATTTACTCTCTGGAAAGCACCTGGATCAAGGCTAAGTGCTGAAACACCTAAAAAGCACCAAAATCCTGGACCAGGACACACTCCACTACTCCCAAAGAAAATGACACACCTTTCGTAATCGTTGCTGCGGTGGGCTGAACAGAAAAGCCATCAAAGAAACAGACAAATGCATTTTGAACGAACAGAAACCAAAGGGGACAAACTTCCAAACATATTCTAATCTAAGAACAAATGATGGAATGAAATGTATCTACATCTCAATTTCATCCCAACGCTGAGCACGGCTGATCAGAAAGCACTGTGAAGGGACCCATGCGCCGTGAAGATTCTCCTGCTTCAATTCACACCCCAGGTGCCAGGGGCCCTGGAGGTCTCTCACATCTCCTATTCTGCCCAGTTAGAAAAGTGGAGCAATATCTTCCCCAAAAGGTTAAATGTGGAATAGCAGTCGTCCTATACCTATAGGCTTTGTAGAACACCAAAACTAATGGTGTAATATGAATAACGTCCTTTACTGGTGCTGTATCACCACTCTTTTAGGGACTTGAGTAAGAAGAAACCTTTCTAGAATATTTTTGGCTGATGTAGACTCGTTTTTTAATCTTGGATATACATTTTGACCTGATCCAACAAGTCTCTACTTGTGGTCTTATAGACTTGCAAACTTTTGATTTCCCTTTTTGCTTTGGGAGGGAGGGTGGGATCGAACTGAAATAACGATCTCATTCCTGTTCCCTTAATCTCTAGGATGCAAAGATTATTCATATGTGGTGGACTTGTAAAAGGGTAAAGGGGCATTGGGAAATGATCCATAACGAATTGAAAAAATGTTTAAAAGTGCTTTCCTCCAATAACCAGAGTCCTTTCTGTGGTGGATAATTCAGACTGAAATTCCCAGGTCTCAAAAGAGGTTATTTATGTATGCCACTACTGCGGCTTGTGCTTTGTTGGCCCCCAAATGGAAAAAGAGTGAGGTCCCAAGCAAAGAAGGATGGCAATGTAGGTTGACAGAATATGCACAACTCGCAGACTTAACATATACAATAAGAGAACAAGAACAACATACATTTAAAGAAGATTGGAAAATGTTCATTGAATATATGGGAAATAATTGTGCACAACTGAAGAGACTGGCAACATTAAGATAAATTCAACAGTGTAAACAGCTTTTGATGGATGCAATAATGGAGTACTGAATGGTTTAGTTTACCTAAAATATGTAGGGATTTATGATATGTAAAATGAACCATGGAAAGAAAAGAAGGGAAGTCATTGATATCTTAAGGATGTAAAATGAGTTTTTCAAATTGTAACACAGAAAATTTAATAAAAATTATATATAAAAAGAAATAAAAAAGGAAGATTAAAGGGATCAAATTCAGATTAAATGAATCTATCTAATGGTTCGCAACTCCCTGCTGCGAAGGAAGAAGATTGGGAGTTTTTGTTTTAGCTCCCCATCAGATTTTAGCACTGTGCAGCATGCTGCTGAACCAAGCCCCACAGTAATAGTCAGCCTCATCTTCAGCCTGAGTGTTGGTGATGGTCAAATAGCCCGTATTCCCAGAGAGGGAAGCAGTGAAATGATCGGGGATCCCTTCCCCCCTGCTGTCGCTATTACCATGCACACAGCGAGGGGCCTGAGCAGGTCTCTGTTGATACCAGGCAACATAGGTGCCGCTGGGAGTGGTGCTGGCAGTGCAAGGGAGTTTAGCAGTTTGTCCCGGAGACACAGACTCAGAGCCAGGTTGAATCAGAGTATGTTAAGAAACCTTAGCAGAAAGAAAGAAAAATGGCATTGATTCATTTGGTCTGCACAGAAGCATCATAAAAGCTGTGTGATCAAAGTTCCATAGAGCTGGTTTTATTGGCCCAGAAATCTATGAAGAGGAGCCCTCCACATCCTTACCTGAGAAATAGCTGAGAAGTGCAAGGAGGGACAGAGCCCAGGCCATGCCGAGCTCTATAGAGGAGTTGGGCTTTGTAAAATAAACAGAAAACTTCTAGGAACCTTCCTCTCTTATATCTGCCCAGTTTACTCTTATATCTGCCTAGGAGCTTTCTATGTACTGAGTTGAATAGGATCCAAAATGCAGCAGTCTGATTAGTCCTAGAACAATGCAGCAGTATGACTGGCCTGCAGGAGCCACCCAATCCAGCTCCAGGTGGAAGTGAATCCACAACCTGATTGGCCTACAGGAGAATCCCAGAATTAGCCAATCACGTGCGGCCCATTGTGTAAATAATGTATATAAAGCAGATATTTTTGGGGAACATTCATTCCTCCTCACCAACTATGAGCTGAATAAAGAGCATGAAATCCACTCTCGACTCCGAGTATATTTCAGAACTGAAACCGAAGGGAGTCTTATACAAAGCTATAGACGTCCATTGGGCTTTGTGGGAAATGCCACTTTTCCTCTGAGGGGGGCGGGGCATTCCATCCTAGCCAAAGAGCAGAGAAGATATTTGCATGAAGGGGAATATATTTAAATGAGAGAGAAGGCTTCTAGCTCAGTTCTGGATGAGGGCAAAAATCCCACAGCTGTAGCATCCCTCGCCCTCTTCTGTACCGGAAATGTGGAAGCTTGCCAAACACCTCTTTCCCTGTTCATGGTACTGAAGGGTTTAGTCAACCACTTCAAAATTTAGGAAATATTTCCTGAGAAAATAACACATTATTTTAGCACACAGAACCATCCCCAAAAGCCATCTTGGCTCTTCTAATTACTCTACAGAAGGAGATATGTTGGAGAAAACTATTCCAATGGTTCTTTCACTTACAAACACTTTAAATCCTGTATTAAAAGCATATTTCTGTATGGATAGGATGGGTTTGTGAACTGGATTTGAGAACCAAAGTATTTACCATCTCAAAAGAAGGGCCTCACTGCCCAGGTATTGCAATCAGTAATACATTGTCAGGTATCTTGGCAGACAGGAAAAAGTCACAACCTTAAATTTCTGTCTTAGACTGCCTCTTTCTGTGATGTATGTGTGATCCTTTTAGGGTGGTTTTTGGCCAAGGAGTTGGGCAATGTCTTGGTCTCTCTCACCTGCTTGCAAGAGGGCAGGGACTCTGTTGCAAGAGGAAAAAAACAAAGATCTGCCTTGGTATCACTGGATCCTGCCTTCATCCATTCTCCTCTGACTGATCATTGACTTGGGGGACTCATAGTCCCTTGGGGAGTTGTGCAGCTGAAAGTCAACCCCCCGTTTCTGTACAATATCTTGTTCAAAGAGCTCAAGGCACAGATCAGATAGAATGCTCTGTAGCAGTTCTCAGAGTTCTGCACTGAAGGAAGAAAAGAGGTTTTTGTCTCAGTTCCCCATCAGATTTGATCACTGTGGAACACGCTGGTAAACCAACCCAGACAGTAATATTCAGCCTCATCTTCAGGCTGGATGTCAGTGATTGTTAAATAGCCACTATTCCCAGAGACGGAAGCAGTGAACCGATCTGGGATCCCTTCTCCGCGGTCGATGCCATTACGGTGAACAAAGCGAGGGCCCTGTCCAGGTCTCTGTTGAAACCAGCCAATATAGCTCACACTGCTGGTGTAAGTGCAGGAGAGTTTTGCCATTTGTCCAGGAGATGCAGACTGAGAAGCAGGTTGAATCAAAGTAACCTGTGAAATCACAACTTTATAAAAAGCAAAAGGAATGCATTGTAAAACCAAGATTCAACCATTGTGCTCAAAGATATCTGCCAGGCACTATGATATGTGCACAATATAAATAGTTTTGTGGTTGGCCCAGAATCCAATGGAAAATTGAGTCTTCTAAACTCTTACCTGAGAAGCAGCTAAGAATTGCAAGGCAGGACAGAGCCCAGGCCATGGTGAGCTCTTGAGAGAAGTTTAATTTTAGAAAGCAAAACAGGAACTGGCTGGAACCTTTCTGCTTCTTCCTTAAACCTTGCAATAAACCTCAAATGAAGGATCTGTCATATAAAGCTATCAACACCCATTGGCTCTGGAGAAATCCCACTCCTCCCAGCCAATGAAGAGAGAAGACATTTGCATGAGGGCAATAATTTAAAAAGTAGGAAGGATGCTGAATTTGTCCTGGGATGAGAGGAATATGCAGGTTATGAAGCTCTGATCAGTGAATTAAGAATCTAGAGAGAACAAATTGGGGGGCAGGGAGAGAGAGATGGAAACTTGGGAACTACCTATTTCCCTCTAAACAGTAATCTAGGGATTGATAAATCTGTCCTTGAGATTCATGGAGCAGGAGTGGGGTGTGTGTGATAAACAGTCCTGTCCCTTATGATCCCTCCCACAAGTTCCTCTCTCTGCCCTTTTTCCATCTCCACTGTAAGAAGTCTCTGTTAAAAGCCTCCTTCTCCTGTTCACAGGATACTGTTCCAGCATCCAAGTTTGCCCTCAACCTCAGGAGGAGGGCTAAATTCCCAGGGCCACTTTCCCTAAATAGGAAATTTTCAGGAGCCACATGGTTTGTGGGTGGGTACAGAAGCCAATGGATTTCTTTGCTCTGTAATGGATGTGTAACAGGTTTTGGCAATCTGCGATGTGCATTTATTGAGCACAGTGGTTTGATTGGTGATCCTGACCATGACTGGAATCCGGTATCATTTTTGTTGGTTATTAAACTTGAGGGTACACACACACACATCAGACACACACTCCACAGAAAACCAATCCTTCACCCTTCAAAATTTAGGAAATATTTCCTGAGAAAAATACACATTTTAGCACACCGAACAATTGTGGGAATGTTCTGGGGTGCAGGAGAGGATATATTGACTAATTATATCCTTATCCAACTTGTGCTAACAAGTTCCCAAAATATCAGCAGAGTTTATAGACATTCCCCTTTAAGTTCGCAACGGTAACGCTTGCACAGGTTCGCTAGAACCTCTATAATAATTACTCTGGTAATTTCCCCTTTGTTCCCTCTTAAAATACAAGACACGACACAGTCTTTATAAAAGTATAAAAGAGTTTACTCACGTTCTGTTCACAATATGATCCCAGAAGGTAGGCAGGCTTAAAAAGGTTACATGCAGTTAGAATCTATCTTGTAGCAAGATAGTACTGTCCTCTCTTGGCTGGGAGCCAAGAGAGGACAGTACTATCTTGCTACAAGATAGATTCTAACTGCATGTAACCTTTTTAAGCCTGCCTACCTTCTGGGATCATATTGTGAACAGAACGTGAGTAAACTCTTTTATACTTTTATAAAGACTGTGTCGTGTCTTGTATTTTAAGAGGGAACAAAGGGGAAATTACCAGAGTAATTATTATAGAGGTTCTAGCGAACCTGTGCAAGCGTTACCGTTGCGAACTTAAAGGGGAATGTCTATAAACTCTGCTGATATTTTGGGAACTTGTTAGCACAAGTTGGATAAGGATATAATTAGTCAATATATCCTCTCCTGCACCCCAGAACATTCCCACAAAGGGTTATTGGCCCCAGTATTGCATATTTCTGCGTAATTTTGAAGGATTGCGTTGGATTGTGATTTTGAGTTGAGTAGTATTTTTCTGAGTTAACTTCCTGGTAAGCACATGGTCCTTTGTTCCATTGTGCAGTGGGGATTAAGCACCCCCCCCTTCCCTCAGAGTTCACAGTGACCCAAGGCAGTGAAGAATTGTTTTGCATTTTTGAGATTTTTGAGATTTTGATTTTAAAATTTTGAGAAATTTTGAAGAATTTTCAAATTTTTGGATTTTAAGATGGCTAGAGCAGCTTTTGATAGTGATGCAAAGCTAGGAATGCCTGTGCTGAATGAACACAATTTCATGCACTGGAAGCAGCGCTTGATAGCATGTTTAGATTATAAGCACATTTTGGAAGCTTTAAACCCTCAACCTACGGGATCGTCTGAGGAAGCTTTAGCCAAGATAAGTGCTTGGAAACGCATGAACAGCGAAGCTAGACACATAATTTTGAGTGGACTTCGTGATGAGCAGCTATCATTAATAAATAGTACAGATGATGCATCTCAAATCTTAAGAGATATTGAGCGCGTGTATGGAGAATCTAGCATAAACTGCTTCAGAAACCTGGTGTGTAAATTAACCAGAGTGAGGATGAATTCAAAAGAGGAATTCACAGAGCACATCAACAAGTTTACTGAGATTATTCAAAGAATTGATTTGACTCCCAAAGCTTTTGATGAAGATACAAAGATAGCATTTTTGTTATCATCACTTGGACCACGCTTTAGCGCATTTGTAAGTTTGATGGATCATAGACAAGGTCTGACTTTTAAAGACTTGATTGGTTATTTAAAAGAAGAATGCAGAGATAGAGCTGAATCTCCAGTGAGAAATGCTAGAAGCAAGGACAGCAGTTATGCATCTAGGCAATTTACAAAGTCCAAAGAGATGCCTAAGAAAGTGATTTGTTTCAATTGTAACAAAGAAGGACACATTGCAAAGAATTGCAGGGCTCCTAAAGCCAAGAAACCCCACCCCTTTCAGCCAAAAGGAGAAAAGAAGGGGAAATGTGAATGCACATGGCTACTGCAAGAAAGGAATTTAACTGTGCAGAATCGTGAGAATAGACGTAATAAATGGATAATTGATTCAGGTGCCAGCTCACATTTTTCATATAAAAAGGACTATTTTAATGAGATAAATGATGAAGAAGGATCTGAAATTGAAATTGCAGATGGGAACATTGTTAAAGCAAAAGGTGCAGGTTCCATGAGTCTGAAATGCAATATAAACAATGAATGCATTGAGAACACAATCTCTAGAGTTTTGTATGTACCAGAGCTGAGCTGCAATTTAATCAGCGTGTCCACACTGGACAAGAAAGGTTTCCAGATCACATTTGGAAATGGAGAATGCAAGGTGACTAGAAATGGCAAAGTGTTTGCTCAAGCAGAGCTAATCAATGGTGTATATGAGCTTGATCTTTCAGAGAATCAGTCTGCAAAAGTGGCACATTCCAGCCAGAAGGATGAAGCAGATCTGGACCTATGGCACAGAAGACTTGGACATAGAGACACCAACGTCATTCTGGATCTACAGAAAAGAGATCTTGTAAGAGGTTTGCAGGTAAAGCAGAGCAACAAAGCTCCAGCAAAGTGCATAAGCTGTATTACTGAGAAGGCTGTAAAACCTTCATTTCCACGTTGTGCAGAACAAAGAAGCAACAAAGTGCTTGACATAGTGCACACTGACATATGTGGACCCATGAATGTTCCCTCACTGGGAAAGAATAGATATATTTTAATATTTCTGGATGACTTTTCAAGATTTTGTGTTGTGTATTTCCTCAAAGAGAAGAGTGAGACAGTGGACAAGCTCCAGGAATACATTGCCATGGTCAAGAATAAATTCCAAAGAGCTCCAGCTGTGCTAATGAGCGACAATGGAGGTGAGTACTGCTCAAATGAAATGCAGGCTCTCCTGGCCAAGGAAGGAATTGCACATGTAACCACAATTCCTTACACACCACAGCAGAATGCCATAGCTGAGAGAAAGTTTAGGTCCATTATGGACATGACAAGGTGCATGCTAAAGGATGCATGTTTGCCACAGAAGCTGTGGGCCGAAGGAGTGTACACATCGGTCTATTTGCAGAATAGACTGCCAACTAAAGGTGCAGAGCGCACACCATTTGAACTTTGGCATGGGAAAGCTCCCAATCTGTCGCACATACGTGTGTTTGGAAGTCCGTGTTACTTCCACGTGCCCAAGGAACACAGACACAAGCTTGACTCCAGGGCAAAAGCAGGTATCCTTGTGGGATACGCCTCTGGAGGCAAAGGATATAGAATTATGGACTTACAAACTGGTAAGACAAATGCACCCCAGAACATTCCCACAACAATCCCCACACAACATCTTGGCTCTTCTAATTTCTCTAAATGTTTCCTCTACAGAAGGAGAAACCTTGGAGAAACCTATCCCAATGGTTCTTTCAGTTACAAATCCTTTGAATCCTGTCTTAAGGGCATAGGTAAAGGTAAAGGGACCCCTGACCATTAGGTCCAGTCGTGACAGACTCTGGGGTTGTGGCGCTCATCTCGCTTTATTGGCCGAGGGAGCCGGCGTACAGCTTCCGGGTCATGTGGCCAGCATGACTAAGCCGCTTCTGGCGAAGCAGAGCAGTGCATAGAAACACCGTTTACCTTCCTATTTATCTACTTGCACTTTAACATGCTTTCGAACTGCTAGGTTGGTAGGAGCAGAGACCGAGCAACGGGAGCTCACCCTGTCACGGGGATTCGAACTGCCGACCTTCTGATCAGCAAGTCCTAGGCTCTGTGGTTTAACCCACAGCGCCACCCGCGTCCCGTCTTAAGGGCATAATTGTATATAAATAGGATGGGTCTGTGAACTGCATTTTAGAACAATAGGGTTTACCATCTCAAAAGAATGGCCAGAAAAATACACTATCTTAGCACACAGAACCATCCCCAAAAGCCATCTTGGCTCTTCTAATGTTTCCTCTACAGAAGGAGATATGTTGGAGAAAACTATCCCAATGGTTCTTTCAGTTACAAATCCTTTGAATCCTGCCTTAAGGGTTAGAACAAAAGAATTTACTGTCTCAAAAGAATGGCCACACTGCGCAGGTATTGCAATCAGTAATACATTATCAGGTATCTTGGCAGACAGGAAAAAGCCACAACCTCAACTTTCCGTGATGTATGTATGATTCTTTCTGTGATGTATGTATGATTCTTTTTGGGTGGTTTTTGGCCAAGGAGTTGGACAAAGTCTTGGTCTCTCTCACCTCCTTGCAAGAGGCTGGGGACCAGGGGTGGAGGAAGGGGTGAGTGGTGGGTGCGGATCTCACCCGGTATCACCACGGGGGCGAGGGGTGACAAAATGCCGGGCAGCACTCACTGTGGGGCCTCCAATCCACCCAAGCCACGCATCTCTCCTGGGAGAGACGCAGTGGCTTGGGTGCGCACAAGCTCCACACTGCCCAAACGGCCCACCCACTGCCTCCCCCCCAGCTGTAGGGTGGCTGAGTGGGAGGAGGCAGTCAGACTCTGGAGGCCCCGTGGTGCCATGGGCAGGTTGCCTTACCCTTGCCCACCGCTAAGGGCAGCTGTCCCCGCCCCCGGGTGTGCTGCCCCAGGCACCCAAACCTGTTGGTGGGGACTCTGTTGCAACAGAAAAAAATACAGATCTGCCTTGCTATCACTGGATCCTGCCTTCATCCATTCTCCTCTGACTGATCATGGACTTAGGGTACTCATAGTCCCTTGGGGAGTTGAGCAGCTGAAAGCCAACCCCCAGGTTCTCTGCAGTATATTGCACCTGGCTCTCTCAGTCAAAAAGCTCAAGGCACGATCAAATAAAACACTCAGTAGCAGTTCTCAGCTCCCTGCACTGAAAGAAGAAGAGAGAAGGTTTTTGTCTCAGTTCCCCATCAGATTTGATCACTGTGGAACACGCTGGTAAACCAACCCCCACAGTAATAGTCAGCCTCATCTTCAGGCTGGATGTTAGTGATGGTTAAATAGCCACTATTCCCAGAGACGGAAGCAGTGAACCGATCTGGGATCCCTTCTCCCCGGTCGTAGCCATTACGATGCACATAGCGAGGGCCTTGTCCAGGTCTCTGTTGATACCAGATCATATAGCTCAGACTGCTGGTGTAAGTGCAGGAGAGTTTTGCCGTTTGTCCAAGAGATGCAGACTGAGAAGCAGGTTGAATCAAAGTAACCTGTGAAATCACAACTTTATAAAAAGAAAAAGGAATACATTGTAAAACCTAGATTGATTCATTGTGCTCCCAAATTTCTGCCAGGCACTATGATATGTGCACAATATAAATAGTTTTGTGGTTGGCCCAGAATCCAATGGAAAATTGAGTCTTCTAAACTCTTACCTGAGAAACAGCTAAGAATTGCAATGAAGGACAGAGCCCAGGCCATGGCGAGCTCTAAGAGAAGTTTGACTTTGAAAAGCAAAATGGTAACTAGCTGGAACCTTTTTTGCTTCTTCCTTAAACCCTGCAAGGAGCTTCAGATGAAGGATCTGTAATATAAAGCTATTGACACCCATTGACTCTGGAGAAATCCCACTCCTCTCAGCCAATGATCAGAGAAGACATTTGCATGAGGGAGAGACTTTAAAAAGAAGAAGGATGGATGCTGAATCATCCTGGGGCAAGAGAAATGATTGGCTTCACTCACAGCAATAGGATTGAGTGGGAACTCGGTGAGGGTGATTTTGGAAACTTGGGAGACACCTATTTTCTTCCTAACAGTAATTCAAAGACTGAGGAATTTGTCCCAGTGAATCTGGAGACAGGAGGGAGAGTGTTTAATGCATTCTGCACCTGATAATTCACCTACCTGCTCCAACACAATCCTATTAAAAGGATATTTCCTAGTGACGGTGCGTGTGCGTGTGAATGACTCTTTAAAAATAAAAAAATTGATATATTATTTCTACTTTTCAGATATATACCTTTCACTGATTTTACAATCCTTTTGACATTTTAAAACTTGACTTCCTTCCCCCTCTTTCTTCATTTTCTTAAATTTGTTATTAGTATCTTCTGCATATCGAAATTAACTTAACTTACTCATTTATCTTCTAGAAATGTATACTCCTATGCAGCTGCAGATTATTACAATAATCCTGCCAATGTTCCTATCTGTTTACAATTTATCTGTCAATATTCAATAAATAATTTTCATTATTTTATATATAAAAAAGTTTGTGATCTTGATTTCTTATTCTTCCAATAAGTTTTGCCATTTCTGTATATTCCATAAGTTTTTGTATCCATTCTTCCTTTGCTGGGACTTTCTCTTCTTTCCATTTTTGGGCAAGTAACATTTTTGCTGCTGTGGTCACATACATGAATAAATTTCTACACCATTTAGGTAGTTTTAGTCCTATAATTCCCAAGAAAAAGAGAAAGAGACTCTTGACTCTATGTAATCGAGGTCAGTAAACCAAGCTCAAATCTCACCCCATCCAGGGCATGAGGGGAGTGAAAATAAATAATAACATTTCTACCTTTTGCAGAACTTTGTTTCTCCTGCATAATTTTACATGTTTCAACATGCAAATATATTGATACATTTATATGCATTGTTGTGTGTCGCTTATGCGGTTGTTACTTTTTGAAAACATGGAGTACAAATCCACCTAAAATATCTTCTGTATTATTGTATGTATAATCATGCATATTGTGTATGCTCCTTTTTGTGTGTGGAACTTGTGTGAAAACATCTTGCTTCTCATCAGGATTGAAGATTGAGAGCAGAATTAGAAGGGGGAGAGTTTGAACCAGAGGCCTTCCTCCTGGGTATTGTCGGCCAGAGGGTGTTAAAGAAGGACCGAACATTTTTTATGTATGCAACAACGGCAGCAAGGATACTCGTCACCAAGCACTGGAAAACCCAAGATTTACCCACACTGGAAGAATGGCAGATGCAACTGATAGACTATATGGAACTGGCCGAGATGACCGGCAGAATCCGAGACCTGGGAGAGGAGACGGTTGAAGAAGACTGGAAGAAATTCAAGATTTATCTACAAAAATATTGTAAATTGTATGAATGTTAAGAAGGATGCGAGATCATAAATAATTTGGCACCACTAAGTTAGATGGAGTTATGAAGATAAGTGAGCTCTAAGAAAAGATAATATTTTTTGGGGGGATAATTACTAGGTTACAATTAAATTTTTAGGATTTGAACAAAGGATATCTAAAATTAGAGAAATAACATGGGAAAACTAGATAATAAGAATTGAAACAAGGTGATAAATTGCTGGCAAAATTTTATTGTGAGGAACGCAGGAGCGGGAGACGTGAGGGAGTCCAAAGAAGTTAAGAAATTATGTTAAGATACATGTTATATTGTTTCTTTTTTGTGTATTGTATTCAAAAATTGTTAATAAATATTTATAATAAAAAAAAATAGAAGGGGGAGAGTTTGTTTTTTTTTTTTTTTTAAATAATTTTTATTGATTTTACAACATAAACAAAAAACAAATAAACATAACACGACTTCCCCAAACCTCCCCTTCCCTGCATCCATATTTTAAAATTTTTAGCAATTCTTCATCCCATTTTTATATTTAATTCTCTTTAAAAAAAAAATTCTATTTTATAAATTTCAATTTATAGCTGTAATTCTTTGTATCCAATCCCTTGACATCTTAACATTCCGAAATTTTACAACAATTTTTAAGATAGATTTTAAATTTTTTCCAGTCCTCCTCCACTGTCTCTTTCCTCTGGTCACGAATTCTGCCGGTCATCTCTGCCAGTCCCATAAATTCAGTCACCTTGGTCTGCCATTCTTCCAGAGTAGGTAATTCTTTAGTCTTCCAATACTTCGCCAAAAGAATTCTTGCTGCTGTTGTTGCATACATAAAAAAGGTCCTATCTTTCTTTGGTACCAATTGGCCGACCATGCCCAGGAGAAAAGCCTCCGGTTTCTTTACAAATGTCCACTTAAGGATTTTCTTAATTTCATTATAGATCATTTCCCAGTAGGCCTTAATCTTTGGGCAGGTCCACCAAAGGTGATAAAAAGTTCCTTCACATTCATTGCACTTCCAACAATTGTTATTGGGCAAATGATATATCTTTGCAAGCTTGACTGGAGTCATGTACCACCTATAGATCATTTTCATTATGTTCTCTTTCAGGGCACTGCATGCCGTAAATTTAATACCTGTGGTCCATAACTGCTCCCAGTCAGCAAACATAATATCATGACCAATATCCTGTGCCCACTTAATCATAGCTGATTTAACCGTTTCATCCTGTGTATTCCATTTTAGCAGCAGATTATACATTCTAGACAAATTCTTAGTATTGGGTTCTAGCAATTCTGTTTCTAACTTTGACCTCTCCTTCTGAAATCCTAGTTTTTTGTCCTGCTTAAAAGTTTCATTGATCTGGAAATAATGTAACCAATCTCGGACTTTAGGTTTCAATTTCTCAAAACTCTGTAGTTTCAACTTTTCACCATCATATTCTATAATTTCACAATATTTTGGCCAATCTGTATCCATGTTCAGTCTTTTTACCGCCTTGGCTTCCATTGGTGACAACCACCTGGGGGTTTTACTTTCAAGCAAATCTTTATATCGATTCCATACATTATACAATGCTTTCCTAACAATATGGTTTTTAAAATTTCTATGTACCTTTACCTTGTCATACCATAAATATGCATGCCAACCAAAACTATTATCATAACCTTCCAGGTCCAGAATGTCTGTATTCTCAAGAAGTAGCCATGGTTTCAGCCAGCAAAAAGCTGCTGCTTCATAATAAAGTTTTAAGTCCGGCAGGGCAAAGCCCCCTCTATCCTTTGCATCAGTCAAAATCTTAAATTTTATTCTGGGTTTTTTGCCCTGCCAGACAAATTTAGATATGTCTTTCTGCCACTTCTTGAAACAGTCCATCTTATCTAGAATTTGCAATGTCTGGAACAGAAACAACAATCTCGGCAATACATTCATCTTGATAACAGCAATTCGGCCTAACAAGGAAAGTCTCAATCTTGACCATATATCGAAATCTTTCTTCACTTCGGCCCAGCATTTCTCATAATTGTCTTTAAATAGGTTCACATTCTTAGATGTTAAATTCACCCCCAGATATTTTACCTTTTTAGTAATTTCCAAACCAGTTTCTCTTTGAAAACTATCTTTTTCCCCCACCGTAAGATTTTTTTCCAACACCTTTGTCTTATGTTTATTTAATTTAAAACCTGCTACCTGACCAAATATTTCAATAAGTTCCAGAACTCTTTTTGTACTGGTTTCTGGCTGTTGTAATGTCAAGACTAGATCATCTGCAAATGCTCTTAACTTATAATGTTTAGTTCCGACCAGAAGGGGGAGAGTTTGTGTGGATCAGCTCGACAACTGAGCTGTTCAGAAAATCCCATCCCTAGCAAAGATGAGGGCAACGTGGTTATCTTTGGAAAGGCTGCACATTTCATAATTCCCATGATCAGTTTTATGGAAAAAATGCTTGTTGTTGTTTTTTATACAGTGGATGCTTGGGTTGCGAACGTGATCTGTGTGGGATGCATGTTCGCAATCCTCAGCGTTAGCAACCTGCAATGGCGCATCTGCGCACACGCGGGTTGCGATTCGGCGATTCGGCGCATGCGCAAAGCATGATTTAGCGCTTCTGCGCATGCACAACTGCCAACACCCGGAAGTGACCCGTTCCAGTACTTCCGGGTTTCAGCAGAGTGCGTAACCCAAAAAAACGCAACCTGCAGTGGCTGTAACCCGAGGTATGACTGTAATAAGTTTCATTAGTTTTCAATTACAACAATCCAATAATAGCCTCATTATAACAATGCCAAATTATAATACAATCAATAATACCAATCACTGAGATGCCAAATTATACAATTTAGCTACTCCCCCCCCCCACATGCTATAATTAATGGTTTGGTTATTTTCTTTGTTTCTATATTCCAAAATCTTATAAATTTCAATCATGTTCCAGTCCAAATACGGTATATCGCAACTGCAGTTTTAATGACTTCCATTCAAATTGACACATTGAATGATTTCTATACTGTCAGGGAACTGCCATCGGAGCGAGAGGCGGAGGCAAGGCTCCCAAGTGATGCTGGAGAAGGGCCCAGCAGAGAGAGAGGGGGAGCTCATCGGCTGGGGAAGGAAATCAGCGTAACACCAGGGATAAAGGGGGGCAGATGGGGGAATCGGCGAGGGGGCTCCAGGACTCCTCGCCGGAGACCAGCGGGGAGAGCATGGGCCCTCCACTGCTCACACCCACCCTGCGCAGAAGACTTCCGCGCAGGGAGAGCAGGCGGAGACTTGGTGTCAAAGAACTTCTTTGCTGGAAGAGGTTCAAGCAACGCCCACTGACGGATTCTGCTAGCGACTGAAACAGCCACAAAGTGAAGGGCTGTCCAGACAGAAAAGGTTTAACCAGGCAACCTAGCCAGGAGTGGCGGCAACTTACGCACAAGCAACCCCTATAACCATTACATATACCTACAGATGAAACTTTCAAACTCTCTCCTTCCTGTGTGTGGCAATTATTCTGTCCGCAGTGTTTCTTCCTGTCCTTGTAATATATTACAGTCGTACTTTGGATACTGAACGCCTTCGCTCCTGAACAACTCGGCTCCCGAATGATCAAAACCCGGAAGTGAGTGTTTTGGTTTTCGAACATTCTTTTGGAAGCCAGATATTTGATGGGGCTTCCACGGCTTCTGATTGGCAGCAGGAGCTTCCAATCAGAAACCGTGCTTTGGTTTTCGAATGTTTTAAAAGTCGAATGGACTTCTTGAACGGATTCTTTTCAACTTTCAAGGTACAACTGTATGTCGATCTTTTGTCAGTTGTTGCTGTTCTCCAGGTTGCCTTGGGCAGTGTTGTTGTTGAGTCGTTGAGTCGTGTCTGACTCTTTGTGACCCCAGGGACCAGAGCGCGCCAGGCACAAAAATAGACCAACATCTCCCCTTAAAGGTTAAAGCTGGAAAAGCAGTCATCCTATAGCAATGCTCAACATGAACAAGCAGGTTATATAATATGAAAACCAATGCTGATATTCAGTGCTCAAGCAATTGGAGTAAGACCATGGTTTTCCAGAACACATTTGACTGATATGGCCT
This sequence comes from Podarcis erhardii, assembly GCF_964252035.2. Lineage (NCBI taxonomy): Eukaryota > Metazoa > Chordata > Lepidosauria > Squamata > Lacertidae > Podarcis > Podarcis erhardii. The sequence goes on along the minus strand of NC_138505.1, from coordinate 28,206,576 downwards.
GGTTTTTAGATCTTGCAGATATAGAATAGAAACTTGACTGTGGACTCAGCTTTTGTTGTTTAGTCGTTTAGTCGTGTCTGACTCTTCGTGACCCCTGGGCCAGAGCATGCCAGGCACTTCTGTCTTCCACTGCCTCCCGCAGCTTGGTCAAACTCATGCTGGTAGCTTCGAGAACACTGTCCAACCATCTTGTTCTCTGTCGTCCCCTTCTCCTTGTGCCCTAAATCTTTCCCAACATCAGGGTCCTTTCCAGGGAGTTTTCTCTTCTCATGAGGTGGCCAAAGTACTGGAGCCTTAGCTTCAGGATCTGTCCTTCCAGTGAGCTCTCGGGGCTGATTTCCTTAAGAATGCATAGGTTTGATCTTCTTGCAGTCCATGGGACTCTCAAGAGTCTCCTCCAGCACCATAAAGCATGTTCTCCTTCATGGAGAGCACGTGTTGCGGTGGGGGCCAACAAGACACTCCAAAGTTATGGGGTGGGCTAATTGATCATTTGCCACTGTTGTGATTGGGCTTCCCTTGTTGTTGGTGCCATTCTGTGACTGACAGCCAGAAATGTTAAAACTCCCTGCACGAAGCGTAGAGCTTCTTCTTTTCGCTCCGTGCATCGGATTGCGCCCCCCCCCTATATTTAGGGTTGTTCGCTTGACCTTGCTATGCCTGTCATGGGGTCATCTGCTCTTGGGGCAGGGGCCCAGTAGGAATTTTGTCCATCTGGCTGATTGGCTGCTGCCATTTGGTTTTTGCCTACTGTGTAGCAAATCATCACAACTTGTAAGGTTGCAGTTAGGCATTGGTTTATGGTTTGGTTGGTTGAGGGCCACGGATTGGCTGTGCCTGCCCATCTAATGCTGCTGTTGCTGCAAGGGATTCCATTAAAGGAATACAGGGGCTCACTTTTGCTTTTGTCCGAACCCTGTCAAGGTGCTAGGGCCACACAAGAGCCCCTGGTTGCAGTTGGGGAGGGCTGAGGGCAGGTTCCCTGCTCCGTCACTATCCCCGAAATGTATTCCCCTTCTCTGACTTTCGCAGGCTTGCGAAATGTCAGTCTGTCCCCACTGGGGGCAGAGAGTCGCAACCAATGCCTAAGCAACCACTCACATTTTTTTGTATTTTAATAAAGTTGTGGCCAAAATTATGCCAAAAACCTTAAACAAAAATTCTGTGTGATGTGTGAGTTATTTGGGGTGGCTTGGGGACCTCAACACGCAATTGGGCAGTGTGGTTTCCTATTCTTGTTTCAGAAGATCTGAAATGCTTCTTGAAACAAAGCAAATGCTTTCCTTCCTTCAGCAGAGGTTTTTGTTTCAGTTCCTATTGTCATTGCCTCACTGTGCAAACCCACTGCCATCACCTGCACCACAGTAATATGTGGCCTCATCCTCTGGTTGGACACCAGTGATGGTCAGATAACGCTCGCTGCCTGATTTGGAGCCAGAGAACCGATCTGGGATCCCACTGGCTCTGTTGCTATTAGCATACACCACAAGCCGAGGGGTCTGCCCCTCTCTTTGCTGATACCACTCGATACTCCAGCCCTCATATCCACTGCTCAAAGTGCAGGTGAATCTCACTGTGTTCCTCAGAGTCACAGACTGGGAGGGAGCCTGAGTCATCACAGGCAATGAACTGATACCTGGAAACAGAGAAAAGAGTAAACACCTGGCTTGGTTTTGTAGGGTGCTGAGCAAGCTGATCTTTTTTAATTAAAGTAACAGAAAATGGCATGCCTTGATTTATTTAAAGCTGCAGATAGAAAACCTTCAACTCTCACCTGAGCAATAAGTCCAAAAAAGCACGAGGACAACGGTCCAAGTCATGATGGGAGATTGGGAACGCTTGGCTTCCTGAGGCAAGATTTATCCAGTCCACATCCTGTCATCCCATCTTAAGTGGCTCCAGGATTTGGGTCCGTCCTTCTATGCAAATCTGCTGCTTGCTAATTGGCTGCAAACAGGACAGGAAGAACCCCCTCCATTTGCTCAAGAACAGCAAAATCAAAAATACGTATCGGATTTCTTTTTCCAAACTGGACCACAGAGTGTTTTTATATTGGGGGGAGGGGGTTAAAAATGTGTGTATCCTTTCCCCCCCCCCTTTTTAAAAAATTTCACTTTAAATGTATATACCACCTTTCTATATTACTATGCCCAAGGCGGCTTACAAGCTGAAGAAACAACAAAGGAGGCAGCAAAGATCGCACACCTAATAACCATCTGCTCCAATACAAAAAGTCATAATAAAAACATAACCTTAAAATAAACAACCTATACCACATAATGCAATATTCAATAATTTATTAGAATATAATAGTAAACAGTAAAGTTAAATATCATCAAATAATAATGAAACACATTATCTTCTATGCCAGCAAGGATGGGGAGCAGAGGCCACAGAGGGCAAAGCTTTTATTTGTTTGTTTATATATTTATGTATTTATTTATTTACTTATATTTATATACCGATGTATCACAAAAATATGTTGCAGCAGTTTACAATATAAAAACATATATAACCTTTTGGGGTAGAATTTCAATGATCAAGATGTCGGCGCTACCAAAGATGTTATTTTTATTTCAGATGATTCCAATTCTAAAAGGAGTAACGATTTTTAAGGAATGGCAAAGAGTGATTTCAAGATATATCTGGCAGGGCAAAAAGCCGAGAATTAAATATAAATTACTAACAGATGCAAAAGAAAGAGGAGGCTTTGCCCTGCCAGACTTGAAGTTATACTATGAGGCATCATGTCTTTGCTGGATAAGAGAATGGATAAAACTTAAGAATACAAAACTCCTGGACTTAGAAGGATTTGATAACAGATTTGGGTGGCATGCGTATCTATGGCAAGAGAAGAAAAAGGGTTACAAATCTTTTGAAAACCATATCTTCCGGAAATCGCTAATTGAAGTATGGGACAGATATAAAAACTTATTAGAAATGGGGGTCCCACATTGGTTATCCCCACTTGAGGTTATAGGAGTCAAGAAAACTAATATGAGGAGTGAATGGATTACTTACGGAGATCTAGTGGTGAAAGAAGGAGAGAAATGGAGATTAAAACCATATGAGCAAGTAAAAGAACATGTATATGACTGGCTGCACTACCATCAGATAAACGATATGTTCAAAAAGGATGTGAAAGAAAAAGGGTATAAAGAAAAAGATTCGAAATTTCAAACACAAATTGTTAACAATGATTGTAAGATAATCTCGAAAATGTATAAAATCTTATTGGAATGGCATACGATAGATGAGGAAGTAAAAGTGGTTATGATTCAATGGGCCAGAGATTTAGGATATAATATAGATATGGAAGATTGGCAAAAAATATGGAACGAAAATCTGAAATTTACAGCGTGTACTACGTTAAAAGAAAATGGTATGAAAATGGTATACAGATGGTATATGACACCAGTTAAATTGGCAAAAATGTACAAAACTTGTAACAAATGTTGGAAATGTAAAGAGAAAGAGGGTACATTTATTCATATGTGGTGGGAGTGTAAGAAAGTGAAGGGGTTCTGGGAAATGATTTACAATGAGTTAAAGAAAACGCTGAAATATAGCTTTGTAAAGAAACCAGAAACCTTCTTACTGGGAATAACTAGAAAAGAAATAAATAAGAGGGACTGTAAACTCTTTCAGTACACAATAACAGCAGCAAGAATATTGATGGCTCAAAAATGGAAACAAGAAGAAGTACCGACTTTGGAAGAATGGAGAACAAAACTAACAGACTATGTGGAACTGGATAAATTAACTGGAAAAATTAGATTCCAAAGGGACCATAGGTTTCTAGAGGACTGGGGAAAGTTCAGAGAATATTTGAAAACTATATGTGAAGAGCAGACAACGCCAGTGCGTTTTAAAGAAGCTTTGTGAAAAAAATAAGAAATATTGTAAGAATGTAAATGAGGGGAAATTTTTTATTTATTTAAAGCGATATTATAATTAAGGAATGTGAAGTTAGGAATTCAACTACGGATGATTGTTAGAGGAGTTGAGGTGAGGTCCAAAAAGTTAAAATATGTGATGTGAAATTTGTATGATTGGAGATTTTATGGAAAAAACTTAATAAAAATTTATTTAAAAAAACACACATATATAACCAGACGATAAAGTCATAGAAAGTTAAAAACAAGTGAAAAAAGCAAAAATAAATTAAAAACCAACTTCGTTTTCCTTTGTACAGCAGGTGAATTTCTCCACACACTTTACTGCCCACTATCCAAGCAAGTGAGAGGCATTAAAATGACATAGAGACACATTCCAACCAGGCAAAAACACCGAAGGAACGTTTGATCAACATGCATTGCAGATGGCCAGTTCACGTTGCAAGCCCATGAAAGTCTTTCTGCAAAGCAAACAGCTCCAGCAAGGTCAGAAATGCCCATTGTTTTTAGCTGAAAACAACCCAGGGCCAGTTGTTAAGGTTTTCATAATACAACTTAATGCCCACAAACTGGGACTTGTTGCGAACTGTTTTTCTCCCAAGTTCCTATATACCAATTCCAGGCTGGATAATTAGGGCGTTGCTTTAGGGTTGGGTTGGGTTGGCGGTGGCAGCACTGCTGCTGAAATGTTTTAGAATGGATAACGTTTAGAAAGTTTAAATTATTTTGAGGAGGGCAGAGTGGCTGTCATGGAGGCAACAGAAGGCGTTTCCAAAATCTGCAAGATGTATTGACCTGTGCATGGAAGTTAGGTGGGTGAACTCAACCAAAGAATTTTAAGTTCTCAAATAAAGAATAAAGGTAAAAGGTAAGAGGACTCCTGACCATTAGATCCAGTCGTGGCTGACTCTGGGGTTGCGGCGCTTATCTTGCTTTATTGGCTGAGGGAGCTGGCGTACAGCTTCCGGGTCATGTGGCCAGCATGACTAAGCCGCTTCTGGTGAACCAGAGCAGTGCACCTTCCTGCTGTTTACCTTCCTGCTGGAGTGGTACCTATTTATCTACTTGCACTTTGACGTGCTGTCGAACTGCTAGGTTGGCAGGAGCAGAGACCGAGCAGCAGGAGCTCACCCCGGCGCGGGGATTCGAACCGCTGACCTTCTGATCGGTAAGTCCTAGGCTCTGTGGTTTAACCCACAGCGCCACCCGCGTCCCTCAAATAAAGAATAAATATTAATAAATGCACACACATCTGAATATATGAACCATGTGTCTGAAATAGTACAGGAGAGCAATCCTGAAGCCATTTTGACTCTCCCAATGACCTCAAATATTCCTCTGCAGTAAGGGAGGCAAATGGGGAAAGCCTTCCCATTTTCTTTTCCCTTACAAATCCTGTCTTAAGGGTGTATTTGTATATGAATAGGGTGAGGATGTGACCTGGATTCAGGAATTAAAGTATTTACCATCACAAAAGAATTGCCAGGCTGCCCAGGTAATGCAATCAGAGACTATTATCAGGCAGGCAGGATTTCTGCTGTAGACTCGCCTCCTATGATGTATGTATGATGATCTTGGGGTGGTCTTTGGCTAAGGGGGCTGGGCAATGTCAAAAGTCTTTAAAGGTTCCTGCACACTTTTGTTCAGGGTCTCCCCTTCCTTGGAGGAAGTGGAGGGAATGCTGTTGCAACAGGAAAATAAATACCTGTCTTCCCTTCCACTGGATCCAGCCTCCATCCATTCTTCTCTGACCGATCATGAACTTAGGGGACTCAGAGTCCCATGGGGAGATGGGCAGCAAAAGCCAAATCCCCATGATTTACATCAGAAGGATGCAGATGTCACAATTTCACAGTCTGCCAGACATAGACAGCTGACAATCATGCGAGCCAGAACGTCACCCTTGTCATACTTGGTGCAGTGCAGAAGTAAGGAAGGGAGCCCCCTCTGGTGCCTGAACCTATAACTGCATTCATTTTATCACCTCTCGCTTACTATCCTTCTGCAAACCTCCTGGGCAGATAAAAGACACTGCAAGTAAATAAACTGATAACTCCTTGTCTCCCTCCCCTTTTCAAATCACATTAAGACTTTGAGCGTCCTTTGCAAAAACAGGAGCACACTGTTGCCCTTTTAAAGCAGGGAGGGGCATGAGCGTAGCCAGGATTTTTGTTGGGAAAGGGGGGGCAACTCTGTTGCAACAGACAAATAAATATCTGTGTCAGGGAACTGCCATCGGAGCTAGAGGCGGATGGAAGGCTCCAGAGGGATGCCGGAGAGGGTCCCAGCAGGGAGAGAGGCAGCCCATCTGCTGGGGAAGGAAATCAGCGTAACACCAGGGGTGAAGGGGGGCAGATAGGGGAATCGGAGAGGAGGCTCCAGGACTCCTCGCCGGAGACCAACGGGGAGAGCACGGATCCTCCGCTGCCCACACCCTCTCTGCGCAGAAGACTTCCACGCAGGGAGAGTAGGAGGAGACTTGGCGTCAAACAGCTTTTATGCTGGAAAAGGTTCAAGAAACGCCCACTGACGGATTCTGCCAGTGACTGAGACAGTCACGATGCTGGAGGCTGTTCAGTCAGAAAGGGTTAACCAGGTAACCTAGCCAGGAGTGGCGGCAACTTACGCACGAGCAATCCCTAAACCCATTACAATCTGCCTTGCTTTCCACTGGTTCTAGTCTCCATCCATTTTTCTCTGACCAATCATGGACTTCGGGGACTCAGAGTCCCATGGGGCATTGGGCAGCAAAAGCCAAACTACAATGTTTACATCAGAGGCAATGACATTTCTATTCCCTCAGTATCTAGGATGCAAAGAGGTTCAGACACAGACCAAATGAACATCTCTAGGGCTTTTCAAGTCCCAGCTGTGAAGGAGGAAGAGTGAAGGTTTTTGTCTCAGTTCCCTATTATACTTTATCCCAGTGTAACTCATTGCTAAACCAAGCCGCACAGTAATACTTAGCCTCATCTGCAGCCTGCATGCTGCTGATGGTCAAATAGCCTGTGTTTCCTGAGCGGGAAGCAGTGAACCGATCTGGGATCCCTTCCCCTCGGTTGCAGCCCCTGCAGTGCACAAAGCGAGGGGCCTGTCCCGATTTCTGCTGATACCAGTAAATATAGGTGCTGCTTGGACTAGTGCTGGCTGTACAGGTGAGTTTAGCCGTTTGTCCCGGGGACACAGACACGGAGGCAGGTTGAGTCATCGTGGGTTGAGAAACAATACCTTTGCGAAAGGAAAAGAAATATATTGATTCATTTATGTTGCTCACAAACATCATAAAAGCACACAAGATCATTGGAGTTGTTGTTCCAGAAACATGTGGAAAAGTAATCTTACCGGAGAAGTAGCTGAGAAATGCAAGGAAGGACAGAAACCAGGCCATGGTGAACTGTCTAGTTGGACTTTCTCAAAGAAACAGAGAACTGGTAGGAACCTTCCTCCTTTCTTTCTTAAAAACCCCAGGGAACTGAAGAGGAAGGGTCTCATGCAAAGCTATTGGCTCCCATTGGCTTTGCTAGGAATGTCACTCATTCTCCGAGGAGGCGGGATGTTCCAGCCCAGCCAAGGGACAGAGAGGATATTTGCATGAGGAAGAGTGTTTTTAAAAGAAGAGAGAAGGCTATTGGTTTATCTACTTGCACCCGGAGGTGCTTTCGAACTGCTAGGTTGGCAGGCGCTGGGACCGAGCAACGGAAGCGCACCCCGCCGCGGGGATTTGAACCGCCGACCTTTCGATCGGCAAGCCCTAGGTGCTGGGCTTTTACCCACAGCGCCACCCGCGTCCCATTTGGGAAAAGGATAATTGACCATTATCATTATTATTATTAGGGACGCGGGTGGCGCTGTGGGTAAAACCTCAGCACCTAGGACTTGCCGATTGCATGGTCGGCGGTTCGAATCCCCGCGGCGGGGTGAGCTCCTGTCGTTCGGTCCCAGCGCCTGCCAACCTAGCAGTTCGAAAGCACCCCCGAGTGCAAGTAGATAAATAAGGACCGCTTACCAGCGGGAAGGTAAACAGCATTCCGTGTGCTGCGCTGGCTCACCAGATGCAGCTTGTCACGCTGGCCACGTGACCCGGAAGTGTCTGCGGACAGCGCTGGCTCCCGGCCTCTAGAGTGAGATGAGCGCACAACCCTAGAGTCTGGCAAGACTGGCCCGTATGGGCAGGGGTACCTTTACCTTTACCTTTATTATTATTATTAAAGACAGACATAACATTTTACAAGGACAGGAGCAAACACCACAGACAGAATAATTGCCACACACAGGAAGAACAAGGTTATAGTTTGAGTGCCTCACTTGTAGTTCTATAAATCATTTAATGTGTCAACATGAATAGAAGCTATTAATATTGCAGCTGTTGTATAAGGGATTATTATTTTGACTGGAATGTAATTGAAATTAACAAGAGTTTGGAACGCAAAAATAAAGAAAATAATCAAACCATCAAATCCAGCACACGTGGGGGAGCACCTAAATTATATAATTCAGTATTTGAATGATTGGTATTAGTAATCGTGTTATAATTTGGTATTGTTATAACGAGGCTATTATTGGACTGTAATTAAAAATTAATAAATTATTATTAAAGAGACCTTGATTATTTTTATTTTTGCTCACAAATATCAGACAGGCATGGTGATTGATGCACAATATAATAAATAACTAAATAAATAAATAATCTCTATTACATTCCAGTCAAAATAATAAACCCTTATACAACAGTTGCAATATTAATGATTTCTATTCGTGTTGAGACATTAAATGATTTATAGAACCACGAGTGAGGAACTCAAACTATAACCGTGCGGGATTTTGTTGTATCTTAACATCTGTGCCACATGTAAAAAAAGTTCAGGAATGTGCAGATGTGCTCTTATTGTTTGCTCTACAGGCACCTTTCTTAAATCCAGCTGCAAAGATATTTGGCAACCTGCAGTGTGCATTGCCCTGTGCATGAGTGGTTGCTTGGTGAGCACAACTCAGAGAAGGGGCTGGGATTAGATGCCATTTTGGCTCCATCCAACAGTTCTATTGAGAGAGACTCAGGCAAATAATAATAATAATAATAATAATAATAATAATGATGATGATGTACTATTTATACCCGCCCATCCAGCTGGGTTTCCCTAGCCACTCTGGCAGCTCCCAACAGAATAAAATATCACACATTAAAAAATTCCCTAAAGAGGGCTGCCTTCAGATGTCTTCTAAAAGTCAGATAGTTGTTTATTTCCTTGACATCTGATGGGAGGGCATTCCACAGGGCGGGCTCCACTACCGAGAAGGCCCTCTGTCTGGTTCCCTGTAACCTCACTTCAGGCAGTGAAGGAACCGCCAGTGTCCGGGCAGAATGATGGGGTGGAGATGTTCCGTCAGGTATACTGGGCCGAGGCCGTTTAGGGCTTTAAAGGTCAGCACCAAAACTTTGAACTGTGCTCGGAAACATACTGGGAGCCAATGTAGGTCTTTCAGGACCGGTGTTATATGGTCTCGGCGGCCACTCCCAGTCACCAGTCTAGCTGCCGCATTCTGGATTAGTTGTAGTTTCTGGGTCACCTTCAAAGGTAGCCCACGTAGAGTGCATTGCAGTAGTCTAAGCGGGAGATAACTAGAGCATGCACCACTCTGGCAAAACAGTCCACGAGCTGGTAGAGTCTCAGCGTGTGTACCAGATGGAGCTAGTAAACAACTGCCCTGGACACAGAATTGACCTGCGCCTCCATGGACAGCTGTGAGTCCAGAATGACTCGCAGGTTGTGCTCTTGGTCCTTCAGGTGCACAGTTACCCCATTCAGGACCAGGGACTCCTCCACACCCACCTGCCCCCTGTCCCCCCAAAACAGTACTTCTGTCTTATCAAGATGCAACTTCAATCTGTTGGCGCCATCCATCCCCCAACCGCCTTCAGGCACTCACACATCAAACCAAACACTGCAACATTTCTCAGCTCCCTGAACTGGAAGGAGGGAGAAGGTTTTTGTCTCAGTTCCCCATCAGACTTTAGCACTGTGCCACATGCTGCTGATCCAAGCAGCACAGTAATAGGCTGCCTCATCTTCAGTCTCAGTGCCGGTGATGGTCAAATAGCCTGTGGTTCCAGAGCGGGAAGCGGTGAACCGGTCTGGGATCCCTGTTCCCCTGCTGCAGCCACCACAGTGCACAAAGCGAGGGGCCTGGCCAGCTCTCTGTTGATACCAGTAAATAGTGCTCACGCTGCTGCTGGCAGTGCAGGAGAACTTAACTGTTTGTGCTGGGGACACAGACTCGGAAGCAGGTTGAGTCATTGTGTGTTGAGAAAGGACACCTTTGCAAAAAAGAAGAAGAAATTACCTTGATTCACTTGTTTTGCTCATGAATACTATAAGCGTGCTACGATAAACTTAGGATATAATTATTGTTGTGGACCCAGAAACCTATGGAAAGCGAGTCCTACATACCCTTACCTGAGAAACAGTTGAGAAGTGCAAGGAAGGACAGAACCCAGGCCATGGTGAGCTCCCTAGAGGAGTCTGACTCTCTAAAAGAAACAGATAACTGGAGGGAGATTTCCTCCTTCCTTCTTAAATACTGCAGGAAATGGATGAAGGGTATGTTATATTATGTTCTTGGTGTCCATTGGCTTTGCTAGAAAAGCAGCTCCTCCTCTGAGGAGGCACGACGTTGTATCCTGGCCAATGAACAGAGAATACATTTGCAAGAGGAAGATTATTTGAAGGTTCCTGGTTCTGTTCCAGGCTAAGAGAAATAAGCTCTTTATGCACACTAATAAGTGTTGAGAGAGAGCAATTGGAAGGAAGGAAGATGGAAACTTAGAAAATAAAGGAATTAGAGAATGAGGAAGGGTCTTAACAGGCCCTGTCCTTGATAATCTTCCCAAGCACCTCTTCTCAGGCTACATCCCAATCCAGTCAAAATTATTTCAAGTTGCCAAGGAGGTTTCTGCTGAAGCCTCCCTTTCCTGTGCACAGGACACAGTATCAACATCTGGGTCTACCTTCTAGTTCACAAGTGAAGAATAAACCCCAGGGCCATATACCCTCACAGAGAACCTTTCAGGGGCCACATAGAGATGGTGGTTGGAGCCCAAAGGAAAAAATATATACGAAATAGCAAACTTGACGCCTAGTAGGGTCCATTCCATCCAAGAAATACTCAGCAGTTTCAGCACAACCCTTCATTCCATTACCAAACCCCTTTGGCTGATGAGGACTAGTTTTTGTTTTCTTTTTAATAAAATCTTGCAGATATTTTAAGACTAATGTTGTTACCGGGTTAACCCAGTGATGTCATCAGGACAGGATTGTGACGCATCAATTCAGGGTCCCCCACGGCTGGTTTTAACCAACAGTAAACTTCGTGGAAGAGTTTTCTGGCATATTCAACAGGCAGCACATCTTTCCCAAGGGCAGGAGGGCAGTATTGATTTAGAACAGTGGTTTGCAGAAGGGCATAGCACAGAGGGGGAAAGCTGGGAAATGCTGGGTGAGGAGTAGCTAGAAGAGCAAACACCAAGAGAGAGACAGCTGGCAGATTCAGTGTCCTTGGAAAGCATTCCTGAGGCTATTATTGGACTGTAATTGAAAATTAATAAAAAAATATTATGAAAAAGACCTTGATTTTATTTTCATTTTTTTGGTGCTCACAAATATCAGACAGGCATGGTGATCAATGAACAATATAACTAGTTCTGCTGTTGGGAAATACGCCTAAGAAAGATGAGACCTTCACACCCTTACCTGGAAAGTACCTGAGAAGTACAAGAAGTGCTTATTTAAATCCTGCAGATATTAATAAGAGCATTACTGTGCCTATCCATGCAAGAAAATGGGGCTAGTTTTAACCAGCACCAAACTTCATTTTGTTGTATCTTAACTATGCTATGCTATGATTTTGTTATATCTTTTTGATAATATTTTTTATTAATTTTTCAATTACAATCAATAATAGCCTCGTTATAACAATGCCAAATTGTAATACAATTACTAATACCAATTTTCAAACAGCGAATTATATAATTTGGGTGCCCCTGCACATGCTAGATTTGATGATTTTCTTTATTTCTGTGTTCCAAAATCTTATTAATTTCAATTACATTCCGGTCAAAATAATAATCCCTTTGCAATATTAATAACTTCCATTCGTGTTGACGTATTAAATGATTTTTAGAACTACAAGTGAAGAACTCCTTATTCTTCCTGTGTGTGGGATTTTGTTGTATCTTAACATCTGTGCCACATGTAAAAAAAGTTCAACAATGTGCAGATGTTTGCTGTAAATTGTGCTCTTATTGTTTGCTCAACAGGCACCTTTCTTGGCCACCTGCAGTGTGCATTGCCCTGTGCATGAGTGGTTGCTTGGTGATCACAACTCAGAGAAGGGGCTGGGATTAGATGCCATTTTGGCCCCATCCAGCAGTACTACTAAGAGAGACTCAGGACTCAGGCAAATAATAATAATAATAATAATAATAATAATAATAATAATAATAATAATAATAATAATTTATTATTTATACCCTGCCCATCCAGCTGGGTTTCCCCAGCCACTCTGGGTAGCTCCCAACAGAATAAAACATCACACATTAAAAACTTCCCTAAACAGGGCTGCCTTCAGATGCCTTCTAAAAGTCTGATAGTTGTTTATTTCCTTGACATTTGAAAGGCAGGCATTCCACAGGGCAGGCGCCACTACTGAGAAGGCCCTCTGCTTGCTTCCCTGTAATCTCGCAGTGAGGGAACTGCCAGAAGGTTCTCAGAGCTGGACCTCAGTGTCCAGGAAGAACGATGGGGGTGGAGACGCTCCTTCAGGTCTACTGGGCCAAGGCCGTTTAGGGCTTGAAAGGTCAGCACCAACACTTTGAACTGTGCTAGGAAACGTGCTGGGAGCCAATGCAGGTCTTTCAGGACTAGTGTTATATGGTCTCAGCGGCCACTCCCAGTCACCAGTCTAGGTGCTGCATTCTGGATTAGTTGTAGTTTCTGGGTCACCTTCAAAGGTAGCCCCACGTAGAGCGCATTGCAGTTGTCCAAGCGGGAGATAACTAGAGCATGCACCACTCTGGTGAGACAGTCCACAGGCAGGTTGGGTCTCAGCCTGTGTACCAGATGGAGCTAGTAGACAGCTGCCCTGGACACAGAATTGACCTGCGCCTCCATGGACAGCTGTGAGTCCAAAATAACTCGCAGGTAGTGCACTTGATCCTTCAGGTGCACAGTTACCCCATTCAGGACCAGGGAGTCCCCCACACCCACCTACGCCCTGTCCCCCCAAACAGTACTTCTGTCTTATCAAGATGCAACCTCAATCTATTGGCCGCCATCCATCCTCCAACCGCCTTCAGGCACTCACACATCAAACCAAACACTGCAACATTTCTCAGCTCCCTGCACTGGAGGGAGGGAGAAGGTTTTTGTCTCAGTTCCCCATCAGACTTTAGCACTGTGCCACATGCTGCTGAACCAAGCAACACAGTAATAGGCAGCCTCATCTTCAGTCTCAGTGCCAGTGATGGTCAAATAGCCACTGGTTCCAGAACGGGAAGCGGTGAACCGGTCTGGGATCCCTGTTCCCCTGCTGCAGCAAAGCGAGGGACCTGGCCAGGTTTTTGCTGAATCCAGACAATATAGCTCACACTTCCACTGGCAGTGCAGGAGAGTTTAGTAGTTTGTCCCGGGGGTGCAGACACAGAGGCAGGTTGGGTCATAGTAGGCTGTGAAATGACACCTTTGGGAAAAGGATAATGGACACGGATTCATTTAGTGTGCTCAAAAGTATCAGACAGGCCCTTTCATCAATGCACAATGTTGTCATTGGCTCTACCTCCATGGAGAGTGAGTCCTCTACCCCCTTACCTGAAAGATAGCCGAGAAGGACAAGGAAGGACAATGCCCAGGCCATGGTGAGCTCTCTGGAGGAGTTGGGCTTTGGAAAGCAAACTGATAAGTGGCAGGAGCCTTTCCACTTCTTTATTTAATCCCCAAAGGAGCTGAATCTGGCAGGTCTCTCACTTAAAGCTAAGGATGCCCATTGGCTTTGTTAGAAATGCCAATCTGCAGAGGTGGGACATTCTTTCCCTGCCAATGAACAGAGAAGACATTTGCATAAGGGAGAATATTTAATAAGAAGATGCAAGGCTGTTGTCCTAGGCTGAGAGAAGCATTTTGCCTCTGAAGCATCGCTCACAATGATAAAAGTTGAGATAACACTAACTTGGGAAAGACCTATTTTGCGGTGACCATCAAAGCAAGAACTGAGGGATGTGCCTGAAAGGATGAGGGCCAGGAGGATGAGTGCTTCATGTGTCCCTAATAATTCCCTCCGGCAGTCCTGCTCCTCAGACCTTTCACCTTCTCTGCCAATCTCACGTCAAGCCACGAAACTAGCTACTGGGAAAAGCAGAGAAGCCTCAGTCAGGTTGGAAGTTGCATGTCAGAATTGTTGTGCAACAGAACCCCCTAACACCCTCCAATATTTCCCGGCAAATATCCCCTGCTTCCACATTTGTGTTGGCATGCCAAGCAGGAGTTTTGGAATGGCAACCTTTTGCCATATAATGTAGGGTTGCCATGTGCCCTCTTATTCCAGGACATGTCCTCTTTTTCAGGGGGGGGATTTCTGCCCAGGTGGATTTTTTAAATTTGCCAAAATGTCTCTGGCTATACTTTCTGGATGAGACATAGACATAACTGATAGTTGAAGACTTGCTTTCCTCTTCTCTTCTCCAGCTGCCCTCAGCAATATACCACAGCTTCTATAGCCGACATGTAGCAGGGGTATTTAAAATGAGAGTCGTCATCGCATCCTCTTTTTTGCTCTTCAAAATATGGCTCCAGCAGCGCGGCGGCAGTGGGAGGCCCCATAAGCTAATGTGGTGCTTCAGGTTAAGAACAGACCACCGCAACTAATTAAGTACTTAACCCGAGTTACCACTGTAATAATTTTACTATTCATACCACACCCGCCTGAGTGGCTCCAGCCACTCAAGGCAGCTTCCAACATATATAAAAACATAATAAAAGATTAGGCATTTAAAAAAACCTCCGAATACAAAGCTGCCTTCAGATGGCTCGGAGGTCAGATAACTCTATACTCTCCAACATTTCTCCAATGAAAATAAGGACGTCATAAGGAAAAGTGGGACATTCTAGGATCAAATCAGAAACCAAGATGGCTTCTGTAAATCCGGGACTGTCCCTGGAAAATAGAGACACCTTCTGACAAGAGTGTTTAGTTATGAGTGGCTCCTGGATCAATGGAGAGCTGTGCTCAGCCAACAAGGGTTGTAGGGTTCTTCTTCTTCTCCTTCTCCTTCTCCTTCTCCTACCATGAGTTGGAAGCAAGATGTGGTCCAAATATCTACTTCCATCCCTTGAAATCCCATCTGGTAAACCCTCTGGGGGGCAGGTCCTAGGAGTGGGCAGAACCAGAGGTCAAACTGGATGGAGAAATCAATCTGATTCCTTGTGCAATAGGCTTTTTTTTAGCCATGAAAGCCCCAGGAGTTTCTAAATGAAAGGCACCCACTCCACTAAAGGGGGGGGCATGCCTTCCTCCAAACACCCCCAAGATGAGACATTTAAGCTTCTTATCAATGGAGTTGTATTAATGCACTCAAGGGGGAAACGTTCAAGCAGAACACCAAATGCACTCCAGAGAACAGAAACCAAAGTGAATGAACCTTTTTTTAAAAAGGAAACAAATGAGGAAATGAAATTAATCTATTCACGCACACGCACATTCTTTCCTGACTCTTTTTGTCTGCAGAAGGTGTACTTGTACCTGACATATCTGCTGCATTCATGCCAATCTGAGCATGAGTGAACAGAAAGCGTCAGACATGTAGCCATGCTTAGTGAACATTCTCCTGCTTCACTTCACATCGCAGGTGCAAGAGGGAGCAGGTGCTCTCAGAATCACTAATCTGCCAAAAATAGACCAACATCTCCCCTTAAAGGTTAAAGCTGGAAAAGCAGTCATCCTATAGCTATGCTCAACATGAACAGGAAGGTTATATAATATGAAAACCAATGCTGATATTCAGTGCTCAAGCAGTTGGAGTAAGACCATGGTTTTCCAGAACACATTTGACTGATATGGCCTGGTTTTCAGATCTTGCAGATATAGAATAGAAACTTGACTGTGGACTCAGCTTTTGTTGTTTAGTCGTTTAGTCGTGTCCAACTCTTTGTGACCCCATGGACCAGAGCACGCCAGGCACTCCTGTCTTCCACTGCCTTCCGCAGTTTGCTCAAACTCATGTTAGTAGCTTTGAGATCACTGTCCAACCATCTCATCCTCTGTCGTCCCCTTCTCCTTGTGCCCTCTATCTTTCCCAACATCAGGGTCTTTTCCAGGGAGTCTTCTCTTCTCATGAGGTGGCCAAATTATTGGAGCCTCAGCTTCAGGATCTGTCCTTCCAGTGAGCACTCAGGGCTGATTTCCTTAAGAATGGAGAGGTTTGATCTTCTTGCTGTCCATGGGACTCCCAAGAGTCTCTTCCAGCACCATAATTCAAAAGCATCAACTCTTTGACGATCAGCCTTCTTATGGTCCAGCTCTCACTTCCATGCATCACTACTGGGAAATCCATAGCTTTAATGGACCTTTGTCAGCAAAGTGACGTCTCTGCTTTTTAAGATGCTGCCTAGGTTTGTCATTGCTTTTCTCCCAAGAAGCAGGTATCTTTTAATTTCGTGACTGCTGTCACCATCTGCAGTGATCATGGAGCCCAAGAAAGTAAAATCTCTCACTGCCTCCATTTCATCAATTATAATTTTAAAACTGTGTCATAAACATACAACACCAGATGGCACTGTAGAGCTATGAACTATCGCCAATGGGATTTCCCATTCTATAGGCTCTCTCTTTCAAGGAATGAAATCCTGCAGGGAGCGGTGCTGCAATTTAGGAGGGAAAAGGTTTCCCTCACAAGATCCTTCTCTGGGAAAGGGGCTTTTTTTCAGGGCAAGAGTGAGGCACGGGTCACATGACTCACCTGGGAGCACATCACAGAAGACACACGGTCCCAGTTTTTGGTCTGAAAAAGTTGGACGGTATGTAACACCGAAAGAAGGCAGAGGTGTCATTTGAAAAAGAGAGAGAGGAATGCCGTTTCAAAGAATGAGAGAAAGCAAGTTTTAAAAGGTTTGTTTGAGTAAGCATGCAGATATGCAGATAAACATGCGACGTGTTAGAATAACTTAATTGGAGGACCTTTCCGCATGTATTGTGACTTCACCAATAGAAATGTACTTTTACGTAGCTTCATGTATTTATATAGTAAAGTATTATCGTCTTCTCTCTTCAACGGGGCAGGTGGGGTGTCCTGCAGCAGTAAATAAAGATCACCTCCTGGATGCTTCTGTTTGAATAGATCAGTATCTGTCTATTTTATATTCCCACCCAGATAATAGACTTAATGGTAGATTTCCATAAAGAAATTTTCTATAAGGGCATGAACCAGGACCCATTCAAGATACAAACTTGGCTACTTGAGCAACCCAGAATGTGTGATTAGGCAGGAATATTGTGCATGCGCACTTAATTTCACCTCATGTGTAAGACCCAAGCCAAATGCATTTCTGTTAATGAACTCTTATTTCATTTTGCTGTCCTTCAAGCCTGTCCCTTCCCAGGGAGAAGAACTGGCACTTTCAGGCTTGAGCTATTTTGAATTCATCACTCTAGAAAGGAGGAGTGAAGGTTTTTGTCTCAGTTCCCCATCAGATTGCACCACTGTGGAACTGGAACTTGCTACCAGAGTTCTCATAAGCACAACAGTAATAAATGGCCTCATCTTCAGCCTGGATGTTGGTGATGGTTAAATAGCCTGTGTTCCCAGAGACAGAACCAGTGAACCGATCTGGGATCCCTTCTCCCCTGTTGCTGGTATGATAGAGCACGAAGCGAGGAGCCTGGCCAGCTTTCTGTTGATACCAGTGAAAGTAGCCCCAGCTTCCACCACTACTTTTAGAACAGGAGAGTTTAATTGCTTGGCCCGGGGAGGCAGACTCAGAGGCTGCCTGAGTCAATGTCGGCTGTGAAACAACACCTTTGCAGAAAGAAAAAGAAAAACCGATGCATCACTTTCTGCTCCTTAATATCACAAACGTATTCTGTTTCTGTGCTAAATAGAGAAACAGCTTTGTTGCTATCCCATTAGACCACATAACCCATACCTGAGAAGTAAGTGAGAAAAATTAAGAGGATAAGGATCTGGCCCATGGTGAAATTCAAAAGGAAGGTGAGTCCCAGAGGCAAACAGCTCTCTAATCTATAAGAGGGAAGGGGGACACTTGTCTCTTATATACCCCAGGAGCTGAGGGATGATCTAGCATGCAAATATATCTGCACCCATTGGCTTTTCTGGAGACATTATGAAGGAGTGACCTGTTATACTAAAATAAGAGTCACATCTGCTCAGCTTTGCCTCTGGTACACACACACACACACACACGCCACTGGCAGGCAGCCCTTGGAAAGTTCCCCTTGGAGGAAGGGGTGTGATTTGTGAAGAGTCATGATGTCAGGGACTGGCTGTGCTGGTCCCGAGGGTTAACTGTGCGGTGAGGTCCGAGTCCAGTCCAAGGTCGAGGGTGGGGTATGAAGGCTGTCCGTCAAAGGTGAAGCGGGGTCCAAGGCAGGGAGTCGGGTGAGGTCAGAAACTCTGGCAGAAGATCAGGACAGGGTGCAGGGCAGGAACAGACTACCAACAACGTTGCTTCGCAACTTGGGACTGGGGCTGGCTGGCTTTTACCTGCCCCAAGGCATAGGGCGGCCCCGGTCCACAGGTGACTCGCCTCTCCTGGCCTGGAGGTGAGCACTCCTCCTTGGGAACTTAGTTCCCTCTGCCTCTCTGCCCTGAGCCTCTGCAGCTCAGGAGAGGCTGGAGGGTTATCGGACCCAGAGGCAACCTCAGCTTCCCCTGAGAGTGGAGCACCTGCAGGCAATGGGTCCTCCATCACCTCAGGAGCCAGAGCAGACTCAGCTGATGCCTGCACCTGAGGATCCAGCACAGGTGAGGACCCTTCAGGCTCAAGCCCCAGCCCCAGCTCAGCTGCTTCTGGAGGCGGGGAATCCTGTGCAGGCTGGGATTCCTCAGGTTCAGCTTCTGAGTCTGAATCCCAGGCCATCACACTGGCTAGACGAGGAGGAATGGTGTGAGACTATAGCTGGGGACACCCCCCCCCCGGGAAGTATCAGAGTGGGAAGGCATACCCTCCAACATTTATCCAATGAAAATAGGGACGCCCTATTCAATAATAATATTATTAATAATAATTTTACTATTTATACCATGCCCACCTGAGTTGCTCCAGTCACTCCAAGGAGCTTCCAACATCTATAAAAACATAAAAGATTAGGCATTTTAAAAAACTTCCCAATACAGAGCTGCCTTCAGATGGCTCAGAGGTCAGATAACTCTAAACCCTCCGATATTTCTCCAATGAAAATAAGAAGGATGTCATAAGGAAAAGTGGGACATTCTAGGATCAAATCAGAAACCAAGATGGCTTCTGTAAATCCGGGACTGTCCCTGGAAAACAGAGACAACTTCTGACAAGAGTGTTTAGTCATGAGTGGCTCCTGGATCAATAGAGAGCTGTGCTCAGCCAACAAGGGTTGTTGTTGTTGTTGTTGTTGTTGATGATGATGTTGTTGTTGCTCTTCTTCTTCTTCTTCTTCTTCTTCTTCTTCTTCTTCTTCTTCTTCTTCTTCTTCTTCTTCTTCTCCTTCTCCTCCTCCTCCTCCTCCTCCTCCTCCTCCTCCTTCTCCTCCTTTCTCCTCCTCCTCCTCCTCCTCCTCCTTCTACCATGAACTGGAAGCAAGATGTGGTCCAAATATCTACTTCCATCCCTTGAAATCCCATCTGGTAAACCCTCTGCAGGGCAGGTTCTAGGAGTGGGCAGAACCAGAGGTCAAACTGGATGGAGAAATCAATCTGATTCTTTGTGAAATAGGCTTTTTTTTAACCATGAAAGCCCCAGGAGTTTCTAAATGAAAGGCACCCACTCCACTAAAGGGGGGGCACTTCTTCCTCCAAACTCCCCCAAGACGAGACATCCCCCAAGACGAGACGAGGAAATGAAATTAATCTATTCACGCACACGAACATTCTTTCCCGACTCTTTTGTCTGCAGAAGGTGTACTTGTACCTGATATATTTGCTGCATTCATGCCAATCTGAGCATGAGTGAACAGAAAGCATCAGACATGTAGCCATGCTTAGTGAACATTCTCCTGCTCCACTTCACATCGCAGGTGCAAGAGGGAGCAGGTGCTCTCAGAAACACTAATCTGCCAAAAATAGACCAACACTTCCCCTTAAAGATTAAAGCTGGAAAAGCAGTCATCCTATAGCTATGCTCAACATGAACAGGAAGGTTATATAATATGAAAACCAATGCTGATATTCAGTGCTCAAGCAGTTGGAGTAAGACCATGGTTTTCCGGGAAACACATTTGATTGATATGGCCTGGTTTTTAGATCTTGCAGATATAGAATAGAAACTTGACTGTGGACTAAGCTTTTGTTGTTTAGTCGTTTAGTCGTGTCTGACTCTTTGTGACCCCATGGACCAGAGCACACCAGGCACTCCTGTCTTCCGCTGTCTCCCACAGTTTGCTCAAACTCATGTTAGTACCTTTGAGATCAGTGTCCAGCCATCTCGTCCTCTGTCGTCCCCTTCTCCTTGTGCCCTCCATCTTTCCCAACATCAGGGTCTTTTCCAGGGAGTCTTCTCTTCTCATGAGGTGGCCAAAGTCTTGGAGCCTCAGCTTCAGGATCTGTCCTTCCAGTGAGCACTCAGGGCTGATTTCCTTAAGAATGGAGAGGTTTGATCTTCTTGCAGTCCACGGGACTTTCAAGAGTCTCCTCCAGCATCATAATTCAAAAGCATCAATTCTTCGGCGATCAGCCTTCTTTATGGTCCAGCTTTCACTTCCATAGATCACTATTGGGAAAACCATATCTTTAACTATACAGACCTTTGCTGGCAAGGTGATGTCTCTGCTTTTTAGGATGCTGTCTAGGTTTGTCATTGCTTTTCTCTCAAGAAACAGGAGTCTTTTAATTTCGTGACTGCTGTCACCATCTGCAGGGATCATGGAGCCCAAGAAAGTAAAATCTCTCACTGCCTCCATTTCTTCCCCTTCTATTTGCCAGGAAGTGATGGGCCCAGTGGCCATGATCTTCGTTTTTTTGATGTTGAGCTCCAGACCTTCCATTTTGTTGCTTCCAGTTTTAAGGTGGCCATTCACAAAGCTGCAGCCTGGGAGTGCTGGAGGCCACCCCTCAGAGGGCAATGGGTTGTTTTTTGGTCTTTGGAATAAGCTTCTTCCTCTTCTTCTTCTTCTTCTTCTTCTTCTTCTTCTTCTTCTTTTTTTTTTTTTTTTTTTTTTTTTTGGTCTTTGGAATAACCATGTTAGGAGGAGGTTTTTGAAGGTTGTCAAAGGCCTAGTTGCTGCTGATTTTACTACTGGATTGTTTAAGAGGGCATGTAATTGTTGGTGTGTAAGCCAAGACATTTTTAGTCCCCTAGTCTGTCTTGTATTTCTTGTGTTGATATGGGTTTGTTATTTTTGTGGAAGTCTGCTGGGCGGCATAAACTTTGGCTTGCCAAGTTTTTATCTGGAGGTTTTGTGCTGTGTGGTGGAATAGCGGGTGGTATGCCAGGCTCAACATCCCCCCCCCGCCTCCCCCCTCTTTTCTTCCTAACCTAACACTGTATGTAGCACTAATGTCTCACAACAAATGAAACTGATCTGTAGAAAACGCAACTTGAAAAAATAGACAGTGCAGATCTTTTTTGTAAACTAAGAAATCTGTAATAGATAGATAGATAGATAGATAGATGATAGATAGATGATAGATAGATAGAGATAGATGATAGATAGATGATAGATAGATAGATAGATAGATAGATAGATGATAGATGATAGATAGATAGATAGATAGATAGATAGATAGGTGATAGATAGATGATAGATGGATAGATGATAGATAGATGATAGATAGATAGATGATAGATAGATAGATAGATAGATAGATAGATAGATAGATAGATAGGTTATTGGCAGGTTCCACATCATTTCTGCATTATAGTGCTGGAGGAGACTACTCTGCAAACAAGTAGGTGAACACCAGACCTATCTTTCTATGATAGAATTGCGGAACAGGGAGACCAACTTAAGGATAAGGGCGATACCAGAAGTGGAAGAAGGCAACTTAGCTGAGTTCTTGACTAAAGAATTTTCCAAATTTTGGAGCTTAGAGGAAAAGGACTTTAAAATTGTATCAGCCTTCAGGCTTGGAAGACTTATAAAGAAAGAGAAGCCCAGAGACTGTTTGATAATATTGAGGTCAAAGGAGGAAAGGGACAAGATTCTGGGCCTACACTACGGAAAGTCACTGGACATCTCGGACAAGCGAATTGAGATTTACAAGGACATTCCTAAACAACTGTTGGATCTTAGATCTAACTATTTGGAGCTGACAAGATTGTTAAGCAACAACTCAATCATCTTTAGGTGGGAATACCCCCAAGGATTATCTTTCACCTTTAGAGGGAAGAAGATCAAAATCAGAACATTGGAAGACAGAGATAAATTTCTGAACGCATACGGAGAGGACCTTCACAAAGGAATTGATTTACCTCCAGGGCCTGAAACACCAGAGGTACCTGCACCCTTGGATCCTGAAGATTCAGTGAATAAGGTACCACCCCTTGAAAAATAACCAGATTTATTCAGGATGTCTCTGCAACTTTTGAGTTGGAACATTAATGGTTGTAACATCCCAGAAAAAAGGAGGAAAATCTTTCATATATTAAAAAAAGAACAATTGGACATTATTTGCTTACAAGAAACACATGTGACTAGGCTCCATAGAAAGGTGTTAATAAATAAAAGACTCGGTCAAGAATTTATATCTTCGGACAGAGTAAAGAAGCGAGGGGTGGTGATATATGCAAAAGAGAGCCTGTCACCTAAGTTTCTATTCAAAGATGAACATGGAAGAATCCTAGCAATTGAGATACAACATCAAGGAGAAAAGATTTTAATATTAGGAATCTATGCACCAAACGACGGGAAATCGGAATTTTACAAGAAGTTGCATGAGACTATGCTGGACTATCTGGACTACAACAATATCATTATGATGGGAGATATGAATGGGGTCGTGTCGACTAACATGGATAAGTCACAAAACCAAAACGTTACAAAAGACGGCAGACTACCAAAGACTTTTTTTTAAATGACAGACAATATGGACTGGATTGACATTTGGAGAACCAAGAACCCCCTGGGAAGAGAGGGAACATTCTTCTCTGAAGCCCAGCTGACTTGGACAAGAATCGACCAAATATGGATAACTAGAGGTCTGGCACCCAAGGTTAGAAAAGTGGAAATCTGCCCAAAGATAATGCATTGAAGATGGACATGACACTACTGCCAACCGGTTCCTTTAGATGGAAGATGAATGACAACTTGTTTAGAGATCAGGAGATTATTAAGAAGGCCCAAAAAGCTTTGAAGGATTACTTTGAGATAAATATGAACACTACGGTGGAAAAAAGAACTATCTGGGACGCAAGCAAAGCTGTGATGAGGGGGTTCTTGATACAACAGAACGCTGTAAAGAAAAGGACACAAAATGGAAGGAAAGACAAGATCCTGCAGAAAATCAAAGAACTGGAGAAGAAATTAAGATTGAACCCGAAGTCACAGCCGATTCTGAGAGAAATTAAACTTCACCAAGCACAATATTCTAAACTGATAAACCAGGAGATAGAGTGGAAGATCAAACTAATGAAACAAAAAACTTTTGAATCGGCAAATAAATGCAGGAAACTGCTAGCTTGGCAGTTGAAGAAGAGATAAAAATTAAACACAGTCACAAATCTAGAAATTGAAGGAAGAAACATTCAGAACCCCGTGGAGATTAGAAAGTGCTTCCAGAGATATTTCACAAAATTATATACTCAAGGGCCGCAAGACGAGGCTGAGATTAAACAATTTTTGGAAAGAAATGGACTAACAAAGTTGTCACAAAAAAACAGAACAATCCTGAATACCAAAATAACACGACAAGAGATTGAACAAGCCATTAAGAACATGCAATTGGGCAAATCTCCAGGGCCAGACGGCTTGACCTCCAAGTATTATAAGACATTAAAAGACTACTTGATTCAACCAATGATGGAGGTCTGCAACAAAATTATGGAGGGGAAGAGGGCGCCGGAATCGTGGAAGGAAGCTTTCATCACATTGATACCAAAATCAGAAACTGAAAAGACACAACTCAAGAACTATCGTCCCATCTCCCTTTTAAATGTGGATTACAAAATATTTGCAGATGTCTTGGCAAGCAGATTTAAAAGAGTTTTAAACGAGGTAATCCATAAAGACCAAGCAGGCTTTCTCCCAGGTAGACATATGTTTGCTAATACAAGGAACATTATTGACATTTTGGAACTTTTGCAAACAGATATAAACACAAAAGCAGTGCTAATTTTTATAGACGCGGAGAAGGCCTTTGATAATATTTCTTGGAAATTTATGAAGGGAAATTTAAAAGAAATGGGAGTGGGACGGGGGTTTGAGAATGGGATTGACGCAATATACTCAGAACAAAAGGCCAAATTGATAGTTAACAATGTGGTTACTGAAGAGTTCAAAATTGAAAAAGGGACACGACAAGGCTGCCCGATTTCTCCTCTGTTATTTATTTCGGTTCTGGAGGTGCTCTTGAACATGATCAGAGGGGACCGGTTGGTGGAAGGGATTCAGGTCGGAGCGAAACAATACAAACTTAAAGCTTTTGCAGATGACCTAGTTTTGACCCTGCAGGAGCCAGAATCTAGTACGAAAAGAGTATTACAATTGATTCAGGACTTTGGTCGGGTGGCGGGATTTAAATTAAATAAACAGAAAACTAAGGTGTTGGGGGGAAATTTGACAGATACAGAGTCAGAACGGTTTCAGAGAGAAACAGAACTAACTGTGGTTAAAAAAGTAAAGTACCTAGGGGTAAATATAACAGCAAAAAATCTGAGTCTATTTAAGGATAACTATGAAAAATGTTGGTCTGAAATTAAGAGAGACTTGGATAGTTGGACAAAATTGAAGCTTTCTTTGTTAGGCCGAATTGCTGCTATTAAGATGAATGTATTGCCAAAAATGTTGTTTTTGTTTCAAACATTACAAATTGTGGACAAGACGGAGTGCTTCCGGAAGTGGCAGAAAGATATTTCTAAATTTGTCTGGCAGGGCAAAAAGCCCAGAATTAAGTTTAAGATACTAACTGATGCGAAAGAAAGAGGGGGCTTTGCCCTGCCAGACTTAAAGTTGTACTATGAAGCCGCAGCTTTCTGCTGGCTAAAAGACTGGCTACTTCTCGAAGACACTGACGTACTGGATTTGGAAGGTTTTAACAATGCTTTTGGTTGGCATGCATACTTATGGTACGACAAGGTTAAGATCAATAAGGCCTTTAAGAACCATATTGTTAGGAAAGCAGTATTTAATGTCTGGATAAAATACAAAGACTTACTGGAAAACAAGACTCCGAGGTGGCTTTCGCCTCTGGAAGCTAAGGCCCGAAAAAGACCCAATATGGAGGCCAAATGGCCAAAATATTGGGAGATATTAGAAAAAGATGGAGACAATTGGAAATTGCAGAGTTTGGAGAAAATGAAGGATAAAGTGCGAGACTGGTTACATTACGCTCAGATTAAAGAAGTTTTCAAAAACGATAAAAAGTTAGGGTTCCAGGTGGAGAAATCGAAGTTAGAAACAGAATTGTTAGAACCAAAGACTAAGGTATTATCTAGAATGTATAACTTGCTGTTAAAATGGAATACACAAGACGAAATGGTTAAATCGGCTATGATAAAGTGGGCACAGGACATTGGGCATAACATTATGTTTGAGGACTGGGAAAGGTTGTGGACCACTGGGCTGAACTTCACCGCATGTAATGCTCTGAAGGAAAATGTAATGAAAATGATATATAGATGGTACATGACCCCAGTTAAACTTGCCAAAATATACCATTCGTCTGATAATAAATGCTGGAAATGTAAAGAAAATGAAGGAACATTCTTTCACCTCTGGTGGACATGCCCTAAGGTGAAGGCCTTCTGGGAAATGATATATAATGAACTGAAAAAGGTATTTAAATATACCTTCACTAAGAAACCAGAGGCCTTCCTTCTGGGTATTGTCGGCCAGAAGGTGCTAAAGAAGGATCGAACATTTTTTATGTATGCAACAACGGCAGCAAGGATACTCATTGCTAAAAACTGGAAACCCAAGATCTACCCACACTGGAAGAGTGGCAGATGCAGCTGATGGACTATATGCAACTGGCCGAGATGACTGGCAGAATCCGAGACCTGGGAGAAGAGAGGATTGAGGAAGATTGGAAGAAATTTAAGATGTATTTACAAAAATATTGTAATTTGGTTGAATGTTAAGAAGGATGCTAGATTACAAAAAAAATTGGCCACCACTAAATTAGACTTGAATTTGATGATAAGTGAGATTAAAGAAAACATAAATTTTTTTGGAGAATTGCTAAATTATATTTAAATGAGTGGATATAAGATCGTAAACAAGTTGATAATTTGCTTGGAAAAACCTTTTAATGATGTAAATGGGAGCGGGAGACGCAAGGGAGTCCAGAGAAATGATGAAACTACGTTGTGTTAGAAGTAGCAGGTTCCACATCATTTCTAAGAGGTGAAGACGATGTGACAGGAGTGGAGCAGGGTTTTGGAACACGAGTTCCTGCTGAACAGGTATATAAACAGGTGGGGAAGAATTCCTGGAGAGAGAGAGGTAGGAAAACAGAGACCACTTCAGGGCCTCCTCCAGTTGGACTTCACACACACAGTGATCTGCCATCTACTGCCCTATGGGAAAGATCCTCATGGCATTTTCAATGTGTTATAATTGTATGGGGTTTTTGTCCCATTGGACCCCACCTCGGGAATTTTGCCAAAAAGTTTGCTCCCCTTCCACAATTTCAAAATGCAGTTTCTTTTCTTGTTCTGTGATAGAGAACGGATCAAATAAGAAGACTATTTTTGGTACGGCGGTAGCATTCATCAGCTGCTGTCAAGGCCAAATGAAGCCCATCATCTGCAAGGAGGTTTTTGTCTTACTTCCCTATGTGGTTGTGTCACTGTGTGCTGCTCGCTGCTGTCATAAGACAGACAGTAATAATCAGCCTCATCTTCTGCTTGAAGGCTGGAGATGGTTAAGATGGCAGAGTTAGCAGAGCTGTCAAGGGAGCCTGAGAATCTATCTGGGATCCCTGACTCCCTATGCTCATCATCATACATTAACAGTTTTGGAGCACTGTTGGGCTTCTGCTGGTACCAGGAGTTGAAATAATCCTCTACACTCTCAGTGCTTCTCACACAGGAGATTTTGACTGTATCTCCGATGGAGGCTGACAAAGAAGGTGGCTGAGTCATTGTAAACTCCGCATCGCAGCCTGGAACAAAAAAAACAGTCAGAAAAATTAAGTGGAATTGGAAGATCATTAAGAGAAGGCTGTCAGTTAGTCACACTGAGGAAAGGAAAACAGGGAAGGATTTCCATTTAGGCATTTTTTTTTAAAATGACCTACCCAAAAGGTGAGCAAGAAATATGAGGAGCATCAAAGGTCTGGCCATGGTGAGGAATTCACAGCTTGGTTGGCAAAGAGCTTTCTGGAGGGGAGAGTTGTGCCATTATCCTTTAAACCCCTCAAACTCAGGAAGTTTCCTCGTATGCAAATATCTTCAGAAATTCATTGGCTGCTACCGATAACTAATTTCCTTCCTGAGCCTCTTGGTGTGGGGAACCTGTCAGCCTCTAGATGTTGATGGACTACAATTCCCATCATCCTCAACTATTGACCCTCCTGGCAGGGGCTGATGGGTGCTGTAGTTCAGTAACATCTGGAGGGCCACAAATTCCCCACACCAAGAATAGGGATGAATGAATCTATCAGTTTAAGCTCATAACAGTTTCTCATTTTCTAGTCTGAAATTCAGTTTGTCCATTGCCACATTGGTTTGTACGTGAAGGAAAAATTGGCAGGTTCATCCTTATCTCAGTGTGCAGATTGCTATCAATATATCCATTTTTGTTTGCAATTTTGCTCAGAGAGCTAACTTTTGATGGGGAATGCATATACGGTGTGTTGTATTGTGGAATCCTGACCAGATGTTTCCTGAGCAGCATCCTGCTTCATTTGTTACAGAGGTACAGGTGGTGCTCAGACTCTGACAGTTAATTTTTATGAATGCTTGTCCAACACCTCCCCATACAGGCCAAAGGTAGACAAGACAGCATGCTTCACATACAAAATCCATCAAAAACTAGGGGTTGAGACCCTCTTGCTCTGCTCGCTAACCCCTGGCAATCATCCCACTTTAACCCCCTGGAGCTATGATCTGCAATAACCTTCTGTTGGAGACTCTTATTCAATCATCTCACAAGACTACAGTCTCAGAGTTCATCACATGAGCATTGGCCATGCTGCCTTGGGTTGATGGAATGTGGAGTCCAATAACATCCCTGTTCTGTAAGGAACTGGGCCTTTTCTACAGCAGCCCCCTCTCTCCAGAATGCTCTCCCAATAACAGTATATTTAGCCTCTTGTCATCTTGGAAGTGCCTGAAGAACTTTCCTTTTTCAGCTGACATTTCACTATTGATGCTAAATTGCTTTTCTCCTGCATGCAAGCCTAGATCTTGGTTCTTTATTGTTCTTGTTCATTTTACTTGTTCTATAAGCACTGGAAGCTTTTAAAGAAACAAAGCAAAACTAAACCAGGCCCTGTGAATACATTATGTTGGAGCCCCCATTATGTGGCAGGGTGTTAGATGAGAGTGGAAGACCACAAACTCTTCTGATGGGTTGGTCCTGAACTCACTTAAAAAAACCACAAACCGCACTGAGTTGTTGTTGAGACTTCCTGATTGAGTAGCACTTCAGCAGAATTTCTCTGCTACTTAACACTTGTCTACAACAGAAACTTAGAAGTCATCAGAGTATTTGAGACAGGGACAGAGATCCATTCTGTTATGCCAGGCAAATTCAAGCCGAACAGTGAACATTCAGAGGTTTGAAGGTTTTACCCCAGAGCAAAGCTAGCAAAGCTCTTGGATATGGAATCATTTTTTAAAAAAGTTTTCACATATGGAATTGTTCTTGACTGATTTCATTGCTCATTCATTCATTTTTTTACTTTATTTTTACTGTAAAACCCTTTGAGATAAGTTGTGGGATGTGACTCAGAAGTGGAATCAAATAAGCCAATCACTCTTATTCCCTGATAAATAATTGCAGTCCCAGTGTCCCCACGGAAGGGACGGAAAATTTATTTCTGGAATGTTGCACTCTACACTCTAAAATTTAATGCTTGTAGGTCTAACTTTCCAAGTCTCACATCTGTTGCTCTGCAGGACTCTCTCCTAGCTATAGCAGGGAGAAGCCTGGGATTGATAGATGTGGTTGCTAAAGCAATAATAATAATAAAAAAATCAAGGCTCCTTGTGCTCCTCTCCCCCTTTCTTCCTACCCAGGACGGCCCTGCCCTCTGCTTTCACATCAGAGATGGCATATCATGCAGAGCTATATTCTTGTTATTTAAAAAGTGCACCTAGACATTCTGTTGTTGCACCCATAACCTAGGTTTAAGATGCTATTTAGCTCCTAGCTTTCATATCTCAGTTTCTAACACTGCTGTTGATAGACTTTGAAACGATGGTCACCTACTAACATCAGTGCAGCTGCACACAAACTCTTTCTAGCCCCAACAGCCTCTTCCAACACATATACCAGATCGACTTTCTTCCATGACCATTTCAAGTCTGCACCTATGCTGCCACTTTCAGGTTCAATGAAACTCTTGAGTGGTTCATGTTACTTTCTCTTTGCATAAAGAGCAAATGCCTTTTTGTCTCAGTTCCCCATCAGATTGTATCACTGTGGAACTTGCTACCAGTTCTGTCCCAGGCACCACAATAATAAACAGCCTCATCTTCAGGCTGGGTGTTGGAGATGGTTAAAGAGCCAGTGTTCCCAGATTCAGAGCCAGTGAACCGATCTGGGATCCCTTCTCCCCTGGTGCTGGTACCAGCAAACACAAAGCGAGGAGCCTGTCCAGGTTTCTGTTGATACCAGCCAAAGCTATACCAGCTACCACTACTTCTCGAGCAGGAGAGTTTCAGAGTTTGGCCCAGGGACACAGACTCCGAGGCTGGCTGAGTTACAGACTGTGAAATGACACCTTTGAAAAAATAAAAATATATGCATCATCAGAAAAACATTGTGTTTCTATGATAAATTACACGAAAAATAGGTTTGTTGCTCAACCCATTATTCTTGCACAGGACAACCTGATCCCATTAACCACCCAGAAACAGACCTGAGCAGTAACTGAGAAGGGTGAAGAGAAGAAGGAGCCAAGCCATGGTGAAGTCAAAGGAGGGGGGAATCCCAAAGACAAACAGCTCTTCAATCTAGCTGCACCTTCCTCCTCCTCCTCCTCTCTTAAATCCCCTGGAAATTAGGAAAGATCTCTCATGCAAATAGGTCCACATCCATTGGCTTGGGCAGAGGCATCGTGCTTAGTGGCAAAGGGAGTGATTTGCATAAGGAAGGTCCAATCCATGGTATGCCAGTTAAAAAGGAAATGATCAAGTAACAGATTATATGAAAGTCCAAGACATGCTGTCATGAGCATCAGAATACTGGACTGGGATTGCTGCTTATTGAACTTTCATCCTGATTTGTCTGCAAGAAAATTGAACCAAGTCAACTGTTTATTCAGCCTCCATGCACACCTGTTTGCAGGGAGGGAAAATGGTGTTGCATCTAGGAAATGTCACTCTACACTTTCCATTTCCCTCTCACTTTCCTTGACACAAAAGTCTGCATCTTTGAATGGTGATCATGTTTCTGGCCTGTTTTGTGAAGGATCAAGAAATACGTGAGCATGAGAGGTAGAATTCTCTGACTTTTGCGTGGATAGAAAGTGGCCTAGTGTACAATGATCAGAGTCTCACATCTGTTGCTCTGCAGGACTCTCTCCTAGCTATCGATGAGAGATTTCTGGCTTTCAGAAAACAAAGCACACATATCCTCCAACATTCATCAGATGAAAATAGTAATATTTCTCACCCCCCCGGACCCTTCTTGACACCCCATTTTTTGTTGTCCCCCCACAGAGAATTTCCTATCAGAAGAATGGCGAGTGGCACCATCACTGCACCAACCTGACACAAGACACATGCTCTCCATGGTCCTGAGAAAACCCCGTAATATTGATTTTATTATATTTTACTATTTGATGGATTTGCAAAAATAAAAACCCACCAATAAATGAATTTTAGAGAGGGGCAAGATTAGAGGCGGATGCAAAATATTAAAATAAAAATAAAAATATAGACTCCTTGTGCTTGGTGCCACCTTTCTTCCTGCCCAGGGTGCCCCTGCCCTCTGCTTGCACTTCAGAGGTGGCACATCACAGAGAGTGGGGCCTCGGTAGCAGCAGCCATGCCATCCTCCTCCTCCTCCTTCTTGATCCAGCAGTCCAGACACACAGACAATGAAACATCCAGCTGTTTGGGGACCTCAGCTCCCATCAGGTCCAGTCAGCACAGCTCATTGTCAGGGATGGTGGGAGCTGCAGCCCTATAGCATCCATAGGGAAAGATGTGGGTTATCCCTGCCCTAGACAAACTTTCTTTGCCAAAGGCAGTCCATCCATGCATCAGCCTTACAGCAGACATGGTCTTGGGCTGCATTCAGCTTCAGCCTTTTCATTTCAAGGGGTCTTCTCTGAGCAGAACCCGTTACACATGTCTAAACATGCTCAGAGTGTCAGCTAATATTCTTGGGTAGAGAAAGTTATTTTGGGGCCCTTCAGCTCTGTACATGAGTGAGTTGCAGTGGAAAAGCGCCTATGCATAGCCAACATTTTCCTGCCCTGCCCCAGGTGCAGCAGCGGCAGGAGGTCTGTGTTGTCATCCTATCCTGCCAAACACAGAGAAGATGCATCAACATCTCCCCTTAAAGGTGAGAGCTGGGACAGCAGGTATCACACACAGTCAAGAAGATTTGACCTACAACTGTGACTGAACACTCAGAAATGGAAACAATTAGCAAGGCAAATATTCAGATTCATAACATTGTGAAGTATCCATTGCTAACCCCACTGCAAAGTAGAGAGAACCCTAATAATGGAGACTTGGCCACGAGCTTCAGCTTAAATATCTGGATTTGCAGCCATAACCTGAGCAGATAACTGTTTTTGACAGGCACTTTATGCCTGCACAAGCCAAGCTGAGCCCATTAAACCTCTGTAACCAGACCTGAGCAATAACTGAGAAACACAAAGAGAACAAGGATCCAGGCCATGGGGAAAGTTAAAAGTAGGGTGAGCCTGAGAGGCAAACAGCTCTCTGATCTAGCTTCACCTTCCTTCTGCTTTCTTAATTAACTGGGAAATGAGGCATTTTCTATCGTATTTAAATGTTTGGATTGGAAGTAAAAAACTGAGTGCACAAGAGCAGTGCCCATGTCCCTGGGGCAGATGTACAAGCTTCCTCTGGCAAGTCTGCACAGCTCCTTTCGGAGGACTGGATTTGCAGTTTCAAGAAAGGTTTTGCTTCCCACCTGAATGAATCCCTTCTCCCCAGCTGGAAAGATCATAAACCATAAAGCCAAAACTGCCCTAGTTTTCTGTTAGTACCCTTAAAAGCTGTCCCGGTGTCCACTCATAGAGAGGGAGAAGGCCTGAATGGTTTGGGCTTGGTTGCTCCCAGTGTACTCCCAATCAGCACAGTGATAAACCGCCTCATCTTCAGCCTGGATGTTGGAGATCGTCAAATAGCCCATGTTGCCAGAGGTAGAGCCAGTGAACCAATCTGAGATCTCTGTTCTCCAGCTAGATCCATAGCACAGAAAAAGAGGAGCCTCTCCAGGTCTCTGCTGAAGCCAGTGAAATTCATCCCACTTACTGCCACCATTTATAGAGCAGGAGAGTTTAGCTGTTTGGCCCAAGGAGACAGACTCAGAGGCAGGTTGAGTCAAGGCTGGCTGGGAACTGACACCTTGTCATCAAGAAAAACAGGGGAAAGCATGAATTGGAGACATTCTGCATGGACTCAGATATCACAGAGGCACTCAGTCTCCATGACAAGCACAGTGTGTGACTTGGAAAACCCAGCCAGATGGGCAGGGTATAAATAATAAAATCATTATAGTGGAAATAGGCTTCTGGAGTGAGTCCTCTGTACCCTTACCTGAGCAGAAGCTGAGAAGTGCCAGGAAAAACAGAGGCCGTGCCATGGTGAACTCTCCAAAAGGGTTAGCTTCCTTTGGGAAAGATATCAAGATGGGATCTTCTTCCTCCTTTCTAAACCCCCCTATAAATACCAAAGGGGTTCTTCATGCAAATTGGTTCTACAGTGATTGGCTCTGCAGGAACTTATTTAACTCCTTGTCCAAAGCCAATGTTCTAAGGAGACATTTGCACAAGAGTGATGGGGGCAGAATTCAAAACTCCCATTATTCAAGGCTTGTTCTGCAACAAGAAATTTTGTTAGCGTGAACAGTTTCTGACATCTGGGCACAGTGCTGTGCCTCAGATTTCAGAATAAATCTGCAGAGTGGAAGGAAAGGAGGACCTTTTCCTGCCTCCCCACTTCCAGCGACTCTCTGAAGACTGGAGAAGAGACCCTTTAGTGGGGAAGTATTGCTTTGTTTTTTGCAGTCTTCAGATGAGGACTAGACCATGTGAAAAAAGGATTTAAGATTTTAGCTGCAGTTCATTCATTTTCAGCTTTGTATTCTTCTTATAAAAAAGTGCGCCTGGACATTCCATTGTTGCGCCCTCAACCAAAGTTTAAAGTGCCCTTTAGCTCCCAGCTTTCATATCTCAGAGCTCCAGACCAGAAGGTGCTCTGGCAGGACCTTGCTAATGTCTCAGTTTCATTGAGAAAAATTGTGGGAGAGTATGTAGCATTTGTTGAGGAATATGTGTAAGGCTCTTCTTTCTCACCATAAACACCAAACACCAAACACTTTTTTAAAAGGAGAGCCTTGGGAGGTGTGGTGAATTTTCTGAAGATGTGAAAGACCTGATTTCAAAATATTACAAACAAGAAACACACACACACATGCATCTAAGCTTCTCATGGAAACAACCGTAGACTGCCCTCTTCCTTCCCAGGCTTTGCAGATTCACAAAACTTTCCAAAGCATGAGACAAAAGTGAATCAGTTGGGACAATGTTTGAGAACATGAGTCCAAGATGAAGAAAGTATATAAACAGGTTAAGAAGAATTCCTGGAGAGAGATAGCTCAGTTGGTAGAGCATGAGACTCTGAATCTCAGAGTTGACGCTTCAAGCCCCATATTGGGCAAAAGATTCCTACATAGCAGGGGGTTGGACTAGATGACCCTCATGGTTCCTTCCAACACTTCTAGGAAAGCTCTGGACCTGTTCCAACTGGACGTCATCACCAACTGCCCTAGGGGAAGGATCCTGATGACTTTTTCATATGCATCCCCCCTCAGGAATTTTGCTGCCCTTCAATGTATTTTGAATGCAGTTTCTGTTCTCATTTGCTAATGGAGAATGGCTCAAAAAATAAGACTTCTTGGAACAGCATCAGCTACACTCAAGGCCAGATGAAGCCCTTTAAAGCCCTAACATTCCTATGTGGTTGTGTCACTGTGTGCTGCTCACTGCTGTCATCCGACAGACAGTAATAAACAGCCTTCTCTTCTACTTCAAGAAAGGAAATGGTTCAGGTAGCAGAGTTAGCAGGTTGGCACGTTCATACTCAAAAAGCTCTTGAATCATTCACGTTACCTACTCTAGGGAGGAAGAGTGAAGGATTTTGTCTCAGTTCCCCATCAGAATGTATCACTGTGGAACTTGCTACTACCAGTGAACTCCCAGGCACCACAGAAATAAACTGCCTCATCTTCAGTCTGGATGTTGGAGATGGTTAAAGAGCCACTGTTCCCAGAGGCTGAACCTGTGAACCGATCTGGGATTCCTTCTCCCCTGGTGCTGGAGCCATACCACACAAAGCGAGGAGCCTGTCCAGGTTTCTGTTGATACCAGCCAAAGCTGCCCCAGCTACCACTACTTCTAGAGCAGGAGATCTTCACATTTTGGCCCAGGGACACAGACTTCGAGGCTGGCTGAGTTACAGTCTGTGAAATGACACCTTTGAAAAAAGAAAAAGAAAAAAGACTATGCATCATTTTCTGTGTTTATAACCAGAAAAGCATTGTGTTTCTATGCTAAATTACACAAGGTGGATGGGTTTGTTGCTTGACCCATTATCTCAGCACAAGCCGACCTGATCCCATTAACCACCCAGAACCAGACCTGAGCAGTAGCTGAAAACTGCGAAGAGAAGGAGCCAAGCCATGGTGAAGTCAAAGGAAGGGAGAGTCCCAGAGACAAACAGCTCCTCAATCTAGCTGCACCTTCAACCTCCTCCTCTCTCTTAAATCCCCAGAAATGAGAAATAATAACTCATGCAAATAGGTCTGCATCAATTGGCTTTGTTAAAGGCATCATGCGGAAATGTGATGAATGTCTGACAAATGACCACAGAAAATATTTGCCTGAAGGTGGTGGTGCAAAATAAGGATATAATTTATTTCCCTTGTGAAGGGCAGGGGTGAGGAACCTCAGGACTCAGGGCCAAATGTCTGGCTGTCCCCCTGGTCCTTGGCTTTTCCCAGGACATGCTCCCTTTCCCAAGGACACGCCTCTCACTGACATGGCTCTGTGCCCTCCTCCATTGCTTTGGTCTGCCTAGACTGCATCCATGAATGGTGATTCTGTTTCTGGCCTGCCTGGGCAGAGGATGGAGAGACATGTGCATCTGACTTTGGCATGGATGGAAAGTGGTCTAGTGGGCAATGATAAGAGTCTCACATCAATTGCTCTGTCCACCCCCTTTTGGACTCCTGTATGTTTACCACTTTTAAGTGGCCCCTGAAATAGGGAATGTGGCCCTTGTGCTGAATACCTTTTCCCCCAGCCCTGGTCTGGAGGGACGATGCGTGTGTTCCATTTATGTCCTGAAGTTGCACAGGAAAACCTGAAGGCAAATATATTTTCGTTCTCCAGGCTGCTCCTTGCGCTGCAGCAAAAGTGGGGAGCCAGAATTGCCAAAGCAGCCAGAGGGATGGGCCAGTACAGCATCCCTTGTTAACCCCCTGACTCACAAGGGAGAGATGGATTAACACCAGTTTCATGTGTTCTCAAAACCATCTCCATCTGTGTGTAGATTTTGAGAGACAATTTCATAAAATCAGCCCAGTTTAGCAAAATGAACATACAGTAGTAACACCACCTTCCAGGCCTATCCAAACATCTCTCTGTACTCCACCAAAGAGAGCAAAGGGCAGCATAAAATTTAAAGGAGATATTCCTGGCAGGAAAAAGCACTTTGAGAGTGTTCAGAACAGGGCTTATTTGAGGTGTAGTAGCCTGGGAAGGGGGCTTGATTTGAGGAGAGTCCTGAGGGCCAGAGAGACAGGCCAGGAGGGCCACATCTTGCCCATGAGCTTGAGGTTTGTCACCCGTCCTACAGATAGAGAAAGAAGGGCTGAAGCCATTAAACACGAATGATCAGGTCCTAAATCTGGCAGAGGAATACAAAGCCAGAACCAGACCCCATTCAAGACGACTGCTTAGCTCAGTCGTCACCTGAGTGTATTATAAGGCAGATCAAGTTGTGTGCAGGCACTGGAGTTCCACGCATGAGGAACACCCAGATAAAATGCTCATCTGCGTAACTTTTCACTGCAGGTTCAAATCTGTCAAATGTAGAGAAACTGATCCAACATCTCCCCCTGGTGTCTAAAGCTCTGATCATCCCAAAGGATGTACATAATATTGTACAGTAGAATATTCACTTTTTTAAAAGATCAGATTTACCAGAGCAGAACTGACTATTTCCTTTTAAGCAATCTTCTTGCCAAGGATGCAGTCTTCAGTCCAACACAGGGCACCTCTTTGTTCATTGCAGGCTGGAGTTGCCTCTCCTTTTGCTCTACAATGTGCATCAACAAATATCCTGCCTCACATCTTTCAAATGGCTTTGCAAAGTGCTCCTCAGGATTTGGAGATGATTACGAATGGGTATCGCCTGAATATCTGAGACCTTGTCAACAGTTCTATTTTGGGATCTGGGTGTGTCTGGGGCAGAGGTTTTCAACCTTTTTGAATCAATGGCTCCCTTGACCTATTAGATCCATTCTGCGGCACCCCTGTGGGGCTCAGGAGCTCAGTTAGGTCACCCCTTGCCTCCAGAGTCGGCAGCCCCTCACCCCTTTTCAAGTCCCCTCCCTTGTGGAGTTTTCCCTCAGCCTCCTCTCCTCTCTCCTCTTCATGGGAGTCATCTGGGCAGCCACTGGTCTCTGAGCTGCCCCCACCCCACCCCAGAAAGAGTTGCCTTCTCACACTGCCCCACAGGGTCCTGGGAAGCACCCCCTGGCCAGCCCCAGAGGCACCATTCGCCTGGGGACCTTGTAGCCAGGGCAGCTGCAACAGCTGTGCAAGCCTCCGGGAAGGAGAAACGTGAGAGGACATCAGAGGAGGGAGGGAAGGGAAGAGGGAAGGTGCCCGTGTTGCCTGCGGCATCCATGACCATCGTTCAAGGCACCCCAGGGTACCACGGCACAGTGGTTAAAAACCACTGGTGTTGGGGAATCGTGCTTCCAGAAAGGGGGAGACAGCCAGAACCACCACTGACATCTGTCTGTATACAGTGGTACCTCAGGTTAAGAACTTAATTCGTTCTGGAGGTCTGTTCTTAACCTGAGGTACCACTTTAGCTAATGGGGCCTCGTGCTGCTGCCGTGCCACCGCTGTGCAATTTCTGTTCTCATCCTGAAGCAAAGTTCTTAACCTGAGGTATTATTTCTCGGTTAGTGGAGTCTGTAACCTGAAGTGTCTGTAACCTGAAGCGTCTGTAGCCTGAGGTTCCACTGTATATGTATGGATGTGAGTGGCACTGTGGTCTAACCCACTGAGCTCAGTGGCGGAGGAAGCGGGGTGCAGGGTGTGCAATTTGTCCTGGGTGTCATCACTAAGGTGGGGGTGACAAAAGGAGCTTTGTTTTTTTTAAAGGCTCACCATACTGTTTAGGATTGATTTGGTGGCTTAGGCGCCTGCAGGTTCGGCTCTTCCTGAAACAGCAGCATGGGACTTGCCTCTGCCTACTGCCTCTCCCTCAGCCCCCCTACACCTGAGGGGGGGGGCGGCAGAGAGGCTGCAAGCTTCGGAGAGGCTTGCCCCACCCCTGGCCGCAGGACACACCCCCATACCAGGCACCTGAGCGACAAACTATGCTGCTGACTGAACCTCTGGGGCTTGCTGATCACAAGGTCGGTGGTTCGAATCCATGTGATGGGATGAGCTCCCACTGCTTTGTCCCAGCTCCTGCCAACCTAGAAGGGTGTGCCTGATATGGGAGGGGGCTTCTCCCTACAAAACGTACTCATGTGAAGTTATGCTCTTAAGTGATTCAGGCTTCTCTATAGTAAGAAAGAGGAGTGACAGGTTTTTGTCTCAGTTCCCCATTAGATTTCACCACTGTGGAACCTCACGCTGCTCTCATAGTTACAGCAGTGATAAACTGCCTCATCTTCAGCCTGGATGTTGGAGATAGTTAAGTATCCCATATTCCCAGACTCTGAGCCAGTGAAGCGATCTGGGACCCCTTCTCCCCGGGTGCTGGAGCCATACCACAGAAAACGAGGTGCCTGTCCAGGTTTCTGCTGATACCAGTGAAAGTAATCCCAGCTACTGCCACCATTTCTGGTGCAGGAGAGTTTAATAGTTTGTCCCAGAGACACAGACTGGGAGACTGGCTGAGTCAGTGTTGGCTGTGAATGGACACCTTTACAAAAAGAAAAAACACAGAAGTCATGACGAGTACATTTTCTATGCTTTCAAATATCACAGGTGCATGATGTTCCTATGATAGTTAAATCATGGAAATAGCTATGACATTGTCTTATGTCAACTGAATCTTCTGTGCCCTTACCTGAGAAATAGCTGAGAAGTGCCAGGAAAAGCAGGGGCCAGGCCATGGTCAGCTCTCTGAAGGAATGTGACTATCGTTCAGAGGGAGATTTAGATGGGATCCTCTTTCTCCTTTCTGGATTCCCCAAGAAATACCAAACAAATCCTTCATGCAAATTAGTTCTGTGCTGATTGGTTCAGCAAGAACTTCTTTGTTTAGCTGCTTGTGTGTGAAGCGAATGAAGAAAGGACATATTTTCATAATTTTTCTGTGGGCGGTCCTCACTTTGGCCAAGATACAAAGGAGAAGGGCTATGGTGACATCAGGACAGGAGTTTGGGGCAGTTTGGTGTGTCCTTCTGAGCTGCCTCCTGCTTCATTGGCTCTGCAGCTGCTGGCGATGCTCACACTCTCCGTGACAGTTAAATTCTATGAAATGTGGGGAAGGTGGTCCAACTTCTCTCCCTACAGAAGAGGCAGAAAATGTCATGTTCTAAAGCATTTCTAAAAAACCAGTTAAATGCAGTTGTAGTGCAGCCGTGTTTGAGAAGATGAGTCCCAGATGAAGAAAGTATATAAAAAGGAGGGGAAGGATAAACGGGGAGAGATAGCTTAGTTGGTAGAGCATCAGACTCTGAATCTGAGAGTTGACGCTTCAAACCCCATATTGGGCAAAAGATTCCTGCATAGCAGGGGGTTGGACTAGATGACCCTCATGGTCCCTTCCAACTCTTCCAGGAAAGCTCTGGGCCTGTTCCAACTGGACTTCATCACCAACTGCCCTAGGGGAAGGATCCTGATGACTTTCTCATATGCATCCCCCCTCAGGAATTTTGCTGCCCTTCAATGTATTTTGAATGCAGTTTCTGTTCTCATTCGCTAATGGAGAATGGCTCAAAAATAAGACTTCTTGGCACAGCAACAGCTACACCCAAGGCCAGATGAAGCCCTATAAAAACCTAACATTCCTATGTGGTTGTGTCACTGTGTGCTGCTCACTGCTGTCATCAGAAAGACAGTAATAAACAGCTTTCTCTTCTGCTTCAAGGTAGGAAATGGTTCAGGTGGCAGAGTTAGCAGGGTGTCACTTTCCTGCTCAAAAAAGTTTCTGGCCTGAGATACGTGAGCATGCGAGGTAGAATTCACTGACTTTTGCATGAAAGTGGCCTAGTGTACAATGATCAGAGTCTCACATCTGTTGCTCTGCAGGACTCTCTCCTAGCTATGGCAGAGAGAATTCTGAAATTGAATGTGGGGCTTTCAGAAAAGAAAGCCCAAAGCACACATATCCTCCAACATTCCTCATAGGAAAATAGTGACATTTCTCATGTGCCCCCCCCCCGAGCCTTCTCAACACCCCATTTTTTGTTCTGCCCCCACGGAGAATCTTCTGTCAGAAGAAGTGTGTGTGGCACCATCACTGCACCAATGGGACACAACACACACACTCTCCACAGTCCTGAAAAAAAAACATGTAATATTGATTTTATTACATTTTATGATTTGGTAGATTTGCAAAAATAAAAACACATATCAATAAATGAATTTTAGAAAGGGACAAGATTAGATTCAAAAGCATTTATATTAAAAAAAATATATATCAAGACTCCTTGCGCTCGGCTCCCCCTTTCTTCCTGCCCAGAGGTGGCACATCACACAGAGCAGGGCCTCGGTAGCAGCAGCCATGCCATCCTCCTCCTCCTCCTCCTCCTCCTCCTCCTCTTCCTCCTCCTTGATCCAGCAGTCCAGACACACAGACAATGAAACATCCAGCTGTTTGGGGACCTCACCTCACATCAGGCCCAGCCAGTGCATCTCATTGTTAGGGAGGGCGGGAGATGCAGCCCCATAGCATCTATAAGGAAATATGTGGGTTATCCCTGCCCTAGATAAACTTTCTTGGCCCAAGGCAGTCCATCCAGGCATCAGCCTGACAGCAAACATGGTCTTGGCCTATATTCAGCTTCATTTCAATGGGTCTTCTCTGAGTAGAACCTGTTACACACAACTTGCCTAAGTGTGCTCAGAGTGTCAGCTAATATTCTTGGGTAGAGAAAGTTATTTTGGGGCCCTTGAGCTCTAGACATGAGTGAGTTGCAGTGAAAAAGCAACTATGCATAGCCAACATTTTCCTGCCCTGCCCCAGGTGCAGCAGGGGCAGGAGGTCTGTGTTGTCATCCTATTCTGCTAAATGTCAAGAAGATGCATCAACATCTCCCCTTAAAGGCGAGAGTTGGGATCACACACCGTCAAGAAGTATGACCTACAACTGTGATCAAACACTCAGAAATGGAAACAATTAGCAAGGCAAATATTCAGATTCATAACATTGTGAAGTATCCATTGCTAACCCCCCTGCAAAGTACAGAGAACCCTAATGATGGATACTTTGGCCAGGAGCTTCAGTTTAAAAAAAAAGCACAGAAATCATGCACAGAAATCATGCCTTGAGTACATTTTCTATGCTTTCAGATATCACAGATGTATGATGTTCCTATGATAGGTAAATCGTGGAAATAGCTTTGACATAGTCTTATGTCAACTGAATCTTCCCTACCCTTACCTGAGAAATAGCTGAGAAGTGCCAGGAAAAACAGGGGCCAGGCCATGGTCAGCTCTCTGAAGGAGTGTGACTTTCGTTCAGAGGGAGATTTAGTTGGGATCCTCTTTCTCCTTTCTGGATTCTCCAAGAAATACCAAACAAATCCTTCATGCAAATTAGTTCTGTGCTGATTGGTTCAGCAAGAACTTCTTTGTTTAGCTGCTAGTGTGTGAAGCCAATGAATAAAGGACATATTTTCATAATGGTGCTGTGGGAGGTCTGCATTTTGGCCAAGATACAAAGGAGAAGTGCTATGGTGACATCAGGACAGGAGTTTTGGGCAGATGCCCATTGGGCAACATAGCAGAATGAGCTGGAAGGGGTCTCAAATGCAACACAACTGGCTTCTCACATTGGGAAGGGATGTTAAACATAATACCATAGAAAGAGACCCCTCTTCACCAGGGACTCCTGGGGAGAATCTGAAGGGCCAAATGCAGAGAACTGAGAGGCAGTATTGGTCCTTGGTCTTTAGGTTTTCCACCCCCAAAAGATGGGAATCTGTAGTAACTTTTCCTAATATAGTATGAGAACCAACTTCTGTAGGCTACATTCTGTCCAATGCAGATCTTATTCTTGGAAATAATATACATAGAAACAATCACACAGAAACACAACTTGAGGAAACAATACAATAATTTGCTCTTCCTCCCCCAAATATGAGAATTCACAGCTGTTTCCAAGGCTAGGGTAGATGCTTATTTCATGGGAGCAAATTGGAAATGAATCTGTATCAGGTGCACTCAAAGAGATTGTTGTGTGTTTGATCTTGATGGATGAATGAGGCCATGGAAGCGGGGCAAGGATCCTGACCCTAAAGGGACTAAACATACATGTGTGTGAATGTGGTGCTAAGAGTGTGACATTTTGATCAAATTTAGGAAACTTGGTCCAGCCTCCCTCTCCACAGGTCAAAGCTTGGAGAAC
Organism: Podarcis erhardii; assembly: GCF_964252035.2. Classification (NCBI taxonomy): domain Eukaryota; kingdom Metazoa; phylum Chordata; class Lepidosauria; order Squamata; family Lacertidae; genus Podarcis; species Podarcis erhardii. The sequence continues at coordinate 28,164,074 of NC_138505.1, read as the reverse complement.
TGGAAGATCAACAACTGTGATTACCAATGTTTTACTTACAAAGTTTTGGGAAAACCCCAAACCTGAAAACATACCCATTAATCCTAGCTGAAATTACTATTGAATCTCAGATTTTCTTCCTACCTATAATTACAGCAAAGTTCATCTAAAGGAACCCCATTCTGCCGTCTTTGGGTCATTTTGCTTTTTGCTGATATCTGTTGGCACAACCCACCGCCTTTTCCTTAGGCTGCACATGATAGGTGAGGGGCTTGCCAGTACAATTTCGCTTTGCCCAAGACTGCCAGTCAATAATTGTGGAATCCATTCATGGGTGGAGATCATTTCCTTAATAGCATCAGTGTGACTAAATAAGCTGATATCATCACACATTTCTTTCGAAAACAAAGAACACTCAATTATGACGAATGATATTTTTTGGGTGCTTCTGATTTCTCACAGGAAGAGCAAAGGTTTTTGTCTCAGTTCCCCATCTGGCAGTATCACGGTGATACTTCAACCCAACAGTGCTCTCCCGGGCACCACAGTAATAAACTGCCTCATCTTCAGCCTGGGTGTTGGAGAGGGTTAAATGGTAATTGTTCCCAGTGGAAGACGCAGTGAACCGATCTGGGATCCCTTCTCCCCTGCTGCTCCCAAAGAACACCAAGCGAGGAGCCTGTCCGGGTTTCTGCTGATGCCACTGAAAGTAGTGCCAGTTCCCACCATGACTGGCTGTGCAAGACAGTTTAGCTGTTTGGCCGAGGGTCACAGCTGAAGAAGCAGGCTGGGTCACTGTTGGTTGTGAAGTGACACCTGTACAAAGAAACAGGAAATAAATCATGAATTTGTTAAGTTACAAAAAATAGCACAAAAGCATTATGTTCCTATGATGAGTACATAGTGAAAAGAGATTCGATCTTGGTCTGTGTCCATTGATTTAGTTACAGGTAGGTAGCTGTGTTGGTCTGCCATAGTCGAAACAAAATAAAAAAATTCCTTCAGTGGCACTGTAGAGACCAACTAAGTTTGTTATTGGTATGAGCTTTCATGTGCATGTGAAGAAGTGTGCATGCACATGAGAGCTCATACCAATAACAAACTTAGTTGGTCTCTAAGGTGCTACTGGAAGGGATTTTTTTATTTAGTGTTCATTGAGTCTTCCATACTTCTATTCATTTATTCATTAAAAAATATATATTCCTCTGTCTCATGAAAAATATATCAGAGTGGTTTACAACAATATAAAAACAATAAAATCATGAAAAGTTAAAGACATGTTAAAAGCAAAAAGAAATTAAAAACAAGCATCCATAGACAATTGTGGGGGATTTACTTGAGCAGAAGCTGAGAAGTGCCAGGAAGAACAGAGGCCAGGCCATGGTGAGTTCTCTAAAGGAGTCCGGCTTCCCTTCCGAAAGAGATATAGATGGGATCCCCTTCATCCTCCTTGAAGTCCCCCAGAAATACCAAATGACTCCTTCATGCAAATTGGCTCTGTGCTCATTGGTTCTGCAAGAACTTCTTTATCTCCTTGCATTTGCATAGAGGTGCAGAAAGACAGATATACAGAGCTTTTCACTTTCAAAATTCCAGAAAAGTTTGACCGGTGTGGGCTAAAAAGCATTGGTTTGGGGGGGGCAGGTGACCAGGTGGTATTTGACATGATATCACTTCACTGTTTGCATCCCTGTCTCCAAATAAGTTAATGTCATCACAGATTCTTGCCCAAAACAGACAATACACATAAAGGCTCCAAGAAACCCTTGAATGATTTCGCCTGCCTCACCCTAAAGAGGAAAGGAGAAGGTTTTTGTCTCACTTCTCGCTCAGATTGTACCACTGTGGAACCCTTGAATGATGCTGTGCTCCCAGTCACAACAGTAATAGACAGCCTCATCTTCAGCCTGGATGTTGGAGATCATCAAATAGCCCATGTTGCCAGAGATGGAGCAAGTGAAGCGATCAAAGATGCCTGTTCTCCGGCTAGATCCATAGCACAGAAAAAGAGGACCCTCTCCAGGTCTCTGCTGAAACCAGTGAAATCCATCCCATTTACTGCCACCGTTTCTAGAGCAGGAAAGTTTAGCTGTTTGGCCCAAGGAGACAGACTCAGAGGCAGGTTGAGTCAAGGTTGGCTGTGAACTGACACCTTGAAAAACACACACAAAGAAAGATGCCCCTTGAGAATCATAGAATCCTACAATTGTAGAGGTGGAACACCCCCAGGGGCCATCTAGTCCAACCCCCTTCAATGCAGAAATCTCAGCTGAAGCTTCCAGGACACATGACCATCCAACCTGTGCTTAAAGCCCTCCAAGGAAGGAGTGTCTACAACTTCTAGAGTCCTACCCTCCAGAGCAGGAGAAAACAAGCTTGTTCTCTCTTCCATGTGATAGCCTTTGGGATATTTGAAGATGCCTATCATATCTCCCCACAAGTCTCCTCTTTTCCAGGCTAGACATACCCAGCTCCTTCAAGTGTTCCTCATAAGGCTTGGTTTCCAGGCCCTTGGTCATGTTGGTTGAGAAGTGACTGAGGACAAATGGGCTTTCCACGCTTTTTAGCTCTTTAGTTCAAAAGCTCCTCTTACAGCAACAAAATTAGGCCCCAGAGTGCTAGTTCATTCTCAGCTCTGGGGAGGAAAAGGGAAGGTTTTTGTCTCAGTTCCCCATCAGATTGTATCATGGTGGAGCTTGTTACTCCCAGTGTACTCCCAATCAGCACAGTGATAAAATGCCTCATCTTCAGCCTGGATGTTGGAGATGGTCAAATAGCCCATGTTGCCAGAGGTAGAGCCAGTGAACCAATCTGAGATCCCTGTTCTCCAGCTAGATCCATAGCACAGAAAAAGAGGAGCCTCTCCAGGTCTCTGCTGAAGCCAGTGAAATTCATTCCACTTACTGCCACCATTTCTTGAGCAGGAGAGTTTAGCTTTTTGGCCCAAAGAGACAGACTCAGAGGCAGGTTGAGTCAAGGCTGGCTGTGAACTGACACCTTGTCATCAAGAAAGAGGGCAGAAAGCATGAGTTGGAGACATTCTGCATGTTCTCAGATATCACAGAGGTACTCAGTCTCCATGACAAGCACAGAGTGTTACTGGGGCAACCCAGACAGATGGACAGAGTATAAATAATAAAATTATTATAGTGGAAATACGCTTCTGGAGTGAGTCCTCCATACCCTTACCTAAGCAGAAGCTGAGAAGTGCCAGGAAAAACAGAGGCTGTGCCATGGTGAACTCTCCAAAAGGGTGTGGCTTCCTTTGGGAAAGAGATCAAGATGGGATCTTCTTCCTCCTTTCTAAACCCCCCTATAAATACCAAAGGGGTTCTTCATGCAAATTGGTTCTACAGTGACTGGCTCTGCAGGAAGTTATTTGACTCCTTGTCCAAAGCCAATGTTCTAAGGAGACATTTGCACAAGAGTGATGGGGACAGAATTCAAAACTCCCATTATTCAAGGCTTGTTCTCCAACAAGAAATTTCAATAGCATGAACAGTTTCTGACATCTGGGCACAGTGCTGCGCCTCAGATTTCAGAATAAAACTGCAGAGTGGAAGGAAAGGAGGACCTTTTCTGCCTCCTCACTTCCAGCCACTCTCTGAAGACTGGAGAAGAGACCCTTTAGTGGGGAAGCATGGCTTTGTTTTTTGCAGTCTTCAGATGAGGACTAGACCATGTGAAAAAAAGGATATAAGATTTTAGCTGCAGTTCATTCATTTTCAGCTTTGTATTCTTCTTATAAAAAAGTGTGCCTGGACATTCCGTTGTTGCGCCCTCAACCAAAGTGTAAAGTGCCCTTTAGCTCCTCGCTTTCATATCTCAGAGCTCCAAACCAGAAGGTGCTCTGGCAGGACCCTGCTAATGTCTCAGTTTCATTGAGAAAAATTGTGGGAGAGTATGTAACATTTGTTGAGGGATATGTGTAAGGCTCTTCTTTCTCACCATAAACACCAAACCCTTTTTAAAAAGGAGAGACTTGGCAGGTGCGGTGAATTTTCTGAAGATGTGAATCCTTCCATTGTGCCACTTTCTGGCCAAGACAGGGCTGATTTTGAAATACAGTTGTACCTTGGGTTAAGTACTTAATTCGTTCTGGAGGTCCGTTCTTAACCTGAAACTCTTCTTAACCTGAAGCACCACTTTGGCTTTTGGGGCCTCCTACTGCTGCCGCACGATTTCTATTCTCATCCTGAAACAAAGTTCTTAACCTGAGGTACTATTTCTGGGTTAGCGGAGACTGCAACCTGAAGCGTCTGTAACCTGAAGTGTATGTAACCCGAGGTACCACTATACTACAAACACACACAAATACACACACACACACACAGACACATTTTTAAGCTTCTCGTGGAAACCATCACAGACTGCCCTCTTCCTTCCAAGGCTTTCAAGACTCACAAAACTTTCCAAAGCATGAGACGAAGGTGAATCGGTTGGGAGTGAGGTTGCCTCGGCCTCTGCTGTGTGCACACTGAGAGTGATGGTTGGATTTCTGTGCAGAAATGAGTAGGAAGGGCAGCTGGGGGTGGAAAGCTGAGCAGGTGTGTCCTTCTGAGCTGCCTCCTGCTTCATTGGCTCTGCAGCTGCTGGCGATGCTCACACTCTCCGTGGCAGTTAAATTCTATGAAATGTGGGGAAGGTGGTCCAACTTCTCCCCCTACAGACAGACGCAGGAAATGTCAGGTTCTAAAGCATTTCTCAGAAACCAGTTAAATGCAATTGTAGTGGGACAGTGTTTGAGAAGTTGAGTCCAAGATGAAGAAAGTATATAAACAGGTTAAGAAGAATTCCTGGAGAGAAATTGTTCTAATGGGTGATCTAAATGGGGTGGTTTCACTAGAAGCAGATAGGTGTAGGGAAGGAGGAAGTAAGAATGGGAAACTACCAAAATCTTTTTTCTCAATGGTTGAAAATGGTAATCTGATAGATATATGGCGTTTGAAACACCCACTAGATAAACAATTTACCTTCCACTCCGAACCAAATAAGTCGATGTCACGTATCGATCAGATATGGATCTCAAGCGAACTATGCCCAAGAACTAAACTAATAGAAATAAGACCAAGTGCAATTTCAGACCATAACCCGATAGAGTTAGAATTAAAAAGCCTGGAGCCAAGAACTTTTAGATGGAGATTAAAGGATTATCTTCTGGAAGACCAAAAAATTGTTGAAACTGCGCAGGAAAAGTTAAAGCAATATTTCACTGAAAATTGTGGTAAAGGAACAAAGATCAATGTAGTGTGGGATGCAAGTAAGGCAGTAATAAGAGGCTACTTTATCGAGCAGAACATAATTAAAAATAAGAATAGAGAGAAAGGAAAAGAGGAAATTCTGAAGCAGATAATGATAAATGAACAAAAATTGTCTCAGAAACCCAACTGTCAAAAAGCAAAAGAAAGAATTAAAATCCTGCAAGCACAATTTGCCACAATAATTAATAGAGAAGTGGAGTGGAACATTAAAAGATTAAGACAAAAAAAATTCGAGTTTTCAAACAAATCCGGCAAGTGGCTTGCATGGCAAATCAAAAAGAGAAAGGAACAGACTACAATAAACAAAATAAAAGTGGGAGACGAAGAGAAAACTGACCCTAGGGAGATTAGGAGAGAGTTTCTTAACTATTACAGAAGTTTATATTCCAAAAAAGAGAGAGTTAGCTTAAGGAAAATAGAGAGATTTCTGAAGGACAAAGGAGTGCAGAAAATCTCAATGGAGGATAGACAACGATTAAATACTCCCATTGGAAGTGATGAAATAGAAGATGTAATTAAAGACCTAAAGAGGGGAAAAGCCCCGGGTCCCGATGGATTCACTGCAGGTTATTATAAAGAGATGAAACCCATTTTGGTGGGACCTTTAAAAGAAACTATAGACAATATTTTAAGGAAAGGAGAACTCCCTGAGACCTGGAAAGAGGCATTTATTACATTCATCCCCAAGCAAGATGCAGATCTAACCCAGGTCAAAAATTATAGACCAATCTCACTGTTGAATATAGACTATAAAATATTCGCAGGGATCCTGGCAAAAAGGTTGAAAAGGTTGTTATCAGAAATTATCCATAGGGACCAAGCGGGATTCCTGCCAGGTCGGCAGATGAGAGACAACACAAGAATTATAATCGACATGTTAGAGTACCTATCTGCCAGGATTGACAAACAGGTTACAATGATGTTTGTAGATGCCGAGAAGGCATTTGATAATGTTATTTGGGACTTCATGCTGAAAAATATGGAACATATGGAGGTGGGAAATGACTTCTTTAATGGAGTGAAAGCCATATATACAGACTAGAAAGCGAAGTTGATTATCAATAATATAGTAACAGAAGAGATAAAGATACAAAGAGGAACAAGACAGGGTTGTCCACTCTCCCCGCTTCTGTTTATAATGACCCTAGAAGTTTTATTAAATTCTATAAGACAGAACCAAAGAATAAAAGGAGTGCAAATTGGAAAGAACGAATATAAGATCAAAGCCTTCGCAGATGATGTAGTAATAATGACAGAAGAACCAACAATTGCGACAGGAGAAATACTAAAAGAATTAGACCAGTTTGGAGAGGTAGCAGGGTTCAAAATAAATAAGTGTATAACAAAAATAATAGGTAAAAACTTGGATCAGAAATCAACAGAAACAATTCAACAGCAAACGCAAATAGAGGTGGTTAAAAAAGTGAAATATCTAGGTATCTGGATAACACCTAAGAATATAGACTTATTTAAAAACAACTATGAACTGGCGTGGAGGGAAATAAAAAGAGATCTGGAAATTTGGAGAAGACTGAATTTGTCATTCTGGGGAAGGATCAACACGATCAAGATGAATGTGCTTCCAAGACTGATGTTTTTGTTTCAATCCATCCCTATAATTAAAGGTAGCCGAATCTTCAAAGAATGGCAACGAGTGCTCTCGAGATATATCTGGCAGGGAAAGAAACCTAGGATTCAGTTTAAATTATTAACAGATATAAAGGAAAGAGGGGGTTTCGCCTTGCCGGATATAAAGTTATACTATGAGGCGGTTTGCCTATGTTGGGTCAAAGATTGGGTAAAGTTAGAGAACAGGGAACTACTTGACCTGGAGGGCCACGACAACAACTTCGGCTGGCACGCCTATTTATGGCGGGATAAATGGAAAATATATAAGGGTTTTAGGAACCATATCTTTAGAGGGCCATTAATTGAAACATGGGAAAAATATAAAAATTTACTGGAACCGAAAACACCACATTGGCTTTCGCCTCTGGAAGTCATGTGTGTGAAGACTACCAATATGAGAAGTAACTGGGCAACATATAATCAGTTAATAATCAAAGAGGAGGGGAATTGGAAGATACGACCGTACGACCAGGTCAAAGAATATGTTTATGATTGGCTACACCATCTCCAGGTGAACCAAATGTTTAGAAAGGATTTTAAGGAAAGAGGTTATGGAGAGAAGGAATCCAAGTTTCAAATAGAGATTATAAATAAAGAAGAGAAAATTATATCGAAAATGTATAGGATATTGTTGGATTGGAATCTAGGAGATGAGGAAGTGAAGTGTGTGATGATCCGCTGGGCAAAGGATGTAGGACATAATATACTATTTGAAGATTGGGAGAAACTTTGGAAGGAAGGACTTAGTTTCACGGCATGTATAACGATAAAAGAAAACGTAATGAAGATGTTTTATAGGTGGTATTTAACACCTATGAAACTATCGAAAATGTACAAGGTGGATAACAAGTGTTGGAAATGTAAGGTTAGTGTGGGCTCCTTCTACCATATGTGGTGGGAGTGTGGAAGGGTGAAACAGTTCTGGGAAAAGATTTACACGGAATTAAAGAAGATCCTAAAATATACGTTTTCAAAGAAAGCAGAAATCTTTTTATTAGGTATATTAGGTCATGAGATAAAAAAAGAAGACTGTAGATTAGTATATTATGCAGTTGCAGCGGCAAGAGTAATGCTGGCCCAGATGTGGAAAAAGCAGGAAACTCCAACGGTGGAGGAGTGGAGATCAAAGTTGTTAGATTACATGGAATTGGATAGACTCACAGGTAAAGTAAGATATACAAAAAACCAAAAGTTCACCAAGGATTGGGGAAAATATGTAGATTATCTGGAATTCATTAACCAAGGGAAAATAACGCTAAAGGGATACAGAGACGTACTGTGAAAAAATAAGAGTTATTGTTGAAAGATAATAGGAGACTAAATAATCTATGAGGATAATATAAACTAAGAAATGTATATGAAGAGATATAATGACAATATAGACTAAGAAATGTGTAACTTAAAGTATTACTTCGAATGATTCTGGGAGTAGCTAAAGGAAGTCTAGAAAGCAAAGATCAGGTTATGTGGTGGATGTAAATACTAAGTTTATGTATATATATATCTTTTTCTTCTTTATTTATTTCACTTTTACTTTGTCTCTTTATATTGTACTGTACTTTTATTTTTTTTCTGTTTGTATGTGTGTATATATATATATTTTTTTCTTTTTTATGAAGCAAAGCAATAAAAAACAATATGTGAAAAAAAAAGAAGAATTCCTGGAGAGAGATAGCTCAGTTGGTAGAGCATGAGACTCTGAATCTCAGAGTTGATGCTTCAAGCCCCATATTGGGCAAAAGATTCCTGCATAGCAGGGGGTTGGACTAGATGACCCTCGTGGTCCCTTCCAACACTTCCAGGAAAGCTCTGGACCAGTTCCAACTGGACTTCATCACCAACTGCCCTAGGGGAAGGATCCTGATGCCTTTTTCATATGCATCCCACCTCAGGAATTTTGCCAAAACATTTGCTGCCCTTCAAAGTATTTTGAATGCAGTTTCTGTTCTCATTCGCTAATGGAGAATGGCTCAAAAAATAAGACAACAGCTACACTCAAATAAGACAACAGCTACACTCAAATAAAGCAAAAACTACACTCAAGGCCAACTGAAGCTCTATAATGACCTAACATTCCTATGTGGTTGTGTCACTGTGTGCTGCTCACTGCTGTCATCAGACAGACAGTAATAAACAGCCTTCTCTTCTGCTTCAAGATAGGAAATGGTTCAGCTGGCAGAGTTAACAGTTTGGCACTTTCCTGCTCAAAAAAGCTCTTGAATCATTCAGGTGACCTACTATAGGGAGGAAAGGAGAAGGTTTTTGTCTCAGTTCCCCATCAGATTGTATCACTGTGATACTTCCAGCCACCAGTGCCCTCCAGAGCACCACAGTAATAAACTGCCTCATCTTCAGCCTGGATGTTGGAGATGGTTAAAGAGCCAATGTTCCCGGATTCAGAGCCAGTGAACCGATCTGGGATCCCTTCTCCCCTGGTGCTGGTACCAGCAAACACAAAGCGAGGAGCCTGTCCAGGTTTCTGTTAATACCAGCCAAAGCTGCCCCAGCTACCACTACTTCTAGAGCAGGAGAGTTTCACAGTTTGGCCCAGGGACACAGACTTCGAGGCTGGCTGAGTTACAGTCTGTGAAATGACACCTTTGCAAAAAGAAAAAGAAAAAAACTATGCATCATTTTCTGTGTTTATAATGATCAGAAAAGCATTGTGTTTCTATGATAAATTACAAAAGGTGGATGGGTTTGTTGCTTGACCCATTATCTCAGCACAAGATGACCTGATCCTATTAACCAACCAGAACCAGACCTGAGCAGTAGCTGAGAACGGCGAAGAGAAGAAGGAGCCAAGCCATGGTGAAGTCAAAGGAAGGGAGAGTCCCAGAGACAAACAGCTCTTCAGTCTAGATGCACCTTCCTCCTCCTCCCCTCTTAAAACCCCAGAAATGAGAAATGATCTCTCATGCAAATAGGTCCGCATCCATTGGCTTTTCAGAGGAGGGTGGGATGTGGGAGGATGGGAGGATGTGTGTGTTCCACTTATGTCCTGAAGCTGCACAGGAACCTGAAAGCAAAACTATCTTCATTCTCCAGGCTGCTCCTTGCGCTGCAGCAAAAGTGCTCCCCAGAATTGCAAAACCAGCCAGAGGGATGGGCCAGTATAGCATCCCTTGTTCACCCCCTGACTCACAAGGGAGAGGTGGATTAACACCAGTTTCATGTGTTCTCAAAACCAGCTCCATCTGTGGGTAGATTTTTGAGAGACCATTTCATAAAATCAGCCCAGTTTAGCAAAATGAAGCCAGGAACACCACCTTCCAGACCTATCCAAACCTCTCTCTGTTCTTCATCAAGGGAAGCAAAGGGCACCATAAAATTCGAAGGAGATATTCCTGGCAGGAAAGGTACTTTGGGAGGACTCAAGCAGGGCTTCTTAGGGGTGTAGTAGCCTGGGAAGGGGGCTTGATTTGAGGAGATTCCTGAGGGCCAGAGAGACGGGCCTGGAGGGCCACATCTTGCCCATGAGCCTGAGATTCATCACATCTCCTCCAGATGGAAAAAGAAGGGCTGAAGCCACTAAACACCAATGATCAGCTCATCAATCTGGGAGAGGAATACAAAGTCAGAACCAGGCCCCCTTCAAAGTGACTGCTTAGCTCCTTCGTCATCTGAGTGTATTCTGTTTTTTTTTAATGAATATTTATTAGCATTTTCAGAAACAAAACAAAAACAAAAAGTAACAAAAATACAAAAATACAAAACTTAAAAACAATTAAAAATACATAAAATTCCAATTACTTCTTTTCTTTTAACTTGTTTCTCAGACCTCCTCACACCTCCCCTTCTTGTATTCCAATTTAAATTATTAGCTCAGCAAGTCCTTATTACTTATTTCTCAACTTTAACTTAATAATTTATTTTAGCATGTTGCTTTTTACTTTTCCTCTTTCTTCCATTTCCTCAATTTATTTTTGCCAACCTTATTTTCATTTAATTTAAACCATTTTAAAGACCAGTTTTAGCTTATCCAAACTTAAACATCAATACTTATACATCATTACTCATTCTTAAACATTTTTCCTAAAGTCGACCAAAATTTCCCTTCCACGACTTTCCCATCTGAGTGTATTCTAAGGCAGATAAAGCTGTGTGCAGACACTGGAGTTTCATGCATGAGGAACACCCAGATAAAATGCTCATCTGTTTAACTTTTTACTGCAGGTGCAAATCTGTCAAATGTAGAGAAACGGAGCTAACATCTCCCCCTGGTGCCTAAAGCTCTGATATGCACAAAGGAGGTTGGGAGGAGGCCATGGTGATGGTTCCCCACCTGTATGCTGCTTTGTCAGGGGCCTGACTAGATGATAACCCAGCTGGGCCATGGGTGGGTTGAAGGGGTGGGTGGAAAGGTGAGGACAGATCTTCCCTACTCCTGGCAAAACACAAAGATAAAGCAGAGAATCCTGGAGGGAATCTTGTTTCCTCCCAGATGTTGTTAGACTGCAACACCCTCCACCCCTGAGCTTTCAGATGGTTGTTTATTGAATCTAGGATTTTCATCAAACCTATAATTTCAGGAGAATTCATCTTAAGTACACATTTGAATTCATGTCATTCCAAATGAAATTTAGATCATAATTTCCAGTTCTCATGGAACCCCATCCTGCCCTCACTGGGTCATTTTGCATTTTGCTGATATCTGTTGGCACAACCTTATTCACAACCCAGTCCACACCCACAGCCTTTTCCTTGGGGAATGCCTGCAAGGCTGCACATGATAGGTGAGGGACTTGCCAGTACAATTTCGCTTTGCCCAAGACTGCCAGTCCATAATTGTGGAGTCCATTCATGGGTGGAGATCATTTCCTTAATAGCGTCAATGTGACTAAATAACTTGATATCATCACACGTTCCTGTCAAAAACAAAGACTGCTCAACTATGACTAGTCAAATTTTTGGGTTCTTCTTGTTTTCTCACTTTAGGGAGGTAGAGCAAAGGTTTTTGTCTCAGTTCCCCGTTAGGTTGAACCACTGTGAAATGTTTTACTTTTATCCTCCCAAGCAAGACAATAATAAACTGCCTCATCTTCAGGCTGGGTGTTGGAGATGGTTAAATAGCCAGTGTTCCCAGAGATAGAGGCAGTGAACCGATCTGGGATCCCTTCTCCCCGGGTGCTGGTACTATAGATCACAAAGCGAGGAGCCTCTCCAGGTTTCTGTTGATGCCACTGAAAGTGGTACCAGCTCCCACCATGACTCCCAGTGCAGGAGAGTTTAGTTGTTTGGCCGGGGGCCACAGAAGAAGAAGCAGGCTGGGTGACTGTTGGTTGTGAACTGACACCTTTGCAAAAGAAATAGGAAATGAATCATGACTTTCTTAAGTTACACAAATATCACAAAAGCATTATGTTCCTATGATGAGTACATTGTGAAAAGAGATTTGATCTTGGCCTGTGTTCACTGAGTCCTCCATACTCTTATTTATAAAAGTATTTATATTCCTCTGTCTCACAAAATAGAAGATCACTGTGGTTTACAACAATATAAAAACAATAAAATCATAGAAAGTTAAAGAAAAGTTAAAAGCAAAAAGAAATTACAAAGAAGCATCCATAGACAATTGTGGGGGATTTACCTGAGCAGTAGCTGAGAAGTGCCAGGAAAAACAGAGGCCAGGCCATGGTGAGCTCTCTAAAGGAGTCTGGCTTCCCTTCTGAAAGAGATCTAGATGGGATCCTCTTCATCCTCTCTGAAGTCCCCCAGAAATACCAAATGAATCTGTCATGCAAATTGGCTCTGTGCTCATTGGTTCTGCAAGAACTTCTTTATCTCCTTGCATTTGCATAGAGGTGCAGACAGACAGATATACAGAGCTTTTCCCTTTCAAAATTCCAGAAAAGGTTTGACCAGTGTGGGCTAAAAAGCATTGGTTTGGGGGGGGGGTTGACCAGGTGGTATTTAACGTGATATCACTTCACTGTCTGCATCCCTGTCTCCAAATAAGTTGATGTCATCACAGATTCTTGTCCAAAACAGACAATACACAAAAAGGCTCCAAGAGACTCTAGAATGATTCTGCCTGCCTCACCTTAGAGAGGAAAGGAGAAGGTTTTTGTCTCACTTCTCCCTCAGATTGTACCACTGTGGAACCCTTGAATGATGCTATGCTCCCAGTCACAACAGTAATAGACAGCCTCATCTTCAGCCTGGATGTTGGAGATCATCAAATAGCCCATGTTGCCAGAGACGGAGCCAGTGAACCGATCTGAGATCCCTGTTCTCCGGCTAGATCCATAGCACAGAAAAAGAGGAGCCTCTCCTGGTCTCTGCTGAAGCCAGTGAAATCCATCCCACCATTTCTTGAGCAGGAGAGTTCAGCTGTTTGGCCCAAGGAGACAGACTCAGAGGCAGGCTGAGTTAAGGTTGGCTGTGAACTGATCCCTTGTCATCAAGAAAAGAGGGAAAAGCATGCGTTGGATACATTTTGCATGGTCTCAGATATCGCAGAGGCACTCAGTCTCCATGACAAGGACAGTCTGTGACTGGGGCAACCCAGCCAGATGGGCAGGGTATAAATAATAAAAATATTAAATCATTATAGTGGAAATAGTTTTGTTGAGTGAGTCCTCCATAGCTTTACCTGAGCAGTAGTAGCTGAGAAGTGCCAGGAAAAACAGAGGCCGTGCCATGGTGACCTCTCCAAAGGAGTCTGGCTTCATTTGGGAAAGCAATCAAGTTGGGATATTTTTTCCTCCTATCTAAATCCCCCTATAAATACCAAATGGGTTCTTCATGCAAATAGGCTCTGCACTAATTGGTTCTGCAAGAACTTATTTAACTCCTTGTTTGTGTCTGTCCAAAGCCCATGTTCAAAGGAGACATTTGCCCAAGAGTGATGGGGTTTGGTTTTCACTCTGGCCAGAAGAAACAGGAGCCAGCAATGGACTTTCAGGACAGGACTTGAGGGCGGACGACCGAGGTTCCTATAGCAGAATGAGCAGGAGGGTCCCTAAAGACAGCAGGTCTACTGGCTTCACACATTTGGAAGGGAAGTTAATGCACATTCCCATCTAAAGAGCCTATCTCCCCAACTAGTCCATTAATTCCACATTACCTCAGCTCAGGGGTGGGGAACATTTTTCTGACAGAGGGGTTCATCCCCACCTGGGCAATTTTCCAGCTTGGGTGGGGCCTGAGGCAAAGCTGCTCAGAGCAACACCAATAGATTTTCATCCTTGCACCACAGGCTAGTTTCTGCACTCTCAGCCCACAATTGATTCCTCATTTTCAGGCAATCCAGAGGCAATATCAGAGTTCAAAAACAGAATCCGGATGGTCGGAAATACTGAAGGAGAAGGCAAAGCAGGGGTTAGGGTGAGGTGGTGGCCTGGGGAGAGAGGGGGCAGCTTAAGAGGGGAATGACATGGGGAAATGGGGAGGCCTGGGAGGTTTTATTTGGGGCCCAGCCGAGAAGATTTTCAGCTCCACACTAACAGCAGCACTGGAAAGAGTGGCAGCCAAACCGAAAGAAATAACATCATAGCCGTCAACAGTCCTGTTTTAAGTGGGACATTCTGGGATCACTTCTGCTTGCATCCAAGAATGCCTGTCTTTTGGTCCAGCGCTCTGAAATGAGCCCTCACACCAGAGGACTGAACCAAAAAATGCTCACTCTGGTGTGAGTCGGCAGGGTGACGCCAAAGCACCTTCCTGACTCTTCTGACTCGCACCAGAGCTCTGGACCAGAAGGTGCTCCGTCACAACCCTGCTAAGTCTCAATTTCTGCGAGAAATGAGGAACAGATGTAAGGCTATTCTTTCTCACCATTCATGCCAAACACTTTTTAAAAGGAGAGGCTTAGTGAATTTTCAGAAGATGTGAATAGTTCCCTTTTCCCACTTCCTGGCCAAGACAGGGCTGATTTCCAAATAACACAAAGAAGAAGAACGTGCGCGCGCGCACATAAACGCATGCATATAAGCTTCTCGTGGAAACCACCATAGACTGCCCTCTTCCTTCCAACTCTTTTATGAGAGCTCTGGGCCTGTTCCACCTGGACTTCCACCTGGACTCAAAAAAGCTCTTGAATCATTCTGGTTACCTACTCTAGGGAGGAAGAGTGAAGGTTTTTGTCTCACTTCCCCATCAGATTGTATCACTGTGATACTTCCAGCCACCAGTGCCCTCCCAGGCACCACAGTGATAAACTGCCTCATCTTCAGTCTGGATGTTGGAGATGGTTAAAGAGCCAATGTTCCCGGATTCAGAGCCAGTGAACCGATCTGGGATCCCTTCTCCCCTGTCGCTGGAGCCATACCACACAAAGCGAGGAGCCTGCCCAGGTTTCTGTTGATACCAGCCAAAGCTTTGCCAGCTACCACTACTTCTAGAGCAGGTGAGCTTCACAGTTTGGCCCAGGGACACAGACTCCGAGGCTGGCTGAGTTACAATCTGTGAAATGACACCTTTGCAAAAAGAAAAAGAAAAAAGACTATGCATCATTTTCTGTGTTTATAATGATCAGAAAGCATTGTCTTTCTACGGTAAATTACATGAGTTTGTTGCTTGACCCATTATCTCAGCACAAGCCGACGTGTTCCCATTAACCACCCAGAACCAGACCTGAGCAGTAGCTGAGAAGAGTGAAGAGAAGAAGGAGCCAAGCCATGGTGAAGTCAAAGGGAAGGAGAGTCCCAGAGACAAACAGCTCTTCAATCTAGCTGCACCTTCCTCGTCTCTTAAATCCCCAGAAATGAGAAATAATCTCTCATGCAAATAGGTCTGCATCCATTGGCTTTGTTAGAGGCATCATGCGGAAATTTGATGAATGTCTGACAAATGACCACAGAGATTTTTTTGCCTGAAGGGGGTGATGTAAAACAAGGACATAATTTATTTGACTTGTGAACCACAGAGGTGAGGAACCTCAGGACTCAGGGCCAAACTTCTGGTAGTCCCTCTGATCCTTGGCCTTTTCCCAGGACATGCCCCCTTTCCCAAGGACACGCCTCTCACTGACATGGCTCCATTGCTCTGGTCTGCCTGGACTGCATCCATGAATGGTGATTGTGTCACTGGCCTGCCTGGGCAGAGGATGGAGAGACATGTGCATCTGACTTTGGCATGGATGTGAATTGGTCTAGTGAGCAATTATAAGAGTCTCACATCGATTGCTCTGTCCACCCCCTTTTGGACTCCTGTATGTTTACCACTTTTAGGTGGCCCCTGAAATAGGGAATGTGGCCCTTGTGCTGAATACATTTTCCCCCAGCCCTGGTCTGGAGGGAGGATGTGTGTGTTTCATTTATGTCCTGAAGTTGCACAGGAAAACCTGAAGGCAAAGATGTCTTCATTCTCCACGCTCTCCTTGCGCTGCAGCAAAAGTTGGGAGCTAGAATTGCAAAAGCAGCCAGAGGGATGGGCCAGGACAGCATCCCTTGTTCACCTCCTGACCATAGCTGTCTATTTTTCCCTTTTCTTGTGAGGAATCCTATTTGGAATAAGGGAATTTCCCTTTGAAAAAGGGAAACGTTGACAGCTATGCCCCTGACTCACAAGGGAGAGGTGGATTAACACCAATTTCATGTGTTCTCTTTTTTTTAAAAAAATAATTTTTATTAACTGGCCAATCACATCAAATTAAATCACATCACATAAATTCCGAATTACAAAGCCGAATTTTAAATTTTGTTGGGAGGACCAATATTTCAAGATCCAAAGGGGAATTCTGATCATCTTCTTGCTGCTGCGTTAATGTCCAAATCAGTCCAAATCAGTCCAAACAGAGTTCATAATTCTATCCAGTCTTATCTTGCTGTTTCCACATCACATCTTGTTCATATATTTTCTCTTTTTTCTTTATGATCTCTTCTGATAGTCTCCTTAAGCCGATAAACACCAATAATAATAATAATCCTGTGTGAATTTTCCGTTCTTCCAATCCTCAAATCGAGATAGTTTCCATATATCATCTCCTTCATAGATTACATTGCTCTTTCCATCATAATCTCGCAAAACTGTCGCTCTTAAGTCCCACTGAGGAGTTTAACCCACAATATATAAACAGCTCTATTTCTCTCTTTCTCCTCCCAGACTCAAGACCTCCGACAGAACTTCCCAATATGGCGATGGCATTTTTAACTGCGTCATTCCAAAGCTCTTATACATTCCACGCTCTTCTTAAAACATGCTTTGGTTCGAAAATTTATCTCCACACAGCCTTAAATCCACAGCTTAAGTCCTTAAAATGACATTTCTGACTTGTGAGGGGAGGGGATTCTTGTTTAATCACATAAGGAAAGAAAGGAAAGTTTTCCCTCCCCCATCAGTCATTTGCCATACCGTGTCTTGGAGTATCTTCTCATGTTTTATTCTTGTCTTGTTTTATCAGAGATCTCTTCTGTTAGCAGTCTTTACTCCCCCTTCTTCCTTGAAATATGTGCATTCCCTTCATCCAAATTGTTTCTTTTGAAGTTCTTGCAGCTAGAGGTTCTTGCGAATCAGGGACGGCGTCCAGGAGTGCTGAAATCCCACAGGAGGGCTTTGTGCCTAGTGCCCCCATCCCCACAAATTTGGGGGTGGTATAGGGCACAGCAGGCAAGGGCAGTCCCCCCCACCATCCTGGGGGGGGTAGGGAGGCTAATTACTCCCATCATAGCCTCCAAATTACCTCGTGTGGGTCGGAGAGATGTTATTGTCAGCCATCTTCCAATGCGCCCCCTAGTGGCCCCCAGTTTCATGTGTTCTCAAAACCATCTCCATTTGTGGGTAGATTTTGAGAGACAATTTCATAAAATCAACCCAGTTTAGCAAAATGAAGACAGTAACACCACCTTCCAGACCTATCCAAACCTCTCTCCTTTCTCCATTAAGGGAAGCAACGGGCACCACAAAATTCAAGGAGATATTCCTGGCAGGAAAAAGCACTTTGGGAGGACTCAGAGCAGGGAGCTGGCGTTTGTCCGCAGACAGCTTTCTGTGTCATGTGGCCAACAGGACTAAACCACTTCTGGCACAATGGAGCACCATAACGAAAGCCAGAACGCACGGAAACACCGTTTCCCTTCCTGCCACAGCGGTACCTATTTATGTACTTGCACTGGTGTGCTTTCAAATTGATAGGTTGGCAGGAGCTGAGACACAGCAACGAGAGCTCACTCCGTTGTGGGGTTTTGAACCGTCAACCTTCCCATCAGCAAGCCCAAGAGGCTCAGGGGTTTAGACCACAGTGCCACCCGCATCTTAAATGTACAGTGGTACCTTGGGTTAAGAACTTAATTCGTTCCAGAGGTCCGTTCTTAACCTGAAACTGTTCTTAACCTGAAGCACCACTTTAAATAATGGGGCCTCCCACTGCCGCTGTGCCGCCGCCACACGATTTCTGTTCTCATCCTGAAGAAAAGTCCTTAACTTGAAGCACTATTTCTGGGTTAGCGGAGTCTGTAACCTGAAGCGTCTGTAACCCGAGGTACCACTGTAATGTAATGTAATTCTTAAATGTAATGTGTGAACACCCCTTAGGGTCAGCCCAGTGTAACAAATTTGAGATTAGAGAGAGAGATGCAGATTATCAGCACCTGATCTCTGTGCAGGAAGGAGCTGGAAGACCCAAGAGATTTATTCACGAATACTGTGCACTCTTCTGCTTCACTTGGCACTGCAGGTGCAGGGAATTTACAAGAACATACATTGGTGCTAAATCTGGTGAAGGTGGTCTGACAGCAACCCCTAAAGATTCAAGACAGGACAGCAGGTATCAGAGTTCTAAAAGCAGCCTGGCACACTGACATTTCCACGGCAAAACTGCTCTCAAAATGGGATAAAGTTCACCAGCTTAAGTGCTGTTATTGAAGGCACAAGCTCAAGACCAGTTAGAAAGATGGCAAGACTCCAACAAGGGCATCAGAATGCAGAAGCACTGACACTGGGGAGCCCTGAAATAAAGACGATCACCTGGATGAGAAGATTCAAATTCCAACTAACAATGTTTAAAATAACTTTTTCTAAAAAAAACACAGAACAACCCGAAGCCTTTCTTTTTGGAATTCAAGGTGCCAAAATCTCAAAGGAACAGAAAAGACTATTTATGTATATGACCATGGCTGTGCGTATGTTATTGGCCCAGAGATGGAAAGAAGATAAAGTCCCTGCCAGAGAAGAATGGCAGATTAAGTTGATGGATTATGCCAAAATGACTGCAAGAATCAGAAATCAGGAAGACCAAACTTTTAATAGGGAATGGGGAAAATTTATAATTTATCTTAAAAACCAATGTAAACAGCAAAAATCATTAGTAGAATTGGAATATCACTTGTAGTTTAATGGTGAATTTTGGACATAATGGAGATGTGAAAGATTTGGATTATTATAAAAGATTCAGGAGGAAATGACTAACAATAGGACCCACAAATGGGAGGAGGGGGAAGTCCAGGAGATTCTTTGGAATCTTGTTTTTATGTTGTATGTTGGATATGTGATTGTAACACTTTAACCTGAAAAACCAAATAAATAAATTCAAAAAGAAAAACAAATCCCGGCTAACAAATGATCCATTTGATAAATGAAATGGGTTCTCAGACAGGGCTAGATAAATGTGAGGTTCCACAGGATTTCTAAGAGGCTGATAAGATGTGATCATACTGGAACAGTGTTTTGGAACATGAGTTCCTGCCAAACAGGTATATAAACAGGTGGGAAAGGATTCCTGGAGAGAGGGAGGCAAGCAGAGACCACCTCTGCGCCTGCTCCAGATGGACTTTGGAGAAAGAGAGAGAGAGATTTGGTGTCGGCTTCCTTATGTGAAGGATCCTGATCATATTGTACTGTGTTTAAACAGTACAGTGGTACCTCAGATTAAGTACTTAATTCGCTCCGGAGGTCCGTTCTTAACCTGAAACTGTTCTTAACCTGAAGCACCACTTTAGCTAATGGGGTCTCCTACTGCTGCCGTGCCGCAGGAGCCCAATTTCTGTTCTTATCCTGAAGCAAAGTTCTTAACCTGAAGCACTATTTCTGGGTGTAACCTGAAGCCTATGTAACCTGAAGCGTATGTAACCCAAGGTAACACTGTATTTTGCTTCATTTTTTACCATGCACCCCACTGTGATAATTTCGCCAAATCTCTTCTCATGAACTGATGGAGAACAGTCCCCCAAAGGAGTGGTTTTTTGACATAGTTCAAATGTCTATCAGCTGCAGCCAGTGCCAAAAGAAGCCCATTGTCTGCAAGGAGGTTTTTGTTACACTTCCCTATGTGGTTGTATCACTGTGAACTTGCTGCTGCTGTCATACGATAAACAGTAATAAACAGCCTCATCTTCTGCTTGAAGGTTGGAGACAGTTAAGGTGGCAGAGTTGGACGAGATGTCATAGGAACCAGAGAACCTGTCTGGGATTCCAGAGGGTCTGATGCTGTGCTGATATATAATTAGTTTGGGGGCACTGCCTGGCTTTTGCTGATACCAGGATACATAGTAGTCTCCAATTTTCCCAGTGCTCCTGGTACAGGGAATTGTGGCTGTTTCTCCAGGGGGTACTGACAGCGAAGGTGTCTGAGTCAACACAAACTGGCTAAAGACCCCTGAAAGAAAGCAGAGAAAATAGAGAGACTGTTGTCAGAGAAACATTTGTTCCATCCAAGCCACGAGAAAAGGGAAGAAAACCCAACAGGGAGCAAGGTAATAGAGGAAGTCCTCTTCTCAAAGTATATTTCTAGGAGGAGGAAAAAGAGATGGAACGCCGCATTTCAAAACACAAACAACAAATTCACTACATTACCGCTGCAAAAAGCAAAAAGGAGGACGAGGAGGAGAGGAATGTTAGCCATGTTGAAGGAATGCAAGGAAGTTGGGCTTCCTCTGAAGCAAAAAGGTTTCTCTGAAAAGAGCCTCTCTGATTTGTCTTAAACCCTGTGAGGTGGTGAATGCAAAGATATGCAAATACATCTCTCCTGTCCGTCCTCAATGCCTTAACCATCCTGGCCCACAAATGCTATAAAGGCAACAGATAGTTCCTCTAAATCAGGCATGTCCAAAGTCCATTTTGGGGACCTAATCCAGCCCACCAGTTGGTTTAATCCAGCCCCTGTGGCAGTTTATCTCCTGGGGTGAAAAAACTTCCTTAAAAAAGTCAACAACTCTGATCGGCCCTCATGCATGTTCGCTTCATCAAATCTGGCTCTCTTTGAAAAAAGTTTGGCTTGGTCTAAGTCCAGGGTCAAGGGGTAGCTAACTCTTGTTTTTGCAAAGAACTTGTGCATCTTTTTGAACAGCTACAAGCTCCAGCTATAGCCTCTCATTTTACTGGATGGAGGTCAGAGAGGGGTGCAAAACTAGTCTACTACAAAAAGGTAAAAGATGATGATCATAAATAACAACAACAACAACATTAATACCCCGCCTATCTGGCTGGGTTTCCCCAGCCACTCTGAGTGGCTTACAGCACATATAAAATTGAAAACTCACTACAGTACAAAGAAGGCCCCTCTGCTTGGTTCCCTGCAACCTCACTTCTTGCTATACTCAGTCCACTTTTCCATTTGGCCCCATCCACTCATGACATCTGAACTACAGAAGTCTGGTTGAATGCAAATGTGACCAGATGCACTGTGCTATTAGAAGTGGGAGGGCAAACCTGATTCTGTTCATAGTGTAGTCTCCAACACTAGTCCAACCTAGAGCAGACCCACTGAAATTAATGGTCATGACTAACAGGTCCTAAGAAGGCCTTCTCGGTGGTGGTGCCCACCCTGTGGAATGCCCTCCCATCAGATGTCAAGGAAATAAACAACTACCTGACTTTTAGAAGACATCCAAAGGCAACCCTGTATCGCGAATTTTTTAATGTCTAATGTTTTACAATATTTTCTGTGCTGTAAGCCACACAGATTGGCTGGAGAGACCCAGCCAGATGGGTGGGGTATAAACAGTGCTTTTTTCTGTGGGGACACATACCCCTAAACATGTTGTGAATCTTTGTACTTTTGTCCATTTACTGTATTTATTTTTCCTGATTTGAACTATAAAATGGTGGTTTTCTTGAGACAAAATGAGAGTACCCCTAAACATTTTTTTTAAGGAAAAAGGCACTGGGTATAATTTTTTATTAATTATTATTATTATTACTGTAAGTAGGACTAGCATTAAAGGTAAAGGGTAAAGGGACCCCTGACCATTAGGTCCAGACGTGGACAACTCTGGGGTTGCGGCACTCATCTCGCTTTCCTGGCCAAGGGAGCCAGCGTACAGCTTCAGGTTCATGTGGCCAGCATGACTAAGTTGCTTCTGGTGAACCAGAGCAGCGCACGGGAGTGCCGTTTACTTTCCCACCAGAGTGGTACCTATTTATCTACTTTGACGTGCTTTTGAACTGCTAGGTTGGCAGTAGCAGGGACCGAGCAATGGGAGCTCACCCCATTGCGGGGATTCGAACCACCAACCTTCTGATCGCCAAGTCCTTGGCTCTGTGGTTTAACCCACAACGCCGCCCGCGTCCCTTCCAGGACTAGCATTAGCTGCAAGCCAATGACCTTGATCAATACTTATGCACTTCACATGGTCTTTTTATATATATGTGTGTGTGTGTGTGTGTGTGTGTGTGTGTGTGTGTGTGTGCATGCATATGAAAAAAAAATCAGATACACAAGAGTGTTTCTCCTGCCTATATTATGTTTCTGTGCTCCTGTCACCCTTCAGACCTTCCTACTTCCTAATCCTAAGCAAATATTCATGGAATGCTATGCAGTGGCTGGTCCTCAGAGACTGGTAGGGTAGAAGGCAGAGAGTCCAACAGTAGAGGGAGCCAGAGCCAGCGGCAGGCAGAGCCAACCTATTCTAGTTTTGTCCTACTGTTCCTCCCCCCTTGCTGAGTTGTACAAGCTTAACACAGGGGGGGGGAAGGAGGGTGATAGCCAGGAACACACACACACACACACCGGACTGAATATTGTAAGAAGGCAAGGGAGTAGAGGCTGGCAGAGAACAGATTGAGGATGGTGGGACAGGGGATAATTTGCCCAAATGGTCCAGACTCCACTGTATGACATTTCCAAACTTATCCTCCTCTTTTTTTTTCTCTTCTTTTTTTTTTTAAAAAAAGGGAATATAGTTCATTTTGCAACAGGTTTATTGCTCCTACGTGTTTCAGTTGAAAGAGATCACAAGCAGTTACAAGCACAAAATTCCCACTGAAATGCTCCAGTAATGTGCAGCCGCTTGGCATTTATTGGTCAAAACCGTCGGTGGCAAGAAGCATCTGAGAGGAAAGGCAGCTTGATTTAAGGCTTCTTGTATTCAATCCTTTCCACCCTCACATCGTCTCCAATGAGCTGGTACACATAAGTCACAACTACGGTGGACTGGATATCCATCAGTACAAAGGAAGGAGTGATGTTTCTGGAAGTCACAAAATAATTTGTGTTAGCAATGATGCATCAGTTCTCAAAAAAAAAAAAAATTACCAGCGCCAGCTAATGGATAATTAATAGAGGACATTGCAGATTTTCTTCAAAGTACATGGTCAGGGAGGGAATAATGCCCTAAAATTCTGCGTTCAGATATTCAGATGCAGAATTCTAGGGTTGCAGAATTTTCTGTATGCAGAATATTTGTTTTCTTTTATTTCATAAAAAAAAATACACAATGCTTGATTGTAAAAAAAAAACAACCCCTCAAAGCAGTTTACAAAAAGATAAAACAATAAATCAATAAAAATTCACAACCATACTTTGAAACATACAAAAGTTAAAATACTAAAACAGATGAAAATCACCTCAGGTTCCTAAACATCTCAGAAGAAATGTCTAAACAAGAAGATTATAGGCAGGGTTATAGAATAGTGTCATACCTTGGAAGTCGAGCGCGATCCGTTCCGGAAATCCATTTGACTTCCAAAACGTTCAGAAACCAAAGCACGGCTTCTGGTTGGCTGCAGGAAGCTCTTGCAGCTTAGCAGAAGTCACGGATGCCCTGTCAGATGTTTGGCTTCCAAAAACCAGAACACTCACTTCCGGGTTTCGATTATTTGGGAGTTGATTCATTTGGGAGCCAAGGCGTTCGAGATCCAAGGGACAACTGTACAGAGGTACCTTGTTTCCTGAACTCAATCCATTTTGGAAGCCTGTTCGACTTCCAAAACATTCGCAAAGCAAGGTACGGCTTCTGATTGGCCCTGGAAACAATGCCAACAGCTGAAACGGATGTTTGGCTTCCAAAAAAATGTTCACAAACTGGAACACTTGCTTACGGGTTTGCGGCATTCAGGAGCCGATCTGTTCAGGAATCAGGATACACTGTACATTTCACAAATGCACATGTTATGCATTCCCTCATGGATTCCTCTGCCCTGAGCCCTAGCTCAAGGGTACAGCATCTGCTTTGCATGCAGAAGGTCTTGGGTTCAATTCCTGGCATCTCTAGGTAAGACTGAGAGAGACACCTTGCCTGAAACCCTGGAAAGTCATCATCAATCTTTATTACGGTCCAGAGACCCAACAAATCATTACAAAGCAATACACAATTCATACAGCCTACCTCCAGGTTAAACAAGCATTTTGTTCAGAATATAGGGATCATTTGTTCTTGCAACCACCGATAAAAACTTTGCCACTGCTAACGTTCTAGCATTTGTCCGGTCTTCCAGTAGGAACCTGACATAGTGAGCCTCTGATTTTCCAGGGAAAGGTACCAGCAAGGGTAGTATCAGTTCAGCCCTGGCTTGCTCATATTTTGCACAGTGCAACAAAATATGTTTTATGGAATCGATGTCTTGGGCACACGAGCAAAGTCTGTCCTGATAGGGAACTCCTCTCAACCTGCCATCCAACACTGTAGAAGGAAAGACGTTTAGTCTGGCTTTGGTGAAAAGCCTTTGATAGTTTGGTACTGTCGGGTTTTTAATGTAAGATGTTAACTTAAAGACATGCCCATATTGTACTCCTACTGCCAGTGGACTACCGAAAGTTGCTGCCAGTCCGAGTAGGCATTACTGAGCTAGATGGATCAAAGATGAAAGATCTGAAAGATCTACCGTCTCACCTGTCCAAGGCATTGTAAGCTCCTGTGGCTGATCCTGGGTTGATGTATAACTTGTTTTCGTGTTCTAAAGCCTCGAATTTGTGTGTATGTCCTGAAATTAAGATGTCCACATCGAGCTGCCTGCGTAAAATGGCCAAGCTGTCCAGATCGCCCCAGGGAATAACTTGATGGCCATGGATCAAGCCGATTCTGAATGGCCCGACCAGGATTATTTTCTGCAGAGGGTAACTTGTTCCCTGAAGAAAGAAAAAGAAAAGGCGGACGTGGTTAATTGTTAACCGATGCGCAGGTCAGAATCAACAATACAAGGTCAGACCCCTTCATTTTTAAATAAATACACACAGCATTCCTTCTAGTATATTTATTTCTGAGCTAACTCTTGAGAAAAGGCATATTGGGAAATAATTCATAATGAATTGGGGGGAGGGGAATGTTTAAAAGTACTTAAAAAAAACAAAAACCAGAGTCCTTTCTGTTGGGGATAATTCAGACGTAAATTCCCAGGTGTCAGAAAAGGTTATTTATGTATGCCACTACTGCAGCCTGTGTTTTATTAGCCCCAAAATGGAAAACAAGCGAAGTCCCAACTAAAGAAGAATGGCAACTTAATGGAATATGCACAGCTTGCGGACTTAACATATAGAATAAGAGAACAAGAAGAATATATGTTTAAAGAAGATTGGAAAATGTTTATTGAATATATGGGGGAAAATTGTGTATATTTTGAAAACATGGGCAGCATTAAGATAAATTCAAGAGCGCAAATAAGTTTTGATGGATGTAATAATGGAATACGGAATGGTTTGGTTTTTGTAAAAAATGCAGGGATTTGTGATCTGCAAAATGTACCATGGAAAGAGAAGGGAAGTCATTGATATTAAGGTTGCTTAAATGAATATTCTAAAATGTAAAACAGAAATTTAATATAATTTTTAGAAGAAAAGAAAAGAAAAAGTCATCATTTTGCATCTCCAACCAGAGAAACTGTTGTCTCATCACCATTGAACACTACACTAACTTACTAGGATTGGGAAAGATACTGTACATTGTACCAAGGGTGGGGGGTGGCTGCCCACACAGGTACATGGAGGAAGCAGTCTCTTCTCCCACCCCCAGGCATAATTCTCCAGGAGGGGGCTGCACATTATTATATAGGCCACACCGTACATTTAAACAGTCATGGCTTTCCCCAAAGAATTCTGGGAGCTTTAGTTTGTTCAGGGTGAGTTTTAGGAGACTCCCCTATTCCCCTTGCAATTCCCAAAGTGCTTTTTCCCAGGTAACTCTGAAAATTGTAGTTTGGGCGAAGGGGCGCTCCTTACAACTCTCGACACCCTTAAACTACAGCTCCCAGGATTCTTTGAGAGAAACCATAACTGTTTAAAGGGGTATCACAGTGCTTTAAACAAATGGTGGAAATGTGACTTTGTGCTGGTCCTGAGGGTTAACTGTGCGGTGAGGTCCGAGTCCAGTCCGAGGTCAAGGGTGCGGTATGGAGGCTGTCCGCCAAAGCTGAAGCTGGGTCCAAGGCAGGGAGTCAGGTGAGGTCAGGAACTCTGGCAGAAGAGCAGGACAGGGTGCAAGCAGGAACAGGCTACCAACAGTGTTGCTCCCGCAACTTGGGACTGGAGCTGGCCGGCTTTTATCTGCCCCGAGGCATTGGGTGGCCCCGGTCCACAGGTGACTCACCTCTCCTGGCCTGGAGGCGAGCACTCCTCCTGCAGGAACTTAGTTCCCTCCGCCTCTCTGCCCTGAGCCTCTGCAGCTCAGGAGATGCTGGAGGGTTATCGGACCCAGAGGCAACCTCAGCTTCCCCTGACAGGGCTGAGAGTGGAGCACCTGCAGGCAATGGGTCCTCCATCACCTCAGGAGCCAGAGCAGACTCAGCTGACGCCTGCACCTGAGGATCCAGCACAGGTGAGGACCCTTCAGGATCAAGCCCCTGCCCTGGCTCAGCTGGTTCTGGAGGCGGGGAATCCTGTGCAGGCTGGGATTCCTCAGGTTCAGCATCCAAGTCTGAATCCCAGGCCATCACAGACTTAGGAGTAGCTCCCCATTTACATCTTCCCAGACTGGCAGCCAGTAACAAAGTTATGAAGCTGTGCCCCTACCTCATCGAAGTCCCCTCTGACCACGTGGACGTCCCCAGCCAATGTCCGTAGATAATCGTAGGTCTCCTTGGTACAGAGATTCCCTGTGCAGAGGATATGCTGAATCTTCCCAGGAACGAGGAGTTTTCGGAACTTGGCCGGGAGAGCGTTGCATCGGTGTGGAATGTGAAGGTCTCCAATCACCAGCACCAACTGTTTTGTTTTTTTCAAGCCGGTGATGGAAGAGTAGAAGCAAAAACGCCAACAAAAAATGTTAGACTTTAGGCTTGTTCACACGTGAACCCAGGTACAAGTAGTCTCCACAGTGGCGGGGACAGTCATTGTAAGAATCTGATAACCTCAAGAGTTTGCTTGCTTTCCTCTTCCCTCCCCATTCCCACTTCCTCGTGTATCTATCTCACCTGATATGGATCTTACGAAAGTGGCTCTGGGAGCCTTTTTCGGATGAAGAGCAAGTAGAAAGGCTTTAGTAAATAAACGGAAAAGGAAATTTATCATAAACTTCAAGATGGGCAAAAGTCTAGGTTCTCCCCCCCACCCGTGACTTTTAATGAGGGGATTATGTAACATTTCACAACATCACCCTCTACCCTAACCTTTCACAGAGATAGTGCTCTGGTCCTAGTACTTATACTTTGCAAACTATTTCTTGGAACATCTGGAGCCCTTTTCCCCTGCTAGAACAAAAACCAAAGAAATGGCAAAATCTGGGGCATTGTTCCATCAACGCTTTATCTTTCTAATTGCCCCAGTTCTGCACACACGTATGCACTTACCAGGAAAGACTTGCCAAAATCTTGTGAGCTTATCACATGACAATGAAAGGAATGTGTGCAATCTTAACTGAGTCTAGTCAACTATGTACTCAAGAAAGGCTCTCTTAACTGGGATCCTGTGTGTGTTCGTGCCACAGAGGCATGTCTCAATCAGCGCCATGAGAGTTGACTCTCCAACGAGTGAGTTTAGGATTGCAGCTTAATGCTCTGAATTTCAGACGCCTGTGGTTTATTAGTTGCGGATATTAGCAGCACCCCTTGAGGAACACAGAATTTCATAGATTTTCTCCCTTTTCCTGTATATGTGGCAGCCTCTAGGGCAGGGGAAAGGAACCTTTTGCAGCTCAAAAGAGACATGCCTGGCTAGAGAGGAACCCCAAAGGAACGTCATTCTAATGCAATAGAAGTTTAAACTTTGGGGCACTGCTTCACTAACCTCAGCCTATCATTCCCTGCCTGTCTTTTGTTATAAGAATTCTAAGGTCTCAAATATAGAATAAATGTTCATAAATGTACAAGGCAAACACACACACATAAGTATATAAACCACGTGTCTGAAATAGTACAGGAGAGCAAGCCATTTTGACCCTCCCAAATTGAACTCAAATATTTCTCTGCAAGGAGGAAGGAAATGGGAAAAGATCTCCAATTGTCTTTGGACTGTAGGGGTCTGCACCTCCCTGCAAATACAGTCTGGCAAGTATCTGTTAAACTGAGCACACTATTAATACAGTGGTACCTCAGGTTAAGTACTTAACCTGAATCTGTTCTTAACCTGAAGCACCACTTTAGCTAATGGGGCCTCCTGCTGCCGCCGCGCTGCCGGAGCACAATTTCTGTTCTCATCCTGAAGTAAAGTTCTTAACCTGAAGCACTATTTCTGGGTTAGCGGAGTCTGTAACCTGAAGCGTATGCAACCTGAAGCATATGTAACTTTAGGTACCACTGTATGTGTAAAAGATTCAGGAACTAAAGTATTTACCATCTCAAAGGAATGACTACCCAGAAAATGCAGTCAAGTAAGGCATTATCAGGGACGTGGGTGGCACTGTGGGTTAAACTACAGAGCCTAGGACTTGCCAATCAGAAGGTCGGCGGTTAGAATCCGCGCGACAGGGTGAGCTCCCGTTGCTCGATCCCAGTTCCTGCCAACCTAGCAGTTCGAAAGCACGTCAAAGTGCAAGTAGATAAATAGGTACCGCTCCAGCAGGAAGGTAAACGGCGTTTCCATGCGCTGCTCTGGTTTGCCAGAAGCGGCTTAGTCATGCTGGCCACATGACCCGGAAGCTGTATGCCGGCTCCCTCGGCCAATAAAGCGAGATGAGTGACGCAACCCCAATATTGTCTGCGACTGGACCTAATGGTCAGGGGTCCCTTTACCTTTACCTTAAGGCATTATCAGGTATCCTGTCAGACAGGAGAGAAGCAACACACTCAAATTTCTGCTGGAGACAGCCTCCTTCTGTGATGCATGTATGATGTTTTGGGGGGTGGTCTTGGGTTACAAGGTGGGCAATTTAAAGTCTTTACAGTGGTACCTCGGGTTACATATGCTTCAGGTTACATATGCTTCAGGTTACAAACTCCGCTAACCCAGAAATAGTACCTCGGGTTAAGAACTTTGCTTCAGGATGAGAACAGAAATCGTGCTCCAGCGGCGCGGCGACAGCAGGGGGCCCCATTAGCTAAAGTGGTGCTTCAGGTTAAAAACAGTTTCAGGTTAAGAACGGACCTCCAGAACGAATTACCGTATTTTTCGCACCATAGGACGCACTTTTCCCCTCCTAAAAAGCAAGGGAAAATGTGTGTGTGTCCTATGCAGCGAATGCAGGGGGGAGGCAGGCGGGAAAAGCCCCCAAGAGCTCCACACAAGCTCCGTGCACTCTTGCGGGCTTTTCCACAGGAGGGAGAAGGGACTGACTGGCCGCATCAGTCCCTTCTCCCACCTCCCAGAAAAGCCAGGAGAAGCCGCGATCTCTTTAAAGGAGTTGTGCAGCTTCTGCCAGTTTTGCGGGAGGTGGGTGAATCCCCCCACCTCCCAGTAAAGCCAGGAAAGCCCTGCGCAGCGTCTCCCGGCAAGGAGAGGCTGCACGGGGCTATGGAGTCTTTAGCCCCATGCAGCCTCTCCCGGGAGGCTGCACGGGGCTAAAAGGGAAGCCAAAACAGCGAGCGGGATCCATCCTGCTCGCTGCCTTGGCTTGTGCCATAGCCATGCGCAACCCCTCCGGCAGGGAGAGGTTGTGCGCAGCCTGTACGCTGCTCTTTGGGGCTGGGGGAATTTTTTTTTCTTGATTTCCCCCCCTAAAAACTGGGTGCGCCCTATGGTCCGGTGTGCCCTATGGTGTGAAAAATACGGTAAGTTCTTAACCCGAGGTACCACTGTATAGGGGCTTGTACACAATTTTGGGGGGTTCTCCTCCCTCCTGCGTGTGGTGAGTGGGGACCCTGTTGCAACAGTTTATTTTCCTTAATCAGGCTCAGTGGCCGCTTTGCTTTCAATGTATTCTGGTTGGCCTCTGCTTTCTCTCTGACCGATAGAGATCTCCTGGGGGACTCTATACAGGCTCTAGTTACTCCATAAAGGAATTAGAGGTATTTTTCTTATAACACTTTTTACTTTCAACCAGTCCAGGGCATGGTTCTCTCTGCCACCTTTCCCCTCAGTCTCAGTATTGCCCTTGTACAACTCCACAGGGAAGAAGAAGGGGACTAAACAAGAATTAGTTGGCTCCTCCTGTCATTGACTCTGGCGCCCCCTACTGTTGGCCTCCAATGGGTGAGTGTGGCAGAAGTGGGTGTGGCCAAACACACCCCACTCTCCACACAGGCATGGTTGCCATTCAAGGACACACCCCAGACAGATAGGTAATCACTAGAGAGGACGTAGGGCAGGGCAGGACCAGTGAGGGGCGTGGCCCAAGGACCACCTAAAGATGTCTAGAGGGCCACATCTGGCTCTCAGGCTGAAGGGCAAGGTCTGCATGTTATGGGACTCCAGCGCCCATCAGTCCCAGCTCGCATGCCTATTGGTCTGGTGGGATTTGGAAGAACACATCCCTGATCTAAGGTATCGACCCAGAAACTGTGCATAATTTTCTCATTGCCTCTTTGCAAGTAGTAGAGCAGGAAGACAAAACAGAGGCAGTCACTTCTGCAGCTAGCTGGGACTCTGGTATTATTTGAGAATAACAACACATGTTACAACCTGCAATTCCTTCTCCATAATCTAAGCCTTCTCTTGCTTGACTTTAGAGCCTGTTTTGAATGCGACGCAGGGGGAAGAGGAAACAGGTCTCTGGGCATGTGCAGAGTGTACATGCACACACCCCTATAGCTACAGCCTGCTCGCAACTTCAGCCCATCAATGCATTTGGAAGTGAGGCTTCCAGATGAAGAAGTCCATTTTTTATAGACCCTTAAGCATCACTTTAAATGCTCTGTGTTAAGGTAAGTATGCCGATGATTTCTTCTGTAGGAGAGAGATTCTCTCTGCACTCAAAGGTATTATTTAGGAAGAGCTAAACTTTGGCACTGGGAAAGGTTTTCCCAGCCAGAGCCCTGGAACCTCCTCTGGCCTCAGAATAAGAGCTCTCCCTA
Organism: Podarcis erhardii; assembly: GCF_964252035.2. Lineage (NCBI taxonomy): Eukaryota > Metazoa > Chordata > Lepidosauria > Squamata > Lacertidae > Podarcis > Podarcis erhardii. The sequence goes on along the minus strand of NC_138505.1, from coordinate 28,132,734 downwards.
GAATCCTGGCACAGCTGTGAAGACGAAAACCACCCTTCCCTCCTTAAGGAAAGGGGGGCCCTAAATCAGCAGCATCCCTCCAACCCTAGGCAAAAGTCCCCCTTAGTCCCTGCCCCTTGCTCACCATCTTGTAAGACTTCTACCTCCTTCCTGGTATTCCAGCAGACAGCAAAGCAAACACACTGAATCACAAATGAAAGCTGTCCCCAGCGGCTGCCAAATTAGTAGGTTTGTGGAGCTCCTGACACATGTGCAGTGCAAGCCCTGAAGCTGCTGCCCTCGCCCTTACTGCCCTTTTGCATTCATCTCCCTTTTTAAATACACTTCCCAGCTGGGGGTCCCGGTCCTGAAGGTTATTTGATACAGGGCTTCATTTAAAGGAGCAGCCAGGTTTTGCTGGGGCTGAGATCCAGAACCTGCTTTAAATATTAAGGTGGGTATGGGGAACATTTGGCCCTTGGGATGTTTGCCGAACTACAACTCCCATCAGCCCCAGCAGGCATAGGCAATGGGCAGGGATGATGGGAGTTGTAGTTCAGCAATGTCTAGCGGGACACAGATTCGACCACACCCACTTTAATATTTAAAGGAGGTTCTGCATCCCAACAATTTCTGGGTATTCCTAAAAAAAAGCTCAACGACGTTTCCTTTTTGAAATATGGCAACCCTAGGTAGATATTACTCCCACTATGCAGTGGGAATAGACAACTTTGTCAGTCTCACTTTCTCATTTTTCCATTTTTCCCTTCAATTCTCTACAATCCCACATTGTTCTCACTTTTTAAAAATTCCCTTTGAAAATTCGTCCGTGAATTTCTCTGTTTGCACTTTCCCTAATATGCAAATATATATATTTCCCCTCACATAATGCAGTGCTAATGTTGTGTTCGCGAATATATGCCATTTTTAAAATGCACACTTTGCCCTAGCAAATGCATTTTCTTGCAGTTATACTCAGCTGGAGAACTGCATTGTGAAATTCAGAGAGCAGCAAATTTCAAAGGAAGGCCGTGTCACGGTTCATGTGTTGTTTTTGGGAAGAGCAAATTGGGTAGGTCTGCCCTTAAGTGTGAGCTGAATTCAACCCCAGAGTCATTCATGACCGGACTTACCGTATTTTTTGCTCTATAAGACTCACTTTTTCCCTCCGAAAATGTAAGGGGAAATGTGTGTGCGTCTTATGGAGTGAATGCCGGCTGCCCAGCTATCCCAGAAGCCAGAAGAGCAAGAGGGATTGTTGCTTTCACTGCACAGCAGTGTTCTGGCTGTTCTGGCTTCTGAGATTCAGAATATTTTTTTCCTTGTTTTCCTCCTCCAAAAACTAGGTGCGTCTTGTGGTCTGGTGCGTCTTATAGAGTGAAAAGTACAGTAATTGTCAGGGGTCCCTTTACCTTTACCTTTAACCAGATGACTGGATAGTTCAGTTAATTAGAGGGTGCTGCTGGTAAGGTTGCAGGTTTGATCTGCACATTCCTGCATTATAGGGTGTTGAGCTAGGTGATCCTCGGGATCCTTTCCAATGCTACATTTCTATGATTCCATGCTTCTATGACCGTGGGGAGCCAGTAATCTGGACTTGAGTGCATCAGTAACTCTAGATAAAAGCTAAAGGGACCCCTGACCATTAGATCCAGTTGTGGCCGACACTGGGGTGGCGGCGCTCATCTCGCATTATTGGCTGAGGGAGCCGGCATACAGCTTCCGGGTCATGTAACCAGCATGCCTGGTTCCCTGTAACCTCACTTCACACAATGAGGGAACCGCCAGAAGGCCCTCGGTGCTGGATCTCAGTGTCCAGGCTGAACGATGGGGGTGGAGACGCTCCTTCAGATATACAGACCAGCCGATCCATTATAATCGCACAACCTGAATTTTCCCAGCATGTGATTTCATCCCAACCCCCAAAACAATGACAGCCTGGGGGGTTCCTTTGCTTCTGAGTTGACATGTGCAAGACCTGAGTTGGAGCACCAGCTGATGGGGCTCATTTGACAGCAAAACGTAGGGCAAGTGTATATGTTTGTGTTTTCTAGTATGTCTTTAATCTGAATTACAAGGACCTCCTTGACTTTTAAAACAATTCCATCACAGAGAAGCTTTTGAGGAGTAAATGCATACAATAGAAAAGGATGGCAATGACCTATCCTGCAATTTGCAGGAAAATGCAGAAGTGGGGCGGTTCTAGGCAAGACCCTGTTACAGCACAGATAGTTGAGTGGAACAGCTGTGTCTGATGTAGCCTAAGCAAATGTGTATGGGACAACATTGCCACCTACTGGCTACATGATGCCACTGCCACTACATTTATTATTATTATTACAGTGGTACCTCAGGTTAAGTACTTAATTCGTTCCAGAGGTTCGTTCTTAACCTGAAACTGTTCTTAACCTGAAGCACCACTTTAGCTAATGGTGCCTCCCGCTGCCACCGCAGCACGGGAGCACGATTTCTGCTCTCATCCTGAAGTAAAGTTCTTAACCCGAGGTACTATTTCTGGGTTAGCAGAGTCGGTAACCTGAAGCGTCTGTAATCTGAAGCGTCTGTAACCCGAGGTACCACTGCATTTATTGTTTAGTAGTTTAGTCGTGTCCAGCTCTTTGTGACCCCATGGACCAGAGCACGCCAGACACTCCTATCTCCCACTGCCTCTTGCTGTTTGGTCAAATTATTATTATAATTAATTATTATTAATAATTTGATCTATTATTATTATTATTATTATTATTATTATTATTATTTATACCCCGCCCATCCGGATGGGTTTCCTCAGCCACTCTGAGCAGCTTACAGCATATGTAAAACATTGAAAAACATCAAACATTAAAAACTTCCCAATATTTATGTATGTATGTATGTATGTATGTATTTCTATTTATTTATTTACTTGCTTGCTTACTTGCTTACTTGTTCATTCATTGACTTATTGCCATCCCTTCAAGATTTCTACAGCAGCAGAGGCTTAAGAAATGTCACACGTTTGCCTGTCAGAGTAGATTTTTTGGTATTTGGTTATGGGGAAACCACAAGACAGGGGCCTGAAAAAGTTCAAGATGCGCTATGTTAAAAGGGAAACCACACTGTATCTGCACAGGATATCACGCTACAGATGTTCAGGACAAATATACAGGTGTAGAAGGGTGGCCCAAGGGATTTCAGAACCGAGAGTGCAGTGAAATGTAGATGGGCCACCTAGCTAGCCATGCGCACAGAGGTATGTGCATGTGAATCGCCAACTACAGCGCTGGGGACAAAAAGTTCTAATTTTGTGCCATGATTTCAAAGTGGCCACCTGGTGGGGCGTCAGTGCACCAAGGAACAAAATATGACATTGAGCAGGGGTCAGCAAACTTTTTCAGCAGGGGGCCAGTCCACTGTCCCTCAGACCTTGTGGGGGGCCGGAGTATTTTTTTTGGGGGGGGGGGGATGAACGAATTCCTATGCCCCAGAAATAACCCAGAGATGCATTTTAAATAAAATGACACATTCTGCTCATGTAAAAACACCAGGCAGGCCCCAGAAATAACCCAGAGATGCATTTTAAATAAAAGGACACATTCTACTCATGTAAAAACACGCTGATTCCCAGACCGTCTACGGGCCGGATTTAGAAGGCAATTGGGCCGGATTCGGCCCCCGGGCCTTGGTTTGCCTACCCATGACATTGAGCAATGCAAAAAGAGAAGTGCAGAAGCTTTCGGTGTTCTGAGTAGTTAGCAGTGGTTTGTTTGTTTGTTTGTTTGTTTGTTTTAGCTGGAGAGCGGTTTTGGCACATCTCTGGGGGGAGACATTGTGGGCTGGCACTCCCCACGCCTGATTCTTGCCATTACGTACTTCTGAGAAGAGGGACGCGGGTGGCACTGTAGGTAAAACCACAGAGCCTAGGACTTGCCAATCAGAAGGTCGGCGGTTCGAATCCCTGCAGCGGGGTGAGCTCCCGTTGCTTGGTCCCTGCTCCTGCCAACCTAGCAGTTTGAAAACACATCAAGTGCAAGTAGATAAATAGGTACCACTCTGGCGGGAAGGTAAACGGCGTTTCAGTGCGCTGCTCTGATTCGCCAGAAGCAGCTTCGTCATGCTGGCCACATGACCCGGAAGCTGTACCAATAAAGCGAGATGAGCGCCGCAACCCCAGAGTCGGCCACGACTGGTCCTAATGGTCAGGGGTCTCTTTACGTTTACTTCTGAGAAGTCCAAAATGAACATTTCAAGTCAAAACAGAAGCTGCCCTGTGTATACATGTCTACACTTTTATTTATATCTATGAGTCCACCTAGCTCCTAGCCACTCCTAGCCATGATTGGTCAAGCTATGGGGCAGGGACAATTCATATTTCTTTTTCTTCAATCCATCACCCATGTAGCAGCAATGGCAGACCCCCCAACATTTCTCCAATGAAAATAGGGATGTCCCATTCCATCATGATAATTTTTACTATTTATAACCTACACATCTTACTGGGTTGTCCCAGCCACTCTGGGCAGCTTCCCACATACATAAAAACAGTAAAACATTATGACACACAAACCACGTGACAAGGATAACTGGGATTTTAAAGATGAATGGGAACCTTTTACAAAATTTGAAGAAGCAACAAAATGAACTGGACTCTTTGGCAGGTTTTGAATAAACATTCACAAACTCTTTATTGTAATATATAGATAGATAATTTTAGGATCTTTATAATTTTACAACATGCAGACAGAAAGATGTGTTGAGAAACCAGAGAAAGGTGCAATCGGATTACAAGCAAAAACACAAAGCTTTTCATAAGCTGGGGTGGGAGGGTGGGAACACCTTTAAAATATTTCCCATTCCTGCAATTGTAAGTCAGCAAGCCTTAATCGAAAGTGCAAAATCCGTTCTTGGGAAGTTTATCTCCCATTCCTGTGTACGGTTGTATCGCAAACACGGTAGGCTGTTCGGTGGTGTCGTACGACAAGCAATAATACACAGCTTCATCTTCTGCTTGGAGGTTGGAGATGGTTAAGGTGGCAGAATTGGATGTCTCATCAAAGGAACCGGAGAATCGCTCTGGGGTTCCGGAGGATCTGCTGCTGAAGCCAAATATCAGTGGCTTGGGGGAACTGCCAGGCTTCTGCTGATACCAGGAGACAGCATAGCTCGCAATGTTTCCCCTGCTCCTGGTGCAAGAGATGTTGATGGTTTCTCCAGGGGATGCTGATAAGAGCAGTGGCTGAGTCAACACAAACTGGGCCAAACCCCCTGAAAGAAAGCATAGGCACCATGAAGGTTTTCACTTCAAGCTAAGACAAAGGGGTAGAAAGCCAAGGGGGACGAAGAAGGCCTTGATCAGGGTTTCCCAAACTTGGCTCTCCAGCAGTTTTTGGACTACAGTTCCCATCATCCCTGACCACTGGTCCTGCAAGCTAGGGATGATGGGAGTTGTTTTGTACTGAGTTGAATAGGATCCAAAAGGCAGCAGTCTGATTGGTCCTAGAACAATAGGATCCAAAATGCAGCAGTGTGATTGGTCCTAGAACAGTAGGATTCAGAATGCAGCAGTCTGATTGGTCCTAGAACAATGCAGCAGTATGATTGGTCCACAGGAGCCACCCAATCTAGCTCCAGGTGGAAGTGAATCCACAACCTGATTGGCCCACGGGAGAATCCTGGAATTAGCCAATCACGTGCGGCCCATTGTGTAAATAATGTATATAAAGCAGATATTTTGGAGGAACCTTCATTCCTCACTACTATGAGCTGAATAAAGAGCATGAAATCCACACTCGACTCCGAGTATATTTCAGGAGTTGTAGTCCAAAAACAGCTGGAGACCCATGTGTGGGAAACACTGGTCTAGATAACGGATGGGGAACCTTGTGGCCCTCTAGATCAGCCTTTCTCTCCCTTGGGTCTCCAGATGTTGTTGAACTACAACTCCCATCACCCCTAGCTAGCAAGGCCAGAGCTCAGGAATGATGGGAGTTGTAGTCCAACAACATCTGGGGACCCACAGGTTGAGAACCGCTGCTCTAGATGTTGCTGGACTCTCATCAATATGGTCAGTGGTCAGAAATGATGGGCTAGGCACTCTAGGACCTAGAGCAGGGATAGGGAACTGGTGCCTATCCAGAAGCTGCTGGACTACAACTCCCATCATCCCTTGTTATTGACCATGCTGGCTGGGGCTTAGGGGAGCTGGAGTCTAGCAACATCTGGAGTGCCACTGGTTCCCCGCCACTGCTCTAGGACCTAGCCCAGTGTTTGCCAAACTTGGGTTTCCAGATGTTTTTGGACTACAACCCCCATCACCCCTAGCTAGCAAGAGCAGTCAGAGGTGATGGGAAGTCTTTTTTTTTTTTAATTTTATTTTATTGGAATTTTATTTACAACATACAGTGGTACCTCAGGTTAAGTACTTAATTCGTTCTGGAGGTCTATTCTTAACCTGAAACTGTTCTTAACCTGAAGCACCACTTTAGCTAATGGGGCCTCCCGCTGCTGCCGTGCCGCTGGAGCACGATTTCTGTTCTCATCCTGAAGCAAAGTTCTTAACCTGAAGCACTATTTCTGGGTTAACGGAGTCTGTAACCTGAAGCGTATGTAACCTGAAGTGTATGTAACCCGAGGTACCACTGTAACACAACTCCCCCACCCCCCAATACGCAAATCCACTCTCATTAAACGTGAACATAACATACAGTGAGCATAACATACAACAATACAAACAACCAAATAAAAGACTTCCTTATCCTGTATCTGGCCTCCTTATTTTCTCCTTGTAAACTGTTTCCTTTATGAATAGTTATTAATATTTTTCTAATTATAACTTAAATATCCACAAAGGCTCCTGCAGACATGAATCGAAACAAGTCCAGGTACGTATTTTAGGGCACTGTTTTGTGAAGTATTCTCTGCATTTCCCCCATACTTTTTGAAACTCTTGTCTAGGGTGATCTCTAATTGCCTCTGTTAATCTAGCCAGTTCAGTATACTCTAACAGTTTGTCTTGCCATTCCTTTGTTGTTGGCACAGTTTCTTTTTTCCAGTTTTTAGCAATTAGGATCCTTGCCGCTCCTGTGGCATAGAGGAATATATTCTAGGGGGAATTCTAGTCCAAAAGTAACTGGAGACCCAATTTTGGGAAACACTGGCTTAGGGGAAGAGCCTACTCCCTGGGAGAAAGAATATATATACAGAAAAAGATTACATTAGGAAATCAGTTTCCTTTACCTGTGCAGTGACTGAAGAGGATCAGAAGGAAAAAAGCCCAGGCCATGATTGGGAAATGGGGAGAAAACTGGCTTCTTGAGATAAAGGCTTCTCTGAAAACAAAGTTCTCCTCTTCGCACTTAAGACAGCAAAGAGGAAAATTCAAATGCATGCAAACAGGCTTCCTATTCTTCGGCTGTTGTTTAAGCATCATTGCTCACTTGTGGGCTTAAACCAAGAGCTTTCCTGATTTCATGTCAGAGAGAATATTCACAACTTTGTGTTCTTCTAATTGCTCGTTGGTTTTTAATGAAACTTTTTCATGCATGGAGTGGTGGTAAAAGGTAAAGGGACCCCTGACCATTAGGTCCAGTTGTGACCGACTCTGGGCTTGCGGTGCTCATCTCGCTTTACTGGCTGAGGGAACCGGCGTACAGCTTCCAGGTCATGTGGCCAGCATGACGAAGCCACTTCTGGCGAACCAGAGCAGCGCACAGAAACGCCATTTACCTTCCCGTCAGAGTGGTACCTATTTATCTACTTGCACTTTGACGTGCTTTCGAACTGCTAGGTTGGCAGGAGCAGGGACCGAGCAACGGGAGCTCACCCCGTCGCGGGGATTCAAACTGCCGACCTTCTGACTGGCAAGTCCTGGCTCTGTGGTTTAACCCACAGCGCCACCTGCGTCCCATGGAGTGGTGGGGACAAAGGCAAAAACATTTATAAAAAGTATGCTATCCTCTTGCAAAGGATGGTGTAGAAGAGCAACATTTTTTTATAATAAATCTGCTCCGCTTCCCAGGGGGGAGGAGTTGCAGTGGACCACATGGTCACCCACTCCTCACCGGGGACTTTGTCCCCCATTGCCGGGGGCGTCCCAGTCACATCAGAGCCTGGCCAGCCAATCCGCTTGCTGGGGGGTCGTGGCTGGGACAGTTTAAACCGAGGAGCGAGTCAGAGGACGTCCTCTTTGGCTCACATCCTCAATCACTCGCCCTCCCTCCCTATTCTGCAGGTTAGGCAATGGCCTTGCTATGGACTTCGGTTGGTCGCCTTGATTGTCCAAGGGTCCTGGTAGGAATTTTTCCACTTGGCAAACTGGCACTGGCCACTTGGTTTTCGCCTACCTCGTAGCAATCGTCACAACTTTGTTAGGGTTGCGGTTAGGCATTGTTTGACCTTGCATGGGGGAGGGGAGGTGTGGCCATCACCTGCCCCTCCATGCTTAAGGGTATTCCATTAAAGGAATCCGGGGGTGTTGATCTTGTCTGAAGCCCGGCTGGGGGCTAGGGCCTTGACACAGCCCCGACGGGAAAACCAGGGGGAGCTTGAGTTGGTTCGCACTGACAGGGCTCCCCCTACTGGTGGCTTACCCTTACTGGACTTCCTGCACAATGGGCAGGAGTCAGATATAGTCAGGTTCAGTCAATGCCTAAGCCAATACCGCTCACATTCTGTAATTCAATAAAGTTGTGGCCAAAATTTGCCCAGTAACATAAACCTAATATCTGTGTCCTGGGGTGAGTTTTTTCCCAATGAGGGGGTGGCTGTCGGGTCTTGACACTCAATAATAATAATAATAAACACTCTACAAAAGCAGTGCAGAACAACCATCAAATCACTAGTCATTCAGGAAGGCATTAGACAGCTGCACAGCCTTGTATTCAGAGTTGCCTGCTGGTGCCCTGCGAGACAGCAAGAGGTTTTTGTCTCAGTTCCCCATAGAGATGGATCACAGTGCTGCGCACTTGGCCTGCCATCCCATGTACTGCAGTAATAATTGGCCTCGTCTTCGGCTTGAACTCCGGTGATCACTAGATTCCAGAGGTTCTTGGAGGAATCAGGGGAGACACTGAATCTCTCTGGGACCCCAGAGCCCCTGCCCTGGTCACTACTGGTGTAATAATGATAGAGAAAGCGTGGGCTACCCGTTTTCTGCTGATACCATCTCACCCTCTCACTGCTGATTTTTAAATCGCTGCTCACAGCACATGGGAGTTTCACTGTTGATCCCAGGGATACAGACATCGAGGCTGGTTGAGTCACGACAATAATCTGAGACTCTGAACCTGCAAGAAAATAATAGGGAATGTTACTGACCACTGGAGATGGACTCATCGGTCACTTTTATTTCTGCCTTTCTTTTCTTAAATTCAGATCTCCACATTTCCACAGCAATTTCATATTTAAGAAAAGATATTGTGAAAACAATTATCTGTTGTTATATATATCTTTGCAAAAATTCAATTCACCACCATTTTAATTTCTCTCGATATGAACATTTTTGTACATGGTTTTCCCTAACATGGACAAATACATGATGCATTTTTCCATGTTATTTTTGTCAATATTTTGATATACAGTTCTCCCAAATATATGCAGCTTGGTAGATGTGTTCTTTGGCTGCGGAACTGCATTGCACAAATCAGAGAAGCGTGCCTTTCAAAGGATAGCTGTCTGTCGGTTTGAGAAGTGTCCGTTAGGTAGTTCATCATTATAAAACAAACAAAACTAAATTTCTCTCCTTTTCCTACCTGAACACCTGAGTGAGAACTGATACAACTCTTCTCTGTCTCGCTGAAGTAACCTCACCTGAGAGAAGTGTCTCCAGGAACAAAACCACAGGAACCCAGAACATTGCAGCAAGGACACCCATGACGTGCTTCTCATCCTGCTATCCCCACACCTCTTCTCTTATATCTCTCACTTGAAGGCAAATTCCTGGACCTGTATGCAAATATCTCTAGCTGCTTTTGGCTTTCCCTGTCGCAAGGACTGTGTGAAGTCCTAGAATGCCATCAAGCTCATGAACTGTCAGGCAGCAGAGGAGCCAACCCCCAGGGCAGCTTGCCAGAAACAGATAAGACAAGGAAAATTCCTTATCATCTGCTTTTTATTCAATATTTACAGAGAGAGGGAATTCAGCCTCTTAGAATAATGGCGTTGCCCCAAGTGAATCTCCCCTCCCCTTCTTCATTCGCCATCTCTTCTACGGGTGGAGCCGAAGGCCCTTTGCTTCTGAGTCCTTTGCTCTCCTACTTTTAAGGCTCGCCGGATTCTGGAAGATAGTGGATCTAGAATGCTTTCTAGTGATAACATGTCAACCAGCTGCTCAGGCTCTGCTTCCCCCTCCTCTTCTCCCATCATTTCCCAACTTTCCCCCTTCATCTTTCTCTGAGCTGTGACCTGCCTCAAACCCCTGCTGTAATTCTGAACTGTCTTCTTCTTCTCTGGAAGGGTCAGGCTGGGGAGGTGGTCTCCACCATTCCTCCACTGCCCAGTCCCTGACATAAACTGGTCTTAGGGTAGACAGAGCACTGCTATGCTCTTTGTCCACAGCGACACCAATGCTTCTGAATGACATTTGCAGGAAGCCATTGACAACCTCCATAATACTACCAGAAGAAGATGCCTCCATTTATTTTAGTGCTGCTGCTTCTGTACCTTTCACAGCAAGCTTATGGCAGGCAATGGCAGGCATGGAGAGACACAGATAGAAAATGATACACCTGGCTGCTGTTGGAGGCATGGGGCAAAACCACCCATAAAAGTTTGCATCTACCTGGAAGCAACCAACTTTGGCTGTTAAAATCTTTTCCTTGCTTCCCAGGACATGAGATTGGGCAGAAAATTTATAAGATATGTCAAGGGATATGTTCCTCTATCCAAGATGCAACCCACGTCCTAACAGATGCTTCTTTTGTAAATTAAGGTAGCAATTGAGCCTAAAAGGCTCTTCCAGATAATCTATGGAGCACATCGTGATTTGCATGCAGGATGCTTATGATGAGATTAGACAATGCCCAGCCAGCTGCCACCTGTCGGCCTTCCTGCTTCCATCCAGCCCAGGGGGTGGTGATGATTCTGAGCACAGACGTGATGGAGGGCTGGGTTGAGAGGTCCAGGGTACTGCTGTCCAGGAGGAGGGGGGACTTCAAATGTGTCCTTTCTCTCTTACAAGTTTGAGGCAGAAGAACTTGGATTTGATAGCAACTGCAGGCACAAAGTCTATTTTGTTCATGCCACCCCAATCTCCAAGGGGTGGGAGGTTTCAGGGGTTCCAGGCATTTCCCAGGGTTCATCTTTCCTTTTGGAATGAGGCCTATTAGCGATTGTGTTATCTTTATGATATGGGTTCATTATACACACACACACATATACACAAACACACACACACACACACAACTTGAGCGTGTACTACTACTAAAAATAATAATAATAATAATACTGCTCAGGAATTATAATATTATAATAGGCTCAGTGAAGACCCAACCTAGCAGTCAGCAGATGTCATTTCTGTTATAGCTCACAATTCCTAAAAGAGACTTCCATCTGGCAATGAAAAAGGAAGTCTGCAGCCTGACTTTCCCAAAGCAGATCTTTCATCCACTGGCAAGGGCTGACTTGAGGGTGTGCTGGACTGGCAGCTCCAAGGTCCTGCTGTGAGGAAGGAGGTGGGACTGCAGAGCTTTCTGTCTCTTCTGGTTCAGTCCAGAGTCGGATGGACTTGACAACAGATGTAGACACAGATTAGATGATGTTTGTTTTTGGTATTCACATCTCACTGCTCTTTGGTGGAAGACAAAAGGTTTTTGTCACACTTCCCCATCAGTTTGCATCACTGTGGAATGCACTAGCACTGCTATACCATCTGCCACAGTAATAAACGGCCTCGTCTTCAGCCTGGACATTGGTGATGGTTAAATAGCCAATGTTCCCTGAGCGAGAAGCGGTGAATCGATCCGGGATCCCTTCTCCCCTGCTGCTACTCTCATGCTGCACAAAGCGAGGGGCCTGCCCTGATCTCTGTTGATACCAGCTTACACGCTCACCTGTATCACTAGTTGTACAGGACATTTTAAGCGTTTGACCCGGGACCACAGACTCAGAGGCAGGCTGAGTGCAAATTGGCTGAGAGTTAACACCTGTTTTAAAAAAATTGAGAAAAAGGAACATTTTCAGGGTACTCAAATAAGTAAATATGATAAAAGCTTTTGGTTGGCCAATGGAACATGAAATCTTCTCCCCAGCTTTACCTGAGCAGTAAATAAAAAGAGCAAGCAGAAAGAGAAATGAAGACATGATGGTGAGCTCTCCAGAGGACTTTGAACTTCTGGAGGAAACTTCCTCACTCCTCTCTTAAATACCTCAGAGCTGAAGAGCTGCCCCTTCATGCAAATATCTTCTTTGATCATCAGTTGCCTATATTGGGATTTGGAGATCCTGCAGAGCATCACAGGACATTCAGTCCAAGGGCCCAAGGGCAGATTTGCATAAATGAGATTTCTCAAAGCAGCAAGACTGGCCCTTAGTTCAGACAGTGTCTTATGAGATAGCCATGAAGTAACTCTTTACAGCAAGACGTCTATCAGGAAGGGTCCTGGGAACAATGCTTTTTATAGTGTGGTTTTTATTGTGTGGAACATCTCACTTGGGACCATTCCTAACATGGGCTGGATAGACAGATGACTGTGTAGGAACAAAAAGAGCTCATAATTATTAAAATGTCTTTAAAAGTTCAGTCTGTCTTCGTATTTTTGCTTTTTATCTTTTAAAGTAATGTTGTGAATTCTTCTTCATTTTATTATATTTTCTTATCTTTTTGTAACATGCTTAGAGGCTTTTTTAATACAATCAAGTAGTGTAGAAATATTATGAAATGAATCAGTGAAACAAATGATTGAGAAGTTCAAAAGAGGGGAAGAACACCCACTAGTCAAAACTGCACAAACCAAGCTGCACACTCTGGACAGACTACTCTACGTCCTCCTGCACAGAAAGGGGCCGATTGGTCCACCTACTCTTTGCATGCTTCTATTGCTCTGGCTGGCAGGGGCTGATGGGAGTTGGAGTCCAACAACTTCTGAAAGGCCAGAGTTTCCCTATCCCCACTGTACAGGATTATTAAGCTTTAAATTCTTGCTTAAACTTATTGAAGAAAACATTCATTCTCGGTTTTTCAAATGGCACAGTCTCTGCTGCCACCTTCTGACGTATGAGGAGCAGAGAATAGGATGAAAGGGAACACAGCCTGCAACAGTGACAAGAACAGTACAGTGGTACCTCATGTTAAGTACTTAATTCGTTCCGGAAGTCCGTTCTTAACCTAAAACTGTTCTTAACCTGAAGCACCACTTTAGCTAATGGGGCCTCCTGCTGCTGCTACGCCGCCGGAGCATGATTTCTGTTCTCATCCTGAAGCAAAGTTCTTAACCTGAAGCACTATTGCTGGGTTAGCAGAGTCTGTAACCTGAAGCGTATGTAACCTGAGGTACCACTGTATCACAGAGATCTGGGTGGGAGAGCAGAAATGGTGGGCTTTGGGCTCCCAGATTTCAGCAGCAGTTTGTGTGGTGCTAAACTTAGGCACATGCCCCCATCTCTCATGCTCCCTTCCAGAGCATTGGTGTGGGACCCCCTACAGCACAGTGCCCAATTCGACTAAACCAGTTGAACCGCATCTGAGAGCAGGGAGCAGTTGGTCTCACCCAGCTGGGCCAATCTGGATACTCGGTGCAGGATCAGGGCAGACCTGAGGATCAGGGAGCCTACAGTAGAGAGGTAAAATATCCCTTCATTGCACCTTTGCCTCTGGCCCCGCCCACCAGTAACGTGGGTCCCATGGAAAGTTGCCAGGTGGGGAATGTGACTCTGGGGCTGATTGTCTGTCAACATTCCCTCCAACATTTCTCCAATGAGAACAGAGAAGTCCTATCCCATGATAATAATTCTACTATTTATACCCTGCCCATTTGACTGCGTTGCCACTCTGGCTGTCTTCCAACATATATAAAAGCACAGTAAAACAAAAAACATGAAAAACCTTCCCATACATGGCTGCCTTTTGATGGTTTGGGAGTCGAATAACTCCATACCCTATACATGGCTGTCTTCAGATGGGGGTGAAACAACTCCATACTCTCCAACATTTCTCCTATGGACATAGGGATGTCCTAAAGAAAAGCAGGACTTTCCGGGATCAAATCAGAAACCAGGACGGCTTCTGTAAATCCAGGACTGTCCCTTCAAAATAGGGGCACTAGAAGGGTCTGGCCTGATCTACCAAGAACTTGTTTTGGGTGTGTTCACTCTCTGTTTGTGCCCTGCAGTAGCAGCATCTGTGTAGATTAAGCTGTCAGTATGGCCGATCATGGCCAGTAAAGCAAATCTGCCCATGACTTCAAAACAGCTGCAAGCACAAAGCATAGGAAGATCATTTTAAGCATTCACATCTCACTGCTCTTTGGTGGAAGAAGAAAGGTTTTTGTCACACTTCCCCATCAGTTTGTATTACTGTGGAACGTGCTACCATACCATCTGCCACAGTAATAAACAGCCTCATCTTCAGCCTGGAAGTTGGTGATGGTTAAATAGCCAATGTTCCCGGAGCGAGAAGCGGTGAATCGATCCGGGATCCCTTCTCCCCTGCTGCTACCATCATACTGCACAAAGCGAGGAGCCTGTCCTGATCTCTGTTGATACCAATGAATGTAGTTGCTGCCGCGGTTACTGGAAGTACAGGAGAGTTTGACCGTTTGTCCCAGGGTCACGGATTCAGAGGCAGGCTGAGTCGGATCTGACTGTGAAGAGACACCTTTGCAGGGGGAAGCAACAACAGAAAAAACAAAGATGAGGACCTCATTTCAATTTCAGCATTCACAAACACCTGCAAAGCACTATGTTTCTCGGATAGATTCAAATATCTTTGGCTTGGCCTCTTGAACAAGAGATCACCTCCACAGCCTTACCTGAGCAGTAAACGAAAATAGCAAGGATGAATTGAGGGAGGGCCATGGTGAGCTTTCCAGGGGAGTTTGCCTCTCTGAGTGGATCTTGCCCTCTCCTCTCTTAAATTTCCCAAATCTGAAGGCTTTCCCCTTCATGCAAATGTGTTCTGTGGATAACCAAACGCCACTCCTAGAGCTTCATGTTCCTGCAAAGCATTGTGGGACATTCAAACAGAGGAGAATAGGACAGATTTTCTTTTTTAAAAAAATAAAATAAAATAGGAATGGGTTAGTGACGGGAGTGAGCCAGCAGTAAATCACCAGTCAGGAGAGATGAAAAATGTTGCTTAGTTACAAAAGGTAAAGGTTTCTAAGCTATTGGTGAGAAAAAATGCTAGTTTCAGAATCTGTTCTGGTATGGGGGATGGGAAGAGGCTGGTTAAAGCCATGGACTGGGCAAGGCACCTGCCAATGGTAGGAGAGACCAGAGGAAAAAGTGGGTGGAGCTATAGTTCTAAATTTTATTTCTCTCTACTGCGGAAGTGTCTTCACACATCTCTTTCTATCCTCCCTCCAGACAAGCAAGAGGCAGCATCAGAGTTTAGCAACACCTTAGAGAAAGGCCCAAACATATCTGGCCATTTGCCATGCTGACTGGGGCTGATGGGGGTCCAACCATTTCTGTCAGGCCATCATTTCTCCTCACCTGCTGGATTAAGGCTCACATTACTGTATTGAAGAACATATTGGGGCAGAGAACATTTCCAATGAGACGCTCTCTGCAGCCTGCTTCTAAGGAGCAGAGATTGTGAACATAAGGCACTCGACCTTCAACAGGGACAAGATCCAAGGGAAATTCCCAAGCGGTAGGGATGGTGACAACAGCTTCCTACTGTCCGGGAAAGTATGATTTGGGAAATAGCATCTCTGCCATCAAGGGCGCCCCCTTGTCCCTGCGATTGACAGGCCCAGGACTGCACAAACTCAGTTCTGACGTCACCTACGAACGTCATGTCGTGTGCTGGTATGTTGTGTGCATGCCCCGCAGCTTGCAAAAGTGACGCAAGCATGCCTAGCAGTGGGTGCGCACATCCGCTGGGGTTCTTTGTGGGGCCTGGCCCCTCCTTGACAATATATTTTAGGCAGCCCACTCCACAATTGGCATGCCTGTCTGTAATATTTCACATTTCCTAAAAAGGATATAAATGGATATAAACTCACAAGCCTTTCCAAAACGACAACTTTGATCAAAATGGAAGGGCACCGCTCCGTTTCCCCTGTTTATTTCTGGGAGGTTCCAGTGGTTCCAAGTGTTTCCCAGGGTTCGTCTTTCCATTCGTAATGAGGCCCATTGGAGATTGTGGTGTCTTTATGATATGTATTTTATATACACATATATACAACCTGAAGGAATGCGGGTGGCGCTGTGGGTTAAACCACAGAGCCTAGGACATGCCGCGACGGGATGAGCTCCCATTGCTCAGTCTCAGCTCCTGCCCACCTAGCAGTTCAAAAGCACATCAAAGTGCAAGTAGATAAATAGGTACCACTCTGGCGGGAAGGTAAACAGCGTTTCTGTGCGATGCTCTGGTTCGCCAGAAGCGGCTCAGTCATGCTGGCAACATGACCCAGAAGCTGTACGCCGGCTCCCTTGGCCAATAAAGCAAGATGAGCGCTGCAACCCCAGAGTCGTCCGCGACTGGACCTAATGGTCAGGGGTCCCTTTACCTTTATATACAACCTGAGCCTGTAATAATAGTAATCATAATGATAATGCTTAGTAAATAATAATGATATTATAATATGATCAGTGAAGACCAACCTAGCAATCCACAGGTGGCATTTATGCTATAGCTCACAATTACTAAAACAGACTCCTATTTTGCAATGATATGAAGTCTACAGCCTGACTTTCCCAAAGCAGCTCTTTGATCCACTGGGAAGGGGTGACTTGAGGGTGTGCTGGGCTGGCAGCTCCAAGGTCCTGCTGTGAGGAAGAAGGTGAGACTTCAGAGTTTTCTGTCTCTTCTGGTTCCATCCAGAGTAGGATGGACTTGACAACAGATGTAGACACAGATTAGATGAAGTTGGTTTTCAGTATTCACATCTCACTGCTCTTTGGTGGAAGAGGAAAGGTTTTTGTCTCAGTTCCCCATCAGTTTGCATCACTGTGGAACGCACTAGCACTGCTATACCATCTGCAACAGTAATAAACGGCCTCGTCTTCAACCTGGAGGTTGGTGATGGTTAAATAGCCAATGTTCCCAGAGCGAGAAGCCGTGAATCGATCCGGGATCCCTTCTCCCCTGCTGCAACTCTCACAGTGTACAAAGCGAGGGGCCTGCCCTGATCTCTGTTGATACCAGCGAACAGCAGAGCCAGTATCACTAGTTGTACAGGAGAGTTTGATGGTTTGCCCCGGCACCACAGACTCGGAGGCAGGCTGAGTGCAAATTGACTGGCAGGTGACACCTGTTTAAAAAAATATGGAGAAAGGGCGACATTTTTAGTGCTCTCAAATAAATAAAAATGATAAATGCAGTTAGCTTTTGGTTGGCCAATGGAAAATGGGATCTTCTCCACAGCTTTACCTGAGCAGTAAATAAAAAGAGCAAGGAGAAGGAGAAAGGAAGACATGATGGTGAGCTCTCCTGAGGACTTTGAACCTCTGGAGGAAACCTCCTCACTCCTCTCTTAAATCCCCCAGAGCTGAAGAGCTGCCCCTTCATGCAAATATCTTCCACGATCATCTATTGCCTCTGTTGGGATTTGGAGATCCTGCAGAGCATTATGGGACATTCAGTCCAAAGGCCCAAGGGCAGATTTGCATAAAGGAGATTATTCAAAGCAGCAGGACTGGCCCTTATTTCAGCCAGGATGTGATGAGACAGCCATGAAGGGACTCTTTGCAGCGAGACGTCTATCTGGAAGGGTCCTGGGAACACTGTTTTTTATAGAGTGGAACATCTCACTTGGGCCCTGTTATGTAGTGAAGTTTCACCCTGGGCCAGCAGGGGGATACTGTATATAGTTTTCACTCAGGTCTGTAGATAGTTTTCACTCAGGTCCACGTCAGTTATTTTAGGCGGGAAACTCTGGGTTGTTGTTGCTGCAATGTTGACAGACGGCTGCCTATAAAAGCAGGCCGGCTGAGCTGTTTGCAGTCAGTTCTATTCCAGCTTACAAAATAAAGAGCTGCTTTGGAGAAATCGCTGTGTCGTCTGCTATGTCAACCCACAACTTAACAGGCCCATTCCTAACATGGGCTGGAGAGACAGAGGACTGTGTAGGAATGAAAAAAGTTCATAATTCTCAGAATTTCTTACCAACTTCAGTCTGTCTTTGTATCTTAACTTTTTATATTTTAAAGCAAGGCTGTGAATTTTTCTTGTTTTGTCTTATCTTTTTCGAATATGGACAACCTAGGACAGCCAGAGTTTCCATACCTCCACTGTACAAAACTATTAAGCTTTGAATTGTTGCATAAACTTGGTGAAGAAAACATTCATTCTCCGTATTTCAAATAACACAGTCTCTGCTGCCACCTTCTGACATATGAGGAGCAGAGATTGTGATGAAAAGGCACACAGTCGGCAAGAGGGACAAGAACTGTATCGCTGAGACCTTCGTGGGAGGGCAGAAATGGCAGTCTTTGGGCTCCCGGAATTCAGCAGCGCCTTGTGTGGTGCTAAAATTGGACGCATGCCCCCACCTCTCATGCTCCGCTCTAAAGCTTTGGTGTGGCACCCCCTATAGAATGGTGCCCAATTAGGCCAAACCAGTTGAACCACCTCTGAAAGCAGAGTGGATTTGGTCTCACCCAGCTGAGCCCACTTGGGTATTCGGTGTAGGATCAGGACAGACATGAGTGTCAGGGAGCAGGAGTTTTTGTATCCTACAGACATTCTCTCTCCCTCCTCTCTCTCTCCCTCCCTCCCTCCCTCCCTCCCTCCCTCTCTACCCTGATTCTCTGTCCAGTTGAAGAGGGCGGGCATTGGAGCTAGAGCTCCTGAGGTGCCACAACTATGAGAAAAAAATGGAAGATGAGAGGCAGGGAGAGAGCCTGATTTTTTCATCAAACAGGACGTCACTGGAAAGCCGGCTCTTTCTCTTCCTCTCTGATTTCCTGGGCAATTAGCCAGAAGCCATCAACAGCACTTGACAGCATATGTCATTTCTGGAAGCAGCTGCTCAACCTGTAACAGGGTGAGGAGCCTCAAGCTCAGACAGTAATGTGTCTCTGTGAGTGACTCTGTCTGGCTCTCTAGGCCAGTGGTGTAGCGTGGGTTGCAGCGCCCGGGGCCAAGTGCAGGGGAATGGTGGGGAGGGAAATGAAGAAAGTACGCATGCACATTCAACTGCCTAGTGGCCTCTGCATCACCCAGGAGATTTCAACCAAAGAGACAAGAGTGTCGCACCATTGTCTGGAGAGCTCAGCTTCACATGGAGAACCTGTTTTCAAGCAAGCACAGTGACAGAAGTATGCCGCTGTGTTGTGGCAGCACAAAGTGTACAAATTTTGTGCCCCTAACAATTTTGTGTGTGGAGAAGGCACCCCATTCCGCCCCCCCACACACACACACATACTCTGCCACTGCTCTAGGCCACACCCAGTCTCCTCTAGCCACACCTTCCACTGGCTCTGTTGGCATCCCAAGGGTTTCTGCCTGGCAGGGACATACCCTCGCATTCCGTTGATTCCTCTTGCTTTCCTGAATGGGGGATAGTGAGTGTGGGGGAAGCTAGCCTACAGTAGAGAGGTGAAATATCCATTCATTGCACCTTTGCCTCTGGCCCCGCCCACCAGTAATGTGGGTCCCATGGAATGTTACCAGGTGGGGAATGGGACCCTCAGGCAGAAGCCTGTCAATGTACCCTCCAACATTTCTCCAATGAAAATCGGGACCTCCTATCCCATAATAATAATTTAACTCTTTATACCATGCCCATCTGACTGGGCTGCCCCTCTGGGTGGCATCCAACATACACAAAGGCATAATAAAACATTAAACATTAAAAACTTGGCTATACAGGACTGTCTTCAAATGACTTGTGGGTTCAATAACTCCATACCTTCCAACATTTCTCAGGTGCAAATTGGGACGATCTAAGGAAAAGTGGGACTCTCAGGGTCAAATCAGAAACCAGGATGGCTTTCGTAGATTCAGTACTGACACTGCAAAATAGGGATACTTGGAGCGTCTAGCCTGATCTAACAAGATCTAACAAGAACTTGCTTTGTGTCTGTTCACTCTCTGTTTGTTCCCTGCAGTGGCAGCATCTGGCTCTGTTTCCACCCCAAGGGTTTCTGCCTGGCAGGGACTTGCCCTCGCATTCCACTGATGCCTCTCGTTTCATGGATGGGGGATAGTGAGGGGGGATAGTGAATGGGGGGGATAAGCCTTCAGTAGAGAGGTGAAATATCGATACATTGCATCTTTGCCTCTATCTGCCTGTACTTCTTCCCTGGGAGCTGGTGTATTCATGACATTCTGATTCCATCCAGAGCAGGATGGACTTGACAATAGATGTAGACACAGATTAGATGAAATTTGTTTTCAGTATTCACATCTCACTGCTCTTTGGTGGAAGAGGAAAGGTTTTTGTCTAGGTTCCCCTTCAGTTTGCATCACTGTGGAATGCATTAGCACTGCTATACCATCTGCAACAGTAATAAACGGCCTCATCTTCAGCCTGGACGTTGGTGATGGTTAAATAGCCAATGTTCCCAGAGCGAGAAGCCGTGAATCGATCCGGGATCCCTTCTCCCTTGCTGCAACTCTCACAGTGCACAAAGCGAGGCGCCTGCCCTGATCTCTGTTGAAACCAGCGAACAGCAGAGCCAGTATCACTAGTTGTACAGGAGAGTTTAATGGTTTGACCCAGCGACACAGACTCAGAGGCAGGCTGAGTGCAAACTGACTGGCAGGTGACACCTGTTTAAAAAAATATGGAGAAAAGGGACATTTTTAGTGCTCTCAAATAAATAAAAATGATAAATGCAGTTAACCTTTGGTTGGCCAATGGAACATAAGATCTTCTCCACAGCTGAAATATCCACAAAACACTGTGTTTCTAGGATAGAAATAAATATCTTTGGCTTTGCCTCTGTAACAAGAAATCACCTCCACAGCCTTACCTGAGCAGTAAAGGAAAATAGCAAGGATGAACTGAGAGAGGGCCATGGTGAGCTCTCCAGGGGAATCTGACTTTCTGAAGGGATCTTGCCCTCTCCTCTCTTAAATCTCCCAGAGCTCAAGGCTTTCCCCTTCATGCAAATGTGCTCTGTGGACATCCAATCACCTCTCCTAGAGCTTCATGGTCCTGCAAAGCATTGTGGGACATTCTAACGGAGGAGAATAGGACAGATTTTCATAAAGCACATTTAAAAGAAAAAGTAGTGGGTCAGTGACAGGAACGAGCCAACATTAAATCACCAGTCAAGAAAGATGCGAAATCTTGCTTAGTTACAAAAGCTAAAAGTTTCTCAGCTATTGGTAGGGGGAAATCGTAGTTTCAGACTCGGTTCTGGTCTGGGGGGGAAGGGGCCGGTTAAAGCCATAGACTGGGAAAGGCACCTGCCAGTGGTAGGAGGGACCAGAAGGAAAAGTGGGTGGGGCAATGCCTCTGAATTTTTATTCTATCTACTGCTGAAGTATCTTCAAACGTTTTTCTCTCCTCTTTCCAGGCAAGCAAAAGACACCATCAAAGTTTAGGAACCCACTGGAGAAAGGCCCAAACATGTCTGGCCATTGGCCATGCTGACTGAGGTGGATGGGGGTCCAACAATTTCTTAAAGGCCACTGTTTCACCTCACATGCTGAAGCATGGTTCACATTACTGTATTGTAGAACATATTGGGACAGAAAACATTTCCAGTGAGATGTTCTCTGCTGTCTGCTTCTGAGGAGCAGAGATTGTGAACATAAGGCACTCAGCCTGCAGCAGGGACCAGATCCACAGGAAATTCCCAAGAGGTAGGGATGGTGACAGCCACTTCCTTCCGTCCGGAAAAGTATGATTTGGGAGACAGCATCTCTGCCATCAAGGGTGCCACCTTGCCCCCACAATTGACAGGGCCAGGGCTGCAGAAACTCAGTTCTGACGTCAGGTATGGATGTCACAAGTGTGCTGGCATGTTGTGAGCATGCCCTGCTGCTTGCACAAGTGACGCAAGCATGCCCCGCATTGGGTGTGCACATCGGCTGGGTTTTTTTGAGGGGACTGGCCCCTTCTTGACAATATTGGGGGGCTGCCTCCCCCCAGTTCGTAGACCGGTCTGTAATATTTCACTTTTCCTCACATGGATCTAAATGGATATACACTCCCAAGCCTTTCCAAACCGACCACTTTGATCCAAAAGGAGGGACACAGCTCCATTTCCCGTGCCTCTTTCCCCAAGAAAAACCTGTGATTTACTTCTGAATGGCAGCAAAGGGCAGTCAGATTTTTCACAGATTGCTGGTTGTTCCGATTTAGGGTTGAAGAGCGGGTTTTCCAGGGGAAAGCAGCAGGGCAAAGGCAAAACCAGTCAGACTCCTGCCTCGAAAGCATGTGCAAAGCATAAAAGTCCTTGCAAACTGTGCTTTCTAGGACTGGGACAAGCAGAAATGTGGACAAGCCTATGAATCTGCAGAAGGCTGGCACTATAGCTGTCAACCTTCCCTTTTTTTTTTTTTTTTTTTGCAGGAAATTCCCTTATTAGCGCCATTTCCCGCTGCTTCCCGCTGCTATCCCGGATTGTTAAATATCCCGTAGACTGTCCCCGGGACAGGTGAGGCTGCTGATCCCTTATTTTCAAATCTGAAAGTTGACCGCTATGGCCTGGCATTCCTGGTGCAGACAGGATGGAGGGCTGGGTTGGGAGGAGGAGGAGGGACTTCAAATGTGCTTTTTATCTGTTACAAGTTCGAGGCAAAGGAAGTTGGACTTGACAGCAACTGCAGGCACAAAGCCTATTTTTCCACACCACCCCAATCTCCAAGTGGTGGGGGGTTCCAGGAATTCCCCAGGGTCTGTCATTCCTTTGAGAATAAGGACCATTGGAGATTGTAGTGATTTTATGATACAGTATATGGTTTATTTATGCATATATACAACCTGAGCCTGGAAGAAGAAGAAGAAGAAGAAGAAGAAGAAGAAGAAGAAGAAGAAGAAGAAGAAAATAATAATAATAATAATAATAATAATAATAATAATAATAATATGCTCAATGAAGACTGACCTAGCAAATAATAATAATAATAATAATAATAATAATAATAATAATAATAATAATATATGCTCAATGAAGACTGACCTAGCAATCCACAGGTGGCATTTCTGCTATAGCTAACCATTCCTAAAACAGACTTCCATCTGAAAATGAAATGAAGTCTGAAGCCTGACTTTCCCAAAGCAGCTCTTTGATCCACAAGGAAGGGCTGACTTGAGGGTGTACTCTGGTTCAATCCAGAGTAGGATGGACATGACAACGGATGCAGACACAGATTAGATGAAGTTCGTTTTCAGTATTCACATCTCAGTGCTCTTGGGTGGAAGAGGAAAGGTTTCTGTCACACTTCCCCATTAGTTTGCATCACTGTGGAACTTGCCACTATACCATCTGCACAGTAATAAACGGCCTCGTCTTCAACCTGGACGTTGGTGATGGTTAAATAGCCCATGGTCCCAGAGCGAGAAGCCGTGAATCGATCCGGGATCCCTTCTCCCCTGTTGCAACTCTCACAGTGCACAAAGTGAGGGACCTGCCCGGATCTCTGTTGAAACCAGCGAACGTAGTCTCCAGTATCACTAGTAGTACAGGGGAGTTTAATGGTTTGACCCGGCGCCACAGACTCAGAGGCAGGCTGAGTGCAAACTGACTGGCAGGTGACACCTGTTTAAAATGAGATGGAGAAAGGGGAACATTTTTAGTGCTCTCAAATAAATAAAAATGATAAATGCAGCTAGCTTTTGGTTGGCCAATGGAAAACGAGATCTTCTCCACAGCTTTACCTGAGCAGTAAATAAAAAGAGCAAGGAGAAAGAGAAATGAAGACATGATGGTGAGCTCTCCAGAGGAGTTTGAACTTCTGAAGGAAACTTCCTCACTCCTCTCTTAAAGCCCCCACAGCTGAAGAGCTGCCCCTTCATGCAAATATCTCCTGCGATCATAGATTGCTTCTGTTAGGATTTGGAGATCCTGCAGAGCATTATGGGACATTCTGTCCAAGGGCCCAAGGGCAGATTTGTATAAAGGAGATTATTCAAAGCAGCAGGATTGGCCCTTAGTTCAGTCAGGATGTGATAAGACAGCCTTGTAGGGACTCTTTGCAGTAAGATGTCTATCAGGAAGAGTCCTGGGAACACTTATTTTTATTGAGTGGGACATCACACTTGGGACCATTCCTAACATGGGCTGGATAGAGGACTGTTAGGAATGAAAAAAGCTCATAATACTTAGAAAGTCTTAGAAAGTTCAGTCTGTCTTTGTATTTTATGTTTTTATGTTTTATTGTAAGATTGTGATTTTTTTTTTTCTTCATTGTCTTGCCTTATCTTTTTGTAACCCGTTCTGAGGCTTTTTTAATACAATCAAGTGGTATAGAGATATTATGAAATGAATCAGTGAAACAAATGATTGAGAAGGTCAAGAGACCCTTCTCCACGGATTGCTGGTTGTTCAATTTAGGGTTGAAGAGCAGGTTTTCCAGGAGAAAGCAGCAGGGCAAAGGCAAAACCAGCCAGACTCCTGTCCAGAAATCATGGGCAAAGCATAAAAGTCCTTGTAGCGGTGCTTTCCAGAAATTGGACAAGCAGAAATGTGGACAAGCCTTAGGAATCTGCAGAAGCCTGGCACTCCTGGTGCGGACGGGCTGGGGGGCTGGGCTGGGAGGTCCCTGGTCCTGCTCTGCAGCAGGAGGGGGGTCTTCAAATGTGCTCTTTATCTCTTACAAGTTCTAGGCAGAAGACGTTGGACTCGACAGCAACTGCAGGTACAAAGCCTATGTTTCCACGCCACCCAAATCTCCAAGTGGTGAGAGGTTCTTGAGGTTCCAGGCATTTCCCAGGGTTCGTCATTCCTTTTGGAATGAGGCCTATTGGCAATTGTGTTATCTTTATGATATGGGTTATATATACATATACACACCTACACACACACACACACACACACACACACACAACTTGAGCCTGTACTACTACT
Source organism: Podarcis erhardii (assembly GCF_964252035.2). NCBI lineage: Eukaryota > Metazoa > Chordata > Lepidosauria > Squamata > Lacertidae > Podarcis > Podarcis erhardii. Next base: position 28,107,648 of record NC_138505.1, on the reverse strand, counting down.
ACTACTACTACTACTACTACTACTACTACAGTGGTACCTCTGGTTACGTACTTAATTCGTTCCAGAGCTCCGTTCTTAACCTGAAACTTTTCTTAACACTTTAGCTAATGGGGCCTGCTGCTGCTGCCACGCCAGCGGAGCATGATTTCTGTTCTTATCCTGAAGCAAAGTTCTTAATCCGAGGTACTATTTCTGGGTTAGAGGAGTCTGTAACCTGAAGCGTATGTAACTCGAGGTACCACTCTACTACTACTACTACTACTACTACTACTAATAATAATAATAATAATAATAATAATATTGCTCAGAAAATAATAAGAACATTATAATAGGCTCAATGAAGACCCAACCTAGCAGTCCGCAGGTGGCATTTCTGTTATAGCTCACAATTCCTAAAACAGACTTCCATCTCGCAATGAAAAAGGAAGTCTGCAGCCTGACTTTCCCAAAGCAGCTCTTTCATCCACTGGCAAGGGCTGACTTGAGGGTGTGCTGGGCTGGCAGCTCCAAGGTCCTGCTGCGAGGAAGGAGGTGGGACTGCAGAGTTTTCTGTCTCTTCTGGTTCCATCCAGAGTAGGATGGACTTGACAACAGATGTAGACACAGATTAGATGAAGTTGGTTTTCAGTATTCACATCTCACTGCTCTTTAGTGGAAGAGGAAAGGTTTCTGTCACACTTCCCCATTAGTTTGCATCACTGTGGAACTTGCCACTATACCATCTGCCACAGTAATAAACGACATCGTCTTCAACCTGGACGTTGGTGATGGTTAAATAGCCCATGGTCCCAGAGCGAGAAGCCGTGAATCGATCCGGGATCCCTTCTCCCCTGTTGCAACTCTCACAGTGTACAAAGCGAGGGACCTGCCCGGATCTCTGTTGAAACCAGCGAACGTAGTCTCCAGTATCACTAGTAGTACAGGGGAGTTTAATGGTTTGACCCGGCGCCACAGACTCAGAGGCAGGCTGAGTGCAAATTGACTGAGAGATGACACCTGTTTTAAAACAAATTGAGAAAAAGGAACATTTTCAGTGTTCTCAGATAAGTAAATATGATAAATGCAGTTAGCTTTCGGTTGGCCAATGGAATATAAGATCTTCTCCACAGCTTTACCTGAGCAGTAAACAAAAAGAGCAAGGAGAAGGAGAAAGGAAGACATGATGGTGAGCTCTCCAGAGGAGTTTGAACTGCTGAAGGAAACTTCCGCACTTCTCTCTTAAATCTCCCAGAGCTGAAGAACTGTCCCTTCATGCAAATATCTTCTGTGATCATCGATTGCCTTGATTGGGGTTGTGAGATCCTGCAGAGCATTATGGGACATTTAATCAAAGGGCGCAATGGCAGATTTGTATAAAGGAGATTTCTCAAAGCAGTAGGACTGGCCCTTAGTTCAGCCAGATTGTGATGACACAGCCATGAAAGGACTCTTTGCAGTAAGACGTCTATCAGGAAGGGTCCTGGGAACACTGCTTTTTATAGTGTGGAACATCTCACTTGGGAATATTCCTAATATGGGCAGGATGCACAGAGGACTGTGTAGGATAGGAAAGAGGTCAAAATTCTTAAAACGTCTTAGAAAGTGCAGTCTCTTTTTGTATTTTAGCTTCTTATGTTTAAAGTAAGGTTGTGAATTTTTCTTCATTTTCTTTTCTTATCTCTTCGTAACCTTATTTGATTTCTTTTTAATACAATCAAGTGGTGTAGAAATATTATGAAATGAATCAGGGAAACAAATGATTGAGAAGTTCAAGAGAGGAGAAGAACACCCACTAGCCAGGGCTGCACAAACCAAGCTGCACACTCTGGGCAGCCTAGTCTATGTCCTCCTGCACAGAAAGGAGCCGATTGGTCCGCCTGCTCTTTGCATCCTTCTATTGTTCTTGCTGGCAGGGGCGGATGGGAGTTGGAGTCCACAACTTCTGAAAGGCCAGAGTTTCCCTACCCCCGCTGTATAACACTATTGAGCTTTAAACTATTGCATGAACTTGGTGAAGAAAGCATTCATTCTTGTTATTTCAAATGGCACAGTCTCTGCTGCCACCTTCTGACATATGAGGAGCAGAGATTAGGATGAAAAGACAAGCAGCCTCCAACAGTGACAAGAACAGTATCCCTGAGACCTGGGTGGGAGAGCAGTAATGACTGACTTGAGGCCTTCAGATTTCAGCAGCGCCTTATGCGATGCTCATATTTGGCACATGCCCCCACCTCTCATTCTCTGTTCCAGAGCATTGGTATGGCACCCCCTGTAGCACAGTGTCCAATTATGCCAAACCAGTTGAATTGCTTCTGAGAGCAGAGTGCAGTTGGTCTCACCCAGCTGGGCCAATCTGGATACGCAGTGCAGTATCAGGGCAACCTTGAGGATCAGGGAGCCTACAGTAGAGAAGTAAAATATCCATTCATTGCACCTTTGCCTCTGGCCCCGCCCACCAGTAACGTGGGTCCCATGGAAAGTTGCCAGGTGGGGAATGTGACTCTGGGGCTGATTGTCTGCCAACATTCCCTCCAACATTTCTCCAATGAGAACAGAGAAGTCCTATTGTAGCACCCTGCTTGTGGTTAACGCTTAGCTGGAATGAAATATTCAACGCAGCAATAGAGAAATTAAAATAGTAATTTATTTGTCAGACAAATAAATGAGAGGCACAGTGGTATATGGTTACCAAGCTCTGGCCTGCCCTCCTGCCATTCTGGCCAGCACTTATATTTCCTTAATCCAGCCCCCTTGCTCCTCCTGTGGCTGCCTCTGTCCAATCAGCCTGGTTGAAATTCCTATTGGCTGTTTGCTAGAACCAATCACAAAAGATACACCCATTTCCTTTTGCCCTTTTATGGGAAACAAAAAGCTATATATTCTTCTATCTATAAATGACAAATAAGTAGTAATATATCTTACACTTGTCTCAACAAGGAACCTTAATTACCAGCTCACCTCTTGCCCTCCTTGCCCTATTGCCTTCCAAAACAGATAGTTAATCTTAAATTTTTATCTTAAACAGATGTCAAGGATCTTGAGTTCACATCATCATTGAAAGATCTCCTTTTGGAGGTCTTTAAACAAAGGCCTGACAACCATATGTGTGCTCTGATGGTGTTTTCCTGCCTGACAAGGGGGCTGGGCTGGTGGCTGATGGCCCCTGTGATCTCTTCCAACTATATGAAATAAGAATCTAGCATAAGGATTTAACATTTCTTAGTTTCTAAATCCTTTGCATAATTACATTTAAGCCAATATATTTAATACATAACATAAATAACCTTTTAAAAGGAAAAGAAATCTTAAAAGGATCTCAGTTTAAGAAAGAAACAACTTTAGAAAAAGACTTCCCAAAATACTCTCTTCCTTTCTGCCAGCCAGATGCTCTTGGCCTTTTAACCTTAGGAAAATATGGCTCAAGTTTAATGGGAGGCACATGGTTTTATTTTACTATTTACCCACTCTTAATTATGTTTATCTCTGCTTTTTTATCTTCTGTAATATGTAGGGTCAGTGTAACCTTGGCTCTCAGCCTGTAATTCCCTTTTTATGACTTTGAGAATTGTTTTCTGCTATAAATCAGGGGGCCCCCTTGTCCAGGAGAATAAACATCTTGCCAAGGTTCTTTAGGCAGCTGGTCTTCTGCCTGGCATGAAACATTTGAAAATCTTTAAGCTCTTTTTAAGATACAGGCCCTGATCGAAATATAAGCTTTGATAAAAATACAGGCTTATGATTAGATGCCTCACTATTCCATAATAATAATCCTACTATTTATACCCTGCCCATTTGACTGCGTTGCCACTCTGGCTGTCTTCCAACATATATAAAAGCATAATAAAACATGAAACATAAAAAACTTGCCTATACATGGCTGCCTTTTGATGGTTTGGGAGTTGAATAACTACATATGCACCAAAATTTCTCCAGTGCAAATCGAGACATGCTAAGTAAAAGTGGGAGATTAAGGGAACAAATGAGAAACAAGGACGGCATTCTAGATTCAGGACTGTCCCTGGAAAATGGGGGGACTTGGAGGGAGTGGCCTAATCTATAAAGAGCTTCCTTTAAGTCTGTTCACTCTTTGTCTGTGGCCTGCAGTGGTGGGATCTGTGTGGATTACGCTCCCTGTATGGCCAAGCACAGCTAGCTAAAGCAAATCTACCTCTGACTTGACAACAGCTGCAAGCACAAAGCATAGAAAGTTCTTTTTAAGCATTCACATCTCACTACTCTTTGGAGGAAGAGAAAAGGTTTTTGTAACCCTTCCCCATCAGTTTGTATCAATGTGGAACATGCTAGCACTGCTATACCATCTGCAACAGTAATAAACAGCCTCGTCTCCAGCCTGGATGTTGGTGATGGTTAAATAACCAATGGTCCCAGAGCGGGAAGCAGTAAATCGATCGGGGATCCCTTCTCCCCTGCTGCAACTCTCACAGTGGACAAAGCGAGGGGCCTGTCCTGATCTCTGTTGATACCAAAAAACGTAGTTGCCACTGCTGTCACTGGTAGTACAGGAGAGTTTGACTGTCTGTCCCAGGGCCACGGATTGTGAGGCAGGCTGAATCGCATCTGACTGTGAAGAGACACCTTTGCAGGGGGAAGCAACAACAGAAAATACAAATATGAGGACTTCTGTTCCTTTTCAGCATTCTCAAATACCCACAAAGCATTATGTTTCTTGGATAGATTCAAATAACTTTGGCTTTGCCTCTGTAACAAGAAATCACCTCCACAGCCTTACCTGAGCAGTAAAGGAAAATAGCAAGGATGAACTGAGAGAGGGCCATGGTGAGCTCTCCAGGGAAGTCTGACTTTCTGAAGGGATCTTGCCCTCTCCTCTCTTAAATCTCCCAGAGCTCAAGGCTTTCCCCGTCATGCAAATGTGCTCTGTGCAGAACCCTATCTAGGTAACCTTGCGCCCCTGGCAGAACCATCCACATTGCACCCCCTTGGCACAGACAAATTACCGGTAGCTCTTCTTTCTGCCTCTCCTCCAAACCCCACCTCCTCCACCTATTTAATTCAACCTCTATTTAAAACCTTTCCTTATGAGGCAATATCAATATTTTTATTTATAGACATATTTATGCATATATTTTAGCTGATTCTGCGCCCCCTCCTCACCTGCACCCCTGGCGGGGGCCCACCTCACCACCCCCTAGCTACAGCCCTGGTTCTGTGGATATCCAATCACCTCTCCTAGAGCTTCATGAGGATATTGAGCAGCAGAATAATCTGGCCTATTTTAAGAAATTTAGCGCTTGGTACGCTTATCTGCCCCCCTCCCACTTTGATTCTCGGGCACCTTATTTGTCTACCTTAATCATTCCAAAACTCAGGCGGGCCTTTACACTGGCCAGACTAAATATGTTACCCTCAGCTGTTCTTGAAGGTAGATATCAAAAAATTTCAGCCCTGGTTCTGTGGATATCCAATCACCTCTCCTAGAGCTTCATGTTCCTGCAAAGCATTGTGGGACAGTCAAAGAGAGGAGAATAGGACCGGTTTTCAGAACGGGCATTAAAAAGAAAAAAGTAGTGGGTTAGTGACAGGAGCGAGCCAGCACTAAATCACCAGTCAGGAAAGAAGCCAAATGTTGCTTACTTACATAAGTTTCTAAGCTATTGGTAGGAAGAAATGCTAGTTTCAGACTCGGTTCTGGTCTGGGGGGGAAAGAGGCTTGTTAAAGCCATGGACTGGCCAAGGCACCTGCCAATGGGAGGAGGGACCAGAGCAAAAGGGGGTGGACCAATGGCTCTGAATTTTAATTCTGTCTCCTGTGAAAGTGTCTTCACACGTCTCTTTCCATCCTCCCTCCAGACGAGCAAGAGGCATTGTCAAATTTTAGGAACACTTAGAGAAAGGCCCAAATGTGTCTGGCCATTGGCCATGCTGACTGGGGCTGATGGGAGTCCACCCATTTCTGGAAGGCCACCATTTCTCCACAGCTGCCGTATTCAGGTTCACGTTACTGCTTTGCAGAACAGACCTCCATTCTGACATCAAGCACAAACCTCACAGGGTGGTCTGGCATGCCGTGCGCATGCCCTGCAGCTTGCACCAGTGGCACAAGCATTACCCGTGGCAGGTGAGCACATCCGCTGGGGAGTTTTGAGGGGCCTGGCCCCTTCCTTGACAATTATTGGGATCGCTGCGCCCCCATTGGTGTGTGTGTCTCTAATATTTCACTTTTCCTCAAATGGATCTAAATAGATATAAACTCCCAAGCCTTTCCAAAGCGACCACTTTGATCTGAAAGGAAGGACACAGCTCCATTTCCCCTGCCTCTTTACCCAGGAAAAAGCTGCAGTTTACCTCTGAATGGCAGCTAACAGCAATCAGATTTTTCACAGATTGTTGGTTCTTCCGATTTAGGGTTGAAGAGCAGGTTTTCCAGGGAAAGCAGCAGGGCCAAGGCAAAAACAGCCAGACACCTGTCTAGAAAGCAGGGGCAAAGCATAAAAGTCCTTGTAGCCGTGCTTTCCAGAAATTGGGCAAGCAGAAATGTGGACAAGCCCTAGGAATCTGCAGAAGCCTGGTACTCCAGGTGCGGACGGGATGGAGGGCTGGGCTGGGAGGTCCCTGGTCCTGCTCTGCAGGAGGAGGAAGGACTTCAGATGTGTTCATTCGCTCTTACAAGTTCTAAGCAAAAAAAGTTGGACTTGAGAGCAACTGCAGGCACAAAGCTTATTTTTCACACCACCCAAATCTCCAAGTGGTGAGGGGTTTTAGGGGTTCCAGGCATTTCCCAGGGTTTGTCCTTCCTTTTGGAATGAGGCCTATCGGCAATTGTGTTATCTTTATCATATGGGTTATTTATACATATACATATATAAAAAATACACACACAGAGAGACACACAACTTGAGCCTGTACTACTACTACTGCTGCTACAGTGGTACCTCTGGTTACGTACTTAATTCATTCTTAACCTGAAACTGTTCTTAACCCTGAAGCACCACTTTAGCTAATGGGCCTCCTGCTGCTGCTGCAGGTGTGGGGCACAATTTCCGTTCTCATCCTGAAGCAAAGTTCTCAACCCGAGGTAATATTTCTGGGTTAGCGGAGTCTGTAACCTGAAGTGTATGTAACCCAAGGTACCACAGTACTACTACTACTAATAATAATAATACTGCTCAGGAAATAATAAGAACATTATAATAGGCTCAATGAAGACCCAACCTAGCAGTTAGCAGGTGGCATTTCTGTTATAGCTCACAATTCCTAAAACAGACTTCCATCTGGCAATGAAAAAGGAAGTTTGCAGCCTGACTTTCCCAAAGCAGATCTTTGATCCACTAGGAAGGGCTGACTTGAGGGTGTGCTGGGCTGGCAGCTCCAAGGTCCTGCTGTGAGGAAGGAGGTGGGACTGCAGAGTTTTCTGCCTCTTCTGGTTCCATCCAGAGTAGGATGGACTTGACAACAGATGTAGACACAGATTAGATGAAGTTGGTTTTCAGTATTCACATCTCACTGCTCTTTGGTGGAAGAGGAAAGGTTTTTGTCACACTTCCCCATTACTTTGCATCACTGTGGAACATGTTACCGTACATTCTGCAACAGTAATAAACAGCCTCGTCTTCAGCCTGGACGTTGGTGATGGTTAAATAGCCACTGTTCCCAGAGCGGGAAGCAGTGAATCGATCCGTGAACCCTTCTCCCCTGCTGCTACCCTCATACTGCACAAATCGAGGGGCCTGCCCTGATCTCTGTTGATACCAGCGAACAGCAGAGCCAGTATCACTAGTTGTACAGGAGAGTTTGATGGTTTGACCCGGCGATACAGACTCGGAGGTAGGCTGAGTGCAAATTGACTGGCAGGTGACACCTGTTAAAAAAAATGAGAAAAATATGGAGAAAAGTGAACATTTTTAGTGCTCTCAAATAAATAAAAATGATAAATGCAGTTAGCTTTTCCTTGGCCAGTGGAACATGAGATCTTCTCCACAGCTTTACCTGAGCAGTAAACAAAAAGAGCAAGGAGATAGAGAAAGGAAGGCATGATGGCGAGCTCTCCTGAGGAGTTTGAACTTATGAAGGAAACTTCCTCACTCCTCTCTTAAATCCCCCAGAGCTGAAGAGCTGCCCCTTCATGCAAATATCTCCTGCGATCATCATCATCATCGATCGCCTCTGTTGGGATTTGGAGATCCTATAGAGCACTCTGGGACATTCAATCAAAGAGCCCAAGGGCAGATTTGCATAAAGGAGATTATTCAAAGCAGCAGGACTGGCCCTTAGTTCAGCCAGGATGTCATGAGTGAGACGTCTATCAGGAAGATGCTTTTTATAGAGTGGAACATCTCACTTGGGAACATTCCTAACCTGGGCTTTATAGATAGAGGACTGTGTAGGAATGAAAAGAGCTCATGATTCTTAAAACATCTTAGTAATTCAGTCTTTCTCTGTATCTTAACTTTTTATAGTTTAAAGTAAGGTTGTGAATTTTCCTTGTTTTGTATTATCTTTTTCTATAGACAACCTAGGACAGCCAGGGTTTCCATACCTCTGCTGTACAAAACTATTAAGCTTTGAATTGTTGCATAAACTTGGTGAAGAAAAGATTCATTCTTGTTATTTCAAAAGGCACAGTCTCTGCTGCCACCTTCTGACATATGAGGAGCAGAGATTGTGATGAAAATACACGCAGCTGGCAACAGTGACAAGAACAGTATCACTAAGATCTGGCTGGGAGACTTTGGACTCCCAGATTTCAGCAGCGACTTGTGCGATGCTAAAATTTGGCGCATGCCCCCACCTCTCATGCTCCACTCTAAAGCTTTGGTGTGGCACCCCCTGTAGAACAGTGCCAAATTCGACTAAACCACTTGAACCACCTCTGCAAGCAGAGTGGAGTTGGTCTCACCCAGCTGAGCCTATCTTCGTTCTCGGTGCAGTATCAAGGCAGACTTGAGGGTCAGGGAGCAGGAGTTTGTGTATCCTACAGAGATTCTCTCCCGCTCCCTCTCCCCGACTCTCTGTCTGGTTGTGGGGGGAGTGGATCTCTCCTCCAGCCACACTTTCCACTGACTCTGTTTGCACCCGAAGGCTTTCTGCCTGGCCGGGACGTGCCCTGGCATTCCACTGATGCCTCTTGCTTTCCTGGATAGGGGATAAAGGATTGTGAGGTGGGGGGGATTAGGCAACAAGTAGAGAGGTGAAATATCCATTCATTGCATCTTTGCCTCTGGCCCCGCCCACCCGTGACATGGGACCCATTGAAAGCTGCCGGGGGGGGATGAGACTCTCGGGCTGATGCCTGTCAACATACCCTCCAACATTTCTCCGATGAAAATAGGGGTGTCCTAGCCCCCCCCAAAAAAATTGTTTTTTTATGCACTGCCACCTGACTGGGTTGCCACTGTGGGTGGCTTCCAACATATATAAAAGCATAATAAATATTAAATATTTCCTACGCAGGTCTGCCTACAGATGGCTTGGGGGCAAAATAACTCCATACCCAACATGAACAATGAAGCCTGATTTCCCAAAGCAGCTCTTTCATCCACAAGGAAGGGCTGACTTGAGGGTGTGCTGGGCTGGCAGGTCTGAGGTCCTGCTGTCAGGAAGGAAGTGGGAAATTCAGAGTTTTCTGTCTCTTCTGGTTCCATCCAGAGTAGGATGGACATGACAACAGATGTAGACACAGATTACATGAAGTTCGTTTTCAGTATTCACCTCTCAGTGCTCTTTGGTGGAAGAGGAAAGGTTTTTGTCTCAGTTCCCCATCCGTTTGCATCACTGTGGAACACTTTAGTACTCTCATACCATCTGCAACAGAAATAAACAGCCTCATCTTCAGCCTGGACGTTGGTGATGGTTAAATAGCCAGTGTTCCCAGAGCGAGAAGCCGTGAATCGATCCGAGATCCCTTCTCCCTTGCTGCAACTCTCACAGTGCACAAAGCGAGGCGCCTGCCCTGATCTCTGTTGAAACCAGCGAACAGCAGAGCCAGTATCACTAGTTGTACAGGAGAGTTTAATAGATTGACCTGGCGACACAGACTCAGAGGCAGGCTGAGTGCAAATTGACTGGCAGGTGACACCTGTTTTAAAACAATTTGAGAAAAAGGAACATTGTCAGTGTTCTCAAATAAATAAATATGATAAATGCAGTTAGCTTTTGGTTGGCCAATGGAACATGAGATCTTCTCCACAGCTTTACCTGAGCAGTAAATAAAAAGAGCAAGTAGAAAGAGAAATGAAGACATGGTGTTGAGCTCTCCAGAGGAGTTTGAACGTCTGAAGGAAACTTCCTCACTCCTCTCTTAAATCCCCCAGAGCTGGAGAGCTGCCCCTTCATGCAAATCTCTTCCACGATCATCTATTGCTTCTATTGGGGTTTGGAGTTCCTACAGAACATTATGGGACATTCAGTCCAAAGGCCCAAGGGCAGATTTGCATAAAGGAGATTTTTCAAAGCAGCAGGACTGGCCCTTAGTTCAGCCAGGATGTGATGAGACAGCCATGAAGGGACTCTTTGCAGTCTATCAGGAAGGATCCTGGGAACACTGCTTTTTATAGAGTGGGACATCTATCTCACTTGGAACCATTCCTAACCTGGGCTGGAGAGACAGAGGACTGTGTAGGAATGAGAGAAGCTCATAATTCTTAGAAAGTCTTCAATAGTTCAGTCTGTCTTTGTATCTTAACTCTTTATGGTTTAAAATAAGTTTGTGAATTTTTCTTCTCTTGTCTTATCTTTTTTAAACCTGCTTTGAGTCGTTTTTAATACAATGAAGTGGTTTTGAAATATTATGAAATGAATCAGTAAAACAAATGATTGAGAAGTTCAGAAGAGGGGAAGAACACCCACTAGTCAGGACTGCACAAACCAAGCTGCACACTCTGGGCAGCCTAGTCTATGTCCTCCTGCACAGAAAGGGGTCTATTGGTCCGCCTGCTATTTGCATGCTTCTATTGTGCTTGCTGGCAGGGGCGGATGGGAGTTGGAGTCCAACAACGTCTGAAAGGCCATGGTTTCCCTACCCCCGCTGTACAAAATTATTAAGCTTTAAATTATTGCATAAACTTGGTGAAGAGAACATCCATTCTCAGTATTTCAAATGGCACAGTCTCTGCTGCCAGCTTCTGGTACATTTGGAGCAGAGATTGTGATGTTGGAGAGCAGAAATGGCGCACTTTGGGCTCCCGGATTTCAGCATTGCCTTGTGGGATGCTAAAATTTGGTGCTTGCCCCCATCTCTCATTCTCTGTAGCATTCCCTGTAGCAAGGTGCCCAATTCGGCCAAACCTGTTGAACCGCCTCTGAAAGCAGGGTGGAGTTGGACTTGACAACAGATGTAGAGACAGACTATATGAAGTTTATTTCAAGCATTCACAGCTCACTGCTCTCTGGTGGAAGAGAAAAAGTTTTTGTCCCACTTCCCCATCAGTTTGTATCACTGTGAAACAGGTTATTATACCCTCTGGCACAATAATAAACTGCCTCGTCTTCAGCCTGGACATTGGTAATGGTTAAATAGCCAATGTTCCCAGAGCGAGAAGCCGTGAATCGATCCGGGATCCCTTCTCCCCTGCTGCTACCCTCATACTGCACAAAGCGAGGGACCTGCCCTGATCTCTGTTGATACCAGCGAACGTAGGAGCTGGTATCACTGGTTGTACAGGAGAGTTTAATGGTTTGACCCGGCACCACAGACTCGGAGGCAGGCTGAGTGCAAATTGACTGGCAGGTGACACCTGTTTAAAAAAAAAATGGAGAAAGGGGAACATTTTTAGTGCTCTCAAATAAATAAAAATGATAAATGCAGTTAGCTTTTGCTTGGCCAATGGAACATGAGATCTCCTCCCCAGCTTTACCTGAGCAGTAAATAAAAAGAGCAAGGAGAAGGAGAAAGGAAGACATGATGGTGAGCTCTCCAGAGGAGTTTGAACGTCTGAAGGAAACTTCCTCACTCCTCTCTTAAATCCCCCAGAGCTGAAGAGCTGCCCCTTCATGCAAATGTGCTCTGTGGTCTTTGTGATCATTTGATGCTGAGCAGGCCTCAAATAAAGGTTTCATCGCAAAACGCAGAAGGAACAGAGAAGTGAATATTTTTGACTCTCTTCTTCATCTGACAGCACTATCATGAAACTTTCTACTGCTGTACAGGTGTGAGACAGGGGTCAGACCCCAAATTCTCATAAGGTTTGTTTTGATCATTACAAAGTGAGAATTTTCCACCGGGATTGTCTCTGAGTCACCCCAGTTGGTCAGGGCTTAGAAGTCTTGATGACACTGCAGAAAATAATGGAAAGTTTGTGACTCCTTAAAAGCAAATAAATTAATTACAGCAAAAGCTTCACTGGGTCTATTTCATTATGGCAGATCTTAGATCGGTCAGTCCATGGATTTAAGACCATTTGGGGATCCTATTTACGTTGTCTTGAGTTCTCCAAAGGAAGAAGTATGGAGAGAGAGAGAGAGAGAGAGAGAGAGAGAGAATGAATGAGAATTTCAAGGGCTTTAGATTACATTATATTGTTGCACGTGGGGAACTGAGAATGGAGAAGTGGACTTCTCATAGTGGAATCCATGGGTTGACATTTGAACTCAGAACCACACAATTCCCAACACAGCCATTGCACTCCCCTGTTTGTCCCCTAGCTTCCTGCGACACAGAAACCGACAGATACCAGGAATAAAAATACTCAGATACAAGATAATTGATGATACCGTAAAGCGTGTTCTCCCTAGAAGAGAGCACGTGTTGCGGATGGGGCCAGGCAAAACCCAGGTTGCCAAGCATAATTAGATAGGAGGGGCTTGGAGCAGTTTGGATATTGGTGTTGCTGGGGATAAATTTGATGTTGCCAATTTAGGGGTGGGATTAGTGGCTATTTAAGTAAGGTTCACAGCTTTCTCTTTCTCTTTTGCTGTGAACATCGGATCTTCAACACCGGAGTGGATCGGCAAAAGAGTTGGTTGTATAAACCCTTGTTCTTCTTCTTCCTCTTCCTTTGTTTCTACCTATTTCTTACTACTTATCCTCCCTGTTAATTCACCCTTCTATTTAATTCACCTCCTTTTATTTTCTGATAGCCGCTTGGGGCTCTCATTTAGGGGGGGGGAGCCTCCCGGTCCCGGGGGGGGGCTTACGGCCCGGTTCTCGCCCAGGCCACTAGACCCGGGGCGGGGGTTTGGCCCTTGCAGGCTGTTTTTTCCTATTTCGACCTCCCCACCCCCCCACCCCCGCATCCGCAGCTGCGGGCGCTGGAGCCCGACGCGGCTGGCTTCGGCCTGGTTGGGCCTCCTCCGTCGCGGCTGCCCGAGCTTCCCCGCGGCTTGCTCGGCCCGGCTGGGCCTGCGCCGCTTCCATCCACCCCCCTCCTCCGCGAGTGGGGCCTGTGGGTGCCGGGGCCTCCTCGGGCCTACTCGGCCCTGTTGGGCCTGCGTTGGACTGGGGATCGACGGCGGCCTGTTCGGCCCGGCCCCGCCCGCCTCCACGGGACATCGGGCACTGGGATCGGTCGGCGCGGCCTAGCGGGGCCTGCCCCGCCCGGGCCTTCCTTCCCCGGCCGCCCCACGCTTATTGGAGCCTCTTCGGGCTCCGGGCGGGGGCCGCTGGGGCAGGGAGCCGACTTGCCTCGCGTCGGTGGTGGCGGCGCGCTCCTTCCGCGGTGCCTTCCGCGATCGCGGGCTGGGGTTTCGGGCGCTTGAGCCCCTGCAGGCCTTTCGGCGGTCCGGGGGCTCCTGGCCGCAATCGAGCCCCTTCCTCCCCCCCCTCCTACCATCTCCGCCCCTGCGGTTTTGGGGGGCGCCTGGTTGGGGACTGGTGGAGATCCTCCATTTTGAGGTAATTTGGCGGGAGCGCCATTTTGTTGCGTCCAGGCCTGCAGCGCCATCTAGTGGGCTGGCTCTGTAACTGCAGCTGGCTGAGAGCCAGTGCTGGCCCAACCTGAGTGGAGGCCTCTAGTGGCTACTTCTTGCATTGCAGCGTAATTTGTTGCTACCTTTGCTATCTGGGGAGTTTATTTGCACTTCAGCTGCTTATATTTTGTGGTCGAACTTTGGAATAAATTGGTGGCAGTTGGGGTCGTTACTTACCTACTGGTTAAATTATTTGCTGAATATTATTTTTATTTGCATTGCTTACTTAGTTCAATTTTATTGTCTCTTTGGATTTTTTAATTTGTTTTATTTTTTACGCCAGTAGTAGGAATGGCTCCAAAAAAGGCTACAAAGAAGTCTGGTCCGCCCCTCTCTGCGAAACGGCCCATAAGAGGCCCGTCTCAAGCTCTTCGCTCTCCTGCACCTGGTCAGTCGTTGCAGCGCATTCAAACCATGGTCTCCAGTTTGGCCGGCGACCCGGTGGCATTGGCAAGGGTGGAGGCCGAGATGGATGGCCTGCTACACCGTTCCTCCACCCCTTCGACTTCATCAGCAAGGCCGGTTCCTCCGGCGGGTACCGCGTCCCCAGTGTTGTCATCCAGTGAAGACGAGAGAGAGGCATCATTTGCCGGGGGTGTCCTTCCAAATACGCAATTGGCACGGTCGTTGGTTTTACCTGCCTCGCAGGTCTCTGTGGCTAGGGGTCGTGGCCGCTCCAGGGCCGGGACCAGGAGAAGGGAATCAACCCGGGGCCGTGCGGCACGGGTTTCACCCGCGCAGCCTCCAGTAGCAAGTAGGGCAGTGCCGGGGCATTCACAAGTTGTCTCTTTCCAGTCATCTCCAGGCGCTGGGCAGCAGGGCGACGTGTCTGAGTCTTCAGTAGAGGACAGCCTCCCTCCACCTCCAAAGACCTCTTCTGGAGGGCATCGCCGCCGCAAGAAGAGGTCCAAGAAGCGTGCCAAGCGGAGACGAAGGGACACCTCGTCGTCTTCTTCAGGTACATCTTCTCAGAGTTCTAGTAGCGATGAGGAAGCGTCCTTGAAACTTTATTGGGGTTTTGGAGAGGCCTCTGGGCTCTCAAAGTGGGTCTGGGAGAGGAGGGCGAACTCCCATAGGGCCAGGTACGGGGCAGTACAAGAGTGTTTGGATGGAGTGTTGGTACCTGAGGTAAAGGTATCCACCAATTCAGCCAGGGATCTTATCCCTGGGTCACATCTGTCCGCCACATTACGGTCCAGGATCTTGAATGGACGTTATGTGGATATTTTTAGCCTGGCTCCCCCTCTCGATGGCCAGGAGCCCCTGGATAAGGGCTTACCTCCAGCAAATAAACGTTCGGTCTTAGCAAAAGCAGATAGGAATTTTGAGCGTTGGTTGGACAGTTTCCAGGTTTTTGCTGGAGTGGTTTCCGCAGCTTATCCCAGGAGGTCTTTGCACTTGTGGGTTTATCAGTCTATAGTCCGCTCGGCCTTTACGATGGCCGGGGAAGCTGCCGCTCTGTCCTACGATCAGAATTTTAGACGTAGAGCGGCCAAGATCCCTACTGCCCGCTGGGATCGGAAAGACTTGGATGTCTGGACCACTTACGTGGCCCCTAGAATTGATAAGAAAGCCCCTGATACGCAGAAGTTTAAGTCGGCCCCAACGAGACCTGGCCGTAAGCTGCTCTGTTGGGATTTCAATAAAGGTACTTGTCCGCGGCAATCCTGCAAATATTTGCACGTGTGTGACAAGTGTTCAGGCAACCATTCAGCGTCCACATGTGTTGGGAGCCGGCGGCCATTTCGGAAAGGGGGAGGCTCACAGCAGCCTCCGAAAGCAGCTTCCCAAGCTCCTGCCACTGGAACAGGGAAGTAGTACCCTGTTCTCCTTGGCGTATACCCCTGTGCGGTTACAGCCATTGCTATCATTGTTAGCTCTATACCCTGACAATACATCGGCGTCTTATTTGCGTGATGGTTTTTCTTTTGGTTTCAGGATCCCAGTCGCCTCCACCCCTGTAGCTGGGAACCCTGTTAACCAAAAATCAGTTAAGGACATGCCAGAGGTGGCACGCAAGAAAATCGGGAAAGAATTGGCGTTGCATCGTATGGCTGGGCCTTTTGCCACCCCCCCTTTTCCTAACTTGCATATTTCACCCTTGGGCATCGTTCCCAAAAAGGCTCCGGGGGAATTCCGCCTAATCCACAACTTATCTAGTCCTAGAGGCACGTCAGTAAATGACATGATTCCCCCGGAGCTTTGTTCGGTGAAGTACGCTTCTCTTGATCACGCGATCAAGATCATCAGGAAGTTCGGGCGGGGTGCCCTGCTAGCCAAATGCGACATTGAGTCGGCGTTTCGGCTGCTTCCTATCCATCCCGATGACTTTTGGCTACTAGGTTTCCAATTTGAAGGAGGTTATTATTTTGACAAGGCTATGCCCATGGGCTGCTCAGTGGCCTGTGCGGCCTTTGAGCGTTTTAGTTCATTTTTGGAATGGGCTTTGCGTGAAAAAACCGGTTTGGGCGGGGTCACGCATTACTTGGATGATTTTTTGATGACTTCGGGAAACAATACGGGTAACTGTAAGGTGCTTTTGCGTGCCTTTGCCTCCCTGGCTGAGTACCTGGGCGTTCCGTTAGCGGCGGAGAAGACCGAGGGCCCTTCTACGCAGCTGACTTATTTAGGTATCTTGTTGGATACTGTGGCCCAAACTTCCAGTTTACCGCCTGAGAAGATTACCACTTTAAAGAGGGTTATCAGTGAACTCCTTCCATTAAAGAAGGTGACGTTACGGCAGCTCCAGTCGCTGCTGGGTCACTTGAATTTCGCTTGCAGGGTGGTCGCTCCGGGGCGGCCATTCTGCTCACGTTTGGCCAGACTAACATCGGGGCTGCGGGCCCCGCAGCACAGAGTGCGCCTTCCTCAACAGGTAAGGGCTGACCTTAACATGTGGTTGGAATTCCTAGTGGAATTCAATGGGGTTTCCTTGTGGCAGGACACTTTGAACCTCCATAATGATTTTCAGGTGCACTCTGATGCGGCGGGGTCATTGGGGTTTGGTCTGTACTGGGATGGTAGGTGGTGCGCGGAACGCTGGCCTCCGGATTGGCGTGGGGAAGCAATAACTCGAGATTTAACGTTCCTTGAGTTCTTCCCCATTGTAGTGGCCGTGCACTTATGGGTTGAGCATTTCAGAGACCACCGGGTTTGTTTTTGGTCTGATAACCAGGCGGTGGTGAAGGTACTGGCTAAGCAGTCTTCACGATCTCCGCGGGTATCAGCCTTGCTGCGGGCGTTTGTATTACACTGTTTACGCTTTAATATAGTGTTTTCTGCTCGCTTTATTCCGGGCATATCTAATGAGATTGCTGATGCTCTGTCCCGTTTTCAGATGGAGCGATTCAGGTCCCTGGCGCCACTGGCTCGAGACCGTCCGGAAATTTTCCCGGATCATCTCTGGAACCTTGGCAGCACTTAGTTTTTCAGGGAGTAGCTGCTTCTGTTGCCCCCTCTACATTGAGGTCCTATGAGAAAGCATGGGCCGATTTTTTGCTATTTAATGGGCAGTCAGTAGCTGGGGAGGTTCACGCCCCCCATTCTACATCCCAGGTGCTCAGGTATTTAGCACATTTATTCCAGAAGCGCAGGGCAGTCAGGACGTTGCGTCTTCACTCAGCAGCAATTTCCTTTTTTAGTAAGGCATTCTTTAACAAGGATCCGTGTGGAAAGTTTGTGGTGCGCAAGGCTTTGGAGGGATGGGGGCGGCTGCTCCCCTCCAGGCCCTCCCCCCGACGGCCCATTACCTTTGAATTGTTGGCAAAAATGCGCTGTAAATTGCGCAGCATCTGTTGGTCGTCTTTTGAGGCGCGGCTATTTTCTGCAGCCTTTTCATTAGCTTTCTTTGGGGCTCTGAGAGTAGGTGAGGTGGTACTGGAGCCTAAGCGGGATGGTGGTTCCAGGGGATTATTGCTACAGGACGTGAGTTTGTCTCCGTCGGAGCTTCAGGTTAACGTCAGAAATTCGAAGACAGACCAATTAGGCAGGGGTGCTATTATTCGGCTCCCGGCATCGGGGGAGCGTGGCCCTTGCCCTGTAAAAGACCTCACAAAATATTTGGCCTTGCGTCCAGTAGGCGAAGGACCCCTGTTTATTCATGAGAACGGGCACCCGCTGGGGAGGCATCAGTTCGCCAGGGTGTTGCGTAAAGCTCTTGCAGCTTGCGGCCAGGAGGCATCGGAGTTTGCACCTCATTCCTTTCGGATTGGTGCTGCGACGACGGCTGCCCATTGGGGTTTGTCGGTGCATGGGATAAAAGACTTGGGTCGTTGGAAATCGGGGGCATTCAAAGTATATGTGCGCAAATGATATGGATATGTACTTACATTTTTGTGTTTAACCCTAGGTTGGGCTCCTATCCGTATTTGGATAGTAGGACACAGTATTGTACATTGGGCCGCCGTCAGAGCTCGTCAGTCTGGACTGGGCGAGGGCCTATGCTTCCCACAACATGTCCAGGTTTCCTGGATCTCCAGACGGGGGATGCTGTGGAGTGAATTCTTACCACTCATGCGAAGGCGCGTCTTCCAGGATGGTCCTCCTTCTGCGATTGTAGTGCAGCTCGGGGAGAATGATATCGTATCTTCTTCCTGTTTTGGGCTGCGTGCTGCCATTTTACAGGACTTGGGGGAATTGGCGGCCATGGTGCCTTTTTCTACATTGATTTGGTCACAGTTGCTTCAACGCCGCACGTGGCGTGGTAGTCCCTGCCCAGCAGCCACCGAACGGGTTAGGAAGCGGATTAATTCCGCGGCAAGCAAGTTGGTGGTGGGTCTGGGCGGATTGGTGATACCTCACCCTCTTATTTCATTCAAGGCTGCTGAACTATACAGAGATGACGGGGTTCATCTCTCTTCAGCGGGGAATGATTTGTGGTTGGATTCAGTGGTGTCCAAGTTGAGGGT
This sequence comes from Podarcis erhardii, assembly GCF_964252035.2. Taxonomy (NCBI): domain Eukaryota; kingdom Metazoa; phylum Chordata; class Lepidosauria; order Squamata; family Lacertidae; genus Podarcis; species Podarcis erhardii. Next base: position 28,088,881 of record NC_138505.1, on the reverse strand, counting down.
CTGGTTTGCTTTGTGAGTGGTTGGCGGCGAGCGTAAGGGGCTCGAGTGGCGGTTAGGCATTGGTTAAAATTGGTTGGTGGAGGGGTATGGATAGGCTGGGCCTGCCCCTCCAATGCTGCTGCTGCACGGGTATTCCGTTAAAGGAATTCTGAAGCTTACCATCCCCTTCGTCCAAACCCTGACGGCAGGGTGCGGGCCGTGTAAGCTTCAAGGAGCATGCGGGGTGTAGCTGAGGGTCTGATTCGCAGCTCCAGCTGGCCCTGATCTTGTTCCTCCGAACTGGCTAAGGAGTCAGTGCTGTCCCCCAAGGCGGGAGGGGACAGCTAGTCATAACCAATGCCTAAGCAACCACTCACAATTTGTATGATAATAAAGTTGTGGCCAAAAAATTATGCCAAAAACCTTAAACAAAAATCACGTGTCATGTGTGAGTTATTGGGGTAGGGGTTTTGAGGGACCTCGTCACGCAACTGGGTACCACAGTTCAAGAAAGATATTGACAAGCTGGAGTATCAAGCAGGGCAACCCTTATCAAGGGTATGGAAACCAATCCTTATGAAGGGTGGTTGAGGGAATTCTGTATGTTTATCCCGGTAAAGAGAAGACTGAGAGGTGATATGAAACCATCTTCAAATATCTAAAGGGCTGTCACACTGAAGATGGAGAAAGTTTGTTTCCTGCTGCTCCAGAGGGTAAGATCCAAACCAGTGGATTCAAATGACACAAGAGGAGCTCCCCACTAAACATTAGGAAAAACTTCCTGACAGTAAAATCTATTTGACAGTGGAAGGGATGTCCTCTGAAGATGTGGACCTTCGTTGGAGGTTTCTAAGCAGCCACCTGTCAAGGAATCTTTAGTTTCCTGCATTGCAGGGGGTTGGACTAGATGATTTGGGGGGGGGTCTCTTCCAGTTCTACAGTTCTTTAAGCCTATGATTCCGTCTCTTTGAAGCGGAGGTGGTGTTCAGATCACATTGAAAGGCAAATCTGCCAAGTCTGCTTTTTCTGAAACAATGTGCAAATACAGCCGTCCTCAGAAATTCACACTTTTCTTAATTTTGCAAGGTAGTTCAGCAGCCAATTCATGTGTACAACAATGCATGTACTAGAGTAATGTGTGCATGAAAATGCATATATACCTATGAAAAGAACATACCAAACTGTACTGTCTTTGGGGATGTTTTGCCAAACCGTGTATAGTAGGCAAAGAGGCATACAAAATGTGTGTGTACTAGAACTTTGCATTGTGATGCTGGTGAATTTTCATGCAGACTTTAAGGGAAAATTGCAAGCTGATGTGGAATTATGAGGAACTGAACTGGAAAAATAAGAGATTGGGAGAAAACAGAAACTGACAAGTTCCCCCGTCACCATGTAGAGGCTCAAGTCTTAGGGAGGTGACTGTGTGCAGTTCCCTGTTCAGAGTCCACTTGCTGGCAGAACAGGTTTACGGCCACATAATGTGTGGAAAGTCTATAAACTGGTCACATTTTGTAGCAATAAGCTCCCACCACCCAAAACAGAAAGTGTCTGCTGTGCCACACATACCCTCTAAGCCATGGCTAGGCAAGCTAAGGCCCGGGGGCTGAATTCGTCCCAATCGCCTTCTAAATCCAGCCCATAGACGGTCTGGGAATCGGCGTGTTTTTACATGAGCAGAATGTGTCCTTTTATTTAAAATGCATCTCTGGGTTTTTTGTGGGGCATAGGAATTCGTTCTTCTTCTTTTTTTCAAAATATAGTCCGGCCCCCCACAAGGTCTGAGGGACAGTGGACCAGCCCCCTGCTGAAAAAGTTTTCTGACCCCTGCTCTAAGCTATGTGGTACTCTGGCACTACCCACAATCCCCTTGTGCTGCCTTCCCACTCTTAAGAAGATGAGAAGCTCTGAACTGGGTGTTAGATGCATACACACACACACACACACACACACACACACACACACATTTTAAGGTTGTTTAAATGAATATTCTAAAGTATAAAACAGAATATTTACACTTTAGAATATTCATTTAAACAACCTTAACATGTCAGCGATGTCCCTTCTTCTCTTTCTATGGTTCATTTTGCATATCACAAATCCCTGCATATTTTACATAAACGAAACCATTCAGCACTCCATTATTACATCCATCAAAACTTGTTTACACTGTTGAATTTATCTTAATGCTGCCAACTTTTCAAGTGTACACAATTTTCCCCCATATATTCAATAAACATTTTCCAATCTTCTTGAAACGTATGTTCTTCTTGTTCTCTTATTCTGTATGTTAGGTCTGCAAGCTGCACATATTCCATCAGTTTACCGTAAGTTGCCATTCTTCTTTAGCTGGGATCTCACTCATTTTCCATTTCCATTTTCCATTTCTATTTCATTTTCCATTTCCATTTCATTTTTCATTTCCATTTCCATTTTGGGGCTAACAAAGCACAGGCCACATACATAAATGACATTTTTTGACACCTGGAAATGTCTGTCCGAATTATCCCCAACAAAAAAATGTAGATGCATATTTCTATGGTCTCCCTTTACCTCTGCATGCAACGCAGATACAATTCATCTGAATCTTCTACCCTGCCATAGCAACAGAAGAGGCATGTGATGCAATACAGTAATTTTCAAAACAGAAATACAGTGGTGCCTCGCAAGACGAATTAATCTGTTCCGTGAGGCTCTTCGTATAGCGGTTTTTTCGTCTTGCGAAGCAAGCCCATTGACAGCTTAGCCGATTAGCGCTATTAGCGGTTTAGCGGCTTTTAGCGGATCAGCTGATAAGTGGCTTATCAGCGGATCAGCTGATAAGCGGCTTAGGGCTTAGGAAAAGGGGGGGAAAGGGGGGGAACCCCGCAGGAACTCGCAAGACATTTTCGTCTTGTGAAGCAAGCCCATAGGGAAATTCATTTTGCGAAGCGCCTCCAAAACGGAAAACCCTTTCGTCTAGCAGGTTTTCTGTCTTGCGAGGCGTTCGTCTTGCAGGGCACCACTGTAATAAACAAGGGTTTTGTGAATTCCTTGTGTTGCTTTCTGTTCTTTCCATGGTAGGGTTGACTTGACATCTGCTGCAGAGCCACCCAGACCATGTGAAGTTCTTCTACAGCATTCACATTTCACCCCTCTTGGGGTGGCTAGGTTTTTGTCTCAGTTCCCCATCAGATTGTACCACCGTGGAACATGATACCAGCCGTATCCCACCTACCACAGTAATAAACTGCCTCGTCTCCAGCCTGGATGTTGGTGATGGTCAAATAGCCAATGCTCCCAGAGCGGGAAGCAGTGAACCGATCTGGGATCCCTTCTCCCCTGTTGCTGCAACCCTCACAGTGCAGAAAGAGAGCGGCTTCTCCAGATCTCTGTTGATACCAGTGAATTATTTGGTTGCCATCATTAGTGGTACAGGAGAGTTTAGCTGTTTGTCCCAGGGTCGCCGACTCAGAGGCAGGCTGAGTCCAAGCTGACTGGGAAGTGACACCTTCTAAAAGGAAAACCGGAAAGAACATGTACTATGAGCTGGATGCACTTTCAAACACCCACCAAGTAATATATTCCATTGATAAATGCAAAGAGCTTCTCTTGGTCTACATATCATGAGGTCATCTCCACAGTCTTACCTGAGCAGTAAGTGAAAAGAGCAAGGAGAAATAGAAACTGGCCCATGGTGAGTTCTCTAGAAGTGTTTGGCTTACTCAAGGAATCATCCCCTCTCCTCTCTTAAATCCTCCGGAGTGGAAGAGTTGTCCCTTCTTCATGCAAATGTCCTCAGTGATCAGCTGATCGCCCCTGCTAGAACTTCATGTTCCTGCAGGGCATTGTGGGACATTCAAGCACAGGACAGAATGACAAATTTGCATTACGGGCATTTTGAAAGGGGGTAAGACGAGTCCTTGGTTTGGCCTGAAGGAGAATCAGAAAATTCCTCTCAGTTCAATGGGGTGGTCAAATGTACAAAGGGTATTTTCGTCATCTTCCTGGTGCCTTTGGTTAAGGATGGGCTGTAAGCACAGATATTAAATAAAGCAAACGAGTACAGCTCAGAAAGAGCAACCATGTCCCTAAAACATTCCCCTTTTCTATTTTCCAGCACACTTGCAAAGGGGTCTTTGTGATCGTTTCATTTATGTCAGAAAACTGGACCAATATCTTCCCCTAGTGGTGAAAGGCAGCTTAGCAAGCGTAAATAAAGAAGGTTTCATAGCAGAACACGGAAGGCACAGAATTAAACAGAAGAGTGAAGGCCTTGCCTCAGACTTCTCATTCCCACAGACTCTTTTGGGACACTGAAGCATAGGACCTGGGGGCACATTTGCCTGAAGGCCATTTTGAAAATATAGAATATGCTTCACCAGGAGGAGAACAAGACAGAGAGGATGGCATATCCCACGTCGATAAAACCAAGGAATACCTAGTGTTTTGAAAATGGATCATGAGAACACTTTGATCTAGTGTTCAACATGTCGCTTGTGATCATTTCTAACATGGGGGGAGGGCAAAATTGATCATTTTTCATATGGTGAGCTCTGCACATATGTATCTTTCCCTCATGGAAACGTTAAAGTGGTTGAGTTTCCCTTTGCATAATATGGCCCATATGATGGAAAATGTTTTTTACACAAAACCTATGGGGCTGATAATGGACGGATCCAGACAACAACACAAGGGGGGAGTGATTCGCCAGAGGAAGGGGTGGGACCATAGCTGTCAACCTTTCCCTTTTCTTGCAAGGAATCCTATTCGGAATAACGGAATTTCCCTTAAAAAGGGGGAAATGTTGACAGCTATGGGTAGGACATCAACCAGAATCTCCCCACGCTCATAGGTTAACGAGAGTCAAAGAAAGACGTCAATCAAAGAAATGAAAGGGGGGTTTCTGTTTGACATCCTGTTGGCGGAGGAATTGGAACCCAGATGCCTCAATGTCTTAAAAGGAGCCAGTAGCTGTGGGAACGGCTCTGAGTGTAATTACTGTATATAATAAAACTGCTTGAAAAATGAAGGAGTCTGCTTGCTGCCTAATTAAGTCTAATTAAGCCAACAAGATTGTGACGCAGGTGGAGCAGTAATGTCTTTTGCTTTCTTTATCAGATATGTCCCACCCTTGAACCTGGGCAGGTGGTCATGTCTTCCAGAAGGACGTGAGGGAGGCTGCCCAGAAAGTCTCTTCCAAACCAGGGATTCGAGCAGCTGTGGGAACAGACTGAAGCCAGGTCTTTAAGCATTTTCATTTTCACCTCTCTGGGGAAGACGAATGAGGGTTTTTGTCGCAGTTCCCCATCAGATTGTACCACTGTGGAACATGCTGCTATACCACATGCCACAGTAATAATCAGCATCATCTTCAGCTTGAGCGCCTGTGATCACTAAATTCCAGAGGTTGTTGGAGGAATCAGGGAAGACACTGAATCTCTCTGGGACCCCTGAGCCTCTGCCCTGACTACTACTGCTGTAGTAGTGGTATACAAACCGTGGGGCACCACCTGATAGCTGCTGATACCACCCGACTCTATAGCTGCTGATACTGTATCCAGCATTCAAGGTGCAGGAGAGACGGACTGTCTCACCTGAGGAAAAGGATGCTGAGGGCCTCTGAGTCAGCACCGGCTGGGAGGAGGAACCTGCAAGGAGATAGAAATCCCAAAGAGAAATAATTGTAGAAAAACCATAGAAAGACCTCAGTAGAAGCTTTGGGACTCAGGTGGGGCTCATCACAGAGCTGCTCTCAAGGGTTTAGCTGATTATATTACCTGAAGGATAAGTGAGGAACAAGAGGAGGACCAGGCCGGACCAGGCCATGGAGAGAAATCCTGATACACTCTGCATCGTGACACAAAGGGGGTCTCTGCCAGGGATTTCAGTGATTTGCTCTTTATAGGAGAAGAATGTCACTCCTCCACCAATCACACCTCAGTAGGTCTCTCCGCCCTTGCAGGAGAGGCTCCATATAAGGTGAGGAAAGAGTTTCTGAGCTTCAGTTCCTCCAAAGCAGAAGATGGAGATGGGAAGAGATTGTGGCATTCAAACCCTTGCGTAAGAAGGAAACACATTAATTCACCATTCCTTGGTCCAATCTAAGAGTACAATAACAATTTATCTGAAGCGAAAAGAGACGGAACTAGATTTGCAATATTGTACTGCAGAAAATCCCAGTGAGTCCAATATGACTTAGTCCAGAGAAGTAGGATTGAGCTGAATGGGCAGATCTGTCAATGTTCCTTTCTTTCAGTATTTCTCTTTCCGCGTCTTAACTTCCTTTCTCCACATTTCAACAGCAGTTTGCAGAGGGGAATTTAAAAGTCCTCTTGAAAAGGTGAATCTATCTGAATAGTTCGGATTTCCATTTGTTATATACAATTCTTCCTAATACACTGGTACCTCAGGTTAAGTATTTAATTCATTCCGGAGGTCTGTTATTAACCTGAAACTGTTCTTAACCTGAAGCACCACTTTAGCTAATGGGGCCTCCTGCTGCCGCCACACTGCCAGAGCACGATTTCTGTTCTTATCCTGAAGCAATGTTCTTAACCTGAAGCACTATTTCTGGGTGAGCGGAGTCTGTAACCTGAAGCGTATGTAACCTGAAGCGTATGTAACCCGAGGTACCACTGTATACACATGTTTCTCCCTAGAACTATGCATTTTCGTATATCATTTTCAGTAATGTGTACATTTTTCTGGACACCACACCATCTTATCAATTTCTGAACACTTTACGTGGCTGACGAACTTTGTAGCAATATTCATGATTCTCATAAAACGCAATTATATCTAAGTATAGCCCTCTACCAACCTTTCATCTCAATCTTCCATCCGCCTATTGAGAGCTGAGTCACCCCCATCTCCCACCTGAGAGGTCTCCCTCACGCCTCCGCCTCAAACCTTGACAAAACCCACTCTGATCCATCTCTCAGACAGATCCCTTCCTTTTCCAACCCTCAGTTCTCTGTACATATTCTCCTCCATCACAGATCTAAATATTCAAATATTAAAACCTGCATAGATAGAGAACTATCAAAAAAATAAAGATCATAAAAAGCCAGTTCAAAAAAGGGGGGAACTAAACATAAAATGAACAACTCTGGTCAATCCTCCCCCCCAAAAAAGCTCAATAATTCTAGACAATAACAATGGGTAGATCACTGCCTGTTTTTTATACTGAGAGTAGATCACAGTCTCTTGGGAGTTGGACGTGCCTGCTGTAAAGCATTATGGGACATTTGGGCATAGCCAATGACCATAGGACAAATTTGCATAAAAGTCAGTCTAAAGAAACAACAGGAGAGGCCCTTGCTTTGGCCAGGATGTGACCAGACTCAACGAGATACTGTACACCCTTTTTCAAAAGGGATCCAAGGAGCACTAATTTTTTAGTGTGGATCATCTCACATGTGAATACAGTGGTACCTCAGTTTTCGAGCGTCTCTGTTGACAAAACAAAATAAAAAAATTCCTTCCAGTAGCACCTTAAAGACCAACTGAGTTAGTTCTAGGTATGAGCTTTCGTGTGCATGCACACGAAAGCTCATACCTAGAACTAACTCAGTTGGTCTTTAAGGTGCTACTGGAAGGAATTTTTTTATTTTGTTTTGACCATGGCAGACCAACACGGCTACCTATCTGTAACTGGATCTGTTGACAAACGCTTTGCAACTTGAGCGCTGTAAACCTGGAAGTAAATGCTTCCATTTTTGAACACTCCTCGGATGTCAAACAGCTTCCTCTGAGTGTATATGTTATTTTTCTCAATTGTCTCTATTAAATTTGCAGACCGCCCTTTGCGCCTCGTTTTTCGAACGTTTCGGAACTCAAACGGTTTTCCGGGAAGGATTACGTTTGAAAACCAAGGTACCACTGTATTGTGAACGCTTGGGAATTGGCACAACCTCTCTGCCTACCCCACTGCCACCGGAACGTCCCCCCACCCTCTCGCCATCAAGAGGGAAGTGTTCCTGTGAATAGCATTGCATGACATAATTCCCTGTTTCTCACCAAGTGCAGTGATAGGCTTTTCAGCAGTGGCAGAAGTGGGGTGGGCAGGGGGATAGCAGTGGGGCAGGGAGCAGCAAATCCCAATTTCACCTCAGGTGGCAAAAAGGGACAGGTCGCTTGGAAGGTGCACGGTCATCCTTTGAAGTTCCACCTCCTTCTGCAAAGGGTTTCCTGTCTCTTCCAGTTCGGTGCATTGCAGGGTTGACATGACACCAGCTGCAGACACAGGTGACAGGAAGAAACAAAAGACTTTTAAGACATCAAATGACTTACAAGTTCTGTCCATAGTCAATTTGACTTGGCAACAACCACAGGAATAGATCGTATTTACATTTTTAGAAAAACATTCACATTTCCTCACTCAGGCAAGAAAGAGTTTTGTCGCAGTCATGGTATTGCTCCTGCTACAAAGGTTGGGCACCACCCCTCCCACACACACACACACACACACACACACACAGCCTAGTGGTAGCAGGATTCCAGGGGGTTTCCAGGCACTCTCACCCAGGGTTTGTGCTCCTCTGGAGAATTAAAGACGTGGCAGAGACTGTCATGGCTTTAAGAAATATGATTTATTCACAAATTGATAATAAACTGTGTGTGTGTGATTATTTGCACTTGCAGATAAAGGGGACGCAGGTGGCACTGTGGGTTAAACCACTGAGCCTCTTGGGCTTGCCAATCAGAAGGTTGGTGGTTCGAATCCCTGCGACCGGGTGAGCTCCCACTGCTCTGTCCCAGCTCCTGCCAACCTAGCAGTTCCAAAGCATGCTGGTGCAAGTATATAAATAGGTATCACTGTGACAGGAAGGTAAATGGCATTTCCGTGCACTCTGATTTCCATCACGGTATCCCATTGTGCCAGAAGCAGTTTAGTCATGCTGGCCACATGTTATGTACTGAGTTGAATAGGATCCAAACTGCAGCAGTCTGATTGGTCCTAGAACAATAGGATTCAGAAGGCATCAGTCTGATTGATCCTAGAACAATGCAGCAGTATGATTGGTCGGCAGGAATCACCCAATCATGCTGCAGATAGAAGTGAATCCACAACCTGATTGGCCTACAGGAGAATTCCGGAATTAGCCAATCATGTGCAGCCCATTGTGTAAATAATGTATATAAGCAGATACTTTGAGGGGACTTTCATTCTTCCTCCTCACCACTATGAGCTGAATAAAGAGCATGAAATCACTTTGTGACTCTGAGTATATTTCACCACATGACCCGGAAAGCTATCTGTGAACAAACGCGGGCTCCCTCGGCCTGAAAGTGAGATGAGCGCCGCAACCCCATAGTCGCCTTTGACTGGACTTAACTGTCCAGGGGTTCTTTACCTTTTTTTTAACCTTTTACACTTGCAACAAAGTTCTATAGGGTTCCTAAGAAAAGAATATGTGTCTGCATTATCTACACGATGGTTACCCCAGTAGCTAATGAACAGATTCTAAATGGAAGTGCAACAGACATTTCCTAAAGCGGACTCACATTATAGCACCCTGCTTGTGGTTAACACTTAGCTGGAATGAAATATTCAACGCAGCAATAGAGAAATTAACATAATAATTTATTTGTCAGACAAATAAATGAGAGACACAGTGGTATATGGTTACCAAAGCTCTGCCCACTCCAGCCCTGATGGCCAGCACTTATATTTCCTCAGCCCAGCCCCCTTGCTCCTCCTTTGGCTGCCTCTGTCCAATCAGCCTGGTTGAAATTCCTATTGGCTGTTTGCTAGAACCAATCATAAAAGATACACCCATTTCCTATTACCTTTTATGGGAGACAAAGAGCTATATTTCCTTCTATCTATAAATGGCAAACAAGTAGCCATATATCTTACATTTGCCTCAACAAGGCACCTTAATTATCAGATCATCTTTGCCCTATTGCCCTATTGCCCTATTCACTCCAAAACAGATGGCTAATGGTTTTAAATTTTTATCTTAGACAGAGATCTTGGGTTCACCTTCTCACACACCATCAATGAAATAAGAATCTAACATAAGAATCTAACATTTCTTACTTTCTAAATCCTTTGCATAATTACATTTAAGCCAATATATTTCATACATAACATATATAGATTTTTAGAAGCAAAGGCCTTTTCAAAGTAAAAAGGAACTTAGTAAAAACACTTTCCAAAAGCAATCCCTTAAATATACACCCCCCTTTCAAGCCAGCTGCTGTTTCTATTAGCTCTTGCCCTTTAACCTTAGGAAAATGTGGCTAAAGCCTAATGGGAGGCACATGGTATTATTTTCTGTTAAACACTAAATCCTACTATTTACTAACTCTTAATTAGTGTTTTTGCAGCTTGATTGTATTCTGTAATATGTGGGGTCAGTGTAACCTTTTTGCTCCCAGCCTATAATTCCCTTTTACAACTTTGAGAATTTTGGCTCCTGCTATAAATCAGGGGGGCCCTTGTCCAGGAGGATAAACATCTGCCAAAATCCTTAACCAGCTGGTCTTCTGCCTGGCATAAAAACACACAAGCATCTGCAGATATATTTTTTTAAGCTCATTTTAAAATACAAGTCTTGATCAGATGCCTCAACATCTGGCTCTGATATAAAGCCCCAAGCCTCCTTGATCCACAAATAAGTGTCTTCAGAGGCCTGGCTCCTCTGGATGGAGACTTGGCTGTGTGGTGGGTTGACAAGTACATGGCTCTGCTGCTCTGAAGGAGTTGAAAGCACAAGTGGGTTTCTTTCTCTCCAATGGATGTCTGACTTGACAACAGCTGCAGGATCAAAGCATATGAAGTTCTTCTTCAACATTCGCATGTCATGGCTCTGAGGCAGAAGAGGCAAAGTTTTTGTCTCAGTTCCCCATAAGAATGTACCACCGTGGAACACATTACCAGCTGTATTCCACCTGCCACAGTAATAATCGGCCTCGTCTTCAGCCTCTGCGTTGGTGATGGTTAAATAGCCAATGCTCCCTGAGCGGGAAGCTGTGAACCGATCCAGGATCCCTTCTCCGCTATTGCTGCAACCCCCACAGTTCACAAAACGAGGGGCTTCCCCAGATCTCTGCTGATACCAGTCAATATACCATCTGCCATCATCAGTGGTACAGGAGAGTTTAACCGTTTGCCCCAGGGTCACAGACTCTGAAGCAGGCTGAGTCCAGGCTGACTGGGAAGTGACACCTTTAAAAAACAAAACAGAAAAGGCAAACTCTATGAACTTGGTGCATTTTCAGTTTTCTTAAATTACACCTTGTTTCTATACTAAGTACAAAGAGCTTTCGGTTGACCTGTGTTACATGAGATCATCTCCACAGAATTACCTGAGCAGTAAACGCAAAGAGCGAGGATAAATAGAGACTGCCTCATGGTGAGATTTCCAATGGCGTTTGACTTTCTGAAGAAATCTTCCCTTCTCTCTTAAATCCCCCAGAGCTGAAGATTTGCCAGTTTATGCAAATATGTTCTTTGATCGTTGACTGCTTCTACTAATAATAATAATAATAATAATAAATTTTATTTATATCCCGCCCTCCCCAGCCGAAGCCGGGCTCAGGGCGGCTAACAACAATCAACAATCAAACCATCAAATATTCACACATTCTAAAAATATTACATTATAAAAATCAATTAAAATCAAATTAATGGCAACTAATTAAGCAAGATTCTAAGCAGGTTGCCAGAGGAGGGAGTCAGGCTGCGCCCTGACCAAAGGCCTGGTGGAACAACTCTGTCTTGCAGGCCCTGCGGAAGGATGTCAGGTCCTGCAGGGCCCTAGTCTCTTGTGACAGAGCGTTCCACCAGATTGGAGCCGCAGCCGAGAAGGCCCTGGCTCTAGTTGAGGCCAGCCTAACCTCTCTGAGGCCTGGGACCTTGAGGATGTTATTATTTGCAGACCGTAGGTTTCTCTGTGGGGCATACCAGGAGAGGCGGTCCCGTAGGTACGAGGGTCCTAGGCCGTATAGGGCTTTAAAGGTTAAAACCAGCACCTTAAATGAAACTAGAACTTCATTTTCCTGCAGGTTATTATGAGACCTTCATGCATAGGGAAAGAGGACAAATTTGCATAGCAGACATTTTTTGAAGGCGGTCCTTGCTTTGGCCTGGACGAGAATTACAAATTCCTCTCTAGTGGCGGACCTACATTTTGGGGGCCATGAAACTTGAACTGCCTTGGGGACCCTCCATCACAACCAGACACAAGGACTGGGTAACCACTGTTATCTTCTCCAACGGGAGAATGTGTCCTTTTATTTAAAATGCATCTCTGGGTTATTTGTGGGGCATAGGAATTCGTTCATTTTTTTTTCCAAAATATAGTCCGGCCCCCCACAAGGTTTGAGGGACAGTGAACCGGCCCCTGCTGAAAAAGTTTGTTGACCCCCTGCTCTATTCCATGATGGCCTTGCTCCACGTAAAGTCCCACCCCCCTACGTCTCCCTTATTCAACATCACTTATGCATCGGTTAATCTGAGCTTTCGGCCTCTGAGTGTTCTGTTCTTCTACCCTCAATGCCAGTCTGGTCCTGGGAGATAGGGGGTCAGGAATGCTTTCCAAGGACACTGTGTCTGTCAGCTGTCTCTCCCCTGGTGCTTGTTCTTCCTGCTGTTCCTCTCCCAATATTTCCCAGCTTCTCCCCTCTGCAGCCTCTGAACTATGACCTTCTGCAAACCACTGTTCTAAAACTATACTGTCCTCCTGCTCTCGGGAAGGTTCAGAGAATTCCTCTTCAGTCCAGTCCCTGACATCATCCCAGTTTTGGAACTCAAGATGTTGGAGGGCATGATAAATAATGAAAGAAATTTGAGGTAGGAAAATAATTTGGAGCAGAAATGATATGCAGTTGAAAAAGAAAATTAAGGAACCGGGGGGGGGGGGGGTTTCACGGATTCGAAGAATCCCCTTTGATGGATTTGATATTGCATATTTTTCTTTGTTTGTGGTTGTGTTTGCTGTTGTTTGTTTTTTATTTTTGTTATTTTTGTTGAGCATTTAATACAAATATGATTTTAAAAAATGTATGTTGGAGGGTATGGAGAATATTTCTTAGGCCCAAATTTAGCCAACTTTATTTGAGTGTACAGTGGTACCTCGAGTTACATATGCTTCAGGTTACAGTCGCTTCGGTTTACAGACTCTGTTAACCCAGAAATAGTACTTCGGGTTAAGAACTTTGCTTCAGGATGAGAACAGAAATCATGCTCTGGTGGCACGGCAGCAGCAGGAGGCCCCATTAGCTAAAGTTGTGCTTCAGCTTAAGAACAGTTTCAGGTTAAGAACGGACCTCCAGAACAAATTAAGTACGTAACCAGAGGTACCACTGTATTTGAATAGGACCACCCCCCACCTCCCACCCCCTGGAAACATACTAAAAATGGAGGAGGTTTGGAAATTAGCGATTCTTTGCAGAAAGAGGTGGGGCTTCAGACATGTTTTCTGTCTCTTCCAATTCTATGCATTGTAGGTTTGACTTGATAACAGCTGCAGACACAGATCTTATAAAGAGGGGAGGGAGGAAGAGAGGGAGGAAGAGAGAGAGCACATCTACCTTTCACTGCTCTGCAGAGGAAGAGGCAAGGTTTTTGTCTCAGTTCCCCATACGGTTTTAGCACTGTGCAATGTGGTACCTCCTTTCTGCCACCTACCACAGAAATAAACTACCTCATCTCCAGCCTGGACATTAGCGATGGTTAAATAGCCAGTGCTCCCTGACTGGGAAGCAGTGAACCGATCCGGGATCCCTTCTCCCCTGCTGCTCCCAGGGTAATGCACATAGCGAGGACCTTCTCCAGGTCTCTGTTGATACCAGCCAATGTTGTATGATGTATCACTGGCAGTGCAGGGGAGTTTAGCCGTTTCTCCCAGGGACACAGACTCAGAGGCAGGTTGAGTCAAAGTTGTCTGAGCGGTAACACCTTTAAGGGGGTCTTTGTGATGGATTTCATGATGTCAGGAAACTGGACCAGCACCGCCCCCTAGAGGTTGAATCCAGCTTAGCAGGCATCTGATAAAGAATGTTTTATGCTAAGTCTCTTCAACCTTTTTCAGCTCCAGATGCAGCTCATAAGCATGCATCTAGAGACTCATTTCTTAGTCTTTCATCCTATATTTGCATAGTGTTGGTGCTCATGTTGTGAGCCACCTTGGATCAGGATGTGAACCTCTGGGGGTTCCAATCGACCGTGAAGGTTTCATAGGAAAACGCTAAAGGCACGAAATTAATCAATTTTCATTTAGGCTTATTTGAACAGGAGAGTTCTGCACACATGCATCATACTCTCATCGAAACTTTAAAGTGCTTAACTTTAACTTTTTGTTTTTATTTTTATCTATTAAATTCCTATACCATCCTTCATCCGAGGATCACAGGCAGCTTGCAATATTTGTGTGTGTGTGTGTGTCCTGAAATACATGGTTTCCTGTTCTATTTTTTTTTTTATTGGAATTTTATTTACAACATAACATGAACCCCACCCCCACCCCCCAATACACAAATCCACCCTCATTAAACGTGAACATAACATACAATGAGCATAACATACAACAATACAAATAAAATAGCAACCAAATAAAAGACTTCCTTTATCCTGTATCTGGCCTCCTTATTTACTTCTTATAAACTGTTTCCTTTATGAATAATTATTAAGATTTTTCTAATTATAACTCAAATATCTTAAAGTTTCCCATTCTAGTAGCAGCATCCTTTCACATCTGTCGGAGATTTATACTAGGCCAGGTGATGCAGAAATGTGTTTTGTTTTCTATAACATAGGATTCCCACATTTCAATCTGTGCATGCGGCCATGTCTTCCAGAAGGAGGTGAGAGTCATAGAACCAAAGAATTGTAGAGTTGTAAGAGACCCAAAGGGTCATTTAGACCAACCCTCTGCAATGTAGGAATCTCCACCAAAGCATCCATGTCAGATAGCCATCCAACCTCTGCTTGAAAACCTCCAGTGAAAACCTCCAGTCCGTTGCCATCTGAAGGAGCCCATTCCACTGTCAACCAGTTCTTTCTGCCAGCAATTTCATCCCGATGTTTAGTCAGTATCTCCTTTCTTGTAACCTGGAGCCATTGGTTCGCGTCCGACCCTCCAGAGCAGCATAAAACAAGCTTGCTCCATCCTCCACGTGACAGCCCTTGATGTATTTATCAGGCTAAACATATCCACTTCCCTCAACTGTTCCTCATCAGGCTTGGTTTCCAGACCCTTGATCATCTTGGTCACCCTCTTTTGCACACGTTCCCACTTGTCAATATCCTTCTTAAATTGTGGTGCCCAGAACTGGACACAGTACTCAAGCTGTGGTCTGACCAAGGCAGAACAGAGCAGTACTATTACTTCCCTTGATCTGGACACTATACTTCTGTTTATACAGCCCAGAATACTATTAACTTTTTTTGCTGCTGCATTACACTGTCGACTTATGTTAAGCTTGTGGTCCACTAAGACCAAAGATCTTTTTCATATATTTGTGCAGCTGGTTCTCCTTGCCTAAGGATAGAACCTTACATTTGTCCCCTACTGAAATTTATTTTGTTAGTTTGGGCCCAGTTCTCCAATCTGTTAAGATCCTCTTGAATCCCGATTCTGTCTTCTGTGGCATTAGCTACCCCTCCCAGTTTGGTGTCATCTGCAAATTTCATGAGCATCCCCTCAATTCCTTCATCCAAGTTGTTTATAAAAGGCATTAAACAACAACAGGCCTGGGTCACTTTATTCCAGATGATGAGGAACCATTAGCGGGCGCTCTTTGGGTTTGGTGTGTCAACCAGTTGAAAATCCCCCTAACAATAACTTCATCCAGACTATTTTTGTATGCCACTACAGCAGGTGGCGCTGTGGGTTAAACCACAGAGCCTAGGACTCGCCGATCAGAAGGTTGGCGGTTTGAATCCCCAGGACGGGGTGAGCTCCCGTTGCTCGGTCCGTGCTCCTGCCAACCTAGCAGTTCGAAAGCACGTCAAAGTGCAAGTAGATAAATAGGTACCGCTCCAGCAGGAAGTAAACGGTGTTTCCGTGCGCTGCTCTGGCTCACCAGAAGTGGCTTAGTCATGCTGGCCACATGACCCAGAAGCTGTACGCTGGCTCCCTCGGCCAATAAAACGAGATGAGCACCACAACCCCAGAGTCGGTCACAACTGGACCTAATGGTCAGGGGTCCCTTTACCTTTACAGTGGCAAGACTGCTATTAGCTAAAAATTGGAAATCTCAAGCAATTCCAACGGTGGAAGAATGGCAGATGAAGATGTTGGATTTTTTGGAGCTAGCCGACCTGACTGGAAGAATCCGCGACCAGAAAGAAGAGGAATATCAAGAAGACTGGAAGAAATTTAAGGACTATTTAATTAAATACTGTAATATAAGTAACTAGAAGTCACTTGAAAGTACCGAATAGGCCTAGGATTAAAATAAGACTGAATTGTAAGTCATTTGGATTTGGAATATTAAGAAAAGAAAAGAAGATGGTTAACTGAATTAATTTTAGTTGAAAAATGATATTGGAGAGCTGTTATAAGGTGATACAATGAAATTCAGATAGGAGGGATCCGAGGAAGTCAATTAACAATGAAAGATAAATTGGGTTTCACAGGTAATATGTGTTTAAATTTTTTGTTCTTCTTTTTAGTATTGTAATTGTGTTTTCTTTTGTGTATTTTTTTTCTTTTCTATGTTATATTTGTTATAATGGGGGGGGGGACACAATAACTTCATCCACCCCACATTTTACCAGCTTCTCCACAAAAATATCATGGGGGACTTTGTCAAAAGCTTTACTTTCCATTCTGTGGTTGAAGCAGCTGAGAGCATTGACATAACTAAAGTCCTTTAAGTATTTCAGTTTCACAACTCTGGGGGGGAAAGGTGGAGGTTTTTGTCTCGGTTCCTCATCAGATCGTACCACTGTGGAACATGTTGCTGCTGCCATCCCACATGCAACAGTAATAATCAGCCTCATCCTCAGTTTGAGCGCCTGTGATCACTAAATTCCAGAGGTTGTTGGAGGAATCAGGGGAGACACTGAATCTCTCTGGGACCCCTGAGCCTCTGCCCTGACTACTACTGCTGTAGTAGTGGTATACAAACCGTGGGGCACCACCTGATAGCTGCTGATACCACCCGACTCTATAGCTGCTGATACTGTATCCAGTATTCAAGGTGCAGGAGAGACGGACTGTCTCACCTGTGGAAAAGGATGCTGAGGACCTCTGAGTCAGCACCGGCTGGGAGGAGGAACCTGCAAAAAGATTAAAACCCCAAAAGAGAAAGAAGTTTAGTTGCGCCTATAGAAAAATCACACCTGGATCTCAGCACAGATCTGTTCCCGGGGATTTTACTCATTCTGCTACCTGGGGGGTAAGTGAGGAGCAGGAGGAGCAGGCAGGACCAGGCCATGGAGAGGAATCCAGGTACACTCTGCATATTGAGGCAAATGGGTCTCTTTCCAGGCATCTCTGTGATGCACTCTTTAAAGGAGATGAAGGCAACTCTTCCACCAATCACATTTGGCCAGGTCTCTCCACCCTTCTGAGAGAGACTTCATATATCAAGTCAAGTCAAGTCAAGTCAAGTCAAGTCAAGTCAAGTACTTTATTACGGTCATAGACCAGCATAAACAAAACATATACATAGATAGTATAACAGTATGAATCCAGGTGAATAATTATTAAATAAGTAGGAGCTAGAACCAAACGTAGATTTAAACATATACATAGAGTACTTAATTAAGGATAGATAATGGGTCTAAAAATTTATAAGAAAGATTAAAAGATTAAAAGATCAGTTAACACAGCTATATGGGGTGGGCTTCAGAAGTGCGGATCTAATAATATGGGCCTTCAGTTTAGGATTGAATTGTAGCATAGATCATTATTCGTCAGATATCTATCATAGCAGCGCAATATCTGGTGACTGAATCTGTGACTTCTGGGCTCTCTTCCTGTGAACCAGACCAAGTTTTATTGCGACAAAAGCCAGTGACACCAAACACCACAAGACCAAACAAAAAGAAATCAACAACAACATCAAGAAGAAGAAAAAGAAAGAGATTACACAAGGGAACTTCGCAGTGTGCCACTCAACAAAAGAAATTTACGCTTCCTGATTGCTAAAGTGCAAAATTTGGCCACCTCATATGATATTGAGCTTGAGGAATCTTCCAGAAGGTATTTTCGTAGAATTTCGGGGGAGGATTCCAAATAATGTTGTAGGGGTATAAATTTTGATAAAAGCGGCAAAATAAGTTGAGCTCGTTCTTCACTATAAAATTCGCAGAATAGAAGGATGTGTGTAACAGATTCTACCTTATTAGGCATACAGGGGCAGAGACATGCATGCATTGGTACCCGCGTGAATTTGCCGTACAGCACTGCTGAGGGCATTGTCTCAAAGCGGGCTCTAGAGAAAGCCCATCTATAAGCTTCGTTAGTGATGTTAGTTAAGTAAGGGGCAGCTGCAAAGTTAGGCCAAGCTTTTAAACATCTATATGTCTCCGGGAGTAGGGCGTCTTCTTGTTGTAATTCGACATCGTGAAGTCTCTGAGTGATAATTGCCTTTGCCTTGTTCTGAGTTCCAAGAAAAAGATTTTCAAGGTTTAGGCCAATTTGTTTGATCTTGTTAGTTATTTGCATAAGCCAAGGAGGATAGGGAACTGCGGCCAGGAAGCAAGGTAGCAGTCCCTTAGGATTGTAATGGATTTTCAGCCAGAGGGATATTGCTTGCTCCCAGACTTTTAATTCCACTCTGGGTAGTCCTGCCTCTTGCCTTAAGACTGCATTAGGTGTACACTTTGGGGTAGCAAATAGTGATCTTAAGAATTTTGATTCTACTGTTTCAAGGGTCTTAAGGTTGGCAGAGGGGCTAATTTGAGTGCCATACAGGAGTTGGACTAAAGATTTTGCCTGAAAAACTTTTAGGGCCATCGGGAGGAAGCCAGCACCTTTCCTTCTGAATAATCTAAGGATGGCATTTGCACTTCTTCCTGCTGATATAGCTGATGTGGTCAGGTGTGTTGACAATTTGGCATTATAAGAGAAGGTAATGCCTAAGTATTGGAAGGTCTTAGTCTGTTCAATGGCGTTTCCCTTTACGCTCCAATTATCTTTCCTGAAGGAGCGGTTAAAATGTACAATTTTGGTTTTGGCAAAGTTAATTGTTAACAGTTCAGTGTTACATTGGTCACTAAACTTTCCTAAGGCACGTTTCAGACCCACTTTGGTTTGAGAGAGAAGAACAGCGTCATCTGCATACATTAAAACTGGTACTTTTCTGCCGTTAGAGAACACGGGGGGGGGGTTCGATTTCACGGCAGCATGTGACCAGGGAGTTAACATAGATGTTAAATAAAAATGGGGCTAATAGGCATCCTTGTCTAACTCCTCTTTGGACTGGGATTTCTCTAGAAAGTCTGCCGTCCTGTGCAAGTCTTATCTGGAGGGTATTGTTCTCATGAAGCTTAATCATCAGAAGTAATAACCTTCTGTTAATACCCATATTGGCCAATTTGGCCCAGAGCCTACCCCTGGATACAGAATCAAATGCTGCCTTTAGGTCCACATACAGTGACTTTTTCCAATGTTTCACATACTTATAGACAAAATAATCTAACACTAAGCAGTGATGGTGGAACGTCCAGATGTAAACCCTGCTTGTTCAATTTCTAGTAAATCATTATGATCTAACCATTCACATAATTTTAGGCATAGATGTTTTGTGTAAAGTTTGCAGATCACATTCATATATGGTGATGGAAGAATTTCTGAGCCTCAGTTCCTCCAAGTCAAAAGGGAAGGGGTGAAGATGGGAATACATTGTTACAGTGTGTAATGTACTGAGTTGAATAGGATCCAAAATGCAGCAGTCTGATTGGTCCTAGAACAATAGGACCCAGAATGCTGCAGTCTGATTGGTCCACAGGAGCCACCCAATCCAGCTCCAGGTAGAAGTGAATCCGCAACCTGAATGGCCTACAGGTGAATCCCGGAGTTAGCCAATCACATGGGGCCCATTGTGTAAATAATGTATATAAAGCAGACATTCTGGGGGACATTCCATTACTACTCACCACTATGAGCTGAATAAAGAGCATGAAGGTAAAGGTAAAGGTACCCCTGCCCGTACGGGCCAGTCTTGACAGACTCTGGGGTTGTGCGCCCATCTCACTTAAGAGGCCAGGGGCCAGCGCTGTCCGGAGACACTTCGGGTCACGTGGCCAGCGTGACAAAGCTGCATCTGGCGAGCCAGAGCTGCACACGGAAACGCCGTTTACCTTCCCGCTGGTAAGCGGTACCTATTTATCTACTTGCACCCGGAGGTGCTTTCGAACTGCTAGGTTGGCAGGCGCTGGGACCGAGCAGCGGGAGCGCACCCCGCCGCAGGGATTCGAACCACCGACCTTTCGATCGGCAGGTCCTAGGCGCTGAGGCTTTAACCCACAGCGCCACCTGCATCCCTAAAGAGCATGAAAGCCACTCTCAAATCCGAGTATATTTCACAGTGAAAGGCAGGAAGGACACAAGATTATCATAAGCCCCGCTGAACTTGGTGGGTCTCATTCTAGAGGAAATGCAAATTTCCTTGAGCTGGATGGCTCTGTTCCTTTTTAATGAACTGAAGGGGCAATGTGATTTACCAAATCACCTACCCAGGTGGCTTAAGTGAAAAGCAAATTATAAGCGCAAATAGTAAATAAATAAAATAAATTAATAAACTCCCCAAAAGCCAGAAAGAACAATCATGTATATAGAACGTGTTGAATGGTCTCTTTAAATGTGAAGGTTCATTATTGTTCCACAAGATGTGTATTTCTTTAAGGGCCAGAGCAAATAACGAGACCCAGTTTTACAGCTGTGAAACAGTATAGCAGATGCTGATGTTGTGTTAATTAAGCTGTGTCAGCAATTGGGTATAGTATATACCTTTTTTATATAAAGAGCAGCACCTAGCTCTCTCAGTATCCTGGGGGATGGGTTGGTGGTTGGGTCATGCTTGTTGATATATTTAGTGTAAAAGAAGTTTTTGTTTTTGTTATTAAAACCTTGATAACGTTATTTTTGAGGTCCTTGTAATGCGTGGTCTCCCCAGCAAGCTTTCTGCAGCGCAACTAAACTGCAAACAGCCAACAGGCTTAAGTGAAAAGCAAATTATAAGCGCAAATAGTAAATAAATAAAATAAATTAATAAACCCCCAAAAGCCAGAAAGAACAATCATGTATATAGATCGTTCCCTTCCTTCATGTCTTGCCCCAGTTGCAAGGGGTCTTTGTCATCATTTCACCCTGCTTGAAACTGCACCAACACCTCCTGCTATAAGTTAATGGCAGCTTATAACAGGCATCAAGCAATGTATGTTTTGTGGCCAAATGCCAAAGGCACAAAAGCTAACTAGGTATTTTTCATTTGCATTTATTTGAAAGGCAGACTTCAGCTCTCTTGTGTTTCTCTCTTTGACACTTCAGCGGTTAACTCTCGCTTTGGATAATATGCCCTTAAAGATGTAAAATGTATCAACTTGGGCAACATAACATGCTGTCAGGCTTAGGGGAATTCAATCCCTCCCATGGTAGCAGCCAAGAAGCAGAGAAACAATAAAAATCCTTACCATGTAATTTATTAACATTCACAGAGAGAGACAAAGATATGCCAACTTCCCTAAATAATGGTGTTGCTCCAAGTAATGTCCTCCACCCCAACCCTATGCCTCTCCTATTCTAAGTCACCCCTGTGTTGGCTGATCTGAGCTTTCTGCCTTTGAGCTTTCTGTTCTTTAACCCTTAATGGCCACCTGGTTCTGGGAAAGGGAAAGGGGGTCAGGAATGCTTTCCAAAGACTCTGAGTCTGTCAGCTGTCTCTCCCCTTGTGCTTCTTCTTCCAGCTGTTCCTCTTCCAATATTCCCCAGCTTCTCCCCTCTGCAGCCTCTGAACTATGCCCTTCTGCAAACCACTGTTCTAAATCTATGCGGTCCTCTTGTTCTCTAGAAGGTTCAGAAGAGGTTCAGGAGAGAGGAGTGTGACCCCCACCATTCCTCCTCAGTCCAGAACCCGACACAGGCTTACTTTGATTTTTCATAGTGCTTGTTCATTTCCATATCTGCATTATTGCATCGGATAATTTTCATATTTCAGTTCTGTGGCAGTGATAAGCTCAGCAATCCCTGGAAAACTCAAAAGGGGCGATGATGGAAATCGCCTCCTCCTTCTGCTCAACACAAACTGACTTGGGCGCCACCACATGGCCTCTCTGCCATATGTGCTCAAACCAAATAGCATCCAGCAATAATATAAACCCCAAGGGCCTTTGATCCTTTAGTAGACTTCTGCCGTTATTGTACTCTAGGTGTGTTATCTTTAGACTGGATTGTGTGGTGAGAACAGAAGAACATAATGGAAGAAGCTCCTGGATCAGGCCAACGGCCT
Organism: Podarcis erhardii; assembly: GCF_964252035.2. Taxonomy (NCBI): domain Eukaryota; kingdom Metazoa; phylum Chordata; class Lepidosauria; order Squamata; family Lacertidae; genus Podarcis; species Podarcis erhardii. Next base: position 28,066,507 of record NC_138505.1, on the reverse strand, counting down.
GACTAGCCAGCATCCTGGTCTAACAATGGTCAACCAGATGACTATGGAGAACCCTCAAGCAGAATTTGAGAACAAGAGCACAATCGCCTATCCAGAAACCAGTGTTCAGAAGCATTGCTTCCAGGGAGCGGCTGGTGTCAGGAACTAGACTGAAGGCAAGGGCTGGGAATCACCCCCTGCTCCTCCTTTGCTTCTCTTGGAGGAGAAGGAGAAAGTCTACAGAAGTTTCAAGAGAAGAGGGAGACAGGACTTACCGTATTTTTCACTCCATAAGACGTACCTGACCATACGACGCACCTAGTTTTTAGAGGAGGAAAACAAGAAAAAAAATATTCTGAACAAAACATTGAATGTATGATTTTTTGTGGTTCGTGCTGTGGCCACAGACATGTGATTTGACGGTGAGTTTGGGGTAGCCCAATGCAAAAATCCTGAGAATCCATGTGGATCCGTGCTTTGTAACCATGTTTTTGTGCCATTGTGGCCCCAGGCAATAATGGGTGCGTGCTTTTTTGGTGCATTCTGTAGCCATGGAAATGCTATGCGAACTTGGGGTGACCCAATGCAAAAATCCTGAGGATCCATGTGGATCCGTGCTTTGTAACCACATTTTAAGTGGGGAAGGAAGGAAAAACACTGAAGGGACAAGGAGCATGGGTGGGGTGTGTGGAGAAGGAGCTTTTCATCGAGCAGAGCCGGGAAGGAGGGAGGGAAAGAGAGCCCACTCGCTTTAAAGCAGCCAACCGGACAGGAGCCGTGTAAGCGGACAGCACCCGTGTAAGCGGCTCCTCTCCCGCTTTGCTGCTTCAAAGCGAGCCACGGAGGAGGGAAGGAAGGGGAACCATGGATCCTCTGCTCGCGACTGCAGCAGATTCCTCCGCCATCCATAGGCATTCGCTCCATAAGACGCACAGACATTTCCCCTTACTTTTTAGGAGGGAAAAAGTGCGTCTTATGGAATGAAAAATATGGTAATTGCAGCAGAACTCAGAGCTGCCAAGTTATGAAGTGCTAGGAGAAGGAGGGGGAGGGGCAGAATTGCCAGCAGAGGCATCCTTGGAAATCGTAGAAGAGCCACCATCTCCATGGACACGTCGCTCACTTAGAATTCAAGAGTGAAGGGCTCAAAGATGTTTGACTCCTGAGGCCACTCGCATGGGGAAAGAAGTGGAAGAGCTCAGAGTGATCAATGTCACCATCCAGTTAAGGACTGGATTCTTTGTCTTGCACCACGGGAACTGAGTAAAACCATAGATATGAACTTCCTGGCTTCTGCCTTGATCCTTCATGCTCCAGGGGAGGAAAGAATCCCCTAAGTCTGACAGGTGGAGGGTGTTTCTGTTGTGCAAGAGGAGGCAGGACTTTTCTGTCTCTTACAGGTTCTATCAGCATGAATGCTCAATAAAGACGTCACCTGGAAGAGACCTTGGCCTTTGTTTGCAAACTTCACCATGCAAACAAACAGAGGTTACAGCAGGGAGTTCAGGTTCTGTTGATGTACAGAGAGAGCAAAGCAGAGGAGGTTTTTGTCTCACTTCCCTGTCTGAATGAAGCACTGTGTCAATGACTCCCAGTCCACACAGCACAGTAATAAGCAGCTTCATCTTCCAGAAGGGCCCCCCTGATGGTCAGGGACATCACATTCCCCGATCAAGACCCAGAGAAATGGGCTGGAACGTCAGAAGGTCGGGTGCTGGTGGTGTACATTATCAGTCGGGGACTACTCCCAGGTTTTTTCTGTGCCCACCAAGGGTAATTGCCATCACCGATGTTTCCACTGTCGAACCTACAAGATATGGCAACCGTCCCACCTGGTGCCACAAATTCTGTCTCCTTCAAAGTCTGTAACTGCTGGATACTGGGACCTGGAAGGAAGCAGGGCAAAGAATCTGTAGGTTAATTTAAAGTGGACAACACCAAATACTTTGCAAATCACAGTGCTTGGAAGGGCAGTTTCTGCCTCTCTCTACTTCATATCAGATTCGTTTCCCATCCACCCAATGAATCTCCCTCACCAATGATGGACGCCAGGATTGTGAAGAGGAGCAGGCCCCAGGCCATTGTGAGGAAATCTATGGACTGGGTTTTTCTAAAGAAAAAAGAGATCCAATTGGCATCTGCCCCATCTCTCTTAAATCCCCAGAGGTTAGGGGAGCAGCCCCTTCATGCAAATGGGTAGCTCCTTAACTACTGTGTCCAGATGTTAATGGACTACACAGAAAAAGCAGCAGCCATCTGCTGGTCATGGTATCAAGCACTGGGAATCTGAGAAGTAAGGATCTGGCGTCAGAGAAAAGTTCAGCAGATTGATTTTTTCCTTCTTCTTCTTTTTCCTTTTCTTTTGGAGGACCTTCCTTGCCTACAGTCATACGCAGATTACAATCCCTTAAAATGGAATCTCCCATCCAGTCAAATAGGAATCCAAGTCAAAATGTTACCAGCTGCCAATGCTCTGGGGTTGCGTGTTCATCTCTTTCTATAGGCCGAGGGAGCCAGCGTTTGTCCACAGACAGTTTTTCCGGGTCATGTGGCCAGCATGACTGGTAAACCAGAGCAGCGCACGGAAACACCGTTTACCTTCCCACCGGAGCAGTACCTATTTATCTACTTGCACTTTGATGTGCTTTCAAACTGCTAGGTTGGCAGGAGCAGGGAGCAGCGCACGGAAACACCGTTTACCTTCCCACCGGAGCAGTACCTATTTATCTACTTGCACTTTGATGTGCTTTCAAACTGCTAGGTTGGCAGGAGCAACGGGAGCTCACCCCATCACGGGGAATCGAACCACGGACCTTCTGATCGGCAAGCCCTAGGCTCTGTGGTTTCGAACACAGCACCACCCACGCTGTTTAAATTTACAACAATTAATAGTAATAGTAATAGTAATAGTAATAGTAATAGTAATAGTAATTTATTATTTATACCCCGCCCATCTTGCTGGGCTTTCCCAGCCACTCTGGGCAGCTTCCAAAAAAATAAAAAAATAAAAGACTGCAATACATTAAACATTAAAAGCTTCCCTAAACAGGGCTGCCTTCAGATGTCTTCTAAAAGTCTGGTAGTTGTTGTTCTCTTTGACGTCTGGTTGGAGGGCATTCCACAGGGAGGGCACCACTTCCGAGAAGGCCCTCTGCCTGGTTCCCTGTAACTTGGCTTCTCTCAGTGAGGGAACTGCCAGAAGGCCCTCAGTGCTAGACCTCAGTGGACCTTGAATAAAACACTCCTTTGAAGTGTCTCCATTGAGCCAAAGTGGAAAGTGCAACGGTGACACCTACAGGATGCCCCCATGATGGCCAAGGACGTTCAGTTCGCTGATCTAGACCCAGAGAAATGGGATGGAACAGCAGACGTATATCCATATATATATATATATATATATATATATATATATATATATATATATATATAAAAACAGTTTAAAGAGTATAAAGGAAAGAAAAATATTTCAGCAATACAATACAATACAAAAACAAAAACACAAACACTACATAACACTGACACTAATACATTAAATTAACAAAACACAACAAACACAATTTAAAACACATCCATAATTTCAGTATCTTATCTTTCATTCACTTGTTTCCACGACCACCTCACACCTCCCTTTTTGTATTCCACTTCAGTTAACTGTTTCAGCAATTCCTTTCCATCTTCCTCAGTTTTCTGTCCTGTTATTTATCTTAACTTATTTTAACGTTATTTTTTTCCCTTTGATACATTAAAAATCCATTTATACTTAATTCCTTATAACCTTTCTGCTAAAGCCATATAACTTCATTCCAACATTTTTCTAGCATTCATTGATTTTACAGTATTTCTGTAAATAATCTTTGAATTTTTTCCAGTCTTCTTCCACCGACTCTTCTCCCTGGTCTCGGATTCCACCAGTCATTTCCGCCAGTTCCATATAGTCCATCAACTTCATCTGCCATTCTTCCCGGGTGGGTAAATCTTGTGTCTTCCAATACTTCTTGCTGCTGTTGTTGCATACATAAAAAAAGTTCTGTCCTTCTTTGGCACCAATTGGCCGACCATGCCCAGGAGAAAGGCCTCTGGTTTCTTCAGGAAGGTATATTTAAATACCTTTTTCATTTCATTATAAATCATCTCCCAGAATGTCTTAATCCTTGGGCATGTCCACCAAAGGTGAAAGAATGTACCTTCAGTCTCTTTACATTTCCAACATTTATTGTGCGGTAAATTATAAATTTTTTGCAAGCTTGACTGGTGTCATGTACCACCTGTAAATCATTTTCATTAAATTCTCTCTTAGAGCATTACATGCCGTAAATTTCATACCTGTGGTCCATAACTGTTCCCAGTCAGCCATCATAATGTTATGTCCAACATCTTGTGCCCATTTAATCATAGCTGATTTTGCCATTTCATCCTGAGTGTTCCATTTCAACAGCAAGTTATGCATTCTTGACAAATTCTTAATTTTGGGATCTAACAATTCTGTTTCCAATTTTGATTTTTCCACCTGGAAACCAACCTTTTGGTCCGAGTTATATGCCTCCATTATTTGGTAATAATGAAGCCAATCTCGCACTCTGTTTTTCAATTTCTCAAAGCTCTGTAGTTTTATTCTGTCTCCATCTTGTTCTAAAATTTCCCAATATTTCGGCCATTTGGCCTCCATATTGAGTTTTTTCTTAGCCTTCGCTTCCCGTATATCCTACCACTGCTAGTTCAGATATTTTTTACTTTATATCCATACATTTGGGGATAGGTATGTGGGATTTTAAAACACAGTGATGGTACAGACATCACTGAAACTTTGAAAGCCAGTTCAGATTCTGTTGATGCACCAACGGAGCAAAGGAGAGGAGGTTTTTGTCTCATTTCCCCGTCTGAATGAAGCACTGTGCCACTGACTCCCAGTCCACACAGCACAGTAATAAGCAGCTTCATCTTCCAGAAGGGCCCCTGTGATGGTCAGGGACATCACATTCCCCGATCGAGAGCCAGAGAAACGGGCTGGAATGTCAGACGGTCGGGTGCTGGTGGTGTACATTATCTGGCGGGGTTTACTCCCAGGTTTTTTCTGTGCCCACCATGGGTAGTTGCCATCACCGATGTTTCCACTGTCAAACCTGCAAGACATGGTGACTGTCCAACCTGGTGCCACAAATTCTGGATCCTTCAAAGTCTGTAGCTGCTGGACACTGGGACCTGGAAGGAAGCAAGGCAGGGAACTGCTTAGCACATTAATCTACATCAAACATTTTGCTTCATATCAGATTTGTTTCCCATCCACCCAATGAATCTCCCTCACCAATGATGGACACCAGGATTGTGAAGAGGAGCAAGCCCCAGGCCATTACGAGGAAATCTACGGATTGGGTTTTTTGAAAGAAATGAGAGATCCCATTGGCATCTGCCCCTTCTCTCTTAAATCCCCAGAGGTCAGGGGAGCAGCCCCTTCATGCAAATGTCTAGCTCCTTAACTACTGTGTCTAGCTCTTGAAGGACTAGCACAGAACAAGCAGCAGCCATCTGTTGGTCATGGTATCAGGGAGCTGGGAATCTGAGAAGAAAAGAGCTTGATTCAGAGAAAAGTTTCACAGATTCATGTTTTCCTTCTTTGTTTCCTTTTCTTTTAGAGGACCTTCCTTGCATACAGCCATACGTAGATCAGAATCCCTCACAATCGAATCCACCATCCAGTCAAATATGAATCCACGTCAAAATGTTGCTACTGCCATTTTTAGCCATTTCCCCAAGCTTCCACTTTCTGCATGACACACCCACAGTGCTTCCCCAATCCAATTCTCCCCCTTTCTGCAGTGTGAGGGGAAAGGCTCTGGTTCACAGCAGCAAATTCTATTTGTCTTTTTCTGTTGTTGGTTTAGGTAAAGGTAAAGGGACCCCGGACCATTAGGTCCAGTCATGGTCGACTCTGGAGTTGCGGCGCTCATCTGGCTTTATTGGCCGAGGGAGCCAGCGTACTGCTTCCGGGTCATGTGGCCAGCATGACAAAGCTGCTTCTGGCGAACCAGAGCAACACACGGAAATGCCGTTTACCTTCCCGCCGGAGCGGTACCTATTTATCTACTTGCACTTTGATATGCTTTCAGACTGCTAGGTTGGCAGGAGCAGGGACCGAGCAACGGGAGCTCACCCCATCGCGGGGATTCAAACCGTCACCCCTCTGTGGTTTAACCCAAAGCGCCACCCGCGTTCCTCTTTGTTGGTTTAGGACAACTCTAATTTATTCATATAAACAATATCTCTATGACACCCCATGACTGAAGCACTCTAGGCAGCGGGAATAAGAATATCTAGAATACAAATCTAAACTATAAAGAGACACTTACAATATAAAACATTGCACAGCACGATTTAAGCAAAAACTGAACCACAAAGAGAATTTTGAAGCAAGCCAATAATTAGGACTCAGCTAGATTGGTATAGCAAAAGCTATAGTAGTTTTCCACTACTGTTTTCTCTGTTTAAATTTACAACACATTCCTCTGAAACGCTTCCTTGATGTGTCTCCATCCAGCCAAAGTGGAAAGTGCAACAGTGACACCTACTGGATGCCCAAGGGTGATTGTTTAGGACCTTCCATTCCCTGTCTAGACCCAGAGAAATGGGCTGGAACAGCAGACGGTCTGGTGCTGGCGGTGCACACGGATTCAGAATGAGTGCTTGATAAATGGCAGGCTTCTCTGAACCTCCCTGCAGAAACTGTGCAAGGATGCATACTCAATAAACCATTCACTATGCAAGCAAACAGAGGCTACAATAAAGGAGTTCAGATTCTGTTGACGTACATAGAGAGCAAAGGAGAAGAGGTTTTTGTCTCACTTCCCCGTCTGAATGTGCCACTGACTCCCAGTCCACACACAACAGTAATAAGCAGCTTCATCTTCCAGAAGGGCCCCCGTGATGGTCAGGGACATCACATTCCCGGATCTAGAACCAGAGAAACGGGCTGGAACGTCAGACGGTCGGGTGCTAGTGGTGTACATTATCTGTTGGGGTCTACTCCCAGGTTTTTTTTGTGCCCACCAAGGCTCATTGCTGTCACCGATGTTTCCACTGTCAAACCTGCAAGACATGGTGACTGTCCCACCTGGTGCCACAAATTCTGTCTCCTTCAAAGTCTGTAGCTGCTGGACACTGGGACCTGGAAGGAAGCAAGGCAGGGAACTGCTTAGCACATTAATCTACATCAAACTTTTTGCTTCATATCAGATTTGTTTCCCATCCACCCAATGAATCTCCCTCACCAATGATGGACGCCAGGATTGTGAAGAGGAGCAAGCCCCAGGCCATTACGAGGAAATCTACGGATTGGGTTTTTTGAAAGAAATGAGAGATCCCATTGGCATCTGCCCCTTCTCTCTTAAATCCCCAGAGGTCAGGGGAGCAGCCCCTTCATGCAAATGTCTAGCACCTTAACTACTGATGTTAATGGACTACACAGAAAAAGCAGCAGCCATCTGCTGGTCAGGGTATCAAGCACTGTGAATCTGATAAGTAAGGATCTGGTTTCAGAGAAAAGTTCAGCTGATTGACTTTTTCCTTCTTCATCTTTTTCCTTTTCTTTTGGAGGACCTTCCTTGCCTACAGTCATACGCAGATTACAATCCCTCATGATGGAATCTCCCATCCAGTCAAATAGGAATCCAAGTCAAAATGTTACCAGCTGCCACTGCCATTTTTAGCCATTTCCCCCAACCTTCCACTTTCTGCATGACGCACCCACAGTGCTTCCCCAATCCAATTCTCCCCCCTCCTCCAGTGTGAGGGGGAAGGCTCTAGTTCAAAGCAGGAAATTCTATTTATCTTTTTCTGTTGTTGATTTAGGGCAACTCTAATTTATTCATATAAACAATATCTCTATGACACCCCATGACTGAAGTTCTCTAGGCAGCGTGCATAAGTATGTCTAAAATACAAATATAAACAAAAAAGAGGCACTTACAATATAAAACATTGCACAGCACGGTTTACCCAATAACTGAACCGCAGAGAGAATTTAGAAGCAAACCAATACTTAGGACTAGATGGGTAAAGAAAAAGCGGTTTATATGCGTTGTATATGCAACATAACACTGGGCCACCAGATGACGCTGTGGAGTCCTGTTTTCCTTTATCTGTTTTCTCTGTTTAAATTTACAACACATTTCTCTGAAACGCTTCCTTGATGTTTCTCCATCCAGCCAAAGTGGAAAGGGCAACAGTGACACCTACTGGGTGCCCAGGGGTGATGGTCAAGGACCTTCCATTCCCTGTCTAGACCCAAAGAAATGGGCTGGAACAGCAGACAGTCTGGTGCCGGCGGTGCACACGGGTTCAGAATGAGTGCTTGATAAATGGCAGGCTTCTCTGAACCTCCCTGCAGAAACTGTGCAAGGATGCATGCTCAATAAACCATTCACTATGCAAACAAACAGAGGCTACAATAAAGGAATTCAGATTCTGTTGACGTACATAGAGAGCAAAGGAGAGGAGGTTTTTGTCTCACTTCCCCGTCTGAATGAAGCACTGTGTCACTGACTCCCAGTCCACACAGCACAGTAATAAGCAGCTTCATCTTCCAGAAGGGCCCCCGTGATGGTCAGGGACATTACATTCCCGGATCTAGAACCAGAGAAACGGGCTGGAACGTCAGACGGCCGGGTGCTGGTGGAGCGCATCATCAGTCGGGGTTTACTCTCAGGTTTCTTCTGCACCCAAAAAGGGTAGTTGCTGTCACCGATGTTTCCACTGTCAAACCTGCAAGACATGGTGACCGTCCCACCTGGTGCCACAAATTCAGGGTCCTTCAAAGTCTGTAGCTGCTGGACACTGGGACCTGGAAGGAAGCAAGGCAGGGAACTGCTCAGCACATTAATCAACATCAAACATTGTGCAAAGTGCAGGGTTTTAGATAACAGAAGGCGCCTGCTTTTATTTCCACTCAGATTTGTCCCCATTCACCCAATGAATTTCCCTCACCAATGATGGAGATCAGGAATGTGATGAGAAACAAGGCCATGATGGCGAAAGCTGCTGGGCTGGATTTTCTAAAGCAAAAGGAGATCCCATTGGCCTCGGCCCCATCCCTCTTAAATCCCCGCAGGTCAGGGGAGCAGCCCCTTCATGCAAATATCTAGCTCCTTAACTACTGTAGAGGACTAACATAAAAAGCAGCTGTCAACTCCTGGTCATGCTGTGTTCAGGGACCTGGAACTGGCAAGCTGGATTCAGAGTTTAAGCTTAGAAGGTGGTACGGTTTGGGGGTTCTTTTGCATTATTTTATTTTATAGGTCCCCACTTACACACAGTGGCAGGAAGCCTCCTTTTCTTCATGGTATAAATCCTGGGATGGACTAGTCTGTGTTTAGTCCAAGGCATTAAAAAGCATCCTGGCCTGATTGCAGGAATGGATCTGCAGCAAACATTTCAGCTCATGCCAAGTCTGGGATACAATGGCTGCTTTTGCTAAAAAAATAATTCCCTGGACCAAGGGGTCGGGATGGGGAGAAACCCTTGAATTCAGTGAAGATGTTAAGGTTCAACACCTAATTCTGATTTATAATGTTTTGTTTTTTGTTTGTCCCAGTGATAGCACTGGTTGGAATATATGAAGCCCTAGTACAGAAAGCTTGGCACCATGTTCTAATCCACTGAGCCTCTTGGGCTTGCTGATCAGAAGGTCGGCGGTTTGAATCCCCATGACGGAGTGAGCTCCCTTTGCTCTGCCCCAGCTCCTGCCAACCTAGCACTTTGAAAGCACACCAGTGCAAGTAGATAAACAGGTACCACTGTGGCAGAAAGGTAAACGGCGTTTCTATGCACCCTGGCTTTCGTCACGGTGTCCCGTTGTGCCAGAAGCGGTTTAGTCCTGCTGGCCACATGACCTGGAAGCATGTATATGGACAAATGCTGTCTCCCTCATCCTGAAAGCGAGATGCGTGCCGCAACCCCATAGTCGCCAAAGTGTTCTCCACTGTTTAGAGTGCATTCTCCAAAGTAGCCCAACACTCATCAGGGATTAGGTGAAAGGTATACCAGGGCAAAGCATCCCTCTGAACATTCAGATCCTGCCCCTCTCCTTTGAGACATTGAGCCCTGCCTTTGGTGGTAGTAAGTAATAGCAGCCCTGTTTAGGGAAACTTCAGTTTGAATCCCCGCTACGGGGTGAGTTCCCATTGCTCGGTTCCTGCTCCTGCCAACCTAGCAGTTCAAAAGCACATCAAAGAGCAAGTAGATAAATAGGTACCACTCCGGCGGGAAGCTAAACGGCATTTTTATGCGCTGCTCTGGTTCACTAAAAGCGGCTTAGTCATGCTGGCCACGACCCGGAAGCTGTATGCCGGCTCCCTTGGCCAATAAAGCGAGATGAGCGCCACAACCCCAGAGTTGGCCACAACTGGACCTAATGGTCAGGGGTCCCTTTACCTTTACCTTTAATGCAGGATTTTAAAACACAGTGATGGTACAGACATCACTGAAACTTTGAAAGGCAGTTCAGATTCTGTTGATGCACCAAGGGAGCAAAGGAGAAGTTTTTGTCTCACTTCCCCATCTGAATGAAGCACTGTGTCACTGACTCCCAATCCACACAGCACAGTAATAAGCAGCTTCATCTTCCAGAAGGGCCCCCGTGATGGTCAGGGACATCACATTCCCCGATCGAGAGCCAGAGAAACGGGCTGGAACGTCAGACGGTCGGGTGCTGGTGTAGTAGATCAGTGTCCAGGGTTTACTCTCAGGTTTCTTCTGTACCCACAAAGGGTAGTTGCCATCACCAATGTTTCCACTGTCAAACCTGCAAGACATGGTAACCGTCCCACCTGGTGCCACAAATTCTGTGTCCTTCAAAGTCTGTAGCTGCTGGACACTGGGACCTGGAAGGAAACAAGGCAGGGAAATGCTTAGCACATTAATCTACATCAAACATTTTGCTTCATATCAGATTTGTTTCCCATCCACCCAATGAATCTCCCTCACCAATGATGGACGCCAGGATTGTGAAGAGGAGCAAGCCCCAGGCCATTGTGAGGAAATCTATGGACTGGGTTTTTCTAAAGAGAAAAGAGATCCCATTGGCATATGCCAGCCTCTCTTAAATCCCCAGAGGTCAGGGGAGCAGCCCCTTCATGCAAATGGGTAGCTCCTTAACTACTGTGTCTCAATCTTGAAGGTCTAGCACAGAACAAGCAGCAGCCATCTGTTGGTCATGGTATCAGGGAGCTGGGAATCTGAGAAGTAAAGATCTGGATTCGGGAAAATCTTTCGCAGATTCAGTTTTCCTTCTTTTTCTTTTTCTTTTTCTTTTCTATTAGAGGACCTTCCTTGCATACAGCCATACTTAGATTAGAATCCCTCACAATCGAATCCACCATCCAGTCAAATATGAATCCACGTCAAAATTTTGCTACTGCCATTTTTAGCCATTTCCCCAAGCTTCCACTTTCTGCATGACGCACCCACAGGGCTTCCCCAATCCAATTCTCCCCCCTCCTCCAGTGTGAGGGGGAAGGCTCTAGTTCACAGCAGGAAAATCTATTTATCTTTTTCTGTTGTTGATTTAGGACAACTCTAATTTATTCATATAAACAATATCTCTACGACACCCCATGACTGAAGTTCTCTAGGCAGCGGGCATAAGAATATCTAGGATACAACTCTAAACTATAAAGAGGCACTCACAATATAAAATATTGCACAGCACAATTTAAGCAATAACTGAACCACAGAGAGAGTTTTGAAGCAAACCAATACTTAGGACTCAGCTAGATTGATATAGAAAAAGTGGTTTATATGTCTTGTATATGTGATATAACATTATGCAGCCAAAAGGCAATGTGGAGCCTCGTTTTCCACTACTGTTTTCTCTGTTTAAATTTACAACACATTTACTGCATCTGAAATGCTTCCTTGATGTGTCTCCATCCAGCCAAGGTTAAAAGGGCAACAGTGACATCTACTGGATGCCCAGGGGTCAAGGACCTTCCATTCCCTGATCTAGCCCCAGAGAAATGGGCTGGTACAGCAGACGGTCTGGTGCCTGCGGTGCACACAGGTTCAAAATGAGTGCTTGATAAATGGCAGGCTTCTCTGTTTTTTTTTAATAAATTTTTATTAAGATTTTAAGTTTTACAAAGAGAGAAATTTTACAAAGAGAGAAATAGAAAAATAGAAAAATAGAAAAAATTCCATTTAAACAAACAAACAAAAAACAATACATAAGAACAAACATCATCACAGAAAACAAAAGACAAAAAAAAAATCAAACCTTTACATAACTTTCTTTCCTTTGCTTGTTTCCATTACCTCCTCACACCTCCCTTTTTTGTATTCTAGTTCAGTTAGATATTTCAGCAAATCCTTTCCAGCTTTGTTTTTATCCTAATAATTTATCTTAATATACTGTAATTTTACATTCTCATCTTTCACCAATTAACAATCCATTTTTACTTAATCCTTTATATCATTTGTGCTAAAACCACATTACTTCATTCCAACATCCTTCTAACATTCCTTAATTTTACAATGTTTCTGTAGATAAACTTTAAATTTCTTCCGATCTTTTTCCACCAACTCTTCACCTTGGTCTCGGATTCTGCCAGTCATTTCCGCCAGTTCCATATAATCCATCACCTTCATCTGCCATTCTTCCCGGGTGGGTAAATCTTGTGTCTTCCAATACTTTGCAATAAGTATTCTTGCTGCTGTTGTGGCATACATAAAGAAAGTTCTATCCTTCTTTAACACCAATTGGCCGACCATGCCCAGGAGAAAGGCCTCTGGTTTCTTCTGAAAGGTATATTTAAATACCTTTTTCAATTCATTATAGATAATCTCCCAGAAAGTCTTAATCCTTGGGCACGTCCACCAAAGGTGAAAGAATGTACCTTCAGTCTCTTTACATTTCCAACATTTATTATCAGGCAAATGATAAATTTTTGCAAGCTTGGCTGGTGTCATGTACCACCTGTAAATCATTTTCATTAAATTCTCTCTTAAGGCATTACATGCCGTAAACTTAATACCTGTGGTCCATAACTGTTCCCAGTCAGCCATCATAATATTATGTCCAACATCTTGTGCCCATTTTATCATGGCAGATTTCACCATTTCATCCTGAGTGTTCCATTTCAACAGCAAGTTATACATTCTTGACAAGTTCTTAATTTTAGGATCTAACAGTTCCGTTTCCAATTTTGATTTCTCCACCTGAAAGCCAATTTTCTTATCCAAATTGTAAGCCTCCACTATTTGGTAATAATGAAGCCAATCGCGTACTTTGTTTTTTAGTTTTTCAAAACTCTGCAATTTTAATCTGTCTCAATGGCAGGCTTCTCTGAACCTCCCTCAATAAACCCTCCACCATGCAAACAAACAGAGGCTACAGCAGGGAGTTCAGATTCTGTTGATGTACAGAGAGAGCAAAGGAGAGGAGGTTTTTGTCTCACTTCCCCGTCTGAATGAAGCATAGTGCCAGTGACTCCCAGTCCAGACAGCACAGTAATAAGCAGCTTCATCTTCCAGAAGGGCCCCCGTGATGGTCAGGGACATCACATTCCCCGATCGAGACCCAGAGAAACGGGCTGGAACATCAGGCGGTCTGTTTCTGGTGGTGTACATCATCAGTCGATGTTTACTCTCAGGTTTTTTCTGCACCCACATAGGCTGGTTGCTGTCACCGATGCTCCCGCTGTCCAATCGGCAAGACATGGTGACCGTCCCACCCGGAGCCACAAATTCTGGATCCTTCAAGTTCTGTAGCTGCTGGACACTGGGACCTGGAAGGGAACAAGCCATTTCACTGTTTGGCAGATTAATTTACAATGTAGCATCACCAAATGTCCTGCAAGCTGTAGGGTTTTAGAGCGAAGAGGACGCCTGTCTTTGCTTCATAGAAAATGTATCCCATCCAAAAAGTTAAATTCCCTTACCAATGAGGGACAGCAGGATTGAGAAGAGAAGCATAATGGGGAAATCTGCTGGGCTAGTTTTCTCTGAAGGAAAAGAAGATCTCATTGACAACTGCAAAGCATCTGTTAAATCCCCAGAGGTCAAGGGAGGAGCCCCTTTCATGCAAATGTGTAATTCCTTAACTATAGTCCCTAGATGCTGGAGGACTAGCTCAGAAAAAGCAACTGCAGTCTTGCTGGTTCAGACACCTGGGAATCTGAGGAGTGGGAATCTGAATTCAGGGACTAAGTTTTCATTTTAGAGCTCTTTCCTTTCGAACAGCATAAAGCCGGCTTGTATTTTTCTTTCCGGCACCCCTTGCCCTGCCAATCTCTTTTTTTTTTTTTTAATAAAATATTTATTAAAGTTTTACAAAAAGACAAATACATACATACAACAAAGAAAAAGAAAACCCACATAGCCAAAAATGCAGAAAAAATACACAAAAAAGAAAATACACAAAACAGTCATCAAAAAGAATAATAAAAAACATAAAAAAGAAAAATCCAATTTTTAGCTTCATACTTATTTAACCCTCTTTCTTGACTTCCTCACACCTCCCTTTTTTGTGTTCCCCTTTGCCCAATCAAATTCAGCAAATCCTTACCCTCTTTCAAATCTCATTGATAATTATATAATTCAACCTATTATGTCTCCGATCTTTCTCCTTATAACTTAATCACTTATACCATATTGTTTAAGTTTGACATAATATAACTCTAGTCTTTCACCCTTTTTTTTAGTTCATTTTTGCATACTCTTTCTAACTTTGTCACTAATGCCATATTATTTTTATATCCAACATCATTTAAACATTCATAGATTTTGCAATGTTTCTGCAGATAGTCTTTAAACTTCTTCCAATCCTCTTCCACCGACTCTTCTCCCAGGTCTCGGATTCTGCCAGTCATTTCTGCCATCTCCATATAGTCTATTACTTGCATCTGCCATTCTTCCAAGTTGGGCAAATCTTGTGTCTTCCAATGCTTTGCGATGAGTATTCTTGCTGCTGTTGTTGCATACATAAAAAATGTTCTATCTTTCTTTGGCACCAATTGGCCGACCATGCCCAGGAGAAAGGCCTCTGGTTTCTTAAGGAAGGTATATTTAAATACCTTTTCCAGTTCATTATAGATCATTTCCCAGAAAACCTTAATCTTTGGGCACGTCCACCAAAGGTGAAAGAATGTACATTTATTATCAGGCAAGTGATAGATTTTTGCAAGCTTGACTGGGGTCATTACCCTGCCAATCTCATATAAATCATTGGGGTGGTCTAGTTTCTGCTTAGCCCAAGGCATTTGCAGAATGAATCTGAGACAAAAGAACTCAGGTCACACACCATCTCTGAAATGTCTCCTGAGTTAGCTAAAAACAAAACAAAACTGGGACCAGAGGTTCAGGCTCAGTTCATTAATGCATTGAATGCTGTCAGAGTTTAGCCCCCAAACCTGTTTTTGTTCCTAGGGTAGCACCAGAAAATAGGAAGCCATGGGGGAAACATATTTTGAACTTATTTAGACTGTATTTGCCTAAGGAACCATATGTAGCCCAACATTAGGGAGAACATCTACCAGGGCAAGTGTCCTTCAACCTTGGCACCTCGGCTTTGAGAGCAGAGAAAGGGTTTGCAGCATGGAAGATGGAGACTTGGATCCAGGTCAGGGAAGAAGCATGAGAGCTGAGGGGTGGTCTGTTCCAGTAACACTATAGACCCCTTTTGCTGTGGAGTAATACACACACAAACAGTGCCTCTCCTTGTCGCTGACAAGTCTCCTTTAGAGAAGCAGGCTACTGAGAGCAAATCAGATTCTGAGCTGCCATCAACGTCACCTCCTGAGATGGTGTGACACCAGCATTGCCACCAACAGACCTCAGAACCTCAACCCCCTTGGGTAGGGCTCCCCTGGTCCTGGGACTCTGGCTGCTTGCTGCTCTAAGAGTAGTACATGACCTAATCTTGAAAAGGAAGGTGCAGGGAACGTGTTGCTTGTCAGATCAATGTCTCAGACTGAAGAAGGTAAGAAGATCATGCTCAGTCACACCAATGACCCATCTAGTCTAACTTCCTGTTCTCACAGTGGTCAGAACCAAACTTTGCATCTGATTCCCTTGTACACCTGTGTTCATTGTAACTGTGCCTTGCTTGGGCACCACTCTCATTTAAGAATTAAAGTCTTGGGCAGGAGTGTCAGCTTGCCCCCATGACCATTGGTGCACAGAGCCATAGGTGCCATGCAATGTGCCCTGGTGCCAAAATTTGAGAGTGCCTGGCCCCTGGGGAATTTTGTGGGTGATTAGGCACCCAGGGGCCCAGGGAGTTGGTACCTATGGTATTGGGAATCAACCTACAGGCAGTTTGATTTCTCCAACTGGTAGTGAGGACTAGGACAGGATTCAATAACTTGGTTCTCAAACTTAATCCATTCCAGGAGCCCTTTCGACTCCCAAAACCACCCGAAAACCAAGGCGTGGCTTCCAATTGGCTGGAGGAGCTTCCTGCACTCAAGCAGAAGCCATGTTGGACGTTTGGCTTCCAAAAAACGTTCACAAACTGGAACACTTGCTTCTGGATTTGCAGTGTCTGGGAGCCAATTTGTTTGGCAACTAAGCTGTTTCGGAACCAAGGTTTGACTGTATTGGCAAATTCAGGTTGCACAATAAAAGGTGGCTTGGAGTTCAGGTCCAACCAACCAACTTCCTCCAAACATCAGAATTTCATGCAATGAGGAAGTTGATGAGAAAATGCACTGGGAAATGTGTTATAACATGTTTTTGCAGCACAATATGATACAACCTTCCTGCAAACAAAATAGAATGAATGATCAATAAAAACTAGATATTGTTGAACCTCCCTGAAGAAATTGTGGAAGAACAGGTTGCCTGAAAAAAATCCCCAGCCTTCCACTACAGGAAAATCAAACAAACAGAGGTTCAAAATTTGTTCACGTGCACAGAGAGCAAAGGAGAGGAGGTTTTTGTCTCACTTCCTCATCTGAATGAAGCACCGTGTCACTGGCTCCCAGCCCACACACAACAATAATAAATAGCTTCATCTTCCAGAAGGGCCCCTGTGATGGTCAGGGACATTACATTCCCGGATCTAGAACCAGAGAAACGAGCTGGAACATCAGACGGTCTGACGCTGGTGTCATGGATAAGTGTCCAGGGTTTACTCTCGGGCTTTTTCTGTACCCACAAAGGGTAGTTGCTATCAGCAATGTTTCCACCGTTTAACCTGCAAGACATGGTGACCGTCCCACCTGGAGCCACAAATTCTGGGTCCTTCAAAGTCAGTATCTGCTGGATACTGGGACCTGGAAGGAAGCAAGGAAAAGAATCAGTAGGACAACAAATACTTTGTAAAGTGAAGAGTTTAGGACAGTTTATGCTTCTCTCTGCTTCATATCAGATTTGCTTCCCATCCACCCAATGAATCTCCCTCACCAATGATGGACACCAGGATTGTGAAGAGGAGCAAGCCCCAGGCCATTGTGAGGAAATCTACAGACTGAGTTTTTCTAAAGAGAAAAGAGATCCCATTGGCATCTGCCCACACTCTCTTAAATCCCCAGAGGTCAAGGGAGCAGCCCTTTCATGCAAATGGGTAGCTCCTTAACTACTGTGTCTGGATGCTGAAGGACTAGCTCAGAAAAAGCAGCAGCCCTCTGCTGGTCATGGTATCATGGTGCTGGGAATCTGAGAAGTAAGGATCTGGATTTGGAGAAAATTGCTATTATTATTATTATTATTATTATTATTATTATTATTATTATCATATCCCACCCATCTGGCTGGGTTTCCCCAGCCACTCTGGGCGGCTACCAACAGAACACTAAAAACAGAATAAAACTTCAAACATTAAAAGCTTCCTTAAACAGGGCTGCCTTCAGATGTCTTCTAAAAGTCAGATAGTTGTTTATTTCCTTGAAATCTGATGGGAGGGCACCACTACTGAAAAGGCCCTCTGCTTGGTCCCCTGTAACCTCACTTCTCGCAATGAGGGAACCACCAGGAGGCCCTCGGAGCTGGACCTCAGTGTCCGGGCTGAACAATGGGGGTGGAGACAATCCTTCAGGTATACTGGACCGAGGCCGTTTAGGGCTTTAAAAGTCAGCACCAACACTTTGAACTGTACTCGGAAACATACTGATAGCCTATGTAGGTCTTTCAGGACCAGCATAGTATGGTCTTGGCAGCCACTCCCAGTCACCAGTCTGGCTGCCGTATTCTTGATTAGCTGTAGTTTCTAGGTCACCTTCAAAGGTAGCCCCATGTACAGCGCATTACAGTAGTCCAAGCAGGAGATAATCAGAGCATGCACCACTCTGGCGAGACAGACTGTGGGTAGGTAGGGTCTCAGCCTGCATACCAGATGGAGCTAGTAGACAGCTGCCCTGGACATAGAATTGACCTGCGCCTCCATGGACAGCTGTGAGTCCAAAATCACTCCCAGGCTGCATACCTGGTCCTTCAGTGGCACAATTACCCCATTCAGGACCAGGGAGTCCTCCACACCTGCCTGCCCCTGTCCCCCCAAAACAGTACTTCTGTCTTGTCAAGATTCATCCTCAATCTGTTAGCTGCCATCCATCCTCCAACAGCCTCCAGAAACTCACACAGGACCTTCACTGCCTTAACTAGTTCTGATTTTTTAAAAAAGGTAGAGCAGAGATTCACAGATTCATTCCCCCCCCCCTTTTTTTTTCTTTTAAAGGACCTTCCTTGCATCCAGCCATATGTAGATTAGAATTCCTCATGATGGAATCTCCCATCCAGTCAAATAGGAATCCAAGTCAAAATGTTACCAGCTGCCACAGCCATTTTTGCCAATTCTCCCAACCTTCCACTTTCTGCATGACGCACCCACAGGGCTTCCCCAATCCAATTCTCCCCCCCCCCCCCCCCCGCAGTGTGAAAAGGCTCTGGTTCACAGCAGCAAATTCTGCTGTTCGTTTTCTGTCGTTGATTTAGGACTGCTCTAATTTAATCCTATAAACGTTATCTCTATGCCACCCCATGACTGAACCTCACTAGGCAGCGTGCATAAAAATTTCAAAAATACAAATATAAAAAATAAAGAGACACTTACAATATAATATAATACATTGCACAGCACGGTTTATGCAATAACTGAGCCGCAGAGAGAATTTTGAAGCAAACTGATACCTAGGACTCAGCAAGATGGGGAAAGAATAAGTGTTGCATATGCAATATAACATTCTGCTGCCAAATGGTGATGTGGAGCCCTGTTTTCCTCCACCTCTTCTCTCTGTTTAGATATACAACGCATTTATCTGAAATGCTTCCTTGATGTGTCTCCATCCAGCCAAAGTTGAAAGGGCGACAGTGACACCTAATGGGTGACCAGGGGTGATGGTTTAGGACCTTCCATTCCCTGATCTAGACCCAGAGAAATGGGCCGGAACAGCAGGCGGTCTGGTGCCAGCCGTGCACACAGGTTCAGAATGAGTGCTTGATAAATAGCAGGCTTCGCTGAACCTCCCTGCAGAAACAGTGCAAGGATGCATGCTCAGTAAACCCTTCACTATGCAAACAAACAGAGGCTACAGCAGGGAGTTCAGATTCTGTTGATGCACCAAGGGAGCAAAGGAGAAGTTTTTGTCTCACTTCCCCGTCTGAATGAAGCACTGTGCCACTGATTCGCAGTCCACACAGCACAGTAATAAGCAGCTTCATCTTCCAGAAGGGCCCCTGTGATGGTCAGGGTCATCACATTCCCCGATCGAGACCCAGAGAAACGGGCTGGAACGTCAGACGGTCGGGTGCTAGTGGTATAGATCAGTGTCCAGGGTTTACTCTCAGGTTTCTTCTGTACCCACAAAGGGTAGTTGCCATCACCAATGTTTCCACTGTCAAACCTGCAAGACATGGTAACCGTCCCACCTGGAGCCACAAATTCTGTGTCCTTCAAAGTCTGTAGCTGCTGGACACTGGGACCTGGAAGGAAGCAAGGCAGGGAACTGCTTAGCACATTTATCTACATCAAACATTTTGCTTCGTATCAGAATTTCCCCCCATCCACCCAATGAATCTCCCTCACCAATGATGGACACCAGGATTGTGAAGAGGAGCAAGCCCCAGGCCATTACGAGGAAATCTACGGATTGGGGTTTTTTGGGGGGAAAGAGAGATTCCATTGGCATCTGCCCCTTCTCTCTTAAATCCCCAGAGGTCAGGGGAGCAGCCCCTTCATGCAAATGTCTAGCTCCTTAACTACTGTGTCTAGCTCTTGAAGCACAGAACAAGCAGCAGCTATCTGTTGGTCATACTATCAGGGAGCTGAGAATCTGAGAAGTAAAGATCTAGATTTGGAGAAATCTTTTGCAGATTCAGTTTTCCTTCTTTTTCTTTTTCTTTTCTCTTAGAGGACCTTCCTTGCATAAAGGCATACTTAGATTAGAATCCCTCACAATGGAATCCACCATTTTTAGCCATTTCCCCCCAACCTTCCACTTTCTGCATGACACACATGCCTATAACATCCCTTCGCCTATAACATCTACCCCCACCGCCCTACCTCCCTAGCCCTTCAACGGTGGTGATCCCAAACCCCGGACTGGCCTCCCCCATGAAGGAATGATATCCCCTCACTAACATATCGTCTCTGGACCAGGTCTCCCGACTTGAAAAAGTAGATGAAAAATCAGCAGGAGAAGCATCCCCAATGGGTATAGCCCATCCAGTTTGGAGTAGGGAAAACCCCTGCTGCTCCTATCCTCTGGGTCGAATCATCTCCTTCCTTCTTTGAAAGGGGGGGGGTTCCATCGGCATCGTTACTCACAGTTTGCTCTATTTCCGAGCTAGGGATGACGGCATTAGCTTTCTGCCACTTGTCTGCTTTAGAGTATTTGTTAGTCCCAATTATGCTGTTTTGGCTCTTCCTACCTCTTTTTTTTCCTTTTGGCAGGCATTCCGATTCAGAGTTTTATCAGGTCAATCCAGGTCCTTTTTTTTTTTTTTAGTAGGCGAAAACTTGCAAATTAGACTACAATCAGTCTTCATTGGACCTCCATTGTCACGCTAAGTCGGGTTGAGCCATAAAACAATAAAACACTAAACCAATAAACTAAAAAACAAAAGTGGACGAAATGATAAGGCAACCATAAAGCAGTTAATAAAACAATTAGGATGAAAGAATGACTAAAACTACTTAAAAACCTAATTAAAGGCAGGAGGCTCTGACTAGGCTGCTGCTTCCGTCGCCATTTTGACTCAGCTTCTTCCACAAATTTTACCCTGGGCCTGTCTTCTTTCCTCTTTTCTCTATCCCGCTGGTTGGCATATCTCAGATCCTCCACATGGTCTTACCATTTGATTCCATCAACACCAGCAAATATGGTGGTTACAGCTCACAATAGTATTCTACCTGTCTTTTCTTAAGTAAAAAAGGGGCAATGGGAAGAGGACAACAGAGACACCTACCCACCATTAAACTTTTTACTTTTCTGATGGACAGCATTGAATGGTGTGGTTGTTGCTGTTAAAGGCAGAGACATGGGGCTGGGAGAAAGGTTAAAACTTTGCATTCTCTTCCATCTAGGAGGGAAGAATTTTTGGGGATTTTTAAATATTTTTTTAAAATCAGAAATCAGCAAACGTATCACGAAACAGTGTATTCTCAACAATGTATTGGGAATTATAGGGGGGAAACTACCTAAATTGTATAGAAATTTATTCATGTATGCAACTACAGCAGCTAGAATGTTACTTGCCCAAAAATGGCAAGAAGAAGTCCCAGCAAAGGAAGAATGGATACAAAAACTTATGGAATATGCAGAAATTGTGAAACTTACCAGAAGAATAAGAAATCAAGATAACAAACTTTTCATAAAAGACTGGAAATGGTTTATTGAATATTTACAGATAAATTGTAAACAGATAAAAACACCGGCCGGATTATTGTAATAACCTGCAGCTATATAAGAGTATATATTTAAAGAAGATACAGTAAATAAATGAATAAGTTAAGTTAATTTGGATACGCAGAAGATATTAAAAATAAATTTAAGGAACTGCAGAAAGAGGGGGGTGAACAGGAAAAAAGGGGGGGAATTAAATTATTTAAGGGACTAGAGAGGATTAAAAAGAAAGGGGAAATAAAGAAATAAAGAAATGTAACCAGACAATGAGAAGATTGTCCAAGTGCTCCATGTGATCCGATGCAAAACGGCCAAGAGGACGTCCCCACGTCTGGCCCTTCTATTTATAGCTTCTGACTCCTCCTCCGAATTGGTAACAATCAATATTCCCCAGCAACCCAATTAACCCTTAAGGCCAGGGTTGCTGATCAATTTTGCCTAGTCATGGCAGGGCGGCCTGTTCCCCAACCGCAACACGTGCTCTCTGTTAGGGAGAACACGCTTTGTAAAATGCTAAAACGATTGTAAAATCAGTGAATTGTATATATCTGAAAAGTATAAATGAAATTTTAAATCAAAGCAATGTATTCTCAATTGCCCGCATAGGCCTGATAGAACAGAAAAGTTTTCAGCAGACATTTAAAAGTTGAGACAGAAGTTGCCGGCTGAATCTCTGTTGGGAGAGCATTCCACAAGATTGGGCTGATGACACTAAAGGCTTGATTTCTTGCTGTCAAATGAGCCTTGCCAGCTTGGGGAATGACCAACATCACTTCTTCACATGCTCTCAATAATTGAGCTAGGATTTAAGAGTTCAGAAGTTTTCTGAGGAACCCTGGACCTACGCTGTTCAGCACTTTGTAAATTCATTTTTTGCAGCAGCAGCGGCTGCTGCTGCAAAAGCTTTCCTTTCAGCCAGGAAAGTAAAGCAAGCTGTCAAACTTCAAACAGCTCAATAATGAATGTTATTTGGCAAGCTCACAGCTTCCTCTTATCTCTCCGTTCAGCCGAGGATAAAGCGTTACATTCCAATTACAGTCATACCTCTGGTTACAAACACTGCGGGTTACGCACTTTCAGGTTGCGGACCATGCCGAACCTGGAAGTACCAGAACAAGTTACTTCTGGGTTTCGGCCCTCGCGCATGCGCAGAAACACAAAATAACATCATGCTCAGAAGCGCCGAATTGCGTCACACACATGCACAGACGCGGCACTTCAGGCTGCGAATGCTGTGGGTTGCGAACGTGCCTCCCGCACGGATCATGTTCGCAACCCGAGGTATGACTGTAAATTAAATTCAGTTCAGTATGAGGATGATAAAGGCTAGGGAAAGAGTCCGCTCTAAGTTACCTTCATAGACCTTTTGTACACTAGAGCTTCTCTCCCTCCCCCCCCCCTTTTTAATTTTTACTTTACACACACAATTCCATCTGATGTTATATTCCATCTCTGCGATCCATTTTTCACCATCTTCACCTGTATGTCTGTTATGTACTAAGTTGAATAGGATCCAAAAGGCAGCAGTCTGATTGGTCCTAGAACAATAGTATTCAGAACGCAGCAGTATGATTGGTCCGCAGGAGCCACCCAATCCAGCTCCAGGTGGAAGTGAATCCACAACCTGATTGGTCTACAGGAGAATCCCAGAATTAGCCAATCATGTGCGGCCCATTGTGTAAATAATGTATATAAAGCAGATATTTGGGGGGGACTTGCACTCCGCACTACTATGAATATTCTGATTTCTTTCCGCAGGGCCTGTAAGACAGAGTTGTTCTGCCTGGCCTTGGGCTTGGAGCCAACTTGATTCCCTCCCCCTCTTTCTTTTTTCTTTTCCTTTCTCCTCCTGCGATGAGGCTACATTTTAATATTTCAATATTTTAATGTTGTATTTTAATTTTGTTTTTAAGTTGTATTCATTCAACTTATTTTTATTATTGCTTGTTAGGCACCCTGAGCCAGCCTTGGCTGGGGAGGGCGGGGTATAAATAAAAAATATTATTATTATTATTATTATTATTATTATTATGAGCTGAATAAAGAGCATGAAATCCACACTCGACTCCAAGTATATTTCAATGTCCATAACTTAAACTAGCCTCTCAAGAGAGGGTTGCCCAGTGCTTTGTAAATTAATACAAGGATCCTGAACGTGGCTTTTGGTAGCAAGTGGGCAGCACCTGCTGAAGTTTGGCATGAATTGTCCCACGAGCCCTTAAGAGAACAAGGTCAGCTCTTACGTCTACCAGCTGCAAGCAATACCAAGTAGAGCTAATCACCTAAAGGAAGGTTTTTGTCTCACTTCCTCATCAGCTTGTACCATTGTGTGCGTGCTGCTGTCTCCAGCTTGACAGTAATAGTGAGCTTCATCTTCTGCTTGGACGTTGGAGATGGTTAAGGTGACAGAATTGGCTGAGGTGTCATAAGAACCAGAGAATCGCTCTGGGATCCCCGACACTCTCTGTTCATCCTTGTATATTAGCAGTATTGGAGCGCTGTTGGGTTTTTGTTGGTACCAGTGATTCCAGCTGCTTCCTATACCCCCACTGCTTCTGGTACAAGAGATCCCAACTGTTTCTCCCACGGAGGCAGAGACGAAGGGCGGCTGAGTCATCGTGAACTGCGCCTCACAACCTGGAACCAAAAACGGTAGCAAAAAAAATTAAGTGGAAATGGAGGATCAGAAAGTGAATACCCTGGCATCAATAGGGGCGGGGAGGAGAAACTAGGGGAATATATTTAATAAAACATGTTTAAGTCCTCCCTCCTACCCCAGCAACAGCATGCGAGAAATAGGAAGAGTTTCAAGAGCCGAGCCATAGTGAGGAATTCACAGCTTCCTGGGACAAAGGGGTTTCTAGCTGGAGGAATTAGGCAATCCCCTTTTCAATGCAAGAAGCGTCCCTGCATGCAAATATCCTTGAAGCTCATTGGCTGCTCCAGGCAGCTGGTTTCCTTCTGTGTCAATAAAAGGATGTCGCTAAGCTCTTTGCAGAACTTTAAAAGGATCATTTATGTCCAGGAACGACCCAATGGCACAACGTTGGCTCCCTCTGGTTTAGGCCACGATGCCGGCTCGCTAATTTGCCCGGTTGCTCTTTAAATACGCTGAATGGAATTTGAAGGACATCGTGGCAAACAGCCTGCTCGTAGGTGTACCGTCTTATCTATCAAAATAAATAAATAAATATCTGTAATAATGATGATGATAATAATAATAATAATAATAATAATAATAATAATAATGCCAGTAAAAGATCAACAGATTCTAGTTTGTTAAAGGGGGGGGGAATCATATTGGAAAGGACTGCCTAACAAGTACAATACAGTGGTACCTCAGGTTAAGTACTTAATTCATTCCGGATGTCCGTTCTTAACCTGAAACTGTTCTTAACCTGAAGCACCACTTTAGCTATTGGGGCCTCCCACTGCTGCCGCACGATTTCTGATCTCATCCTGAAACAAAGTTCTTAACCTGAGGTACTATTTCTAGGTTAGTGGAGTCTGTAACTGGAAGCGTATGTAACCTGAGGTACCACTGTATTAGAAAGAAAGCACGGTATAATGGGCTAGTCCTATTCCAAGTGGATCTATTAAATACACATGGCTTCCTTAGGTTCATCCATTTCAGTGGGTTTACTCTGAGTAGGACTAAGTTCACAGAGTTTAAAGCACTCACATTTGATTTATTTTTCAGTTATATTTGTAGTTTTGAAAATAAAATAGGAAAGTCATAATATGAATGGATAAATTATAATTTTGCTGCCCATTCTCTAATGCTTGTAAATTTTCTCCTGAGTCCTGACAGCCTGTGAAGTTTCCCTCAAGATTTCATTCACCGCAAGAGGACCTTAGGCTAATGAAGGCAGTTTAGGAGAGTATTTGTCTCGCTTCCCTACATGCATGGACCACTGTGACATACTGGCCAGGGATATTAATGGTGCAGTAATAATCAGCCTCGTCTTCTGCCATGGCTCCTGTGATGGTCAGGGACATGGTGTTCCCTGACATAGACCCAGAGAAATGGCCTGCGATGCCTGGTGCTCTTCTGCTGGTCTGGTCAATCAACAGCCGTGGAGAATTCCCCAGTTTCTGCTGGACCCAGAGAGGGTAGTTGCCATCAGTGATGGTTCCACCACTGAAGCTGCAGGAAAAGGTGACCGTATCTCCTGCAGACACAACCTCTGAGGGATTCAGGGAGCTGCTGCTGGGCACTGGGACCTGGAAGGGAAAGCCACTTCTGCCTTAAGGAGGAGGTGGGGTTGTGGGCTTCACGGCCCCTCCACGCACGTCACCCCCTAGCCGGCCAATCGGCTGGTTTGGGGGCGTGGTCTGCCCTATATAGGCAGGACGCGGCCGGAGATCTCCCTCTTTGCTGACCGCCAGCTGGCACGCCCCCTATTGGTGACCCCGGGGGAGTTCCTAGTTGATGTGCATCAGCAGGACTCCCCCTACTGTTGGTTAACCCTTCCCGGACTTCAAGCGGACGGGCTGAAGCCGGATATAGTCGGTTAGGACCAATGCCTAAGCCAATACCGCTCATCACCTGTAACCAATAAAGTTGTGGTCTTATTTAGCCTATTAACCTTAATAATTGTGTCGTGTGTCTTTATTTCCCCGGGTGGGGGGACAGGAACTCGCCACTCAATTCCCATCATCCCCATAGGCGCCGACTCCATGGGGCCTGAGGGGGCCCGAGCCCCCTCAAAAATTCGTTTTGGGGGGGCTCCGCCCCCCCAATAATTTAAGAAAATTATTAGTTATATTATGCTTTGTAAAATCACAAAATTATGTTGGTATTTTTTATTTTCCTTGTTTGACGATAGTTACCTTTTAAAATACATTCAGTAATGAGTTAAAAAAAGCCACTCCCGATCTAGAGAGGGGGTGGGGTTGCGGGCTCTCGACCCATCAACAATCTCGCGGGGCTGGCGTCAGCCCCGCGAGAAGCGGGGATTCCCCCTAGCTCATTAATATTCACCGCCCACGGCGGCAGCCAATCAGCTGCCACAAAGGGCGGGCCCTCACAGGTTCACTTAAGGTCGGGGCAGCCCGGGGCTCACCCCTTTCTTTCCCCCAGCAGCAGCGGTTTGGAGGTCTTGGGCCCCCCCAATATTTTTTATAAGTCGGTATGGGCCCCCGCCCCCCCAATATTTTTTATAAGTCGGCGCCCCTGATCATCCCTGACCACTGGTCTTGCCAACTAAGGATGATGGGAGTTGCAGTCCAAAAACAGCTGGAGACCCAACGATGGGAGACACTGAGGTAGATGCTAACAGCTGGAGTTGAAAGAGTATCCTTCTGTAGTCAAAAATCTCTACTTCAGTGCATTAAACGTGCAACAATTTTAGGTCCAAGCCCCTTTCTCCTCTCCACTCCTCTTGTTCCTGCACCTCTCTTTCGGGCCCAGAGAGTTGTTGTTCCAGTTCTACATATGACAGCATCACGGTGCAACATGTTTTCATGCCACACTGCACAATAATAATCCCCTTCGTCGCCCTCCTCAATGCTGGAGACAGTTAGCTTTGCAGTGCTGCCATATGTCTCTCCAGAAAAACGCTCAGGGATACCTGTGGCTCTTTCTCTGGACTTGTAGATTAATAACTGGGGAGCCTTCCCTTCTCTCTGAAGGTACCAGGATGGGTGGACTCTGCTGATAAACTCCACGCCTTGCAGAGTGCAGGACAGGGTTGTTGACCCTCTGAGGTCCACGGAGACGGGACCATTTGTCTGAGTCAACGCAGCCTGGGAACTGAGACCTGGGAAGAATAAGATGGAAACCAAACCATTGCATCACTCACCTCTCAAACTTGCCAGTGTCAACAAAGGACATGCATCCCATGATTTTATTGGAACTGATAAAGACAGGGTTTTGGGGAACAGTACTGTCACACACTTACTGTCTCTGGAGATTGAGGTACCATGCTGAGCGATGAAGCTATCGCAGAAATGGGAAAGCAGCTCAAAGCAACGTCAACAGCTGCTTAATAGGGGAACCCTCCTGATCAAACCTAATCCCTATTTCTCACCGTTGCAAAAAGCCGAGAAGACAAGGAGGAGAAGGTTCAGTCCCATGGTGGAGATGACAGACTAGTAGTTCTGCTGACCAAGAGCCTCATGCTCTTCTCCTTTAAACCCACCCAAGGCCTGAGGAAGGTCTTCCTTATGCAAATCTACATTTCTGCTCCCTTCTAGGGTCCAGTCTTTGAAAGGAAGAAACATGTAGGATTCCTGGCGTGGGTGGGTGGGTGGGTGGGTGGGTGTGGATGTTTTTGCATGCATATATAGATAAAGCCCCTGTCTCAAGGGTGGGGGAACTGTGGAGCTCCAGGTGTTGTTGAACAACTCCCAACCCCCCTGATCATTGGTAGCGCCAGCTGGGGCTGATGGGAGTTGGAGCCCAGGAGCATCTTGGGAGACACAGCGTTGCTCATCCATGCTTGATTATTTCCGTGGCTGCATCATAGATGAGGATAAATGGAGGATACTTCTGCCGCAATTGTAGTGGGGTATGTCCTTTATGCAGCAAGATGGCAGCACCAAGGTGGGGATTCTGATATCCCAGCATTTAACGGCTTTCCCTCTACAGTGGTACCTCAGGTTACAGACGCTTCAGGTTACAGACTCCACTAATCCAGAAATAGTACCTCAGGTTAAGAATTTTGCTTCAGGATGAGAACAGAAATCGTGCTCTGGCAACACGGCAGCAGCGGGAGGCCCCATTAGCTAAAGTGGTGCTTCAGGTTAAGAACAGTTTCAGGTTAAGAACGGACCTCCGAAACGAATTAAGTACTTAACCTGAGGTACCACTGTATAGTGTTTGCTCTGCCTCTCCAGCAGGGATTAACTCACCGATGGTCTTCTCTGAATCCCTTCCTGACCCTCGAAGTGTCCCTGTTTTCCAGGGACAGTCCGGGATTTACAGAAGCCATCCCAGTTTCTGATTTGATCCTGGAATTCCCCGCTTAAGACGTCCCTGTTCCAAGTTTAGAGCAGCCATTCCTTCCTTGATTAACTCAGTCAGTAAAAGGACAACCTGCTTTCTAAAACCTTCCTCCTGGCTGGTTTGCACAATGTCGGTTACTCTGAGGATTCATCCTGATTACTTTGTGTGCCTGCGTGCACAGGTACAACTGAAAGCTGTATGTAAAGCACAGCTGTTACAAAGGGGCTCCTTCCATGCTGTTTCGGAAAAGAGTTTTTCTTGCCATCCATTCTACCATAGGGCCATCTCATGGTGAGAATTCTAAGTGCAAAGCTGATGGGAGTTTTCAGGTTGAGTAAGCTGAAGGCCCTTTCAGAGCAGCAGAATTTCCCTTGGGAGGTGATGGGCATAACAGGTGCAGGAAGAAATATCTGATCGCGGTTTCCAGGTGTCTGCGAACGACAGTTTGTTTTTTTTATTAAAAAAGGCTAGATATTGTGTTTATTTCATAGAATCATAGAACTGTATAGCTGGAAGGGACCTCAAGGATCATCTAGTCCAACCCCCTGAAATGCAGCTAAAGCATCCATGACAGATGGCCATCTGCTTAAAAACCTCCAAGGAAGGAGAGTCCACAGCCTCCTGAGGGAGATAGTTCCACTCTTTGATCACACTGATGTCTCACCCCATAAGAATTCTCAAAGTGAATTTACAGTCTTCACTTTGACCCTGTTGGAGTCAGGCAGGTTTTCTAAGTTTCTCATTTTTCCATTCTTAAATTGAGTTCTCCACTTTTCTGCAGTTTTGTTTTTTGGAAAGTCATGAAAATTTGCCAGTAATTTAACTTGAATTTCTCCTAATGCACACCTCTTTTTTTTGATTCAGCACTGACCAGTGGCATAGCATGGGTTGTCAGCACCCGGGCCAAGGCAAGTAATTTGCGCCCCCTAACCCGTGGATTTGCGCCCCCTAACGCTACCCCGGAGATGTTGTGCCCGGTGCGGCTGGCCCCCCCTGCACCCCCCACGCTACGCCACTGGCACTGACTAATGTACATGTTTTTGCTAGTGCATGGATAGGCAAACTAAGGCCCAGGGGCCGAATCTGGCCCAATCGCCTTCTAAATCCGGCCCACGGATGGTCCAGGAATCAGTGTGTTTTTACATGAGTAGAATATGTCTCTGTTTTATTCTCATAACAACCCTGTGAGGTTGGGCCAGTCTCTGTCTAGGGGGACGCGGGTGGTGCTGTGGGTTAAACCACAGAGCCTAGGACTTGCTGATCAGAAGGTTGGCAGTTCGAATCCCCATGACGGGGTGAGCTCCCGTTGCTCGGTCCCTGCTCCTGCCAACCTAGCAGTTCGAAAGCATGTCATCTGCAAGTAGATAAATAGGTACCGTTCCGGCGGGAAGGTAAGCAGCATTTCCGTGTGCTGCTCTGGTTTGCCAGAAGCGGCTTAGTCACGCTGGCCACATGACCCGGAAGCTGTCTGAGGACAAACGCCGGCTCCCTCAGCCCATAGAGCGAGATGAGCGTGCAACCCCAGAGTTGGTCACGACTGGACCTAATGGTCAGGGGTCCCTTTACCTTTTTACTCCACTTAGTGTCCTAGGGGGACTGGAACCCTGATTTCCAAGATCCTAGTCCGAGCCCTAACCACCAAACCACACTGGCTCACTGCATTTTGTACTTCTGCAAACCTTTAGATTCCTCCTCCCCACCACCAAGCCTCCAAGGAGCTCCTCCTTCTCTGTAGATGGTGACATTTAGCTACCTGAGGATCTGAAATCAGAGAGAAGGGATTTGCTATTGGTCTGTACAGGTGGGAACTGAAACGCGATCGTGGTTTGCAGGGTTTTCGTCCGCTGCCCAAACTACAAAAATAGAATCTAGAGACTGACAAGTGTCTTCATGCAAATCCATCTGCTGGATTGACTTCCTTATCAGCTGGGTCTATAGCCTATTCCCCAAGGGGATGGGATGGAGTTTTGGTCCTGGTTCTCCCTTAAGCCAAAGCACTGTGGTACTCTCCCCCTGCCGATGTCAGGCAGTAATAGATGCCGTCATCCTCTGCCTGGACCCCAGAGATAGTGAGGTAGCAAGTGCTGCTTTGGGCATCTTTGAAAGCAGAAAAGCGATCAGGGACCCCCGAGGCTTTATGTTGGTTCGATTCATCTTTGTAATACAAAACGCGTTTGGGAGAGCCCTGATACTTCCGCTGGAGCCAGACGATGATGTGGCTCGCGATGCTTGTGATGCTGTCGCCAGACAGGGTGCAGGGGAGCTGAGTGACATTTCCTAGGGGTGCCAGCATAGAGCTAGGCTGGTTCAGCATCACTTCTGCATTGCCTGTGGTTTGAAGACACAAACACAACACAGAGACATTAGCAGGTCATTTTTAAAGCAGAACAGCAGGTACACAGCATGCTGGTGACCCCTTGGGTGAGCCTGTGAACTTTGAGTCTTTCATTCCCTAACCCTGAGGTGGGTCACGTCGCTGTCCACAGAGATGCACCTTTCTACAAACATCAGAGGTTGGATCCATGTTAAGTTAGCTGAACATAAGCCCCACTGAAATCTATTTGATTTGTAGCCCACCCTCCCTCTCAAAGGGCGGCAAACACACAAGCAATAAAACATGTTAACGTAATTCCAGGACAGATGTGGACTGGGAAAGATCTCCACCCAAAAGCCCTGTTGGAAGAGGGAGGTCTTCCGCAGGCACCAAAAAGGCAACAGAGGTGGCACCTGTCTAATATTTAATGAGAGGGAATTCCAAAGGCAGGTGCCACCACACTAAAGGCCCTGTTCCCATGTTACATGCAGCAGACCTCCTGATAAGATGGTATCTGCAGAGGTCCTCTCCTGCAGAGTGCAGAAATCGATGGGATAAGTTCAACTTAATTTCCACTGATTTCAATGGAAAGGTTTGGCTCCAGCCCGATATCTCCATCTGAGTAGCAAGGAGGGGATTGCAGAGATTGTCCCCTATCCAACCACAGATCCAATTTGCAGTCCTTATCCGTGTGTAATTCTCCATGTGGCAAGACAATAACACCTAAGTCTCTGCCAAGGCGTCTAGAACTGAATCTGTAGAGTCCAAGAGACTGCCAGTACCTGCTAAGAAAAGACCCAGAAACCATAGAGCTGGTGGTGCTAACAGAACCATGGTCTAGCAACATTTACAGAGCAACCAGCCTTTTCAACCCTAGTACAGCTCCCAGCCCCACTGAAATCTTTAAGCACATTTAAGTGGTAGAATTTCAGAGGTGGAGCAGAGGCAAAGTCTGGAGGCAAATGAGTCCCTCAGGCTGTGGGCATACAAATGTTTGCTTCCTAGCCAGAGACATAAGAAGCTGCCTTATTCTGAGTCAGACCACTGGTCCAACTAGCTCAGGAGTGTCTATACCGAGTGGTAGTGGTTTTCTAGGTTTTCAGACAGGGAGTCCTTCCAGAGCCTACATGAAAATGCTAGGAATTGAACCTGCGGCCTTCTACATGCAGAACAGATGCTGTACCAATGAACTACACCAATTATTTGATTGAAATAGGGACGTCCTGTTCCATAATAATAATAATAATAGTTTAATTTGTATCTCGTTGATCTGACT
This sequence comes from Podarcis erhardii, assembly GCF_964252035.2. Classification (NCBI taxonomy): domain Eukaryota; kingdom Metazoa; phylum Chordata; class Lepidosauria; order Squamata; family Lacertidae; genus Podarcis; species Podarcis erhardii. Next base: position 28,034,162 of record NC_138505.1, on the reverse strand, counting down.
GGGTTGTCCCAGCAGTGTACAAATTTTCTGAAATTAAAAATATAAGAGAGGCACGGCGAGACTGGCATGGATAGCCATAGGAAGCTGCTTTCTATCCATTAGAGTTCTTTTTTAAAAAAAAAAATGTGTTTGGTAGAGAAACTGTGCTGTGATAGAGGTCAAAGAGGCAGACCGAAGGTAATCCATTTGATAGTCCCTTTCCAATGGATTCCTCCAACATCCTGTATGGGAAATGCATCCGGAAGACAAAATGTATCGAGCAGTTAATAGTCTGACACAGAGCCCTTCCTGCCCCTGTTCCTTCCCCCTTCCTCTCTCTCGAATGTTTTGAGAACAGTTTTAAATGTTTTGGGAACATTGGGAGGAGGTGAAGAGCCCCCCCCCCAGCTGCCATCAATTTGGGAGGGTAGTACTGGGTACCTTCTCTCATGTTTGACATGTTCTGAGAAAGTGAGGCATTGGGAGGGGGTGACTAATGGATGATCTGCATGCAGCCAGTCTTGAAAGCTGCACAGGTTTGTCTATAAATGAGGCGTTCCCAAAGTAAAGGAAGGATTGAACTCTGATTAATAAGAATACACACAGAGGCTTGATCCAGCAAGACTCTGGGAAGGGTGCGTATAATAATCTCTCTCCCTCTACCCCTCGTTTTATTCACAAAATAACTTTTTACAGAGCGTTCAGATTTCTTCTGAGCATTTCAACAAACCCCACGTGGGGACAAAGTTAAACTACAAAAACTAGTTCAGCATGCATACTTTTGGGGTAAATGAATGAAAACTACAAAAGAGTGCATTCAGCAACCCCGGAGGTCATAAACAATCAATACACATGATAAGAAGGATGGCCAGGAGGACAGTGGTCATTATCACCTTTATGTGAGACCTGTTTCCTGACCCTAAGATTAACATCCTAAGATTAACATATCAGAAAAGCTACATCAAAGAAACTGTCCACTGTCTTTGATGACCCAGGATGCCTGCCTGGAGAAGACTGGCAGTGTACGTGACTGGTCAAGCAAGAGAAATGAACAGTAGAGGAAATGGCCAGAGATACAGAGGGTTGTGGGATTTGATCAGAAATTAGAGTCAATGTCTCAAACCCAGTCAACACAATGCATTCATCATGGACACAATGGCTTGATGCATATTTTATAATTCCTCATAGTAATCCCACCTGACCCCACACTCTGGATATTTGCACTCCTACCTCTAAAATCTGATGGTTTGGGCAGAATTTCTCTGAAGCTCGTGCACGGACCGATCAGCCGCAGGGCTGTGTCAACTGAGGCTACCTGGAGGGGGGGGGGGCATTGCTTCACTGCTTCTTAAGGGCTTCCAATTGACAGATTGAAGTGCTTGCTTGGTATGTATACAGCGCTTGCTGTTTTGGAATAAAACCTTTAATCTTCTCACTCACTTGTGTATTCTGTATTGCTTCTGAATTTTAAAAGAACCGCCTTGCCTTTGGCTAAACACATCCCAACTCTTGGCCCGCAGATAAAAGATTCAGTGATGCATGTTCAGGAACCAGTAGTCATTCATGAGAACCATTTGGCCCATTGCCGCAGAGATGTGGCTTTCTCCTCAAGAGCATTTCAGGGTGACACCACGTTCTACCCGCAAATAGGGAATGACCATCTCCCTATTAAAAAAGGCTGAGCAGAATTTGAAGATTTCCAAATTTGAAGGTTTGTCCGAATCAACATCGAAAAATTCCACAACTCCCTTTTCATAATCCAGGGACACCTTGATCTTCCTGGGAAGACGTTTCAGTCTCAACATGGTCCACTTGGGAGAAGTAAAAGCCCAGAGGCAACAGGAGGGAAGAGAGTCACTCAATGAGCCATGGCCAAAATTCCTCTCCTTTCCCACAGCCCAGATCCCACAATAAGGACTAAGGCTGCTCTTCGCATTCCTCTGGAAAGATTCTCGTACAACCCCCACAGCCCACTCAGCCTCTTCCTCCTCAACCTCCATTCCCACCTCCACCTCCCACCAATGTTTTCCTGAAACAAATCTCTCGCAGCCCAGGACACAGGGATCAAAGTGAAACCTCTCAAGGCTCGTGGGCACGTCCTGCTTTCCATCTCCCCATCTCACGCTTTTCAGGTCATCAGACACAATGAGGTATGGATATGCTGTGCTTGGATCCAGAATTATACTTCCTGCAGGACAGAGGGAAAGTGGAGATTTGATGAACGTAAAAACAAGCCCAGCTCGATCTAATCAGAGACCTATCTTACAGGTGCAGAACTGAGACCCAAGGTGCTCTTGAACTGGTCCTCAAGGTTCTCTCTAGGCCATGCCTCCTCCCCAAACCACACCCCCAGAAGGCGCTCCTGTTGACTTTTTTTAAGGAGGGTTAGCTGCAAAACAAATACGCCCGCCGATCGCATAAAACCAATCGTCAAGGATGCAAGCGCCACCCGCCGGGGGGGGCGGGGGCTCCAGGCTGATCGCCAGGTGTATCTGCATGATCAGCAGGCGGATTTTCACAACAACAATCACACCAATCACGAAAATCCACCCACCGGGAGTGCGAGCGCCACCATGCCAATCCACCTGGGGGGTGGGTTTTGTCACACACACCCTAGGCATGACACCCAGGACGGACCGCACCCCCCACACACACACACACCCCTTGCCATGCCCCTGAGCACTAGTAAGTCTCTGAGTTCAACGTATTTTCCCGCCCCCTTGTTTGCCCCCAATACCTTCCCATTTTTCCGTAATGTTGATCAGAGAATTTTTTTTCAGTGAGCAACTGTTGGGGTGATTAACCAACTCATGCCCCACTTCCTCCTCATCTTTGGACCTGGAAGGGAAGATGGACAGCTTTCAGTACTGAACAATCCCCTTGCCCTCCCATACAAATGTGTAGTAAGAACAGAAGAAGAGCAGATTCTGTGGGGGAATTAATATATGAATCCCTGTCGACTCACATGTGTGGGTGAACAACAAAAGAACTGACTAGGTGCCTAGATTCAAAACACAGGGCTAGCACACAGAAAGCCCTCGGGTTAAGAACTTTGCTTCAGGATGAGAACATAAATTGTGCTCTGGCGGCGCAGCAGCAGTAGGAGGCCCCATTAGCTAAAGTGGTGCTTCAGGTTAAGAACAGTTTCAGGTTAAGAACGGTCCTCCGGGAAAAAATTAAGTACTTAACCCGAGGTACCACTGTATATGTAAAAGGTTGTAAGGGTAAATCAATGTTGTCAAGGTTAAAAGGGTATTAGGGAAAGATTTCCCACCCTTGCTTTAAATGTTGATTATACATGGCAGAATTTTTGTCACACTTGAAAGAACATGTTGTTTTCAATGAAACAGAATCTGTTCTGTAGTTGTGTGTGTGTGTGTGTGTTTGTATGTGACAAGAAATAGTTACATACCTGTTCAAGTTCTTTTTGATCCCCTGAAAGAGACAAGAAGATAAATGAGGTCTCAGCTGCAGGGACAGAACATACAATGAGTTTGTCCTGGTGAGGGTTTTGTTTTGTTTTGTCCCTTCCTTGTATGGTGATACAAGTGAATTTTTTTCTCAGGCTCAGGAAAGAACCACAAAATTATTCTCTGGCTCAGATGAAAATCCTGGATGTGTGACGCTTCTGCTAGCCAGGGAACATGGGAATTCTCCTAAACTCCACATTATGAGCTAAGCAGTGAATGATTCACCAGCCTTGAGGGATCTTCTCTTCTTTATTCCCTAGGTCCTGGGGCAAGTGCGGGGACATGCAGGCCCACGGGCCAAATGCAGTCCTCTGGGAAGCTCTATTTGGCCCCCGGACATATCCTCGACTACCCTTCTCCTGTCCTAGGGTGTGTCCTTTTTGTGGAATATTTTATTGGTTTTATAATAAAATGACATCGATCACCTCCAACAAAACCTGTGCAGAGTTATGTGAACACTTCAGTCGCAAAATATAAGGAAAATTGAATCATTGAATGCATCCTCAAAGGTTCACCAATCTGTGACAGATTCTCTGTAAGTAAACACGAGCAGTTGGAGGTCTGTCATTAACATCACTTTTATTTACATGGCTGATATATAGGAACCGTACTTTGTCCATCCTGTTAAGTTTGGCCTCTAACAACCCTTCTGTGTTGCATTAAATGCTTGAAAAGAGACAGATCCCAAAGTCTCCCTTGCCACCCCATCAGGGCTTTCTAGTGGGAGGGAATCTGTAAACAGGCAGTGGTAAACTGCAGGTTTAAAGGTAAAGGTAAGGGACCCCTGGACAGTTAAGTCCAGTCAAAGGCCGAGGGAGCCGGCGTTTGTCCACAGACAGCTTTCTGGGTCATGTGGCCAGCAGGACTAAACTACTTCTGGCACAAGAGAACACTGTGATGGAAACCAGAGAGCCCGGAAACACCTTTTACCTTCCCACCACAGTGGTACCTATTTATCTACTTGCACTGGCGTGCTTCCGAACTGCTAGGTTGGCAAGAGCTGGGACAGAGCAACAGGAGCTCACTCCGTCGTGGGGATTCGAACTGCCAACCTTCTGATCAGCAAGCCCAAGAGGCTCAGTGGTTTAGACCACAGCGCCACCCGCATCCCTATTGGTAAACCTCAGGGTCTTTATGTATAAGAGGAGTCCACATCAGTATCTGGTGACAGAAGGGCCACAGCAGGTTCCTCATCGCTTTTGTGGTATATATCTTCGTCTTGAATCTCACCTTGTCAGGTAAAACGGGGAATATGCAGGAGAGATGATTTTGAGGAGCTATGGAAGGTATTTGTAGAATATTTACTGTTAAAATGGAAAAGGGTCAAACCATCCCAAGAGGTGTTCAAATTTTGGGAGGTTGCATAGTTACACTGGAATGGTCTAGGGTGGGGTGTACATTTTTATTTTATTTCTTATTTTTTTAAAAAAATAAAAAAACCTGGTTTGTACAGTCAAACCTTGGTTCCCGAACACCTCCATTATCATATGTTTTGGCTCCTGAATGCCGAAAACACAGATGTAACTGCTCTGGTTTTTGAACAATTTTCAGAAGCTGAACGGCTTCCGGAGAGTTTTTATATTTTTTCTCCATTGACTTTGCCTACAGCCATTTGAACCTTGGTTGTCGAACATTTTGAAGAAGAATTAGAATTAGAATTAGAATTAGAATTAGAATTAGAAGAAGAAGAAGAAGAAGAAGAAGAAGAAGAAGAAGAAGAAGAAGAAGAGTTTGGATTTGATATCCCGCCTTTCACTCCTCTTCAGGAGCCTCAAAGCGGCTAACATTCTCCTTTCCCTTCCTCCCCCACAACAAACACTTTGTGAGGTGAGTGGGGCTGAGAGACTTCAGAGAAGTGTGACTGGCCTAAGGTCACCCAGCAGCTGCAGGTGGAGGAGCGGAGATGCAAACCCGGTTCCCCAGATTACGAGACTACCGCTCTTAACCACTACACCACACTGGCTCTCTGTTTGGAAGTTGAACGGTCTTCTGAAATGGATTACATTGAACAACTGAGGTTTGACTGTACCACTTCAGACTAAAAGCGGGTGGGGGGGTGAATCTCACCTTGTCATGTCCCTGCTGGGGGAGCCCTACACCAAGTTCTGAATCAGGCTCCATCTGGGGGCAGGGAGTTGGGGTCCTCAGACAAGACTAAGTAGGGGCTGTTCACAACCAAGGTTAGTCCTCTGACACTGAAGCCAAATGGGTCCTGAGCCCTAGAGAAAGACAGTGCCCAATACAATCCCAGCCCATTCCCATCAGTGGTCAGCTACTGGCAAGGACTCCTCAGGAGTAAAAACCTCCTCTCAAGGAGACGTCCGGAGAGAAGAGACTTGATAGGAGTCAGCTGAGGTTCAGGTATGGGTCTAGGTAAAGGTAAAGGGACCCCTGACCATTAGGTCCAGTCGTGGCCGACTCTGGGGTTGCGCCGCTCATCTCGCTTTATTGGCCGAGGGAGCCGGCGTACAGCTTCCAGGTCATGTGCCCAGCAGGACTAAGCCGCTTCTGGCGAACCAGAGCAGAGCACGGAAACGCCGTTTACCTTCCCGCCAGAGCGGTACCTATTTATTTACTTGCACTTTGACGTGCTTTCGAACTGCTAGGTTGGCAGGAGCTGGGACCGAGCAATGGGAGCTCACCCTGTCACGGGGATTCGAACTGCCAACCTTCTGATCGGCAAGTCCTAGGCTCTGTGGTTTAACCCGCAGCGCCACCTTTTGGTATGGGTCTAGCAGCTCCTAATTATGTCAGGTGATCCTACCCACTTGTCAATCTTGAGCCATGGGGGTTGGGCAGGGGATACCGGCTACAACACAGGATTCAACCCCCTTCCTATCACCATTAGAGTGGCAAAGATTTCTATGGAACCTGGAGTGCAAAAAAATTTAAAGGACAAATATCTAAACTGGTGGGTGGAATGGACAGAACTGCTCTCCATACAGGAAATTTTTTGGAACTCATTTCCCCCTAATACAACATAATTTTGCATTTTATTTTCACCAATAAATGCACTGCATTTCCCCCTCATTCTGTAACCTATTTTGTTTTTGGTCGGAGATCTGCATTGCATAACATCTGGAGGACACAATGTTGTTTGGGGCTTATCTAGACAAGTTCCTACCTGTTCAATATGCTCCAGGAGAACCACTGAGTGCTGGCTGTGCTGTGGCGAATGTTCACACTTGGAACATAGCAATTCTCTGTCTTCTTTGCAGAACAGTAGAAGTTTTTCCTTGTGTCTGTCACACAATGCTCCTTTGCAGCGTTTGCAGTTTTCTACAATGCTGGTCAGCAGCCAGTTTGGCCGGTAATTCCCTTTCTGGATCTTGGTTCGGCAGATAGGACATTCCGGTGGACCGATTTCCTTCCATATCTCACAGTTATGGTTGATGCAGGCCTTACAAAAGTTATGGCCACAATCCAGAGTCACAAGGTCTGTTAAATAGTCTATGCAAATAGGGCACTTAATGTCTTCTTCCATAACTACAAGCAGTGTGGACGTCCCTTTCGGTATCATGGTTCCCTTAAAAATATTTTTAAAAATCAGGTGTTTCTTAGCAAAGTTCTTGATTTAGAAGTACAACTCCATCCACTCCTTCGTTTTCCTCCCCCCCCCCCAACATGGAAATGTAACAGCTGAGTTCTTCTACACAACCAGAGTAATTAACCAGAAAGATACAATACCACCTGTTAAGTTGTGGGTGAACATATCAGACGGCACAGTGATTCTTCAAACAGCTCTTGTTTATTCATAGGCCAGAACAGACCTGAACTGAAGGGTTCAGCCAGCCTGCTTATATACAGCTCCACTACAACGCAACAGTAGCCATTTTCTGTAAGTATCCAATCGCTGAACGTCACTTTCAATCCCTTGTTTGCATATGTGGACCTGAGTGAAAACTATCTACAGTATCCCCCCTGCTGGCCCAGGATGAGAACTTCAGTACATAACACCACCGATGAGGCTTTGGAAGCCAAGGTGTCACTTGTGATATCTAGAAGTAGGGATGAATGAATCTGTGCATTCTGGTGTTTTTCATTCCCCCACCACCACCACCACCAATCTTATGTTCAATTTGTCACAATTCTGCACCACTTTGCCAATTTATTAAATAAATAAAAAGGAGCAGCTCATGAAAATTCACCAGCATTTTACAGCTGTTTTCCCCCAATATACATACTTTTGTATGCAATTTCCTCTACTATGCATCGCAGCCCAGTAGGAGCCAGTTGCAAATCATAGCACAGACACTCAGTGAGGAGGCTGTCCTTCTCCAATCCCTTCTCCCAATTAACCTCCGTCTCCAGGGCCTGCCCCAATGACATCAACAGGGGGCTCCCTTAGGTCTCAGGTCTGGGCCTTGAAATTTCAGGGTCTGAGATGCTCCTGACCTAGCAGCCCTAGTTGATTTGGTGACAACAATTTCCCAAGTCCATCAGTAGGGGAGGGTCTCATTTATAACATTGTACAGTGTCACTCTGTGTTCCTAAAAGACCAAGCTAAAGTGTGGGCCCATGGCGGGTTAATTATGAGCAAGCAGAGGGTAGCATATGCTTTATTCTGTTTTCAGCTTATTGCAGATTTTAATTACTTTTTGAATGTTTTAAGTGCTGTTTAACTGCTTTTATCGATAACTTTATTGTTTTATTATTTTTGTAAACTGCTTTCTGGTTTGTATGCATAAATTTTGTGGAAGAGATACATGTGAATCAATTGAACTTTTTTAAAAAGCAAACAAACCAAATTCATTTCCCTCCCTCCCCTCCCTAGTTTCCTACCTTTTTCTTTCGAACCATTCGATCATCACCCTCACAGGATTCCAGGAGTTCCTCCGGCTTATCACACCTTCCTGTTTTGCTTTTCGCCTCTTCTTCTTTAGATTTCGTGGATTCCCCTGCATGCCTTGCTAGCTCATGGTTCCGCCTGTAGCTGCCTTCTTTAAAAGGTTTTCCGCACTGAGGGCAAGAACCTGCTCCATCAGAGTCGCTCCAATACTGGATGAGGCAAGCGTAGCAGAAACTGTGTCCACAGTCAGTAATCACTGGGTGCAAGAAAGGTTGGTGGCAAACGGGGCAAGTCATTTCTTCCTGGCCAAGAGTGCCTCCAGCAGCCATGTTTCCTTCAAAAACAGCCTGAAGCCTGCAGCCTGAAGTAAACACTGGAATAGAATTTCCGGCAGGACGCTATGGTGGGAGTGCCTCTCCAAGTTGTAATTTATAGCATGTCAACAACTGCAAACATATGCTGCGATAAAGAGGGTGTGTGGAGACCTGGTTGAAGAAAAGAGAACAACCAGATGCAGACAAATTTTACTCATCTGTTCCAGATTCAGAGGCCCTGGAATGCATTTAATGATACTTTTTAATTTTGAATGATGTATGCTTTTTATAACTGTATATGTTGTTTTGAGAAATAAATATTGTACAGTGGTATCTCAGGTTACATACGCTTCAGGTTACATACGCTTCAGGTTACATACGCTTCAGGTTACAGACTCCGCTAACCCAGAAATAGTGCTTCAGGTTAAGAACTTTGCTTCAGGATGAGAACCGAAATCGTGCTCTGGCAGCGCGGCAGCAGCAGGAGGCCCCTTTAGCTAAAGTGGTGCTTCAGGTGAAGAACAGTTTCAGGTTAAGAACGGACCTCTGGAACGAATTAAGTACTTAACCTGAGGTACCACTGTAGTGAGCAATGACTGGTTGGCATGCCTCTGTCCAGGGAAACAATGGAGGGGTGCACCTTTGGGAGTGAAGTCAAACTGTTGCAAGGTTGCAATGTCTGCTATGGCTACAGAATACAGGAGAGACATGTTTTGCTACAGCTGAGGCAGAAGAAGGTGGCCGGTTGTCATCCAATGAATGAATGTAAATACAGTGGTACCTCGGTTTTCGAATGTACAGTGGTACCTCAGGGTTTCTGCTAAAAAATCTCCCCTTTCATGTTGATGGAGTAAGACCGATAAAGCGTGTCCTCCCTCAAAGAGGGCACGTGTTGCAGTGAGACCTGGAGACTGACCTCTTGGTTGTGGGTTGGTATATTGGATAGCCACAACACCCACTTGGTAGGTCCCTCGTTGCTGGGCCAATGGGGTGCAGTTTAAACGGATCGAGGGACCTATATATACCTATGCACGTTACCCAGAGCTTCCTCTTTTGGTTCGTGCATAAAAACACCCCCACCTCTCCCTACTTTTAGGGCATTTTGTGATTGACCTTGCTATGCCGTCGTGTGTCGTCTGTCATTGGCAGGAATTTTCCCCACTTGGCTGATTAGCTGTTGCCATTTGGGTTTCACCTGCCGCATAGCAAATCGTCACAACTTGTAAGGTTGCAGATAGGCACTGGTTCATGTGATAGAGGTGGGAGAATGATCTCGCCATCCCTATGTGAAGGGTATTCCGTTAAAGGAATCCAGGGACTCAACTTGGTTTGGTCAACCCCCGAGAGGGGGTTGTGCCTGTGCCTGAGTCTAGGGGAGCATCTGGGGAGTGAACATAGTCTGTTCCCGGGTTTTTCACCTACCTCATGTGTTCACCCTTGGCTGACCTATGGTAGTGCCCTGGGTCAGCGCTGCCTGCAAGGGTGCAAAGGGTAGCTTACAGCATATATAAAAACATAATAAAACATCAAGTATTAAAAAACAGAGTACCGTATTTTTCCCTCTATAACACGCAGATTTTTTCTCCTAAAAAGTAAGGGGAAATGTCTGTGCGTGTTATTGAGCGAATGTGTGGTCCCTGGAGCTGACAGGCAAAAATCAGGCAAATATCAAATCGTCAGGAGAAGGGAAGCCTTGAAAAGAGGAAGCTGCTGCTTTCCTGCATTCTGCCTCAGGGTCTTACTGCTCACCCACTTCTGTTTCCTTACTGTGTTTGCTCAAACGGAACAAAGAGCAGAGAAAACCCCTCCCCTCCAGGCAAGCAGAGGCGAAAGCAGAGCGTCCTTCCTTCTAATTCCTCTCCGTGTGTCTAGGGACTCGCAGGCAACATGCAGGTGGGGGGGGGAGAGAGAGAGCTGGCTGGCTTTGGTGGGTGGGTGTGGGAACTTTTGCCTTCCTTTCCTCCCTCTGGTAAAACCCCTCTCCTGCATTCTTAGCCAGCTGCTTCTCCGCACACCCCTCTCGGTGCTCCTTGTCCCTTCTATGTTTTCCCTTCCCTCCCCACTTAAAACGTGGTTCCAATCACGGATCCACATGGATCCTCAGGATCTTTGCATTGAGTCACCCCAAATTCATCATCAGATCACATAGCAATGATCTGATGCAAAAACAGGGCTGCAATGGTGCAAAAATGTGGTTACAAAGCATGGATCCACATGGATCCTCGGGACCTTTGCATTGAGTCACCCCAAATTCACCATCAGATCACATAGCAATGATCTGATGCAAAAACAGGGCTGCAATGGTGCAAAAACGTGGTTACAAAGCATGGATCCACATGGATCCTCAGGATCTTTGCATTGGGCTACCCCAAACTCACCGTCAAATCACATGTCTGTGGCCACAGCATGAAGCACAAAAATGATACATCCACTGTTTCATTCAGATTTTTTTTTCTTGTTTTCCTCCTCTAAAAACTATGTGCGTGTTATGGTTAGGTGCGTGTTATCGAGCGAAAAATGCGGTATCTTATACAAACTATAAACCAATAAATCAATAGTAGAATAATAATAATAACAGTTTACAGTTATACCCAAATTAAAATAGCCTCCAACCCCAACTAAACATTTAACCAACCGCAACTCAAAGAAACAAAACAGGGGAACCAAAATTTAAACCATTTAAAACATTTTAACACATTTTTAGCCAGTTGCCCCAACCCATATGTTGTTCCAGTAATGTCCCTTCGGCCTCCCAGGAGCCTCTTTTAGCTGTTCAAGTAAGCTCATCAAGTGGTCCATGGACACTATTATACCATCAGTTTAGCATCTGCAAATGAAAAAGAAGGAAGGCCAAGAAGGAAAACGGCAAAAAACAGTTTATTCTTGCTTTCCCGTTTGATTGAACGTCTGTGCTGCTGAGTCCCTGTCCACACGGCACAGAAATAATCAGTTTCATCTTCCTGCAAGGCCCCAGTGATGGCCAAATACATTGTATCCCCTGATCTAGACCCTGAGAAACGGGCTGGGACACCGGATGCTCTTTCGCTGGTGTGGTAAAGCAACAGCCACAGCACTTTACCCAATTTGTGCTGGATCCAGAGTGGGTAGTTGTTATCAGTGATGGTTCCGCTATCAAATGTGCAAGACATACTGATGGTCCCACCTAGAGGAACAGCCTCTGAGGGTTTCAGGGATTGTAGTTGCTGAATGCCGAGACCTGAAAAGGAACGAGGTAAGAAGCAGCTTATCGAACTATATCTCAGTGTAGCAAAGTCTGCACATCTGGGAACCGATAAGAAACACCTGGGTCTGTCTCAAACTAGTTTCCCTTACCAATGGAGACCAGGACTGTGGCAAGGAACATGCACCACTCCATCATGGGGAGATGCAGAGGATCTTCCCAAAAGAGACCTCTCTTTGGCATCCTCCCAGAACCTCTTAAGCCCTCAGAAGTGAGGAGAACAGCCACTGTATGCAAATATAAAAAGGTAAAGGGACCCCTGACCATTAGGTCCAGTCGTGACCAACTCTGGGGTTGCGGCGCTCATCTTGCTTTATTGGCCGAGGGAGCCGGCATACAGCTTCTGGGTCATGTGGCCAGCATGACTAAGCCGCTTCTGGCAAACCAGAGCAGCACACGGAAACGCCGTATACCTTCCCACTGGAGTGGTACCTATTTATCTACTTGCACTTTTGACGTGCTTTCGAACTGCTAGGTTGGCAGGAGCAGGGACCAAGCAACGGGAGCTCACCCTGTCACGGGGATTCGAACCGCCGGCCTTCTGATCGGCAAGTCCTAGGCTCTGTGGTTTAACCCACAGCGCCACCCGTGTCCCTATACAAATATTTCAGCCTCTTAAGAACTGTCTCAGGGTGCAGGAGGAGGGCAGTAGCTTTGCTAAAAAGAAAGCAGCTACACCCTCAAAGTGACTCAAACACCAACTCTTTCCTAGATCCTCACTGCATTCCCCCTCACTGATGAAGAGGTACAACATTGTGGTTGTAGTTCTCTCTCTTACACACACACACAGAGAGAGAGCTCAGACACAAACAATATCTCCATCTGGTGGCAAGATGTATGGATTGTGCAGTTGGATAACTGCAAATCGATATGGGTTTAGGTTTTATTTTGTTTTTAGCTATCTTCAGCTTGAATAACTTGCATGTTCTTTCAGATATGCATGGCCTCTCTTGGGAGGAAATGAAAGGTGCAACAGAAATAACTGGTCTTGGTTTTCAGGAGGGGTTGAAGACAACAGTTAAGAACAAAGGCTAGGTATTTGTTGTTGTTAATGTGAGAATCTCATCCCATCCAGCCTTTGTCCCTGCCCACTTTGAAAGGGGCATCTCATTAGCTCACTGCCTCTTGTGTCTCCATTTCAGAGAGTGTGAATCAGGTACTCGAAATGCGAAATGACTTGGATTTCTCCCACCCTCCTAAACTGTTAGGATTGGCTAGTTTAAGGAGCAATACCAGGGTAGGATCCACCAGCAGCAGTTTCAGATGCAGCAGATCTCCAGGCTTGGCGGCTGATTCCCACGCTCAGCCAGTTGAACTCCCCAACTGAAGATCATAGCTGTCAACCTTCCCCTTTTTTGCAGGAAATTCCCTTATTGCAGCGCCATTTCCCGCTGCTTCCAGCTGCTATCCCAGATTGTTAGATATCCCATAGACTGTCCCCGGGACAGGTGAGGCTGCTGATCCCTTATTTTCGAGGCTGCTGATCCCTTATTTTCAAATCTGAAAGTTGATAGCCATGATGAAGATAGTGCAACTGCTCTCCCCAGGGAAGTTTGCCTGGTGCCTTCACTATACACCTTTAGGCGCCAGGCAAAAACGTTCCTTTTCAGCCAGGCCTTTGCCTGACTTGATCTACATCCTATACCATTTTTTAAAATGCTGGCTCTTTTGGAGGGTATTATTGGGTTGCTGGTTTCGTTTTGATTTTATGTATTTGATATTTTTTGTGAACCGCCCTGAGACCTTCGGGTATAGGGCGGTATAGAAATTCAATAAATAAAATAAATACATAAATAACTCGCTCATCCCAGCTCAGACAGTCCGGGCTGCTGGGAGCACCTCCCGAGAGGTAGAGGCGCCCTCTAGAGGGCTTTTTGCGCGGCGCAGCCAAAGGCCTGCTGACAGGCTCCGCCCCTAGAGCTCAGCCAATCCCGCCCTCCAGGGGAGGGGAGGGGCGGGGTTTCCTTTTCATAACCTTCCCCCCCCCCCTCCCGCCGGCGTGGGAGGAGGAAAGAAAGAAAGGAAAACCCGCCCTTCCCCACGCGCAGGCGCAGTGAGGAGGTGGAAGCGCAGCAGGGAGGAGGGAGGGGCATGGGGCGTGGCCTCCACCGCCCTCCCACTCCCGGCAAGGAGCCTGGCTGCCGTGGCCGCGCGTGCGCACTGGCTTTCCCAGTTAGGCCGCGGCCGCCTCCCGTCGCTTTTTCCCGGCCCGGCCTGCTTCATCCCTCCCGGCCTTGCCTCACGCCGCCGCCGCCGCCGCCGAGATGATGATGATGGCGCTGAGCAAGACCTTCGGGCAGAAGCCCGTCAAGTTCCAGCTGGAGGAGGACGGCGAGTTCTTCATGATAGGCTCTGAGGTGAGGCGGGAGCGGGGCGCCGAGGGAGGCGGAGGGGCTGGAGCGTCGCCTCCCGCGCTCGTTGGGGGAGGCGGGGGGGGGTCCCAGTCGAGCGGGCGGCGGCGCCTGACGTGGCGGGTCCTGTGGCTGCGTCCCCTTGCAGGTGGGCAACTACCTGCGGATGTTCCGGGGCTCCCTGTACAAGCGCTACCCGTCGCTCTGGAGGCGCCTGGCCACGGTGGAGGAGCGCAAGAAGATCGTCGCCTCTTCCCACGGTGGGTGAGCAGGGCGGGCGGGCAGGCCCCCAACCCCACCACACACACAGGGCCGGATTTACCTATAAGCTAAGCAAGCTGTAGTTTCGGGCCCCACTCTCTTGGGGGGGCGGGGCCCCCCAAATTAGGAGTCTTTGTAAATTATGTTTCTAAAGGAACTTTGGTTATTGCCAAATGCCCATGTGTTTGCATTATTAAGTTTATGAATAAATCATTTTAAGTTAGAGCTTCATCATTGTTTCACTATTAATATGCTTCTTTAATTGTACTTCAGTTCAACAATTACTTTGATGAAATACATATTTTGCTGTGTGCATATGGCTTTAGATACCTATTAGGTCCACAAATTACCATCTAGCCTATATTCAACACAAAAAACAGTAACAATTTGTTGTTGACAAAGGACACCTGGACATATAAAAGGCTTCATAATTATTTCACTATTAATTTACTTCTTTAATTGTATTTCAGTTCAACAATTGCTTTGATAAAATACATATTTTGTTATGTGCAAATGGCTTAGATACCTATTTGGTCCATAAATTAGCATATAGCAGATATTCAACACATATAAAGGGCCTCATCAAACCTAAATCCGGCCCTGCCCACACACCACCCCGCTGGTAGGAGGAAGGGAGGACCGCTGCCTGGCCAGCCCCTTTCCAGACCCCCCCCCCCCCATTGGCTATGCAGCCTCAAGCAGCGGGAGGGTTTTTTGGGGGGAGGGGCTTGCAGCCCTTCCAAGGAGGGGGAGGAGGTTGTGCTGTTGTCATCGTCTCCCATCCCTAACTCCCCACCCCACCAGCCAGCATTGCAAGGTCCCCGGCATCAGCATCTGCCCCTTTGACATTTTCTTCTCTCTTCCCCACAGAAAACCAACGGAGTCACAGTCCCAGAAGATGTAAGTCAAAACTAGGGGGTCTCTTCTTCTTACTGAGGCTCTGCTTTGCTTGCACCGAGTCTTCCTGCAGTGTCCAAAGGGCTACCTGATATATGCTGAATTTGCTTTGCCGCCTCCTTGATTTTAAGATTTTCTGGTCTTATCTGTGGAGCCCAGAGTAGGGGTCGGGGAGCCTCACGTTGCTTTTTGACAAGCAAGGATGTCTTCCCTGAAGAACAGCATCTCCCTCTTCCTGCAGGGCCTTGGATTCCAGCACTGTGCCAAACGCTTGTTAGCATTTCTGGTAGCTCTTAGATATGCAGCGTTTTTCTTCTCGTGGGTGTAGAGGTGGGAACGAACGATCTTGCCATGGGTTTAGCAATCTAGTACGCAAGCCGAGTGATGCACCTGCCGCTCTACTAGTGCTAAATCCTCGCTCAGCTCAGAATAGGAAAGGGATAGATCCTGCCCACCTTTACATCCCCTCAGTATAGACTTTGGGCTGGGTTTGGTTTCTTTGAATCAGCCCTGTGAATTCTATAGGATATCCTTCTGAGAGTGTGTCTGGAGTTTGTCTCAGGGACTGGACAGCATAGGTCTCTTAAAAGATTTTTGAAGGGCAGGGATGTGCTATATTCTGCCTAACCTGAAAGTGACTTGTGTTCTTCAAGTGTTTGCAAAGGGAGAGTTTTTGGCTCCGTTTTGTGAAAGCATCTTGTCAGAAACTCAGGAAAAAGGGGGCCAGGGAAGCTCACTTTATTCTATGGGCAGTCTGGCTCCAGCCCATGCGAACTATTGAAGGGACCATGAAATGGGTGACTGCATCTCTTAGCGATAGGGTGGGAATCTCCTCCCCTGGCAGATGATACCCCTCATGATCCACACCACTTTCTCTTCCTCCCTCTCCTCTTTTAGATCACGGTTATACCACACTGGCCACAAGTGTGACTCTCTTGAAAGCCTCTGAAGTAGAAGAGATCCTGGATGGAAATGATGAGAAATACAAGGCAGTCTCCATCAGCACTGAGCCTCCCACCTACCTTAGGTAGTTACATATTTATATATTGCCTACCCCCCGAAGGAGGGGTTATGTGCATGGTGCTGCTACTCCCACATTTCATCCTCACAACAACCCTGTAGGTTAGGCTAAGAGTTGGTGACTAGCCAAGATCACATAGTGAGCTTCATGGGCAGGTAGTGATTTGAACCAGGGTCCCCCCAGTCCTAGTCTGATGCTCTAAGCACTGTACCACAGTGGCTCTCCTTTCTGGGAAAGGAAAAGCCAAACAAGGCAGAAAGAAAAAAACTGTGTGAAGACAGATCCTCAGGATACTTACAGCATAATGAAAAGTTCTAAAAGTTACTCACTTTAACCAACAGCTCTTGATTTTCCTGTCAGTGGGATCTTGGGTTGTGTTAGTAACACGTCTAGTCTTTGTTATTTGAGTCACTATATTTGCAGCATGTTGCAGATGAAGGGTCATGCCATTGAGGTTTGTGTGCGTTCACTCTCACACACATACAAATGCTTAAGTTCTGAAGACTGTTCCCCATTCACCAATGGTCTCCTCTCCTAGAGAACAGAAGGCAAAAAGGAACAGTCAGTGGGTTCCGACCCTTCCCAACAGCTCCCACCACCTTGACGCTGTGCCATGCTCAACCACCATTAACAGAAATCGGATGGGCAGAGACAAGAAGAGAACCTTCCCCCTCTGGTAAGTTTGCTGCTGGCTCTTAGGAAGAAGTGAGGGAACATTGACACACAAGGTAATGCTGCTGAGCGTGTGGACAGAGGAAGCCGATGTGCAGGTCTGAGGGCTGGGGCTGTCATAGAGTGGACCCGCTGAAATGAATGAACATGACAAACTTCAGTCCGTTCACTTCAGTGTGTCTACTCCCAAGTGAAACTTGGTTGGATACAACCCTGAGTTTCCCAGCATTGGTCCTTCTCATCAGAATGGGGCTAATCATCAACTTCTAAGAGGGAAG
This sequence comes from Podarcis erhardii, assembly GCF_964252035.2. Classification (NCBI taxonomy): domain Eukaryota; kingdom Metazoa; phylum Chordata; class Lepidosauria; order Squamata; family Lacertidae; genus Podarcis; species Podarcis erhardii. The sequence goes on along the minus strand of NC_138505.1, from coordinate 28,016,889 downwards.
CAGGATGCTGCAATTCTTCATATACTCCCGTCCTTTAGTTGAACACTGGGGCAAGGCTTGATTTTGGGAGTTCAGGTTTGTCTAGAAAGCCCTGCTCTCCTCTCGGGAAGAGCCCTCCCTATCCCCGATGTGGCATGCACTCTGTGCATGTTCTTTTGTTTCCTGGCTCTTCCAGTGAAAACAAGCTCTGGGCCTTGGAACTCGTGCTTCTTTTCCCCGCACCCACATGGAGGCACTGTTCCTGCCTCCCCAAATGTCTCTGTCCTGCCCCCCTTTTTGTATTTTAGCTTTGATGACCACGACCCAGCTGTGATCCACGAGAACGCCTCCCAGCAAGAGGTGCTGGTTCCCATCCGCCTCGACATGGAAATTGACGGGCAGAAACTGAGAGATGCTTTTACATGGAACATGAATGGTGTGTAGGGGAGAAGAAGTGGACAATCCAATGTTATATAAAATGTGACCTTTCCTAATGCCTTATAATTCAGCTGCTGCACTTCTGAAAAATAGCAGAAACAAAATCCAGTGGTTGTAGAAGTTGCTGACGAGGCAGCAGTTCGAGAAGGAGTTTAATTTGGGGACTAGTTTTAGGGGTTGGGCAAATGCTGTGGGCCGCATCCTGGTCAAATGTGCACTGCCAAGAACCCCCTGGACCTCCTTGACACCATTACAGGCTGCTTGTTCACCCGTCCCTGGTCTGACACAGCAGAGATGAGCAAGGAAGCAGCTGCAAGAAAGATGTTGTAACAGGCATCTGGTGGCTACTCTCTGGATGCTGGACTATGTGGGCCCCTTTGGTCTGATCCAGCAGCTCAGACAGTAGAGCATGAGACTCTTTTAATCTCAGGGTTGATTCATGCACTGCAAGAGGTTGGACTAGATGACCCTCATGGTTCCTCCCAACTCCACAATACTATGATTCTTTGCTCTTGTGCAGAGGAAAAGGGGAGTAGCTGCCACTGCCTAATTATTCATAGATTTGTCTGTTAAGCGAGTAGATGGAAGCAATGCTGAGCCTAGAAGAGGCAGAGAGCAGGGGGCAGAGGCAGATTCACTGAGGGTATTTTAACAAGCTCCCTTTTGTAGGCTGCTTAAGATCCATCATTTTAGGGTGCAGTAAGTAAGCTGCTAGATATTAGACAAGCAGCATGGCAATAATCTGGATTTCTTTGCTCCCATCAGAGAAACTAATGACCCCAGAAATGTTTTCGGAGATTCTCTGCGATGATCTGGATTTGAATCCCCTGACCTTTGTCCCGGCAATCGCGTCAGCAATACGGCAGCAGATTGAATCCTACCCTACAGACAGTATTCTGGAGGACCAGTCAGATCAACGCGTCATTATTAAGGCAAGGAGACTTAGACACAGTTGGTTCTGAAAGTGACTCTTGCTTGAGGCACACTGCAATGGATTTCCCAGTGATGTGCTGAGTTCAAGTTGTACCCAAAGTAAAGGAGGACCTGCCAGTGGGGCTATATGCAAAATCCTTAGCACTGAAAAGGGAGGAAGCCATTTCCATTTTCCTCATTAGTCCACACCAAGGCAGGGTGGGGGCAAAGGGGTTGGCTTAAGGGCATTTGAAATATAGGATACTCAGTTGTGGCATTTGCATCTAGCTCAACATCCATGTGGGGAACATCTCCCTGGTAGACCAATTTGAGTGGGACATGTCTGAAAAGGAGAACTCCCCGGAAAAGTTTGCCCTGAAGCTGTGCTCAGAGCTCGGGCTGGGCGGCGAGTTTGTCACCACCATCGCTTACAGTATCCGGGGGCAGCTGAGCTGGCATCAGAAGACGTACGCGTTCAGGTAAGGGGTGCAACTGGTGCTTCTGTAGGATTGCAAAATTGGGAGGTAGCAAATCCTATATTGTTTGGATATCCTGACCACAGGGCTCCAGCTAGTGTGTAACAGAGGCTGATTTGCTTGGCTTCGGGCGTGCTGCTGGTTCTTCGTGTGATGCCCCATGATGAATCTGGCTTCAAATTAAAGCACATGCCCAAGTTCTCCAGGCTTTGGGGCTGAGCTGTGTTTCTTTCCCCCTCTTCCAGTGAGAACCCCCTGCCAACGGTGGAGATCGCCATTCGTAACACTGGGGATGCTGACCAGTGGTGCCCTCTACTTGAAACCCTGACAGATGCAGAGATGGAGAAGAAAATTCGAGACCAAGACAGAAACACAAGGTGCGCCTTCCCCTGTGGATTGTGTACTGCCCTTTTTGTCAAAGACATGAGCTGAGAAGGGGAAGGTCTTGTGACTTTGCAAGCATCTCTCGTTTACTATGCAAGCTGAACTCCAGACTTCAGCAAGAAGCACAGGGGTCCCATTAGGTTACTTGGCCATTACAACTTCCCACTGCAGCAAATGCCACTGGTTGATCGAAGTGGAACTTCTTGGAAACGTTTCCTTATAGATATCATGGGGCGGCGTTGAAGTTGGGGGGGGGGGTTCACACCCACCTGCGGTAGCTCCAGTCTAAGCTAAAACAATCCCCCACGTCTGCTGCTGCTGTTGCCATCGCTGTTCATAACAATTTGTTTTCTTCCTTGCAGGCGGATGAGACGTTTGGCTAACACAGCTCCAGCTTGGTAACCCTCCTGAAGTGGACAAGAGGATTCAGCCTCCAGGCTGTGTCCATGAGGAGCCGAGTAAAGGGCAAGCATTTGTTATGCTTTCTATGCCCACCTGGGGACTGGCGGTACTTGCATTGGCTGGCCCAGCAGACCAGAGGGATGGTGACCTCTCCACCTCGTGGGTACCTGTCAAACAAGGGGTCCAATAAAGACCTGTGGCAGCTGTCTGAGCCCTTCTCTCCCCCCTCCCCCAAAAACCTTAGGACAAGTTTTTAAATAAATGAATAATAATTTTTGTTTCTCAGGCCTTCTCTGATGTGCATTCCCCGTTTTCTTTCTTGCCTTTGCCTTCCAAGTCTACACCACGGATGGGGCAGCCTTGGCTTTCCAGATGTTGCTGAACTACAGCTTGCATCAGTCCTAACAGGCACAGTAAATGGGCCAAGCATGATGGGAGTTGTAGTTCAACCACATCTGGAGCCCCAAAGGTTCTCCCCTCCTAGTCCAGACTAGCACCAATGATCTTCTGTTTTGTATTACTATTATTTCACCCAGCAGCAGCTTTTTTCTTTTTCTGCAACCCATCCTTCTGTACAAAGATGAGGGGTGCTGTTAGAGAGGGATGAAGTTTCTCAAAAAGGTACAGCGGTAGCTGGCAGCTTGTGGACATATTTCACAAAGGGTCAGTTAACAAATCTGCTCAGCTTTGTTTTAGTGCTTGGTGTTAAAGCAGCAAGGCTAGAGTTGTTTTTAAGTCGTAAAATGTGTCTGTACAGGAGTCAATCTGCTCTACCTGCTCTTAGCAGAATGAGCCCAGTGCGGTTTCTGAATATTTCTTAAAAGCAACAACAGTCTGTGTTGGGACTGTTGCCTGTTATGTGTTAACAAAGCACTTGAATCTGGCATGGGGTGGAGGCTGCCTTCTCCCTCCCCAATCCCATTGCACACACACACTGCAGCAGAATACTGCCAGGGCAGGTCATGCTTATTGCCAGAACATTGAACTGGCATTGTGGGTCTCCAGTGCATGCAGCTGTATGCAAGCCCGGCCAAGCAGCACCAACAGAAGCTGCAGCTGGAGAATCCACTGGGTTTAGGCAGGGCTTGAATGAACCACCTAAGCTGTTTGTCACAGGCAGTGCTTGCAGGCTGGTACTTTGTACATTCTCGCCCCATCAGGGGCATCTTCTCTTTCCAACATCTGTCTCTTAAACATTAACAAGAGCCACAGATCACTACAAGAGGGCTAAGCCAGAGTGATGTGCCAGAGTGTAATGGTTGGATATTCAGCAATTTGGATTGTTGGCTTCACAGAGAAACACAGGTATTTCTCTCCCCTCTGTAAGCTGATACTTTTTTGTACTGTTTTGAAGTCGCTGCTGTTTGTGCGCTACCTTTAAAAAAAATATATTTTCTAACGTGGGTTGGATCATGTTACATAATAGAAATGACAGACTGCCTCCTGCTCCCTAGAAAGCAGTTGTTGCATGAACACTTCATCCCTTTCCAGGACCAGCACATCCTGATATTCATACAACACTAAGGCTATTGACATGTTGTCAGTACAGTGGTACCTCGGGTTACATACGCTTCAGGTTAGACTCAACTAACCCAGAAATAGTACTTCGGGTTAAGAACTTTGCTTCAGAATGAAAACACCGCGGCGCGGTGGCAGCAGGAGGCCCCATTAGCTAAAGTTGTGCTTCAGGTTAAGAACAGACCTCCAGAACGAATTAAGTACTTAACCTGAGGTACCACAGTATCCCATTCCAGAATCTGCTTCTGTGAAGCAGCCCAGTGTTGACCCATGGCTTTGGCCTTCACCACTGGCTTGCCATGGTGAGCATCTTTTTCCTTCTCTGATTCCTCCACTTGAACTGCAGCTAGTTGAGGGAAGCCCAACATTGCAGGAAAACAGGACACTACATGCGAGGAAGGCTCCCTTGGAGGCTGCAGAGCCCAGCCAAGGTCCATCTGTTTCAAGGCATGCCCTGGGTTTCTGAGACTATAGAACCAGAACTTCAGGCAGCAGCTTTTGTATTAAACCGAGTTTTATAAAACATGATATCAGGCACTTTAACTGCTGCCTGAGAATAATGTCAAGGCTCAGGACACAGAAAGAAACAAAAGATGTAGTCAAGAGACAAATAGATTTTGGATTCAGGTCTCACTTTAATTAGCCCCTCTCACCCAGAGTTTCTTGAGGCATTGGCTTGTATATTTGCAGCCACAGCTGCAAAACAGGAGAGGCTTGCTCCTGAGATCCAGAGCTGTAACTTTAAAGGACACAGTGGCTATGCACACTATTCTGCTTCCCACATTTATTATTTTTACAGAGGTTGAAATAAATTGGCAAAACAGTGGGGTAGGTGAGGGAATGCTGGAGAGGCAGGTGGTCAGGGCCGCAGACATCTCATGGAATTAGTACTGGCTGCACAAGAACTGCCCAGTGAGGCCTGAGAATGCTGAAACATGCTAGGCCAAATTCTGGGTGAGATCCAGAGTTGAAGCAGGGGGGCAGTTCCACCAACAGCCTATCTTCTTGGGCCCAGCAACAGGAGATTGGATTTTTTGGTTTAAAGTGGAAGTTGACTGAGCGCAAGGTTCAGCATCTGCCCAGTTGCCTTCTGCCTGTAGTTTGTCCAGTGCAAATTCATCATCTTCTAGTCCTTTACAGCATCTGGCACATAAACAGAATTCCCCCCCCCCATCCTATCCACAACACTAGAGGACAGCTTAGCAGCAGAAGGGAATTGGAGTGGCAGGAGAATGCAACCCACCCAGCTGTGGTGCTGCTCAGGGGGCCATTCACACACATGTCCGTGCAGAACAGTCTCAGTCTTAGGCAGAAGGGATTTGCTGTGCCATCACTATTGAGGCTCCTGTGGCAGGTTTTGGTCTGGAGCAGGCATAGGGTGGTCTTCCGGGAGCGGGTTGTAGTTGGGGTCTTCTTCAGGAGGGTCAAATACCAGCTTTCTGCGAAGGAAAACCCCAACCACAAAATGAGATCCATGCTGCAAAGACAAAACACTTTCCTACATTGGAAGAGGGAGCTCAAATGAGCTGCTCCTTCCCTTTTGCTTGTTTTCGTGGGAGGCTGTTACACAAAAACAGGTCCCTATTCTGAGACACAACCACCTAAAAGCACATCAAGATCTCTAAACATGCTCTAAATCTCCTAAGCAGGACCAGAAACATTTAACTTAACAGGATGGACCTATAAGGAAAGGAAGGGTCTGTGGCTGGCAACCTGCATTGTAGGAGCAGTTTGCCTTATAACACGGGGTGCGAGGAGCTTGCTGGGACCTGCTTAGCCTTGCCAAATGTTGTATGGCACCAAGCCTACACGGGAACACACAGCCACATCTGTGTCCATCATAATACTGCCTCTTCATGTGCTTCTATGGTTGAATGAGGGTGGCCATTCTTCAACCTGCTTTGTAGGACTGCCTGATAAAGTTGGTGATTTACTTACAGGAATCCTGGTGTTAGTAACAACTTTTTCCCTCCGGGTTGGTTGGGAAAAACATCCTCAAGGAAGTAATAGACGTGACCCACAGCAATTCCTACAGGAGGAACAAAGGTCTGAGAAGCTACTATCTAGTATACTAGCCAGTATAGCTAGAGGCAATGGCATCGTTTCCATAGCCCACCACCCAAATATATTTCCCTCGGTGCACTGCTGGTTTGTGACAATTTGCCCCTAGAATCTTCTGCAGCGTAGTAGCAGTTCAAAGAGAAGATGAGGCATGAGCCCTGTAAATTGAGACACTTCTTAAACCCTGCAGGTACGGACACTGATTTCAATAAGGTAAAAACACCTGCATTTGACAACTGTTTGGGATAGGATGACGCTCTTAGGGTCATTGGTCCAGCAGCGCAGCCTCTGGCCAATAGGAAACAGAATCTCTGCCTCTCTGCTTCCACCTTCTCAGGATGACAGCATCTGTTGGGTCACTAGTGTGTGCTGTCAGAGCTGGGGCAGAAACCTGCTTTCAAAAGCAGGAGCACCAGGGGACTTGACTATGTGCTATCACTGCACAAACCCATCCTCCTTTTTCTCCCTACCCCCTCACAAGCCAGCCACCTCCATCCAGTCTTGGGACTCTTCTCCACAGCAGCACATCTCCTAGACCAGGCATGGCCAAACTTGGCCATCCAGCCGTTTGGGGACTGCAACTCCCATCATCCCTAGCTAACAGGACCAGTTGTCAGGGATGATGGGAATTGTAGTCCCAAAACAGCTGGAGGGCCAAGTTTGGCCATGCCTGTCCTAGACTGTCCCCAGGAACTGCACTGCCTTGTCTGGATATCCCCTTTTTCTAACTGCTTCCCAAACCAGGCCCTGATCCTGTGGATACAGCCATAGCTAGCTGCAAGCCTTGGAGAAGCCGCCTCCAGGCACTGACTGAGTGTTTTGCCTCATCAACACCCACACATAACACTCCTAAAAGATAACATCTTGGAAAGCTACACCAGCATTATCAGCATGTTACCTTTCACAGCATCTGAATAGTCCTCAAGGCGGCAAAGCAACTATCTGCAAGGGAGCTGCAGAGGCAGCACAGCCCTCACCTGGCAAAGCCTTTGTGAGCAGTGGCATAGCATGGTTTGCCAGTGCTCGGGGCAAGGAAAGTATTGCACCCCAAACTGGTGTCCCCATGCAGCCTCTGCTGCTGCAGCAGCTGCCTGACAGAGCTGTGGAGCAGCGGTGGGACGTACATGTGCACCTCCCTGCTGCTGCGACCTGCCCGCCTCCCCCACCAGTGGAGGGACGCCCCCTGGCCAAGGGATGCAAAGGCCCATCCTCTCCCGCCTCCTGCCTGGCGTGCTGCTCAGGTGGGGAGGACAGGAAGCTCCTCCAGTCAGGGTGGCAGCTGCAGCAGTGCACCCCTAAAAAACATTGTGCATGGGCAATTACCCCGGTAGCCCCAGCCCCATGCTACGCCACTGTTTGTGAGAACCAGCTCCTCACATATATACCGAGAAGCTCTGCAAGAAGAAGCGCCCGCTCTCACCTAAGAGGTCAATGATGATGGAATTGCCCAGCAGCAGTGAGAAGCCCATCAGGACCCAGGGCAAGAAAGGCGCCTGGAAGTTCAGCAGCCCAAAGAAGTTCATGCGGATATAGGGATTCCTCCGGCTCCACACGTAAACCAGCATAATGGTGAAGGCCTGGCCCAGGAAGAAGAGGCTGGCAAAGAGTCCAAAAAGCTGAGAGCTACAGAGTCAAGGCGGGGGGTGGGGAGAGATTTAATTGGCTCAACAAAGGCCGAAAAGGTCCCCTAAAGCAGCTTCCTATCATTATTATTATTAATTACCTGCCCTTCAGTTTAAGGTCCAAGGGAGGTCACAACAATTTAAAAATACAATATTAAAACAAATTACCACCCTAACCTCTTGGCAGTGGAACTACCAAAAGCACTCCCTCTGCAGGTCTTAATTCCCGAGAGAGTATTGCAGATCTTGCGATCCTGCAGATACTTTGAGGCAAAGTCGTTTTGAGCTCAACACTAACGAAAGCACCTTGGAATTGGGTACAGAATAAGGCTGGGCAATATATGGATACATCATCCAAAACCAGTTTGAAGTCCAAATGGTGGCAATCTGTTTCAAAAATTTTGACCTGGCAATATATAGTGAATCATGCGTGTGTGCGCTATGCAAAAATCACGATGCAGGAAAAGCCATGAAGCCAGCCGATGCCTCTATATAGCTTCATCCTTATTCCAGACATCATGATATATAGGTATTTCGCGATGTTTAGCTGGTGATATATCAGGATGTTGAAGAATCAGGTATTGCCCAGCCCTAGTCTAGAAGCAAACTGGCAACCAATGCAGCAGTTTTAAAAACAGATTGTGTGAGTTCTAAAAGCCTTTCATGATCCTTCAGAATGGACAGGGTGGCAGCCCCTTTGCCATGGTCCCAGGTGAGAGCAAAACCAATCCGGAAGCAGAACACTTAGCAAATCAACGGGAAAGGATACTGTCATGAGAAACCCTCCAAAGAGGAACATGAAGATGAAGTCTGCAGTCCTTCCGCGGAAAGAGCCTTCTTCCAGCATCCGGCAGTATCTGTACCTTTGAGGAGGCAGCAATGGAGGGAGGTAGTAAAGGAAACTAACGGATGGATGGATTGCTAGGCAGAATGTGGCCCTAGGGCTAATGCAGACACAAGTCATTTCACCACAAAAACAGCCACTTGGGCAAGGGCGGGCAGATCTGAACCAAACCACAGAGCCTTTTACCTTGAGGGCAGAAGGTTGCCCAACACATCTGCAGAAGTTAGAGGCAACACCTTTGGCCCTGCTGCAGCACAGTGTGAACTTGGCTGGGGATTTGGCTTCAAAAGGACTGGAGATTCATTTGAAAACAATAGCAACTTGCATACCCTAACCCTAACCCTGAGCAGCCCTTGGCTAGAGGGTAGCAGGACATACACGGAGCTCCTCCTTTTCGGGGTGCCCCAACTGCACATTTCATAAGTATACATTGGAGTTTCCAATGCTCTGGGGAAAGCACCTTGGTAACAGGCTTTCAGTCCTAAGAAGAGAGATTTTGTATGTTAGGGTTACTAGGCATGGAAGTTTCTGATCTCATCATCATCCATTCATCTCAGCAACGCCCTGCTCCAAAAGTATGAGGGGGGCATGGTCTGAATACCCCTGTTACTGTGGCACGGATCAAATGCTCTCCATCTATTCCAGTTCCTGACTTGGGCCAAGCTTCCTTCTAGCAAGCTGAGATTTGCCTTGTTTCCCATCTGAGCTGTGCAGCTAAGTGGGCTTCCTAAGCCTGGGAAGAAAATTCCCACCAGACATAAGAGTTGTGAATTTTACATCTTGGACGAGATTTGATACTTTGCTCTACAGTTTAATGTGGTGGTTTGTGTGCTGCTATTTAACATGTGCAGCCCTTGTCTCCCTCCCAGTCCATGAACTGGGGTACAGTCCTTGCTCACACGTTCTAGGTGGGCCACATGGTCAGAAACGGCTGTGAGAGCTACTGCTAAGAGACCATATCAATTTTGGCTCTTGTTACTTTTAGGATTCTGCTCTTCAGCTGCGTTTTTTTGTCTTAAGGGCTGTGTCGTTTACCCATGCAGACCTTCAGAGGCAGCAGAGGCAAAGGGCAGGTCATTCTGCTGTCAGGATAAGCCAAGAACACTTTTTGAAAGGGGCAGAGAGAGAGAGCAAAAATAAGTAGTCAGGGTCAAAGGATACAGGAATATCATGTTGAAGAAGAAGCTGAATCCCAGCGGCCCAAAAAACAGGAAGTTGGTGATGAGTCGCCAGATCTGCAAGAAAAGGAGAAAAGAAAATAGTACCAGGTGGCCAAATACAGCCCCAACCCCAGCACCCTCCACCAAATGCACACACGGTCTTCTTGCAAGAAGCTTGCTTCCGCCAACACTTCCTGAGAACTCCCCTGTCCCCAGAAATAGGTCCTTTCTGAAGCGAGCGTGGGACTGTCAAAACAGCCACTGCAAACACATCCTGCCCTGAGGCTAGCAAGCAAACGGGGGCAGGGCCAGGCCTCACCTGGAACTTCCTGATAATGAGATCCGGATTGAAATACAGCTGGAAAGGCGTGATGAACTCCAATTGCTGCAAAATACAAAAAGACAGGCAATGGCGGGCTGAGCCGGGATCCTGGGCGCACAGCAAAGGCAGCGCCTGCCGGGCTCTGATGTTGCCCCCGCTCAGAGGGGCTTTCCAGGCAGCCCTGCCTCGTCCGCCCTTCATCTCAGCTGGTTCCCAGGAGGAGGAGAGGCGTGCGATGCCGTCCTCGTGCAATCCCCACTCGGGGCGGCAGAGCCCAAGGGCTGCTGGCAAGAGAGGGAACGGAAACCGCCACCCCAGGCCCGAGGCAAGGGCGATGGGGCTGCTGCCGCCGCCACCCCAGAGCCACCCTCGGGCCGGAAAGAAAATGCGCTCCATACCAGGCAGGCGGGCATCGCACCGGGCGAGCTGTTGCGGCTCTCCCTGTTGGATTTCCGCCTGCCTCCCTGTCTCTCCCCCTCCCCAGCGATTACCACGGCAGCGGTGGTGATGACGCAGGCGGTGGTGTAGGCGCGCGTCACGGCGGGGATGCCCAGGTACTCCGCGGCGAATCCTTGGTAGGCCATGGCGGGAGAACGAGGAGACCCGGGACAAGAGCGGAAAGGGCTGCGCGCCCTTTAAGGTCGGGGCTCCCGGAGCGGCCAAGCCCCTTAGTCTATCAAGCCGCTGATAGGGCGGGAAGAGGGCGCAGGGGCGTGGCCGAAAGAGAGCGCAGCCACTCAGGAGCACTCACAGGCGCACCAAGGGCTGGAGGGATGCCACTCTCTATGCAGCGGGGCAGGGCAAGTAAGGAGTGACGGGTTTGGAAGCCAATGGCATGCCGCGAGCTGTGTTGTTGTGTCGGGGAAAGAAAAAGCCACGTGGCCGTGGCCGGCGGACGGTCAGCCAATCAGCAAGGAGGCGTCTATTTGCTGGTCCCATCCGTTGCTATGGCTGCCTCTCTGTGGGGCTACGGAGACATAAAGTTCTAGAGGCGTTTCATGGAACAGATAGGAGATTTCCGAGCTAACTGCTAGATGGAGAAACTCGGAATTTCGCTGGAGGAATCGAATGCTCCGCGCGCACACTAGACATGCAAAGCACGTGGCTTAGGTCCCAAAGAATTCTGGACTGGAAGAATCCGCAACCAGAAAGAAGAGGAATTGCAAGAGGACTGGAGGAAATTTAAGGACTGTTTGAATAAATATTGTAATATAAAATATTAGAAATTACTTGTGAGAAACAAATAGGCCTAGGATTAAACTAAGTTATACTTAAATAAATGGGATTTAGAATGTTAAGAAAAGTGAATAAGATGGACTATAATTGTTTTAGTTGGAAAGCCGTTACTTTTAATTACAAGGAAACTCAGAAGGGAGGGATTTGAGGAAGTCAACCAAGATGTTTCAAAGGTTGGATTTGTGAAGAATTAAGTTTGTTGTTATTGTTTATCTGTTTATTGTTCCCTTTTTTCTGTTTTCATGTATCATTTTGCCTTGTGGTTTGTGTTATCATTGTGGAAAATCTAATAAAAATTATTTTTTAAAAAAAGAATTCTGGGAACTATAGTTTGTACAGGGTGCTGGGAATTGTAGTTCTGTGAGGCGTAATCCACAGTTCCCAGGAGCTTTTTTTTGCGAGAAGTGGGGCTCGCTTCTGATGTAAGGCAGTCCTGCCCACTTCTCATCCAACTCCGCCCGCCACTGGGCTATGGCCCCCAGAGGGTTCACAGGGAGGCAATGCGGCCCTCCATCTGCTAAGTCTATCTGCAGGATCCTGCCCTCCTTCAAAGGGAAGGGAGCGGAGAGTGGCTGGTGGGCTTTCAACGTGTGCCATGTCCACAACCTTGGATTATTTGCTGCCAGGGGAGGCCAGAAGGGCAGCCATCGGCCGGGATTCTGGTCTGCTCACCCCTCATCCAGCAGCACCTGGCAGAGGCACAACCTCCCCCAGGGATGGGCTGCCTGGGCGGCCTATGTAAAGCCCAGGTAGGCATCCTAGAGCTGATGTGGGACGAGAGCGCATCCTGCTTGCCAGAGGCACTAAGCAGTATCAGAAGAGGGAGGCGGCTCTGCAGTCCTGGTGGCTTTTCCCCAGCAACCGGGTCTTTAGCGGCCAGGCCAGCCCTCCACCTGCAGATGCTCCCTTAAGACAGCCGCCGCAGTCTGCTCCTTTCTTTCTTTTTTAAAAGTCAATCCTTTATTAGCCATAGTAAACCACACATGATCAAACAAACGCCGTATACAAATACGAGCTCAGTATAGCAAGGTTTGTCCAGAGAAAATCAATTTGCATAAATAATACAATATAACACTACCACATCACCGATCAATTAAGAGCCACTAAATCTCTTTATAATGGCCCAGTCTTTCTGCATGGACAGCACTCAAAAATTCAGCCACTATTAAAGGAATTTGATCATTCCTGTCTGAGAGCAGGTCCTGAACCGTTGGTGGCATAGAATTGAGCCTGTTGAGTTGTAAGGCCTCTAATAATTGTCTTCTGGCATAAATGCCAAAATCTCAAAAAAAGAAAATATACTCCAAAAGTATCAGGTTCCTGTTTAATACATTTGCAGAGACGCTCTGCTTCTGGGAGAGCTAAATATCTTCCTCTTACTATCATCAAGGGAAACATATTAAATCTGGCTAACATAAACAGCCTGCACAATTCAGGATTCTTCAGATTTGCCATGTTTCCCTTTTGAAAATCTCTACACAAAGGGAGATTTAAATAGAGAGGAGAACAAGTGCTGTGCTTTGCAACCTCAAGAGTGGAGAGAACACTTTTTCTGCTCCTTTCTTCCAGCCTGACCCTAGCAGGCCTCAACTCTCGCACCAGGTGGCTCCCAAGAGCAGCCAAAGACTGAAGGCAGGTCCGTACCTTGCATCTCAAGCACCTCCAAAGCGACAACCCCCCCAAAATAATAATAATAATAATACTGGGAACTGTAGTTCGCTGCTCACAGAACTATAGTTCCAACCCAACCACTGAACAAACTTCAGTTCCCTGGATTCTTTAGGGAAAGTCATGTGATGTGCACTGTGGATCTGCCCTGAGACTGGCTGGAAGGGCACACGTGCCCAGGGCTGCGGCGGATTGGGTCCCCAAAAGGAAACGAGACACAGGTTAGGCCAGCGGGACAGTCATAATAACCCCCTAGTCGCCTTTGACTGGACTTAACCGTCTAGGAGTCCTTTAAGGTAAAGGTAAAGGACCCCTGACCATTAGGTCCAGTCGGGACCGACTCTGGGGTTGCGGCGCTCATCTCACTTTATTGGCCGAGGGAGCCGGCGTACAGCTTCCGGGTCATGTGGCCAGCATGAGTAAGCCACTTCTGGCGAACCAGAGCAGCGCACAGAAACACTGTTTACCTTCCTGCTGGAGTGGTACCTATTTATCTACTTGTACTTTAAGGTGCTTTCGAACTGCTAGGTTGGCAGGAGCAGGGACCGAGCAACGGTAACTCACCCTGTCGCGGAGATTCGAACCGCTGACCTTCTGATCGGCAAGTCTTAGGCTCTGTGGTTTAACCTACAGCGCCACCCGCGTCCCATAGGGGGTCCTTTACCTTTACCATAATAACATCAAAACAGCCCTTGTGGATCAGGCGTCCAGCATTTGCTCTCCCGAGTGGCCAACCAGATGCCCCAAAACACAGGAGCCAACTCCTAGGTGCCTTTGGGGTTTCAGCGCCCCCTCCCCATAAAATATTTGAGGGGGGCACCCTTCCCCCCTAAAGTTGATGGACATTGCCATTCAGATTGTGTGCGTGCCCCCGCGGCCAATATCTTATTCAAGTTGGAACCCATGCTCCAATGGGAAACCCACAAGCAGAATTTGAACCCTCTCCCCTGCTGCGGTTTCCAGCAACTGATACAGTAGTATCTCGGGTTACATACGCTTCAGGTTACATACACTTCAGGTTACAGACTCCGCTAACCCAGAAATATTACCTCAGGTTAAGAACTTTGCTTCAGGATGAGAACAGAAATTGTGCTTCAGCGGCGCGGCAGCAGCAGGAGGCCCAATTAGCTAAAGTGCTGCTTCAGGTTAAGAACAGTTTCAGGTTAAGAAAGGACCTCTGGAACGAATTAAGTACTTAATCTGACAGGCCAGTTCCAAGATCTTTTTGCAGGTCCATGAAATGAGATATAGGACCGCCCAGATCTCCCGCATAGCTTTCAACTTTTCCTTTTTCTTGCGAGGAATCCTACTGGGAATAAGGGAATTTCTCTTTAAAAAAAGGGAAACGTTGACAGCTATGCCCCAGGGAGAAGGTGTTTGTGACAGAGTCCCAGGAGCAGTACGTGCCAGTTTGATGGCTCATGCCCAAGTGGTGGGAAATCATTCCAGGCTCACCCAGCTCAGAAGTGTGTGTGTGTGATCTTTATGATGAGAGAGATGCTCAGTCTCAGGCCCAGCCCATCTGCTTCGGAGGGTGTCCTCCAGGCTGTCGTCACACAGACGCGGGCAGTGTCTGCTCCTCCTCCTGGCCAGCGTGAACCAGACCTGTCTTTTACGCGTTTAATGGTGTGCAACAGACAGCTCAGGAAGCAGGCGTGTAAAATTCACAGGCTAGAAAGGTGCGAAGGTCAACAGGAGCGCGAGAAGTCATAGTGACTGGGAGGTTCTTGGTGTGCAATGATCATTCCCCAAATGAGAAGGGATAAACAGAGAAATACGGAGCAAGCATTGCAAATGAGCCGCTTCTTCGCCTCCCGGGGTAATGGGTGACTAAATAGCTGCATTCCTGCCCCCAAAAGCCCAGGCCGACCCTGCAGGACTTTCCCTCTCCCAGCCCCAGTCGCCTCCTCCTCCTCGGCCGGCTGGACTTCCAGCAGGATGAAGGCGCTGCAGAAGATGGTACCGCTTTTGCGATCCACTGATTTCTTCCAGCGATTCCTGCAGGGGGAATCCAACAAGAGATAAGATTGCGGCGGGGGGGGGGTGGCTTCGCGGCATGGAAAGCAAATGGGTTGGTTGGCCGGCAAGAGGTTCGAGGGGTTTTCT
This sequence comes from Podarcis erhardii, assembly GCF_964252035.2. NCBI lineage: Eukaryota > Metazoa > Chordata > Lepidosauria > Squamata > Lacertidae > Podarcis > Podarcis erhardii. The sequence continues at coordinate 28,001,761 of NC_138505.1, read as the reverse complement.
GGGTCCAGGAACTTGGGGCGGTCCAAATGTCAGATATGAGGATGCCCCGGAGCCGCTTGGAGTCAGGGAGGGCCTGAGCCGGTTGCCTGCAAGAGGCTGAGCGGAGAAGTGTGCTCCCACTTGGAGGTGCTCAGTAGCATTTGTTGTTGTTGTTGTTTGTCCGACTCTTCATGACCCCATGGACCAGAGCACACCAGGCACTCCTGTCTTCCACTGCCTCCCACAGTTTGGTCACACTCATCTCAGTTTGTGGGCCTGATCTTGGGGTGTGTCAGCTCACTCACACATAAAGACATCCACCCAAGTGGGTCTTGAAAGGGATGGAGGCCTTGTGAGAGGAATATGTCGTTCTTCTGGACCCATTTCATCCTGGTTCCAGTTTTCAGACAGAGATGGATTTGGCCACTGGGTAGATGACGTGGGAACTGGAAACACAGTGGGCGGTTGTCTCCCTGTTGGTTCTGCTGGAGCTCTTAGAAAATTTTGACCTGCTCAGCAATGGTGTCCTTCTGGGCTGTCTGACAAAGATGGTCCCTGGCTTGGGTCCAGCTGGAGGATGTCTGCTGGACACTCCTGTCTTGCCTGTCAAGGTCCCATCATCACTGCCAGATTAAACCCTTTGGAGGCAGTCCCTGTTGTTGTTGTTTAGTCGTTTAGTTGTGTCCAGCTCTTCATGACCCCCTGGACCAGAGCACGCCAGGCACTCCTGTCTTCCCCTGCCTCCCGCAGTTTGGTCAAACTCATGCTGGTGGCTTCAAGAACACTGTCCAACCATCTCTTCCTCTGTCGTCCCCTTCTCCTTGTGCCCTCTATCTTTCCCAACATCAGGGTCTTTTCCAGGGAGTCTTCTCTTCTCATGAAATGGCCAAAGTATTGGAGCCTCAGCTTCAGGATCTGTCCTTCCAGTGAGCTCTCAGGGCTGATTTCCTTAAGAATTGAGAGGTTTGATCTTCTTGCAGTCCATGGGACTCTCAAGAGTCTCCTCCAGCACCATAATTCAAAAGCATTAATTCTTCGGCAATCAGCCTTCTTTATGGTCCAGCTCTCACTTCCATACATCATTACTGGGAAAACCATAGCTTTTACTATATGGACCTTTGTTGGCAAGGTAATGTCTCTACATAGAATTTCAGAATTGTAGAGCTGGAACGGGTCACAAGGGTCATCCAGTTCAACCCGTTGCAATGCTGGAAACTTTTGCCCAACTGGGACTTGAACCCACGACTCTTGAGATGAAGAGCCTCTTGCTGTACCCACTGAGCTATCCCAGCTCTCAAGTATCACAGTAGTGTAGTCGAGGTAGTTTGGCAGTCTTCCCCCAAGAAAAAAAACCAGAGATCTGCGTCCCCAGCAATCAAAATGCAATTGTCTTGCTGCTCTATCTTGTATCTAGTATTGTCTACACTGGCCGGCAGCAGCACTAGCTCTCCGCGGGAGATGCTGCCTGGTGGGACCTTCTGCATTCAGAGCAAATGCTATGTTGCTGAGCTTCGGCCGTTCCTTTTAGGACCCCCCCCCCCCAAAAAAAAGCCAGAGCTGCCAAATGGGGGCTGTCGCACTTCGGGGGCTGGGCTGGCCTGGCTTCAGGAAAAGGCACCTTGGGGAGCGATCCTCAGTCCGCAGAAGGACCGGGTGGCCGACCCAGCCCTCCCCACGCGGCCCCCACGACCCTCCCGGTCGCCTCCAGCGAAAAAAGCACCCAAAAGATGCTGCAGTGGGTGGGACCAGGCCGGAGGCCATCCCCCCCCCAACCATACGGTCCCCCGCAAGGGGATCCCGGCGCCTACTAGGCTAGCCCCGCTGGCCTCTCTCCCAGGGGCACTCTGCACATGCTCAGAGTCGCCCGTTGCGCGATGAGCCTACGGGCTCAGCTCCAGCCAAGAAGCCCTGCCCAGCGCGGAGTCCCCGCCCACCCTCCTGCTAGCCGGCCGGCATCTGCCGGGAGAGCAGAGGAGGGAAGCCGAGCCGGGCTGAGCAGGATGCCGGACGGAGCCTCGCAGCCTCTGCAGCCGCCGCGCCGCCAGGTGAGGCCCCGCCCCGCTCGCACACCTGGCCAGGACCGCGCGGGGGCGAGGCGGGGGCTGCGTCACGCTTCCGGGGCTCCTCTGCGGGGGGTGCGGGGGAGGCGACAGTTAGCAACCCCCGGGCGATCGGATATTTGCAAGGGTCCTCCCTCCCGGCCCTCTCGCCCCCTGCCCAGACTGGCAGCCCAGGACTCCTTGGCTCGCTGGGTGGCCCCGCCAGGCGCACGGCCCGGGAGGCCGCCGGAGGGTCCGGCACAGCGTGCCCTGCCGAGTGGCAGCGACAGGTGAGGCGGAGACTTCCGACCCGGAGCCCCTCCGTCTCTAACCGGCATGCCTGCCGTCTCTAGCTCCGGGGACAAGCGGGGGGGGGGGTCCCCTTCCATGCTTTCTGCCCTGCCCAGCTGGGCTGGCTGGAGCTACCAGCCGCTCCAAAAATTAAATTTGGAAACATGCCCAAATGCAGGAATCTGTAAACAAATATCATTGCAGAATATCATAAATCGCAGAAGACTATAAAGATTAAATATTTTTATTTGCCACTTAGAAAAGCTGTTATCCACCAATATTGTTGCTGTATCTGCTTTTTTTCTAAATTCAATTGATGCCTAATTTCCCCTTCTATCTCCGTCATCTCTTAAACTAATCACTCCAGGAAGCTTCTGCATCAAGACTTCCAAATTTTTGCTCAGCGCTCTTTTCTAATTACTGGCACCTTATTTCTCCATTTTAGTGCCAATTAACATATTGGCAGTAACTGTTAAATTCTGTATCAATTCCTTATTCTTGATTTGTTCCTCCAAATGTTCCAATAAATCTCTTTAAAAGAGTATTGGCAGGATTATTGTAATAATCTGCAGTTTTGTAAGAGTATATATTAAAAGTAGATGAATAAATGAGCAAATTATGTTAATTTGGATATGCAGAAGATATTAAAAATAAATTTAAGGAACCGAAGAAAGAGGGGGAAGGAAGTCAAGTTTTGAAAAGTTAAGATGATTGTAAAATTAGTGAAATGTATAAACCTGAAAAGGATAACTAAAATAATGATAACAAAACTCTTTTTAAAGAGTTACCAATGAAATTGTTAATCTCTTTTTCCAAAATCTTTAATTTAATGGGCGTATGCGTTTCATTATCCACAACTCCCAACATTTACTATCTCTCCTGGTATATATTTTATTCAGTCTCTGTGATGTCTCATGTGCCACAGGTAAAAGCAGTTTAGAATGGTTTTATCTTATGTTGACGTTGAGGAATTGCAATGGTCCCAAATTAAAGATTGCCTGCCCAACTTTCATCCCATTTCTCTCAAAATTTGTACCGTATTGTAAATTTAAGGTACATAATCTTGGGATAAAAGAAAACACTTTAAAATAAAATGTAAGAAAAGAACAGCCTGCTGGATCAGGTGAACAGGGACTCATCTAGTCCAGCATCCTGTTTTAGGGGGCAGGGACATCCAGATTCCTGTGGGAAGCCTGTTACAAGCAGAACCTGAACTCATTCTGCCCATCTGTGACTCCCAGCAAGCACTTACTGCTCTGACCATGAAGGCAGAGCTAAGCTATTATGACTAGTAGCCATCGCTAGCCCTCTCACGAATTTGCCTAATTCTCTTTTAAAGCCATGTAAGGTTTGTTTTGTTTGGTTTTAATAATATTTTTTATTAATTTTAACATATAAATTATAAAATGTACCACAAAACTTATCACTTATACAATCTTTTTAGACTTCCATCAGCACCTCTGATGATCCACCATTTTAACCACCTCTTATGCATTTCTTAACTTTATATTGCCTTTACATCTCTTAACAAATCATCCTTCCCCTTCTCCATTTTTACAATACTTCCAATAATACTCCTCACAGAACTTCTTGCAACCCTACAAACGTCATCTGTTCTTCACAATTACTTTTCAAATAGTCCGTAAATTTACTCCAGTCTTCCGTGAATTTCTGGTTGCTCCAGTTTCAAATCCTTCCTGTTAGTTTATCTAATTCTGCATAGTTCATTAACTTCATCCTCCATTCCTCAATCGACGGTAACTCTTCTTGCTTCCATTTTTGGGCCAATAATATTCTTGCTGCTGTTATTGCATATAAAAAGAACTTACATTCCTTTCTCAAATCTACAGTTCTGTGATTCTGTGACACAGTATCCCAAAGACAGTCATAATTGTTCTTCAAAAGCCATTGATGTGCCTTCCATTGTTATCATGGGCGTAGCCAGGATTTATGTTGGGGAGGGGACAGGATACCCACCCATCCTATGTTTGGCTCTGTCTAGCAGATTCGGAATGAAATCTCTCAGCAACACTTGCTTAAAATTACTTTCTTTTGAACCCAAGTACTCAGAAAAATCTGTCAAAATTTTTCTACAATTTCTACTTTTAGTTAAGTATTTTTATTTATTTACTTGGTTTGGGGAGTCGGGGTGTACGGCTACGCCCATGATTTTTATTCCTTCTCATGTTTCCTTCTGTTTAACTTTTTGGCTGTCGTTGGATTGGACCCATTTCAAAAACTTCACTCAGGGTTTTATAAAGTATAATCACGTTCTTATCCTACCCGATTAGCCACTTGACCTACAATCTTAAATTCCTCGTTAAAAATAAAGGATTAAAGGAAAATCTGCCCTTGATATTATATTCTTTCAATCACCCCAGACATCTTAAGCTGCTTCAGTTCAGTGCGTTTGCCTCGCTGTCGATCAATTTCCTTTTTTTTCTTTTGGGCCATACCCTGGAAGTAATTGTTGCCAGTGGAGTCTTAGCACAACCATGTTCTAAGATGAACCACTGTGTTGCATAGGTGACTTTCAGTGACTGGGCACTTAATGTGAAATGTCTTGTTTTATAAATCATTGCTATACAGTATTAGGAAATTTATATTGTTCTATTTGGTGCTCCTCAGTTGTGTGTCGCATGCAGAATGTTATTGTATGTTGAAAACCAAATAAATAAGGAAACATCCTTATTTTCTGAATGTTTCTGGGTCTTCCCTCAGCTTCAAGGCCGGGTCTTGATCCTGACGGTCTGTGCTGCTGGAATTGGGGGCACATTCCAGTATGGATACAACCTCACCATCATCAATGCCCCAACCACAGTAAGTCCTTACCTGACAACACTTACCCCAGTTTCCCCAAATGTTAGTAGAGACCAGGCCATCTCTGTTTAGAGGGTTCTAGGGTTGTCACGTCTGTTGATGAAGCATTTTTCTTTCCTGGGGTTATATTTACAGTGGTACCTTGGTTCTCAAACTTAATCCCTTCCATAAGTCCGTTCCAAAACCAAAGCGTCCCAAAACCAAGGCACAAACCAAAGCATGCTTTCCCATAGAAAGGAATACAAAATGGATTCATCCATTTCAGACTTTTAAAAACAACACCTAAAGCAAATATTTAACATGCATTTTACTATCTAATGAGACCATTGATCCAGAAAATGAAAGCAATAATCAATGTAAGGTAAAGGTAAGGGGATCCCTGACCATTAGGTCCAGTCGTGACCGACTCTGGGGTTGCGGCGTTCATCTCGCTTTACTGGCTGAGGGAGCCAGCGTACAGCTTCCGGGTCATGTGGCCAGCATGACTAAGCCGCTTCGGGCGAACCAGAGCAGCGCACGGAAACGCCGTTTACCTTCCCGCTGGAGCGGTACCTATTTATCTACTTGCACTTTGACTTGCTTTCGAACTGCTAGGTTGGCTATAAAATAAGTAAGACTGCATTGTAGATGGTAAAAATTAAAACTATTTTTTTTTCTTACCTGCATTGATGATACTCATTGTTTGGATGGGGGCCTCTAATCCATTTCCGCAGTCACACAATCAATCAATCAGTCAGTAGCTGAACTGGGTTCCACACAGTCACAAAAACAAATTAACCTAAAAAGCCTCAAAAACAAAAACGCAAAATAAGTAGCAAAAACAAAAGCGCCAAACCTAATCCGTTCCAGAAGTCCGTTTGACTTTCGAAATGTTCGAAAACCAAGGCACAGCTTCTGATTGGTTCAGGTGCCCCAGAAACAGTAGCTGACAGCTGCATTGGACATTCGGCTTCTGAAAAAGGTTCGAAAACCGGAACACTTCCGGGTTTTCGGTGTTTAAGAACCAAGGTACCACTGTACTTGCCCTGTGATCCTGTTAACTTGCCACGGGTTCACAGACTGAGGCAGCAAGTGGGGCTGGCCCCCTCTCTCAGCATTTTTTCTTTTAGGGTGCCGTGAAGCCGGACAGAGAGAGGTTTCTTTCCTTAGGGGTGAATGTAATTTTTCGGGAAGGCTCCCTTGCTCTTGTGTGTTTTGTACGCCTCCCCTCCTGAGTATTTTGCAGCGTGTTGGCCGTTTCTGCATCCTCACTTTCCTCCTCTGGGTGGCATATGTGGCTCACCGCCCTGATTTTGCCACAACAACAGCCTTGCGAGGTAGACCAGGCTCAGCGAGAGCGACTGGTGCAAGGTGACCGTGAGTGGGATTTGAGATTTGAACCTGGACGTCTCTCCTCCCCATCCAGTACTCACCACATTAGGTCTTGGGAAAATGATATGTCGCATGCAGCACCTGCAGAAAAACCGTTGTCTGTTTTCTCCCAACGTGACTTCAGCCTTTTCACATTTCAGTACATCCAGAGCTTCACAAATGAGACGTGGCTGGAGCGGACGGGCAGCCCTCTGGAGGGGAAGGTGATCACCCTGATCTGGTCCTCTGTGGTCTCCATCTATCCTTTGGGGGGGCTCGTGGGAGCCCTCCTCGCAGGCCCCATGGCCATTAAGCTGGGAAGGTGAGGAGGCGCCTTATAGATTTGTGCTTCAATGGGCTAAGACTCACAACCATTTTCAGCTGCTGACGCCCCATGGGGGACCCGGCCCTGTGTCAGTCTGTTGGTGGAGGGCAGGGCCAGATTTAGGTCAGATGAGGCCCTAAGCGACTGAAGGTAATGGGGCCCTTCATATGTCCAGCTGTCCTTTGTCAACAGCAAATGGTTGCTGTTTTTTTGTGTTGAATACTGTATTTTTCGCTCTATAAGACGCACTTTTACCCCTCCAAAAATTAAGGAGAAATGTGTGCGCGTCTTATGGTGCACACCGATCCCTTTTGCTCTCCTGGCTTCGCTTCGCTGTAGAGGCGCTGTGCAGCTTTCCCTCTCTGCGCAGCGCCCCTTCAGCGAAGTGGGAGGAGAAATGGAAGGGGCCCCATTTCTCCTGCCGCTTCGCTGAAGGGGCGCTGACCAAAAGGGAGAGATTTTATTTTCTTGTTCTCCCCCTCTAAAACTAGGTGCGTCTTATGGTCTGGTACGTCCTATAGAGCAAAAAATACGGTATATGCTATATGGTAATTTATGGACCTAATAGGTATCCAAAGCCATTTGCACATAACAAAATATGTATTTTATCAATGTAATTTTAAAAAATGTTTTCATTAGCCATAACAACATATCAAAACATATCATATTCATTATTTTCTCCCCTTTTTCCCCACCCCCCTCAAACCCTCCCTCTCCTCCCCCAAAGACTTCCCTCAGCTCCTCTCTGTAATTACAAAGTAATTGTTGAACTGAAACACAATTAAGAATTTTGGAAATGTACATCCAGGTTTTGCTTTTTTTCCTTTAAATTTTTGGGGGGCACCCAAGAGAGTGGGACCCTTGGCTATAGCTTGTTTAGCTTATAGAGTGGTACCTCAGGTTAAGTACTTAATTCGTTCTGGAGGTCTGTTCTTAACCTGAAACTGTTCTTAACCTGAAGCACCATTTTAGCTAATGGGGCCTCCTGCTGCCGCCGCGCCGCCAGAGCACAATTTCTGTTCTCATCCTGAAGCAAAGTTCTTAACCTGAAGCACTATTTCTGGGTTAGCGGAGTCTGTAACCTGGAGCGTATGTAACCTCAGGTGCCACTGTACGTAAATCCGGCACTGGTGGAGGAGTGGGGGTGGCTATTACAGAACTCTTGCCGCCTTGGTTTTAGACGTTGGAACTTTTTACGGCCACCGTCTCAGTGCCTCAATTTATCAGTTACATGTAATTAAACCAGTTATTAAACGGAAACGAATCCTGTTCCAATCAACCTAGCCTGATTCCAAATGACCTGGGTTGTTGTTGTTGTTGTTTTTTGGGGGGGTGAGTATTGGCAAAGCCCAGGTGAGAGATCTGGGTCCTGGTCCCAGTACAGCCCACTCACTGTGTCTTTCTCTGCTTGCTTTGGATGATAGCTGTGGAGTTCACCCAAAGTCCAAGAACCATTCTCACCCGCATAACCTCCTCCTGCCAAGACTGACATTCATCTCCCTGGGAAGAACTGGGCGTTCCAGGCAGCTTTTCCTTCTGCTTGGGGGGGCGGTGTGTGTGCGGGTGCAGCTGGTTTTATGAGCCAGGGAAGGGCAGGGCCAGGAACTGCTCCCTTGGGCCTTGGCACTGATCCTGAAGGGAGAGGGGGCTGTTAGGGTTGACCAAGGCAGGGGGTGTCACATGGAGGTCAGAACTTAGTGTTGACCAAGGAAAGTCACTGCATGAGGGGAGTAGCGCAGGGGTGTGATGTGCATCCTCATTATGCCTGAACTGGCCTCCTGAGTCCTTTTGTTATGTACTGAGTTGAATAGGATCCAGAATGCAGCAGTCTGATTGGTCCTAGAACAATAGGATCCAGAATGCAGCAGTCTGATTGGTCCTAGAACAATAGGATTCAGAATGCAGCAGTCTGATTGGTCCTAGAACAATAGGATCCAGAATGCAGCAGTCTGATTTGGTCCTAGAACAATAGGATCCAAAAGGCAGCAGTCTGATTGGTCCTAGAACAATAGGATCCAGAATGCAGCAGTCTGATTGGTCCTAGAACAACAGGATCCAGAATGCAGCAGTCTGATTGGTCCTAGAACAATAAGATCCAGAAAGCAGCAGTCTGATTGGTCCTAGAACAATAGGATCCAGAATGCAGCAGTATGATTCGTCCTAGAACAATAGGATCCAGAATGCATCAGTCTGATTGGTCCTAGAACAATAGGATTCAGAATGCAGCAGTCAGATTGGTTCTAGAAAAATAGGATCCAGAATGCATCAGTCTGATTGGTCCACAGGAGCCACCCAATCCAGCTCCAGGTGGAAGGGAATCCACAACCTGATTGGCCTACAGCAGAATCCCGGAATTAGCCAATCACGTGGGGCCCATTGTGTAAATAATGTACAAAAGGCAGACATTCTGGGGGAACTTCCATTCCTCCTCACCACTATGAGCTGAATAAAGAGCATGAAATCCACTCTCGACTCCGAGTATATTTCACCTTTTATCCCTCTTTCTTTCTCCGAAGGAAGAAATCTTTGCTGCTGAACAACTTGTTTGTGGTCTTGGCTGCGGTGTTGGTGGGATTCAGCCAAATGGCCAAATCCTTTGAAATGATCTTGCTGAGCAGATTTCTTGCAGGAATCAATTCCGGTAGGTAAGGAGGAGCGGGTGAGTTCAAGGTTCCCTACAGGCCACACCACTGAAAATGGGGAGTGTGTGTGAATCTGGAAAGTGTCTAACCAACTGAAGGATAACCAGGCAGCCCTTAAGTCTTCAGTCAAGGGATCCATGTCAGCAGATCTTTCTCTGCCAGTTCTTTGTCATCCCAAGAAACAGGGCCAACTGGGAGGCTGCAGGGTTCTGTCCTAGGCCTGATGCTTTTCAACATCTTAATAAATGGCTTGGATTGAGGAATGGAGGGGATGCTTATCAAATTTGCAGATGGCACCAAACTGGGAGGGGTAGCTAATGCCACAGAAGACAGAATTGGGATTCGATATTCCCTGAAAACAGATTGGAGAACTGAGCCAAAACTAACAAACTTAATTTCGATAGGGACCAATATAAAGTTCTACACTTAGCAAGGAATAATCAGGGGCACAAATATAGGATGGGGGACAGCTGGCTTCACACCTGTGCACGATTTAGGGATCTTAGTAGACCACCAGCTTAATGCGAATTAACAGTGTGATGCAGCAGGGGGGAAAAAGTGCTATTTTAGGCTGCATCAACAAAAGTATAGTGTCCAGATTAAGGGAAGTAATAGGTAAAGGTAAAGGGACCCCTGACCATTAGGTCCAGTCGTGGCCGACTCTGGGGTTGTGGCGCTCATCTCGCTTTATTGGCCGAGGGAGCTGGCGTACAGCTTCCGGGTCAGGTGGCCAGCATGACTAAGCCGCTTCTGGCGAACCAGAGCAGCGTACAGAAACGCCGTTTACCTTCCCGCCGGAGCAGTACCTATTTATCTACTTGCACTTTTTGACGTGCTTTCGAACTGCTAGGTTGGCAGGAGCAGGGACCGAGCAACGGGAGCTCACCCCATGGCGGGGATTCGAACCGCCGATCTTCTCATCAGCAAGTCCTAGGCTCTGTGGTTTAACCCACAGTAGTCGTGCTCTGTTCTTCCTTGGTCAGACCACATCTGGAGTACCGTGTCCAGTTCTGGGCACCACCATTTAAGAAGGGTATTGACGAGTGGGAAGGTGTGTAGCCGAGGGGCGACCAAGATGATCAAGGGTTTGGAAACCAGGCCTTATGAGGAACGGTTGAAGGAGTTGGTTATGTTTAGCCTGGAGCAGAGACGACAGAAGGGGCATGATAATTGGCTGGATGTAAGGAAAGCAAGCAGTGGGGGGGGGGGGCTGGGAGGCAAGTGCTTCCCTCACGTTTGAACATTCCTAGAGCAATAAACAAAGTTGATAGTTTTGGGGCACGAGAGTGAAAACATTAGGACGAGGTGCGAGGCTGGTGGGGTGAGTTTGGGCAAAGGTTAGAACGTGGAGAAAGTTACTGTTGTTTCTGCAGGCTGTGGAATAAACAAATGTCATCTGACCAGTCCCAGCCGGTCTGGAGTCTCTCTCTGTGTGTGCGTGGGGGGGAAGGACGAACCACTATAGATTGGAGCACTGCCACATTCCTGATCCTTGTTTGTCTCTCCTCCTGGCCAGGCGTGAGCATGAACATCCAGCCCATGTACCTGGGAGAGAGCGCCCCCAAGGAGCTCCGTGGAGCCGTGGCCCTGACGTCTGCATCCTTCACGGCCCTGGGGTTGGTGATGGGACAGGTGGTTGGACTGAGGTGAGGCTGAAAGGGGCATCCTGGGGAAGATACCATCCTCTTTCCATCCTGCTAAAAAAAAGACAAAAGAAATCCTCAAGGGCACAGCATACCTCTGCATCTCTTGCAGCAATCCTGGCTACTTGGCCCCATAATGATCTGCAGAATTTTGCCCAGAAAACTACCGTATTTTTCGCTCTATAGGACGCACTGGACCACAGGTTGCACCTAGTTTTTAGAGGGGGAAATCAAGGGGGGGAATTATTCCCCCCCCCCCACAGCCCCAAAGAGCAAAGAAGCCAAGACAGCGAGCAGGATCCATCCTGCTTACAGTCTTGGCTTCTGCCATAGCCGCGCAACCTCTCCAGCCAGGAGAGGCTGCGCAAGGCTAAAGAGGCCAAAACAGCGAGCGGAATGGATCGCGCTCACTTCCTTGGCTTCCTCTTTAGCCTTGCGCAACCTCTCCAGCCAGGAGAGGCTGCGCAAGGCGCAAGGCTATGGCAATTCCCCCACCTCCCGCAAAAGCCCACAAGAGCTGTGCACCCTTTAAGGAGCAACCAGCTCCTGCGGGCTTTTCTATGAGGAGGGAGAAGGGACTGACTGGCCATGTCAGTCCCTTTTCCCTCCTGGGGAAAAGCCCCCAAGAGCCGCCCGAAGCTTGTGTGCGGCTCTTGGGGGCTTTCCTGCCTGCCTCCCCCCTGCATTTGCTCCACAGGACGCACAGACTTTCCCCCTTAGTTTTTAAGAGGGGGAAAGTGCGTCCTATGGGGCGAAAAATACGGTACTTGGATGCTGAGCAGCTACATTAAGCCCTTCCTGGGGCACAGAGAAAGAAGCTGGGGTGGGGCTAGTATTAGGATTATGCGGGGCTGCTTTCTGCTGAGTCTGACCCTGGCTCCATCTAGCTCAGCATTGTCTACACGGACTGGCAGCAGCTTTCCAGGGTTTCAGGCAGAGAGTCTCAAACCTACCTGGACATGCCATTCAGGATTGAAATCGGGGCCTTCTTCCTCTGAGCTGCAGCTCTTGCCTTCTATTATTTCTTTATATGGGGTTTTAATGTGTTAAGTTGCTTTGGGGGCACTGTTCTGTGTGCGAGAAGTGACAAACAGACATAAACAGAAAAAGTAAATGCGTACATTCGACTCGACGAGGCCCAAACTGCCGGCTCAGAAAGGTTCTGCTCACACAATTCTGTCTTTTTAATACAGAGAAATTTTAGGAGCAGAGGAAAGCTGGCCTCTCCTCCTGGCCAGCAATGCAGTGCCTGCTCTGATCCAGCTGGTCTTGCTGCCCTGGGCCCCAGAAAGCCCCCGGTACCTATTGATCGACCGAGGAGATGAAGAATCTTGCATCTGTGGTGGGTGTGCTCAGTGCTTCTCCTTGCTTTTTAAAAAAACCCAGCTCAGGAAAAACTGCCTTCTGGTTCTCCTGTTGCATCGAATTCCTTAGTTGCTTCCATTCCAAAGGCTCTGAGTTCCAGTCTGGCCTGGTCTTGATGCAAAAGGGCAGGCTTCACCCTGTATAAATAATCACTACTCGTGTATGTTTAAGGCAAGGTTCCCCAAACTTGGGTCTCCATCTAATTTTGGACTACAACTCCCATCATCCATGACCACTTGTCCTGCTAGCTGGGGATGATGGGAGTTGTAGTCCACAAACAGCTGGAGACCCAAGTTTGGGAAACCCTGGTTTAAGGGAAGATCCGTAGGGGATGGTGCATGGTTCCTCCCATAGGAGAAAGCAGATTCACAACAAGAGCAGCTTGAGCTGTTTCCTGTACCCCTGTCGTTTGTGAGCTGCCTTCCTAATTTGCTTTCAAGCTCACCCCAAGCTCAAGGAGCTCAACAGGTGCTCAGAGTATGTTTGGAATCCCTAATAAAACTCTGAGCATCTCCTGGAGTTTGACCGCTCCATCTTCATGCTTGCAGCCCTGATGTTGCTCCTCTTGCCTCTTCCAGCTTTGCAGAAGCTGCGGGGCAGCGACGACCTGGGCGGGGAGATGAAGGAGCTCCTGGCCGAGCAGGCGGCCCTCCGAGGGGTGACAGCCAAGGCCCCCTGGGAACTCTTCAGGGACCCGGCTGTGCGGTGGCAGCTCATCACCATCATCTTCCTCAGCAGCGCCATGCAGCTCTGCGGCAACGACTCTGTGAGTGACTGGGAGAAGGCAAGGGGGGAATCAGCTTGAGAGTATTGGCAGGGTTGTGGGCAGTGGCATAGCATAGAGCTGGTTGCCACGGGTGCAAAATTGTTAGGGGTGCAACATTTCAACCAGGAAGTGACCTCTCCAGACAATGGAACAACTCATCTCTGCAGCTGAGATCTCCCGGGCGACTCAGACACCCGAATGTGCATGAATACTCCACCTGTTTCCCTCCACGTGGCCCCGGGCACTGGCAACCTACGCTATGCCACTGATGAGGGGGGTGCCAGTTCAGGTCTTTAGCCGGGGCCAGGCAGGAGCTACCCAAAAGTGCCAGGCTCCAGAAGCAGAGAGACCCTTCTGGTGGGCTTGTCAAAGGCGTTATGAGCCAGGCTGGACTCTGGGGGGATTTGGCCGTCCTTGACCCACACAGCACAGGTCTGGGGGTTGTGTAAGAACAGGAGGGGACGCGGGTGGCGCTGTGGGTTAAACCACAGAGCCTAGGGCTTGCCGATCAGAAGGTCGGCGGTTTGAATCGCCGTGACGGGGTGAGCTCCCATTGCTCAGTCCCTGCTCCTGCCAGCCTAGCAGTTCGAAAGCACGTCAAAGTGCAAGTAGATAAATAGGTACCACTCCAGCAGGAAGGTAAACAGTGTTTCTGTGCGCTGCTCTGGTTCGCCAGAAGCGGCTTAGTCCTGCTGGCCACATGACCCGGAAGCTGTACGCTGGCTCCCTCGGCCAGTAAGCGAGATGAACACCGCAACCCCAGAATCGGTCACGACTGGACCTAATGGTCAGGGGTCCCTTTACCTTTTTAAGAAAAGGAGGTGCTCTTTGGAGAGGTGCTTGCAAAAATATGCTCACCCCTACCACCACCCGCTGTCCCTTCTTCCCCTCCTGAGTGCTGCCTCTCGTTCCTATGTATGTGTCTGCAGCGAAACCAGAGCTCTGCAGCTCTTCATTCATCCTTCCTCCATCTCCCTTTGTGTCCCCCAGATGTACTCCTATGCCTCGACCGTTTTCCAAGAGGCCGGGATCCCTTACGACAAGATCCAGTACAGCATAATCGGCACAGGCAGCTGCGAGCTGATCACCGCCATGACTTGTGTGAGAATCTCTGCTGCCCTTCAGCAGCAACCCGCTTCCTTCTGCTGCTCCCCCCCCCCAAATACTGGGCTGTCCGATAGGCAGCGACGGAGAGCGCTTGGACCCTTTGCTTTGTGGGGGGTGGGTGTCTCTGAGCGGTGAAGTGGGGAGCCATTTCTGGGGGAGGGGGAGCTTCCGGACGGGGGTGGGAGTCTGCCTTCTCTCTCACACCCAGTTCTGTTCGCCTCGCCTCAAAATGGGTAGTGTTGAGCTGGGGAATGTTCAGAAATGGGCAGCCAGGGTGATGAAGGGGGTGGAGCGATAAAAGGTTGCAGCGCTTTAAAGAGACAAGGCCGAGAAGAGGGACATGATGGAACTGCATAAGTTTCATGTGGTATGGGGGGAAATGGAAAGAGGGAGAGATAAAGTGACTCTCTTGTTCATAGCTAGCTGTGAAACTCAGGACAGACCAAGGGAAGAACTTTGAATCCATCCTGCTAGCAGAAAGCAGGGGTGACAGGGTGTGTGTGTGTGTGTGTGTGTGTGGTGTCTGCCTGCAGACCCATCAAATGGCCTCCCCTCCCCTCCCTCCTTTTATTTTTTACAATGAAGAGTGTTAACCAGGATTTGAGTGTGATTCTGGTCCGACTGCACTGGCTACCAATTAGTTTCTAGGCCCAATTCAAAGTGCTGGTTTTGACCTCTAAAGCCTTAAACAGCTCAGAGCCGCAATACCTTAAGAACTACCTCCTTCTATATGAACGTACCCAGACCCTGAGATCCTCTTCTGAGGCCCTCGTTCGTGCGCCTCCTCGAGAGGTCCGGAGGGTGGCAACATGAGAACGGGGCCTTCTCTGCAGTGGCTCCCCGACTGTGGAATGCTCTCCCCAGGGAAGTTTGCCTGGCGCCTTCATTACACACCTTTAGCAAAAATGTTCCTTTTTAACCAGGCCTTTGTTTGATCTGTTTGTGTAGTGTGTTGTTGTTTTTATTCTGGTTATGTATATTGTGATTTTTTCTGTGAACCTCCCTGAGACCTCCAAGTATAGGGTGGTATATGAACTCAACAATAACAATACAAATAATAATTAGATCTGCCATGAGACCAACTCCCCGTTGCTTTGGGGCAGGCTTAGCGTGAGAGTCCTCCTGGCGGTAACTTCCCTTTTGTTGCTTTTCTCCAGAATCTGATCATTGAGCATGTCGGACGAAGGAAGCTGGTGATTGGCGGATACAGTCTCATGTCTGTGTGGGCCATTGTCTTCATGGTGGCCCTGTCTCTGCAGGTAACAGAGCTCTTGAAGGAGAGGCTGAGCAGGACCCAAATATGAGTCCGACTCTGTGGAATGGGTTTTAATGGGTAAAGGTAAAGGGACCCCTGACCATTAGGTCCAGTCGTAGCCGACTCTGGGGTTGCGGCGCTCATCTCGCTTTATTGGCCGAGGGAGCTGGCAAACAGCTTCCGGGTCATGTGGCCAGCATGACTAAGCCGCTTCTGGCAAACCAGAGCAGCGCACGGAAACGCCGTTTACCTTCCCGCCAGAGCGGTACCTATTTATCTACTTGCACTTTTTGGCGTGCTTTCGAACTGCAAGGTTGGCAGGAGCAGGGACCGAGCAACGGGAGCTCACCCCGTCACGGAGATTTGAACCACTGACCTTCTGATCAGCAAGTCCTAGGCTCTGTGGTTTAACCCACAGCGCCACCCGCGTCCCTTACCTTTAATGGGTAGGAGAGGATATATTAATAGCAATTTATCCCTCCAGGTGCTCCTGTGTCTGCTGAACAGAGTTTAAAGTTCCATCCTTAGGCATTAATGTGTGTTTTCCCCCACTTTCTTTTTCTTTCCTTCTCTTTCATCACTTTATTTCCTGTAACTGAAATGATTTAAATAAAATGTTAATAATAAAATGTTCCACGCTTGGGAGAAAAATTGAGGCAAGTCAGAGTAGACTGCGAAGCCTTCTTTTAATTACGTCCAGCTATGAAGTGAACTGGCTCCCCCTTCTCATTTGCCCCGCTTAACCAAGAAATCAGACAACTGTGGATGTAAGCTTAAAACAGGATTTACTTATGCATAGTCTTTGCACTGGTTCTCAGCCACAGCAGCAGTAAAATTGTGCAGGTTAAATACTTTCATTCACAGTAGAAACAGTCTCAGGCATGATTTGTCAAAGAAAGAGAGAGGGTGGGAGAGGAACAGGAAATTACATAGCCCTCCCAGGAGAGGAGGGGAAATGACATCACACAGAACTCTCTTCCAATGACATCTCTATGGGCTGAGTGTTTGCCTATCAGTAATACAGTTCTGTGGTCATTTGCTCCTAAACTTATGAATGAGCAAGAATTGTTGGATTTTGACTGCAGTTTCCCACACAATTTTCCACTAACCCCTTTGCCTTTGTGAAATATACTCGGAGCCGAGTGTGGATTTCATGCTCTTTATTCAGCTCATATATACATTATTTACACAATGGGCTTCACGTGATTGGCTAATTCTGGGATTCTCCTGTAGGCCAATCAGGTTGCGGATTCACTTCCACCTGGAGCTGGATTGGGTAGCTCCTGCGGACCAATCATACTGCTGTATTGTTCCAGGACCAATCAGACTGCTGCATTCTGGACCCTATTGTTCTAGGACCATTCAGACTGCTGCCTTTTGGATCCTATTCAACTCAGTACATAACACTTTGCCTTCTTGGATTTGCAGGACCAATACAGATGGATGCCTTACCTGAGCATGTCCTGCATCTTCGCCTACATCCTGAGTTTTGGAATTGGGCCAGGTGAGTCGGAACGGAGCGGACTCCCTCCCTGGAAAGCTGTGCTTTGGGGCACTCAGGTCCAACCTGAAACGAGCAGGCACGCACATCAACATGACGTGGGTGTTTTGTTTGGAAGCCTTAGCATCCATGAGGACTAGATGCTTGTTGATGGAGATTCTCAGTTTGGTGCCCAAAGCAATTGCTATGGAGACACTCCAAAGAGAAGGCGAGTACAGCAGAAACTGAGCAAGCGATACTGGAGGAGCCTCATTTCCCTCCACTCTGTTGTGCTCAACACCCTCCCGTTGAAGATTTATTTCTTTAAAGCAGGCTTTCTCAAACTCAGCCCTCCAGATGTTTTGAGACTACAGTTCCCATCATCTCTGACCACTGGTCCTGCTAGCTAGGGATCATGGGAGTTGTAGTCCCAAAACATCTGGAGGGCTGAGTTTGAGGAAGCCTGCTTTAAAGCCTCTCGCCATTAACACACCCACACAATCTGGATAGATGTTAGTGTCCTGCCATTGCATCTTGACCCTTGCAGCTCCAGAGAGAAAGTGATGAAAAATATGTTTGATTTGCCTAGCCGGCGTGACGGTGATTATGCCCATGGAGATTTTCGACCAGGTGTCTCGCCCAGCTGCCTGCATGATCTGTGGTTCTCTGCTGTGGCTCAACTTGTTCCTGGTGGGCATGGTGTTTCCTTTCCTTGTGGTAAGCGAACTCCGTCCGTCCGACTGCCATGCTGGGTTGAACCATGGGTCAATGCTGTTGGGACAGGATAGGAAGTGGGAGAGACTCATTTGAAGCCACCACTCCTCTTTTCTGTCCCATTTCGATTTGCATTGCAATCCTACCGTATTTTTCGCACCACAGGACGCACCGGACAATAGGACGCACCTTGTTTTAGAGGGGGGAGAACAAGAAGAAGAAAAATCTCCCCCTCTCTGCCCAGCGCCCCTTCAGCGAAGTGGCAGGAGGTGCTGCGCAGAGAGGGGGAGCTTTTTCCCCCTCTTGTTTTCCCGCTCTAAAACAAGGTGCCGTTTAAGGTGCATTCAGGCGGCTACCTTGGAAGCCTGGAGAGCGAGAGGGGTCGGTGCACAACGACCCCTCTCGCTCTCCAGGCTACAGGTTCCTTTCGACCTGCTCTTTGGAGCCAGCGGGGGGAAGCCCACCACCAGCCCCAAAGAGCAGGTCAGGGAGCAGCAGAAAGGTGCAGCGGAGAGGCTGCTGCCATAGACACGCGTCACCTCTCCAGCCGGGAGAGGGTAGCGGGGCTATGGCGTCTTCGCTCCATAGGACGCACACACATTTCCCCTTCATTTTAGAAGGGGAAAAAGTGCGTCCAACCTAGCAGTTCGAAAGCACATCAAAGTGCAAGTAGATAAATAGGAACCACTCCAGTGGGAAGGTAAACGGCGTTTCCGTGCACTGCTCTGGTTCACCAGAAGCAGCTTAGTCATGCTGGCCCCATGACCCGGAAGCTGTACGCCGGCTCCCTCGGCCAATAAAGCGAGATGAGCGCCACAACCCCAGAGACGGCCACGACTGGACCTAATGATCAGGGGTCCCTTTACCTTTTATATATATATATATATATATATATATATATATATATATATATGCAGGTTTTGGTGTCCTCGGGTGTCTTCCCGTGTAAAAGTTGGGGTGTCTAGGCGACGTTTCGACGAGGTCTCACTCGTCATCTTCAGGCTGGTGCTTTCGGCTTCTTGTTACTGGAACAGAGCAGGATCTCAGTGTTTGAGTTCCTATAAATACTGTAGAGGGGGTGTGGTGTATAGCCTCCAATGTTCTGGGCAGAGAGGAAGTTCCCAGGCTAGTGTGCCTTTTCTTCTTTTGTTCCTTAATTACTTGAGAGATATCTTGAGTGATTTCTTGAGTGATATCCTGAGTACCACTTAGGTGGGTCATTAGGTGTGGATTAGTTGTTAAAGTCTTTGTGTCTTGACCTCTTGAACTTTGTGAAGAGTTTTCCTGAGAAGATGGCTGTACTGTACTTAGTTGTGCTCTGGCTTGGCTTCGTGTATAGGGGCGAGCTGTGGTTTTGTGGCTTGTGTCAGCCAGATCTGTGTAGGGATTGCAGGGGGGTGCAGCATCCGGAGGTGCCACCATGGATTGGCTACTGGATGGTGTCTGTAATTCATCTGTGGAGAGGGTCTGGGTTTGGGTCTGGTGTGGTTGATTGGTGTTGGCGTTCTGTGTGCCTCTGGATCTGGTGTCAGTTTTTGTGGGGAGGGCTAATTTCCAGATGTCTGGCAAGCGGGATGTGTCGTCACGCTTGTTCATGTTGTGAGGGTGTTTCTCTATCTCGATGGCTTCCATGATTATTCTCTTGTGGTGATGTTCCGTGTTAAAGAGCAATTTGGAATCTGCAAAATTAATTTCGTGTCCTGTTTCTTTCATGTGTTGGAAAAGAGAGGAAGTTTTTTCTTCTTTTTTGACGGCATTCTTGTGTTCTGCGATACGTGCATTTATTCGTCTGTTTGTTTGTCCAATGTACGTGGCTGGGCAGACTTTGCAGGGTATTTCATAGATCCCTTGGTTTTCCAACTGGATTTTATCCTTGGGGTTTCTGAGGATATTGGCTATTTTTTGGTTGGTGCAAAAGGCTGTTTTGATATTGTGTTTATGGAGGATTTTGCTAATTTTATCTGTAGTGCCCTTGATATAAGGGAGGAGGGCCATGCCATTGTTTTCTTCTGTGTCTTGGTTTTTGGGGGGAGATCCTGCTCTGTTCCAGTAACAAGAAGCCGAAAGCACCAGCCTGAAGATGACGAGTGAGACCTCGTCGAAACGTCGCCTAGACACCCCAACTTTTACACGGGAAGACACCCGAGGACACCAAAACCTGCATTCCTGTACCCGTGAAAATCTACGAAAGCAAATATATATATATATATATATATTTTTACAATTTAAAATACTCATTGAAACATCCTTAAAATATCAATGATTTTCCTTCTCTTTGCATGGTTCATTTTGCATATCATAAATCCCTGCATATTTTACAAAAACTAAACCATTCAGTATTCCATTATTGCATCCATCAAAACCTATTTACACTGTTGAATTTATCTTAATGCTACCAACATTTTAAAGTGTACACAATTTCTATATTTTAAGTCTGCAAGGTGCCATTCTTCTTTAGTTGGGACCTGGATCGTTTTCCATTTTGGGGCTAACAAAACATAGGCCGCAGTAGTGGCACACATAAATAACCTTTTGGGACACGTGGGAATTTCAGTCTGAATTATCCCCAAGGAAAAGGACTGTCTAGCTCAGGCACCCCCAACCTTTGGCCCTCCAGATGTTTTGGACTACAATTCCCATCATCCTTGACCACTGGTCCTGTTAGCTAGGGATGATGGGAGTTGTAGGCCAAAACATCTGGAGGGCCGCAGGTTGAGGGTGCCTGGTCTAACTCTAATCCTCTTTTGAAGCAGTCTAAGTTGGTGGCCAGGGACGCGGGTGGCACTGTGAGTTAAACCACAGAGCCTAGGACTTGCCGATCAGAAGTTTGGCGGTTCGAATCCGCGCGACAGGGTGAGCTCCCGTTGCTCAGTCCCTGCTCCTGCCAACCTAGCAGTTCGAAAGCACGTCAAAGTGCAAGTAGATAAATAGGTACCGCTCTGGCGGGAAGGTAAACGGTGTTTCCATGCGCTGCTCTGGTTTGCCAGAAGCGGCTTAGTCATGCTGGCCACATGACCCGGAAGCTGTACGCCGGCTCCCTCAGCCAATAAAGTGAGATGAGCGCCGCAACCCCAGAGTTGGCCACGACTGGACCTAATGGTTAGGGGTCCCTTTACCTAAGTTGGTGACCATCAGGACCGCAAATGCAAATCCTTAAGTAGCTACCATTGCAGACACTTTGGGTGGGAGGGAGTCCCAGAGCAAACTGAGCAGCACCAGAGGGGACTGTTCAGAAAAGTTTGAGTCTGTGTGCATCACGGACAAACTGAAGGCCTCTCCTTCTCTCTCCCCTCAGGAAGGCCTTGGCCATTACTGCTACGTCCCCTTCTTCACCGTCTGCGTCTCTGCTGCCCTCTATGTCGCTTTCTTCCTCCCCGAGACCAAAGGGAAATCCTTTCTGGAAATCTCTGAGGAATTCAACAAACGGAACTTCAAAGCGCAGACTCATGAGGAGTCCAGGAGCCTTTCTGAGGAAACAAAGTCCACTATGTTGTAGCCCCCGGAGGATGGAGGAGAACGACAGGGACACGGGGAGAGAAAGTTGGTTTTGTGCCACCAGGCAGATCTATCCCTCCACACACACACCTGCACCCCCAAATTCCCAGTACGGGGTAAAAACTGCAGCTGAAGCCAGTTTAGAGTGGGGAGGTGGGATGGAACATTTTCTGTTTCTCAATTACTGATTTGCGCATTAAAAGTCCTGTACGGAAATGTCCACTCCCAAGATTTTTAGTGGGTTTTCAGTTTTAGAATTTCTTATACATTGTATAAGAAATAATGCCCAGAGTCTGGAATTTGAACCCTAAAATTTCATTTCTGACCATCAGCTGCCAGGCTTGGTCAGTTAGAGGGAGCAGCGCACTACAGTGGTACCTCGGGTTACATACGCTTCAGGTTACACACGCTTCAGGTTACACACTCCGCAAACCAAGAAATAGTGCTTCAGGTTAAGAACTTTGCTTCAGGATGAGAACAGAAATCGGGCTCTGTCGGTGCGGTGGCAGCAGGAGGCCCCATTAGCTAAAGTGGTGCTTCAGGTTAAGAACAGTTTCAGGTTAAGAACAGACCTCCAGAACAAATTAAGTACTTAACCCGAGGTACCACTGTATTCCAGGGTGTTTCTTTGGGGACGATTTTCTAAACATGAAATTGATTCACGAGGAGGGAAAACCCACCTGCGCTGTAATCGATGCCCAAATGTATTCATAGCCAAATGTATTGAGAAGGTTTATTTAGGAGAAACCCACAAACCCCACCCCCACCCCCAATCTACGAATGGGTTGCCTCTTTAACATGTATTAACATGCCTGGGGCATCTTTTTTTGACTGAAAGTGTGTTAAAATATAGAAACTATTCCGCAAATCCTTGCTAGGGATCCTTCTGAGAAAAGTCCTGGCTACTTCACTCCGAGTTTAAAAAGTGAATTAATACGGAACCTTGAAAGAACTTCCATCGTGCGCTGGATTCTTTTTTTATTAAGCGATCGTGGTAGATTTTCCTCCTTTAAGTTTGCTTGAGCTATTCTGCCAGTGTCCCACCCCCACCCCCTGAGCTGTGCCAAGGGACTGGGGGGGGCGGTAAGGATGCTTTATTTTCTCTTTCTAGAAATTTCCCTCTTGTGCTCTGTAGGTGTTGCGTGGGCTGGATCCTCCTGCTGGTTGGACAGGGATATCTTGCTTTAGCTGCCTGTTACTGCTGCTTTGTTGAGCTCCTCCGCAAGTTCTCTGAGCGGTAGCCGTGCCTGTAGTGCTCCCGTGTGGCCACCCGGAATAATTTCTCCTCCTTTCTTCACTCAGAGCAGTAACTACCTCAAATAACTCTTGCTTGTGCCTCTCTGCCTTTGGATTTCCTTTAATTTCGTCGCTAGATTTGTTGGGTTTTTATATACGAGCCACCCAACCTTTTCACTGTTTTATGGTACAAAACAACCTTTGATGATTCCCAGACTTTTGATTTCGGTGTCAGTCCCACAACTGCCCTGCCAATAGCCAGAAGAATCGTGATGTATCTCTGTAGCTGTTAGTTTTCTTGACGATGTGCTTCAGAGACTGGCTGAAGCCTGCAGACTGAGCGGAGGTGTCCCTCTTTTAGCTGCCATGATGGTGACAACATTGGTCTCTCTCTTTCTCCAGCTTCTTCTGGGATGGTCATGCTGCCAGTGTTTCTTCTCCCTGCCTCCCTTGGCTCTCGCTCTTTTGCTGCTCCTTCTGCTGTTTCCCAGCAGGCATTAAAACCTTGTCCCGCCTTTCAAAGGTGGCATCATTTTCATTTGACAAGTCCCATGTCAGGACAATCATATAGCTAGAATCACAGATTGGTAGGAGTTGCAAGAGATCACAGTGGCCATTTAGTCCAACCCCCCTGCAACGCAAGGATCTCAGCTAAAGCATCCATGACAGATGGCCATCCAACCTCTGCTTAAAAACCTCCAAGGAAGGAGAGTCCACCACCTCTCGTGGAAGTCTGTCAGAAAGTTTTTTCCTAATGTTTAGTCGGAATCGCCTTTCTTGCAACGTGAAGCCATTGGTCCGAATCCTACCCTCCACAGCAGGAGAAAACAAGCTGTTCCCTCTTCCATGTGACAGCCCTTGAGATATTTGAAGATGGCTATCATATCTCCTCTTAGTCTCGTCTTTTCCAGGCTCCAACATACCCAGCTCCTTCAACCGTTCCTCATAAGGCTTGGTTTCCTTAGGAGCTACTGACTGTACAATGCACATTATAGTCTGAAATGCCGGAACGGTCCCTATTCCCATTGGATCCCATTGGATTCAAGTATTACTGAGGTAGCTTCAGAGATCCTACCACAGTAAGGTATCCACCACCGTGCACCAATAAGGCTGGAGGTGGTGGGGAGAAACTGCTCCAAACAAGGCCGGGGTGGGGTGGGAGTGTTAAATCATGGCTCCTTGCCTCAGAATTCTCTGAGAAAGTGCCTTGTGGGCCATGGAATCATAGAATTGTGAAGTTAGAAGGGACCACTAGGGTCGTCTGGTCCAACCCCCTGTAATTCAGGAATCTTTTGCCCAATGTAGGACTCCAACCCACGACCCTGTGATAGAGACTCATGCTCCACTGACAGAGCCTTGACTGCTTTCATCGCCCCCCTCTCCTACTGATGTCTCTGATCCCCGATTTCAGGATCCAGGAGGGAGTGGAGTTTGTTGAGATGATGGGAGGCAGCCATCTTTGTATACCAGGTGGAGGCTCGTTACCTTATCGAATGCCTTTTCCTGCCACAGGGCATATTCGTCTGCATGTCTGCTACAGCCTTAGCAAGGCAGCTGCCTCTCCCGAACCTGTTCTGCTTGCGGGGCCACGCCAAAGAAAAATCACAGAAGCAGCAAGGCAGCTTCGTTGGCGCACATTATTTAATAAACACTGTAGAGGTTAGAGCTTTTGCAAAATGCAAACATGAAAAAGTGTTGGTTTCATTATGTGTGTGAAGGAAATAATGAAATCCTGGCAAGACAAGGGCATGGAATAAATTTATGAAAAAATATATAAATAAAACTATTTCTTTGGACTGAGCAACATGGACTGATGTATCTTCTGTGCCAGTGAAGATTTTAAGAAAATCTGCGAAAACCCTTTTTGTAGTGCTGGTTAATGACAGTATACGCAGTTGCACCTTGGTTTTCGAACAGCTTAGTTCTTGAACGTTTTGGCTCCCAAACGCCGCAAATCCAGAAGTGAGTATTCTGGTTTGCGAACGTTCTTTGGAACCTGAACATCCGACTCAGCTTCTGCAGCTTCCAACTCCTCCTGCAGCCAATCAGAAGCCGTGCTTTGGTTTCTGAATGTTTTGGAAGTCGAACGGATATATATACAGATTCCATTTGACTTCCAAGGTACAACTGTATATGGGAAGCATATAGGGGGTCAGTGGCTTGGTGTCTCATGTGGCCCCTAACACGCCAAAAGAGGATAGGATGGGGAGCCAGATGCTGTCGAACTCCCGATTTCCAGCAGGTAACAGGGAGGTTTCCTTGGGCTTTAGATGGATCCTCTTTTCCCGTCTACCATTTCCTCTGTTAATCTTGACCCCAGATAAACTCCCGCCTCTTCTTGCCATAGGCAGTTGACATGTAATCGTTTAATGCAGCATTGCAGGCGGATGGAGGGAAGTCCAGGTTTAGTCATTGCCTGCTCTAGATAATGGATTACCAGTTTGGGTAATTGATTACCATCTCTCTCGACAGAACGTGAAAGGGATCTGTTCTCTCCAACGGCCGGGATATTATTGTTGTGAGTTGTTTGGGGTCGGGGGTGAGGGTGCATGATGCCTGAGTCCCTTCTAATTCCTGGTTCTACCAAGAGTTAAAATCTAATGGAGGGTCCCATTGGTGAATTTGCGAGGTGAGGACCATAGTTATCCCCATAGTTATTCCTTAGTATAAGAAAGAAAGCTGCTCTGTGCTGGTATACCTGAAGGAGCGTCTCCACCACCATCATTCAGCTCTGAGGGCCTTCTGGCAGTTCCCTCACTGTGAGAAGTGAGGTTATAGGGAACCAGGCAGAGGGCCTTCTTAGTAGTGGCACCCACCCTCTGGAACGCCCTCCCATGAGATGTCAAGCAAATAAACAACTATCTGACTTTTAGAAGACATCTGAGGGCAGCCCTGTTTGGGGAAGTTTTTAATGTTTGGTGTTTTATTGTGTTTTTAATATTCTGTTGGGAGCTGGGGAGGCCTGGCTACATGGGCAGGGTATAAATAAGTAATAAATTATTATTATTATTATTGGCAAATGAGTGGGTCCCAGTAACTTGTGGTCAGTGGACTAGAGGGACTAGCCTAGTCCCCTAAATGCTCCTGGTAAATTAAGAGTATTAAAGCCTGATGCTTCCTTCCCAAAGCCCAGGAAGCTTCTGCCAGGCTTGGGGGGGAGGCATGATGCTCATTCATGCGATGTCAGGAGGTGGCAACCTCACACGTGCAATTTCACACACAAAGCCTCTCCCAACATCCGGAGGGGGGGGTTGTGGGCTCACGCCCACCTTCACCCACGCAGGGCTGTTTCCTTGGGCTGCGTCATTGCCTGGGCCAGCCAATCGGCTGGCTGCAGAGGTGGGGCTTGGGGATAATTTAAGGTCAGCGGGGCCCGAGAACCCCCCTTTCTCTCTTCGTTCCAGCTGCAGTTTCCCACCCACCCGCCCTCAAGGTTTTTCCTTTGACTTTGCTATGGACCTCGGTTGATCACCGCAAGGGGCCTGGTTGGAGCTTTTCCCATTTTGGCTAATTGGCATTGATTTTGAAGCCATTTGGTTTTTTCACCTACCTCGTAGCAAAACGTCACAACACCTTTGGTTTGGGCGGTTAAGCATTGGTAGGGGTATTATTATGCTGATGAGATGGGGGGGAGCGCCATCACCTCCCCCAAATGCTGAGGGGTAGTCTGGTAAAAGATTCCAGGGAGCGTTGCCTCGTCCGAAACCTATGGAGGCTAGGGCCTAAAGCGCACTCTCAGTGATGTGCATCTCAGGGGCTCCCCCTGTTGGAGTTAACCCCTCCCGGTCTTGTGCCGGATAGTCTGTTAGGACCAATGCCTAAAGCCAATACTGCTCTTACCTGTAATCAATAAAGTTGTGGCCAATATTTGCCCATTAACCTTAATTTTGGTGTCCTGTGTCTTTATTTCTATCCAACTGGGGGGGGGGGCGGGAATCGCCACGCAAACACCATTCTCCTTTACAAAGTGACATCTCTGGCTCTAACTGCTCCCCTATGAAAAAAATCCCTGCATGCCACTGGCCGGTAGTGAGAAGGACAATAGCCAGATGGGCGGCCCAAAAGGTCTTGCTTCTCCCATAGCCGCAGCCTTGGATTCAAGCAGAACTAAAGCATGGCTTTCCCTCTTTGGCTTGTCAACCAGCTCTCCTATGACCTCTCCTTCTCTGGCAAATGACCTTCTCACAACCACTCCAGAAATGTGCTGTAGGGTTGGCTCAGCCGCCTGGTGTTTGAATGGAGCAGGACTCTTGGAGCTTTCCAATCTTCTCCCTCTCTACAAAGACCCCATTATGGCCTGTGTTTTGCTAAAGGGCCGGAGGAGGCTGTGCTGGCACCCCACAGCGGCCAAACATCACCATTCACAGGATGAGAAAAAAACCATTCTTGGAACAGGGTCATCTCACGCAGAGATCCAAAGCCATCAACTTCACACAAAAGATACACTCTGCTCGTTTACACAGGACTTGCTTGTTTTGGCAAATGACACTCTGCAGGCCCAGCCCATTCCTACACGGCACCATCTCCACCCCCATCGTTCTACCCAGATGCTGAGGTCCAGCACAGAGGGCCTTCTGGCGGTTCCCTCATTGCGAGAAGCAAAGCTACAGGAAACCAGGCAGAGGGCCTTCTCAGTAGTGGCGCCCGCCCTGTGCAACGCCCTCCCATCAGATATCAAAGAGATAAACAACTACCTGACATTCAGAAGACATATTAAGGCAGCCCTGTTCAGGGAAGTTTTTAATGTGTGACATCTTAGTGTATTTTTGGTCTTTGTGAAAACCGCCCAGAGTGGCTGGGGAAACCCAGCCAGATGGGCGGGGTACAAATAATAAATTATTATTATTATATCTGTTTCGAAAAAGTATTTGGAGTCCGGCTGCTCAGTGCGGGGTCTGCTGCTGTCACTACCATCAAGCTCTCGGGTGCCTTTCCCAGGCCTTCAGCATCTTCAGGGGCCAAAGGTATCTTTCTTCTTCTGCCTGTGTTGTTCTCACCCATGACTAAGAACATGGATCTGGAGACTACAGCTTCTGCAAAATGTCACACACAAATCTCCTGGGATCTATCCCTGATCCTGCCTTCATGAGCTTTGGGATCCCAGACCCTCCAAGTTTGTCTGTTTTCTAAGGACAGTCCCGGATTTACAGAAGCCATCCCGGTTTCTGATTTGATCCTGGAATGTCCCGCTTTTCCTTAGTGTTAAGTTGTGGGTGAACATATCAGACGACACAGCGATTCTTCAAACAGCTCTTGTTTATTCACAGGCTAGGACAGAACTGAACTGAATGGTTCAGCCAGCCTGCTTATATAGAGCTCCAGTACAATGTAACTGTAACAATTTCCTAAAACTACAACTGACTGTATCATTAATACAAGAGACGGATTTCAAGATCAGCTCCCCCTCTGGCCCCCCACCGATCCGGAAGACATCCACGACTTGATCGTCAAACTTAAAACAGGGAAAGCGCCTGGGCCAGACCTGATCCCGGCAGAAGCTATAAAATACCACGCGGACTGGTGGGCCAAGGTCCTGGCAACCATCTTCGATGCAGTTAACAACTCTGGAATGATCCCGGAAGTATGGAAGGACGCTGTTATCGTTCCAATCCACAAAAAGGGCTCACCAGATGACCCGGGGAATTACAGAAACATCAGTCTGCTCTCAATAGTGGGGAAACTGTATGCCCGCTGCCTGTTGTACAGACTTATCCAATGGGCCGAAGAGAAAAAATTAATTGGGCCCGAACAAGCTGGATTCCGCCCAAAACAGTCAACAATCAATCATATTCTAATTTTACAACATCTTGCCTGGAAATATTCCACCCCAAAGGGTGGCCAACTCTGTGCGGCATTCATTGACCTAAAGGCAGCATTCGATAGTATCCCCAGGAGCATCCTCTGGGAAAAACTCACCCGCTGGGGCATCGACAGAAGGCTTCTCTGGCTAATAATCAAACTCCATGAGAACTCAGCGGCTAGAGTGAGATTCAGCCCCGAGGGTGATCTCACCAATTCAATTCCCATTAACAGAGGTGTCCGACAGGGTTGTATATTGGCTCCACTCCTGTTCAATTTGTTCATAAGCGACATGAGGACTCCCCTAATAGAGGCCCAAGAAAGGATTCATGCACCCCGCCTAGCACTTTACCGCTGCCCCTTGTTACTATATGCGGATGACGCAGTCATTCTTTCTTTTTCTAGAGTAGGTCTCAGGAGGGCCTTAAAATTTTTTGGATCATACTGTAACACAAATTCCCTTACAATTAATTATGGAAAATCTAAGATCCTGATTTTCTCAAACAGCCGGAAACTCCATAATTGCAGAATTGATGAGAGAGTCATTGAACAAGTCTACAGATTCCAATATTTGGGAGTTTGGTTACAACATAACCTCAGATGGAAGGCCCATGTAGCCTATGTTACAAATAGAGCCAAAGCTATCTCCTTGGCGATCTTGCGATTCTTCTTCACCGATGGGGCCCTTCATATCCCATCGGCGCTGAAAGTCTTCAAGGCCAAGGTGATCCCGACAATTGCTTATGCCATCTCTATTTGGGGGACTTTTGTCAACCTATCTCACCTGGAGATCATTCAAAATCAGTTTTTAAGAGGGATATTGAAACTGCCCAACTGTGTAAGTAATACAGCGTTACGCATGGAAATTAATACTGTATCCCTGGAAAATGCTCTGTGGAAGCATATACTTTGTCACTGGTTATCTCTATGGCACAATCTCCCAAACTTGTACTTGATACAATGTATGTGGAGAGATGATTTCCAGAGCCCATGGGTAAAAAATTTACAGCTGAAAATCACGGCAATGGGAATCTCCCTATCCAAATTACTAGAGCAGGACATAGTCCCAGCTAAAAGAACAGTAACCTGTAAGCTAGAGGAGATGGACTTACAGCAGAAAATGGTCTTGGGCAATGGTACCTGCTCACCTCTAAATCTTGGTTTATTACCCCTCTTAAGGCTCCCAAACTATTTGAATTCCTTAACTTCCTCAGCTCATAGATATCCCTTTGTAAAGGCAAGATTCAACACCTTCCCATCGAACGTGCTGAGAAATAGATTCTCCAATGGACAGATATCGCTCTTATGTGATTGTAATTGTGGGGCACCGGAATCGTTACATCACATAATTTTTGACTGTGCTCTTCACTTACCGGCTAGGAGCAAGTTTCTTGCTCAATATCTTAAGGGAATTGCCGATGATACGATTGAAGCCAAACTGAGATATCTACTAATTGACGATGACCCCCTAAGATCACTCATGGTTGCCAGATTCTTGATCAGCGTCCTATCCCTAAAGAAGAGAAACAGTCTCCTGTGTGGCTCGGATAACCCTTTTAAACCATGATCTATGTTTTAGGTGATGGCACCATTGATATCCGTGATTAATTTATGAGCAGAGGGCGATGTATAGGTTACAAATTTATTGTAATGTATGATGGTCGTCCTTGTTTTTGTTTTGCTTCGGTTGCTGTTTGTCTTTTGTAAGTTTAGGCGATTTTAAATCTGGAGGTCTAAGTATAATATGTTGGTATGGGAAACTGTCGTGTAACGGGCCAATGGCCGTAATAAAGATCAATCCAATCCAATTTCCTAAAACTATCCAATCACTGAACGTCACTTTCGATCCCTTATTTGCATAACTATCTACAGTATCCCCCTGCTGGCCCAGGGTGAGAACTTCAGTACATAACACCTAGGATGTCCCTATTTTCATATGTTTTTATATAGGTTAGAAGTTGCCCAGAGTGGCTGGGGCAACCCAGTCAGATGGGTGGGGTATAAATAATAAAATTACTATTATTATTATGGAATAGGACGTCCCTGTTTTCACTGGAGAAACGTTGGAGGAGAAGCTATAGGTGGAACAACTGCAGGCGGTAACATCTGTTGCTTTTCCTCCTCTCCCTCAAGCAAAATAAACCCCTGATGTGGCAGATATGGGGCAGAGGCCTGGTCAGTATGTCAGCAAGAAAGGCAAAGGTGAATTCCTCTGCGTCCTGCCCCAGTTATCAGGCCATGGCGCTGTGTCAATCCAAGAGAAAGCTGACTTCATGATGACTTAGGGCTGGCTCGATTCCTTCTTGGAATAGTTAACCGGGGGCAACTTGCTGATGGGTCAAAAGTCACTGAAATCCTCGAAATAATTCCATTCGGCTGCATTCCCACTCTTCCTTGCTACCTCACTGTCCTGTGTTGTGCTGTTGGTCAAGGAAAGCCTAGAGAGCTCCCAGCCCACCTGACAAACGACCGGGGACAGAGCAACAACTTTTCCTGCGGAAAATGGCAGCCCATGTCTTCTCTGACTTGGTGAGTACCGGGCACTTCAGCCTGCTGACGAAAGAGATTCAGCACTCTTTATTTACTCCTAGCTGAGGACCCCACCTCTGGGATGTCCCGCCACAGCCCCCAGAAGACCTGCTCCTCTCCTTCACCAAACCTGGGGGACACACGACTCCTCCTCTGCAATCCCCATCTCTTTCTCTCTCTGCTGCAGGGCAGGATATGACACCCCACACACAAAGTATGCAGAGAACTGTAGTTTGTTAAGGATGCTAGGAATTGTAGCTAGGATTCTGTGAGGAAAGCCTCTTTAAATCACGGGTAGGCAAACTAAGGCCTGGGGGCCGGATCCGCCCAATCGCCTTCTCAATCTGGCCCGCAGACAGTCCAGGAATCAGTGTGTTTTTACATGAGTAGAATGTGTCCTTTTACTTAAAATGCATCTCTGGGTTATTTGTGGGGCATAGGAATTCGTTCCTTCCCCCCCCTCCAAAATATAGTCCAGCACCCCACAAGGTCTGAGGGACAGTGGACTGGCCCCCTGCTGAAAAAGTTTGCTGACCCCTGGCTTTAAATGAATACCATGTAGGGGAGAACAATTGTTTCCCATCTGAGGAGGTCGGTCACTCCTCAAGTGGGTTCATAACACCTGGCTGAGGCATAACACCTGGCTGAGGCATCAGGGTCACACCTGGTTCTCCTGTTGTCCCCTTGTCGTCTCACCTGACTCCTTCCCTGCCTCATGATAGGGCATTAGGTGCTGGACCAGCCCTCGCCATCTCTTGGATGGTGGCTGCAGAGGCGAGGTGAGGACGTGGCCCAGACGACGGTGTTTTCTCTTGGCAGATTCAGTACCAGCGAGTGTTCCAAATGATCTTTGTGGTGGGGATGGGAGGGACCTTCCTGATCGGCTTCCAGATCTCCGTGATCAGCTATCCCTCTCAGGTAAGCAAAGGGGATCGTAGTTGAACCTTCTCCCTCTCACATGTGGGTTGGCGATAGCCTCGAGGGGTCTCGTCCGACGGTGACCTCAGCTGATACAAAAAGAGAACAGCTTTGTGGTTTTTAGGTAGTTTATTTGGCTTCATGGGCTCTCCACACGTACGAAAGATGGCTTTGCAGGGTGTGGGGATATCCCCTGACAAATGGGTGGTAGGGTTGCCCCTGAGGGTGCTAGCCCCCATTTTCAAGGGGTGAGTGAGGGGCAGCTGTGCCCCTCCACCCTCCTCCACCCTCTTAGCTGGTGCCCATAATGTGCGCTGGTCCCAGGGGCTAACCGAGAGGCAAGGTCTGAGTCCAGTCCGAGGTTGATGGTGCGGTATGGAGGCTGTCCATCAAAGCTGAAGCTGGGTCCAAGGCGGGGAGTCAGGTGGGGTCAGGAACTCTGGCAGAAGAGCAGGACAGGGTGCAGGCAGGAACAGGCTAGCAACAACATTGCTCCCACAACCTGGGACTGGGGCTGACTGGCTTTTATCTGCCCAGAGGCATAGGGTGGCCCCGGTCCACAGGTGACTCGCCTCTCCTGGCCTGGAGGCGAGCACTCCTCCTGCGGGAACCTAGTTCCCTCCGCCTCTCTGCCCTGAGCCTCTGCAGCTCAGGAGAGGCTGGAGGGTTAATGGACCCAGAGGCAACCTCACCTTCCCCTGACGGGGCTGAGAGTGCAGCACCTGCAGGCAATGGGTCCTCCATCACCTCAGGAGCCAGAGCAGACTCAGCTGGTGCCTGCGCCTGAGGATCCAGCACACCTTTCAGGCTCAGGCCCCAGCCCCGGCTCAGCTAGTTCTGGAGGCGGGGACTCCTGTGCAGGCTGGGATTCTTCAGGTTCAGCCTCTGAGTCCGAATCCCAGGCCATCACACAATGTCAGGACGGGCATCATCATCATCTCAAGCCAGCAGTGGTTCAGGTGGAGATACAGGCATGGCAGAGGAATTGGGTCACACGGGTTGCCACCAGGGGGAGAGGCCAAAAGAGCTAGTTGGCTGCTGCTGATTGGCTCAGGTGTGTCCGGAGGGGCAGGATTTCTCCAGTTTTGTCGTCTGGAGAAGGTTGTACCCTAAATCCAAACCAGGAACACCCAGGATGAAAAAACATGAAGGCTTCTCCCCCACCATCTCCTCTGCTCCTGCCTGGAAGACCAGGGCCCTATGATGTGTGGTGGGCTGGCTCCTGTGGGCTAAGGAGCTAAAGAGCTGCTCTGGGGCATTTGCTCTGTGGGGTTGACTCCTGGGAGTGACCCCAACTTAGTCCTCCTGCTCCTAGCGAGGGCCTTGCTCGTTCAAGCTCCCGGGAGGATTATGACCTCTGGACCGTTGATACTGTCAAGATGCCCT
Organism: Podarcis erhardii; assembly: GCF_964252035.2. Classification (NCBI taxonomy): domain Eukaryota; kingdom Metazoa; phylum Chordata; class Lepidosauria; order Squamata; family Lacertidae; genus Podarcis; species Podarcis erhardii. Next base: position 27,968,622 of record NC_138505.1, on the reverse strand, counting down.
TGATATGTCCAAAGAAATGGAAGGAAACCGAATGTCTCTGACTCTAACAGCACTCCTACTACTAAGCTGCCCTTCTGGATAACAGAATGTTTTATCTCCTTTCATGCCAATGGAGGAAATGAAGGTTTGTAAACAAGGTAGGGCAGAGCAGGGGCTGGTCTCTGGAAAATAATGTAGTGTGTTGAAAAAATATGCTACCAGTGTCCAGCTATGATGCTTCTGGCTGCTGAGAGTAGGTGGGTTAGGAGCCCTTTGTGATGTGAGTGGGGAGTATTGCCTTGTTAGATGTTTAGTAGAGCCAGTTCTGGGGTGATTTCTTGTACTTGCTTAGTTATTTGCAGCGCTTTTTTTCTTTAAAAAAATGTTTAGGCGTATTCTCATTTTCCTACTCATATTGAAATACCTCAATGAGGCCAAACTTAGATTCACAAAATGTTTAGGGGTATGCGTACCCCTACGTCCCCCCCAGAAAAAAACACTGGTTATTTTGCATATTTCTTGTATGATTGATGTCCAGAAGAGTTGGATTTTAGGACATTCCCACCACATGTGGAGGTATATGCCTGTGGAGGTTCATCCTCTCTTGTAAACCAAGAAATACACACACACACACACACACACACATGCACACACATGCACACAAACCAAGCGCTTTCAATATAAGAGATACACAGTGGGTGGGTGGGTGCTGGAGTTTGTGTCTTTTGTAATTTTTATATTATTATTATGATTATTCCCTTCCCAGTACATCAAGACATTTATCAACCAGACGTGGGTCAAGCGGTACGGCTCTGCCCTTCACCACGAAACGCTCACCTTCCTGTGGTCTGCAGTCGTCTCCATTTTCTGCCTGGGTGGGATCCTGGGCAACCTGTCCAGTGGGCATGTGACCACCCAGTATGGAAAGTAAGCCCCTTCCTCACCAGGAGGCCCTGGTGCCCCCCACCCCTTTGTGGGCATTAATGAAGTATGTCAAGATGGGCATTAATAGTATCAAGATGTCAAATTGGACGATTACTTGGAGCTCGCGAAGTTGACAGATGCAATACGAGATAAACCTAAAAAGATGGTGAAAGAAGAATGGGAATGTTTAAATAATTATCTAGGGGATAAGGGTTCATCAAGAAAGACCTGGTTATGTTTAGGATGATACCACATAGGGAAATGTTCCCTGATACCAAGAGGAGGGATTCTATGGAATGCAGATAGAGAGAATTGATATGAATAGTGACCTGTTGTGACCTTGATGGAAGCAATAGATGAGCCTTCTTGTTTTGGCTCATCTTCCTCTTTTTTTCTCTCCTCTCCCCCCTTTTTTTCTTTTTTCTTTTTTTTCCCTCCTCCCCCTTCTTCTTTCCTTTTTCTTTTTTCTTTCCCATAATGACTTATGTTCTATGCCATGTACTTTGATATTTTTTGTAGTTTTTTAGCTTTTTTCAACATTATTATTATTATTATTATTATTATTATTATTAAGGATTTTTCTTTTGCAATTTTGGTTGTTTATATTTATCTGTATTTGTTTAAAGCAAAATAAAAGTATTAAAAATTTAATAATAATAATAATAATAATAATAATAATAATAATAATAATTTATTGTTATAGTTATAGTTATAGTTATAGTTATCCTCTTGGAATCATCTCGGGATCAATTCTACAATTCTATGATTCTAACTCTAAGCAATAAAATACAGATATATTCCTTAAAAAAAAAAGTATGTCACTCTTGTGACGTCGACATCATTTTGTGAATCATGTGCTTTGAATCCCTTATTTGCCATGTTTCATTTGGCAAGAGGTCAGTCAGGGGGTTTGCTTCTTCAGTTGGGGTTAAAAGGGTGGGCAAAAGCCTCTTCTTCACCCCGGGATTTTGTCCGTTCCAGAAAGAAAACGCTGCTGTTCAACGACATTGTCACCATCGCCGCCGCCCTCCTCGTCGGCTTCAGTAAGATGGCCGACTCTTTTGAAATGATCCTCATAAGCCGTTTCCTCTATGGCTTCACTTCAGGTAGGAGACCTCTCAGCCCTGACATTTTGAGTCTTGGGTGGGGCCAATTGCATGAATGCAACCGGGGCAATGATGGCTAGTTTCAGCGTGGAGGAAAACTCTGGTCAAATGCAACCGAGAGCAGGCCAGAACCCCAGTTTGGGCCTCTGCCAGGGCCGGCCCTAGCATGAGGTAGCTGCCTCAGGCAGCAGGTGCTGAGGTGCAGGGAGTGGCCAGAACTGCGAGTGTCCTCAAGTGTGGTGGAAGACACAGTTCTTTCACTCATGTTGGAGTAAAATTCAACTACCAGTCCAATTGGGTTCTGTGTGTGCCTTTGGGGAAGGGGCCATCTTGTCCTTTGCCTCGGGCAGCAAAATGTCTTGAGCTGGCCCTGGCCTCCACTGGGGCAGTGAGGGAGGCAAAGGCATTTCACTGTCCCACCATTGTTGCATTGGCGCAGAGTCCTGCAAGTGTAATAGCTTACCGCATCAAGGAACCTCTGCAACTAAGGATGAATCATCACAGGTCAGTTTAAGCTTCAGACTTTGCAGATAAAGCAGCTCACATTTGGATGCAAGAGTGACAGCCGAACCCAACCATGGGCCCTTAGTGGCAGCAGCAGGAAGAGAAGGAGGTCCTTCTCACGTAGTCCTGGATCCATCTCAGTTTGTGGGCCTGATCTTGGGGTGCGTGAGCTCACTCACACATAAAGACATCCACCCAAGTGGGTCTTGAAAGGGATGGAGGCCTTGTGAGAGGAATATGTCGTTCTTCTGACCCCATTTCATCCTGGTTCCAGTTTTCGGACAGAGATGGATTTGGCCACTGGGTAGATGACATGTTGTGATGGCTTGGGACTCGGGCTCGGACTTGGAGCCAGAGGAGTCTCAGTCTGCACCAGATCCTTTGCCTCTGGTGGCATCTGAACCTAGTCTGGGGCCTGATTCTGAAGGGTCCCAGTCTGCACAGGTTCCCCTGCATCAAGCACCAGCTGGGCCAAGTCAGGGGCCTGAACCTGCCCTGGCTCCAGATGCGGGGATTACCTCATTGCCTTCAGCTGCTCCACTACCAATTGGGTCAGGAGAGGCTGTGGCGGCCTCTGGGTCTAGTAACCCACCGACATCTCCTGAGCTGCAGAGACTGAGGTCTGAGAGGAGAGACCTGAGTACTCGCAGGAGGAGTGCTCACCTTCGGGAGGTGAGTCACCGGGGGATCAGGACCAGCTGTTACCCTGACAGAGATAAAAGGCTGCTGGACCCCACCCCAGGTTGTGGGAGCAACATTGCTGCTTGCTGGAACCTGCCTGTTGCCCTGTGCCTGACCTAGCCTGGTTTCCTGCCTTGGCCCTGTCGGACTGACTCCTCGCAGAACCCTTGGATTCGGGACTGGACCTGGACCACGTTACTCGGGTTACCCCTGGACCCAGTACACGTGTGCTGGGAACTGGAAACACAGGGTGTGGGGTTGTCTCCCTGTTGGTTCTGCTGGAGCTCTCAGCAAATTTTGACCTGCTCAGCGATGGTGTCCTTCTGGGCTGCCTCACAAAGATGGTCCCTCCAGCTGGAGGATGTCTGCCAGACACTCCTGTCTTGCCTGCCAAGGTCCCATCATCAGTGCCAGATTAAACCCTTTAGAGGCAGTCCCTAGGCAGGTGAAATCTCACAAATTATCTCCGAATACATTTTTTTGTAATTTTCTTTCAAGATCAAATCAATATTATTTTGATTTGTTGTTATCTGGCCCCTAAAAGGCATGGGGCCCATAGGCTGCTTCCTACTCTGTCTATTTGGTAATCCAGCACTGCCCATCATGAGCCCTAATGTTTAACCTTAATACAAAGCCACTGTGAGAGCTCATCTGGAGATCTGGGGGTATGTTGTTACCGGCTTGCAGGTGGCCCATCTCAGAAGGGGCTCTCCTCCCAACTTGCTCCCCCTCCCCATTACGTGGCCCAGGCTGACACAGGCAGCTCCAAGTGGTGGGTTTTCTGGGTGGTGGAACAATGTAGTATGATCTCAGAGACATCACTAAATATTTCTGTAATGTACCTTTTCCTTCTCACTGAAGGTATTGCCCTGAACGCCAATGGACCGTACGTTGGAGAAATTGCACCCAAGAAATTCAGAGGTTTTGCCACTGCCACCTGCTCTGTGTTTTTTTCTCTAGGAAAAGCTTTTGGACAAATTATGGGCTTAAGGTAAGTTAAATTGATGGCATGGCAGACAACCGTGTTTGTTTATCCTTCCCTCCTTTTCTATTTTCTTCCCACTTGGATCCGTTTTGCGGTTGAGACGATCAAGTGTTGTTCTTCATCTGTCAGGATGTTTTCCTCAATTTGCTGACCAATTACATTCTCTTCTTATTTCCACTTGGACTGATCTTGTCATTTTTAATGGTTTATGTGTCTATTTTGTGCTGGCCACTGTAATGATTGTGTCGTCCCCAACAGCCTTGGCGACGTAGGTGAGCTACGCACCTTTCCTTTTTGTTTGTGTCATGCCCTCCCTTTCCTCTCTAACTCTGGACCAGGGAGATTTGCCAGCTGGCTCCCTCGCGTCTGCTGGGCCAAAGACACTTTGGGGTTTCCCCTGATGCTTCTCCTTGGGAGCAAGGTGGTGGCGTAATGCCGGGAAGCTTAAGGGAGGCAAGGTTCCTTAGGCTTGTCAGAAACTCACTCCATACCCTGCAGGGAATGCGCTGACGAAGCAGCACCCAGCAGCGTTCAACTCTGCGCTTCAGCTGACATCACTCAGTGATGTCAGCTGGTGGGTGTGGTTTAGGGCAGTGTTCCCCATGCTTGGGCCTCCAGCTGTTTTTGGACTACAACTCCCATCATCCCTTGCTAGCAAGACCAGTGGTCAAGGATGATGGGAATTGTAGTCCAAAAACAGCTGGAGGCCCAAGGTTGGGGAACACTGGTTTAGGGAATAATTGTTGGGATACTGCCAGGGAGACAGAGGCAATCAGGCAGGCCTCCATCGTCGTCTCCGGACGATCACCGGTCTCCCATGGAAACAGCATCAGTCAATTAGCGACACAAGCCTCAGAGACATTCCAAGATTTGTGCACACCCTTTTCAGCAGAGGTTCCACAACGGAAGATTCAGACAGGAGATTGTATTTACAGCTTTATTCAACGTTGATCAGAACAAAGGAAAAACATGATTGCTTGTATCTGTGTCGAGGAAACAGCCAGAAACAAAAGCTATATACAAAACGCAAGTTCCCAGCGAGAACAGTGCTGGGAGTAAAAAGGCATGTGACACACAACAATCATGCTTGACTCTTTTAAGGAGGAATGGAAACGATATCCTAACATCCTCCCCCTTTCCGTGTAACCTGTAGTACCTGTGGTTCAACCCAATTGCAACCTCTGTACATCAATCTTAAGCTGTTCTCCGTTAACAACCTTAGACAACAGATCAGCAGGAATTTCATTTCCTGGCATGTAGGACACCTGAATGAGTCCTTTCTGAATACACTCTCTTGCACGATGGAACTTAATCTGCAAGTACTTGGTTCTTTGCTTGCAACTCTCTGAGTTCAGCAAAGCCAAACAGGATCTATTATCTTGATACACCTGTATAGGACATTTCACAGAAACTCTGATGTCCTGAAACAGTTGCATCAACCATTCACAATCCATGAGTGAAAATGACAGAGCATTGAGTTCTGCTTCGCAGGAAATTAGGCTTACTCTTGTCTGCTCTAATTTGACCTCATCAGTCAAATTAGACCCCACCCCCAATGGGCCAAGATTGGCTCATGGGCTAGACGCTCCCTACCCATCTTTTAAAGAGAGACACATTAAAAAGACCTGTTTCTGTGACAAACACAGCTGAGCAATGTGCTGGGGGTTGGTCGGGCGGGGGCAGGGCCTCTGATTTTTATAACTGGTGATTTCTTAATTGTTCTACTGAATTTGTGCTGCATTTGTGGTGTTCTATTATGCCGTTGTTATTTATTGTTTGTGAGCTGCTTAGCGATTCAATTGAATGAAAAGCAGCATAGAAACCTAGGACTTGCCTATCAGAAGGTTGGCAGTTCAAATCCCCACGACGGGGTGAGCTCCCGTTGCTCGGTCCCTGCTCCTGCCCACCTAGCAGTTCGAAAGCACCTCAAAGTGCAAGTAGATAAATAGGTACCGCTCCGGCGGGAAGGTAAACGGTGTTTCCATGCGCTGCTCTGGTTCGCCAGAAGCGGCTTAGTCCTTGTTATGTACTGAGTTGAATAGGATCCAAACTGCAGCAGTCTGATTGGTCCTAGAACAATAGGCTCCAAAAGGCAGCAGTCTGATTGGTCCTAGAACAATAGGATTCAGAATGCAGCAGTCTGATTGGTCCTAGAACAATGCAGCAGTATGATTGGTTAGCAGGAACCACCCAATCATGCTCCAGATAGAAGTGAATCCACAACCTGATTGGCCTACAGTAGAATCCTGGAATTAGCCAATCATGTGCAGCCCATTGTGTAAATAATGTATATAAAGCAGATACTTTGAGGGGACATTCATTCATTCCTCCTCACCACTATGAGCTGAATAAAGAGCATGAAATCACTTTGCGACTCTGAGTATATTTCACTGGCGACGAAGGTGGGATCCCGCTGAGCTGACTGCCACACACAGCACCGCAGCACCGCCACCTGCCGCACCGCTGCCTCGCACCGTGTATCCAGGCTTCAGCTCCGGGACACAAGGAACTCAGAATGGCAACTGACAGCAGCTTCTCGCCATTCAACCCAGCATCTGGAGACTGGGAAGCGTACGCCTCCCGTTTCACCTTCCTCCTAGAAGCCAAAGGGGTCACCGATGAAGAAGACGCCAAGAAGAGGGCAATATTCTTCAGCGTCTGCGGAGAGGAGACATTTGAAATCGCCCGGGCTCTCCTTGCGCCTGAAGACGTCGCTACTGTTCCATACAAAACAATAATGGAACAGCTGAAGGGGCACTTTTCGCCACAGCCCTCAGTGGTGGCTCGTCGAAATGCCTTCTACGCAAAGCGGCAAGCCCCTGGGGAAACCATAACTGGGTTTGTGACCTCTCTCCGCCAAGCTGCCCGGTTCTGCAACTTCTCAGAGCTGGAGAACATGCTTCGTGACCGCCTCGTCGGTGGCCTGAAGGATGAGAAGCTGCAACGACGCCTCTACGCTAAGAAGAACCTAACGTTCCAGGTCGCTCTGGAGGAGGCCCTGGCAACGGAAGCTGCTGAGAGGTCGACGCAAGAGGCACGGCTGAGCCAGCCGTCCCAACCGAGGGTCCACCACGAAGACCTCACCAACGACTCGGGATCCGACAGGGAGGAGGTGCACCGAGTACAGCAGCGCACTCAAGCAGCCCACATACCACAGCTGCCTCGACGAGAAGGAGGGAACTGCGCAAGCTGTGGAGAAAGTCACGAGAGGAGGACCTGCCGTTTCCGCAACGCAGAGTGCAGGCAGTGCAGAAAATTGGGACACATCGCCCGGGTGTGTCGGGCTCGGCCCACCCGAAGCCAGGCATCAGATGACCAATCCAAGAGCCCCAGGTCCCGGGGCCCAACGCACCAAGGCAACTCGACGGAGCTCACAGACTTCCAGGTATACCAGTTGCCCCACCCCAACGTAGAGAAAATTTATGTAGAGGTACAGATAGAGGGGGCCCCATGCCGCATGGAGCTTGACACGGGTTCAACTCTATCCATAATCTCGGCAAGGACCTTAAGGAAACTGTGTCCTACTGGGGGTCCCAAACTCAGGCCGGCCCCATTCACCCTCCGGGACTTCCAGAAACGTAAGGTCCCCACAATGGGGGTGGGGACCTTCAGGGTGCAATACTGAGGGCGGACGCGGCAACTGGACTTGCTTGTGGTCAAGGGCCCCTACATTAGCTTACTGGGGTTGGCATGGTTTGGACCACTGGGACTAGCCATCACCGGGGTGAACCACATGAGCTTACAAGTGGACGTGGACGCCATATGCAAGGAGTTTCCGGGGGTTTTCGATGGGAAATTGGGACAGTATACGGGCCCCCCCATTGCTCTACAGCTTGACCCCGCAGTACGACCAGTCAGGCTCAAGGCCCGCCGGGTCCCATTCGCCCTGAAACCCCGTATAGACGAGGAATTGGACCGACTCGTGGAGCAAGGAGTGCTGGAGCCGGTGCCTAATGCCCCCTGGGAAACCCCAATCGTCACACCCGTCAAGCCTAATGGTTCGGTCCGCATCTGCGCAGACTACAAATGTACCATAAACAAGGCCCTCATGGCCCATGCATACCCAGTGCCAGTGGTCAGCCATGTCCTTGCCACCCTGGCTGGGTCGAAAATTTTTGGCAAGCTGGACTTGGCCCAAGCATATCAACAGCTGCCAGTAGATGAGGCCACAGCAGAGGCACAGACGATTGTGACGCACAGAGGAGCGTTCAGGGTAAAGCGGCTGCAATTCGGGGTCAGCGTGGCACCAGGCATATTCCAGAATCTAATGGACTCTCTCCTTAAAGGGATTCCTGGTGTCACCCCCTTCTTTGATGATGTGTTGATTGCCGGGCCCACACCAGAGGAGTTTGAGGACCGCCTCCGCACTGTTCTGCACCGTTTCCAGATGGCGGGTCTCAAGGTGAAGCGGGAAAAATGTCTACTAGGAGTGCCTCAAGTGGACTTTCTGGGATTTATGGTGGATGCAGAAGGGGTTCACCCGACTGGGGACAAGGTACGGGCCATTTGTGATGCCCCAGCGCCCAAGAACAAGACTGAACTTCAGGCCTTCTTGGGATTATTGAACTTTTACCATTCCTTCCTTCCCCACAAGGCGGCGGTAGCGGAGCCCCTACACAGACTCCTGGACAAGCGGGCCCCTTGGGTGTGGGGCCAGCGCCAGGAGGCCGCATTCCAGGCAGTCAAGGACTTGCTTGTCTCAAACTCGGTCTTGGCACACTTCGACGAGAGGCTGCCGGTGGTGCTAGCATGCGACGCCTCGCCCTATGGCATCGGCGCTGTCCTGGGACACCAACTCCCGGATGGAAGAGAGGTACCGGTAGCATACTTTTCCCAGACACTCAACGAAACCGAGCGGAACTACTCGCAAATCGACAAGGAGGGTCTGGCAATCGTGAAGGGAGTAAAAAAATTCCATGATTTCTTGTACGGGCGGCCCTTCACCGTGGTGACTGACCACAAGCCGTTGCTTGGCTTGTTTGCCCCCGAAAAGCAGACCCCCCAAGTGCTGTCTCCTCGCGTCCTCAGGTGGTCAATTTTCCTTGCCAGCTACCAGTATGCACTGATTCACCGCCCTGGAAAGGCGATGGGCCATGCAGACGCCCTCAGCAGGCTACCACTACCGGAAACAGGCCCCGACCCAGCACCTGCACAAGAGGTTATGAGCCTGGAGCTGCTTCCTGACCGCCCCATTCAGGCACAAGAAGTTGCACACCATTCCAAGAAAGATAGGGTCATCTCCCGGGTCCTGGACTGGGTGTGGAGGGGATGGCCCAGCCGCAGCCCCGGGCCAGAATTCGCCGGCTACACAACCCGCAAACATGAACTGTCAGCCCACAAGGGGTGCCTGTTATGGGGAAGCAGGGTCGTTGTTCCCCAGCCCCTCCGCAAAAGGGTCCTCACAGCCCTACACGAGACACACCCAGGGGTAGTAAGAATGAAGGCCCTTGCCAGGAGTTATGTGTGGTGGCCCGGGATCGACTGAGAGATAGAGGCCTGGGTCAAACACTGCCAGGCCTGCCAGGAATCCCGCCCAGATCCCCCAAGGGCCCCAGTCCAGTCCTGGGAGTCCGCCCGAGCACCATGGTCACGCCTGCATGTGGACTTCGCTGGCCCCTTTCAGGGGAAAACATTCTTCATAGTGGTGGACTCCTACACCAAATGGCTGGAAGTCGCACTGGTACCGTCCACTTCTACGTCCGCAGCCATCCGGGTACTACGCAGGCTGTTTGCAACCCACGGGCTCCCTGACACTCTCGTCTCAGACAACGGGACTGCATTTACATCAGGAGAATTTCAAACCTTCACAGTGCAGAACGCCATCCGCCACATCCGTTCGGCGCCATTCCACCCTGCCATCAATGGCCAAGCAGAACGCATGGTGCGGACCACCAAGGACACCCTTCGCCGCATGACGCAAGGGGATTGGGAGTACCGCCTTGCCACATTCCTTCTAGCACAGCACAGCACCCCCAGCTCAACGACTGGCCGGAGCCCCGCTGAACTACTAATGGGTCGGCGCCTTGCAATCAGATTGGACCGCCTTCACCCCGATAGAGCTCAGGATGAGGTAGTGGTGGGGGAAGGCAGGAACCCCCGGACCTTCGAGGCCCAGGACCCAGTGTACGCAAAGAATTTTGGGGCAGGCCCTGCATGGGTACCCGCCACAGTCACCAGGGTCACGGGCCCCGTGTCGTACGAGGTGCTAACAGATGGGGGGCAATGCTGGCGCCGCCACTGCGACCAGATACGGCGACGATTCCCGGGAGAAAACCAGGAGGAGGAGGACAGGTCAGAGGAGTCCCAAGGGAACAGTGGGGCAGTGAGGCCCATAGAGCAGCAGGGGCAAGCAGGAGAGGCAGAATCAGTAAATACAGAGAGGACCCGCGAGGCCGAAAGGACACCGGAACCAGAACCACGACTGAGCGAGCCGGTTGCGCCAGACCAAACAGCCCCATCCTTGGAACACGAGCCAGAACCTGAACCCCGGACCAGGGAACACCCCAGGCCGCAACGCACACGTAGGCCACCGGCGTACCTTGAGGACTATGAATGCGACCTTCCGGGCAGGACTGGAACTTAGAGGGGAGGGGTGTTATGTACTGAGTTGAATAGGATCCAAACTGCAGCAGTCTGATTGGTCCTAGAACAATAGGCTCCAAAAGGCAGCAGTCTGATTGGTCCTAGAACAATAGGATTCAGAATGCAGCAGTCTGATTGGTCCTAGAACAATGCAGCAGTATGATTGGTTAGCAGGAACCACCCAATCATGCTCCAGATAGAAGTGAATCCACAACCTGATTGGCCTACAGTAGAATCCTGGAATTAGCCAATCATGTGCAGCCCATTGTGTAAATAATGTATATAAAGCAGATACTTTGAGGGGACATTCATTCATTCCTCCTCACCACTATGAGCTGAATAAAGAGCATGAAATCACTTTGCGACTCTGAGTATATTTCAGTCCTGCTGGCCACATGACCCAGAAGCTGTACACCGGCTCCCTCAGCCAATAAGATGAGCGCCGCAACCCCAGAGTCGGTCACGACTGGACCTAATGGTCAGGGGTCCCTTTACCTTTACCTTTATGCATGTGCTTTTAAAATGTGTTGGGTAGCAGGTTTATTGGGTTGTTTTTGTTTTTATTATGTATTTTATGTTGTAACCGCTCTGAGACCTGCGAGTATAGGCTGATATACAAATTTAATTAACAACAACAACTTTGATGTGTTGTTGTTTTTTTAAAAAAGAAGGAAATCAGGGGTTCCCAGGTCCCCTAAACACCTGCCCTCCTACCTTGGATGAAGTCTAAATGGCTGCTTTCTCTGTGCCTGCTGTCCCCAGAGATCTCTTTGGCACAGAGTCGCTGTGGCCTCTGCTCCTGGCTCTGTGTGGGATCCCAGCCCTGCTGCAGCTGCTGCTCCTGCCCTTCTTCCCCGAGTCTCCTCCATACCTGTTGCTCCAGAAGGGAGACAAAGATGGTTGCTTGAAAGGTAATGAGCAAGTTGGGTGGGGTGGAAGTGGCTGTCTAGCCTGCATTGCCTGAGCACAAAATTGCCCAAATAAAAAGTCAGCAAGGAAAACAGAAGCCCCTGCCGTAACTTGCACAAAATTTCTGGTTGTCTGCCTATTTTTCATCCAAAAGTTGCCGTCTACACACAAGTCAGTGGCACCCGAGGCTTCCGCATGCAAAACTCGGAGGCTGATTCAGCCTCAGCGGAAATTAGGCACGAGGAGGCAGTTTGACTTTTACCGCAATCTTAGAAATTCCAGGGTTTTTAAGCTAGGAATCCAAACAAGCCTCAGCCCCCACCTCTGATGTGCAAATTTAGCAGTGTTTTCCACTGCAGGGCTGCTGCAAGTGACTCTCTGCCACAAGGGGGTGTAAAACCTGCCCTACCCCAGAGGACTTCTGCCCATGCACAGCCAGGTCTCATAACCACCCCCAGACCTGCCTAGGAGACCAGAGCAAGTCTAGAAGTTTGATCACATGTGGGCAGGGTGGGCTGTCCACAGTGAAAACCCCTGATCTGCTTTCTTTAGTTCTGTCCAACTCCAGCTGGCCTCTTTAGGCAGGGTGGTATGCCAAAGCAATGTTGCTCCTCTTGTTCTGTCACTAACATTCCCCTCTTTTCAGGGGCGGCTTAATAATTTTATTATTTATATGCCACCCTTCAGATTGGGTTGTCGCAGCCACTCTGGGTGGCTTCCAGCAAAATATTAAAAAAGCACGAAACATTAAAAATGTCCCAATACAGGACCACCTTCAGATGTCTTCTAAAAGTTATGTAGTTGTCTGTCTCCTTGACATCTGATGGGAGGGCGTTCTACAAGGTGTGCACCACTACTGAGAAGGCCCTCTCCCTGGTTCCCTGTAACCTCGCTTCTCGCAGTGAGGGAACCACCAGAAGGCTGGACCTCAGTGCTGAACAATGAGGGTGGAGATGCTCCTTCAGGTATAAGATCCTTCAAGCTTCTTCTTCTCTTTTTTAATGTAATTTTTATTAAATATTCTGTTTTGCAATTTAAAATACTCGTTATACATCCTTAAGATATTAATGACTTCCCTTCTTCTCTTTCCATGGTTCATTTTTCATATCTTATATTCCTGCATATTTTACAAAAACTATACCATTTAGTTTTCTGTTACTGCATCCATCAAAACTTATTTGCACTGTTGAATTTTTCTTAGTGCTGCCAGCTATTTCAGCTGTACCCCTATACAGTGGTACCTCAGGTTACATACGCTTCAGGTTACGTACGCTTCAGGTTACAGACGCCACTAACCCAGAAATAGTACCTCGGGTTAAGAACTTTGCTTCAGGATGAGAACACAAATTGTGCTCTGGCGGCGTGGCGGCAGCAGTGGTACCTCGGGTTACATACACTTCAGGTTACACACGCTTCAGGTTGCACACTCCGCAAACCCAGAAATAGTGCTTCAGGTTAAGAAATTGCTTCAGGATGAGAACAGAAATCGGGCTCTGGTGGCGCGGTGGCAGCAGGAGGCCCCATTAGCTAAATTGGTGCTTCAGGTTAAGAACAGTTTCAGGTTAAGAATGGACCTCCGGAATGAATTAAGTACTTAACCCGAGGTACCACTGTATTCAATAAACGCCTTCCAGGCTTCTTTACGCGCATGTTCTTCTTGTTCTCTTATTCTATATGTTAAGTCTGCAGGTTGTGCATATTCTGTCAGCTTAAGTTGCCATTCTTCTTTGGTTGGGACCTTGCTCATTTTCCATTTTGGGACTAACAAAACACGAGCCGCAGTAGTAGCATACATAAATAACCTTTTTTGACACCTGGGAATTTCAGTCTGAATTATCCCCACCAGGAAGGACTCTGGGTTTGGGGGGGGGGGAGTACTTTTAAACAATTTTTTCAATTCATTATGAATTATTTCCCAATACAGTGGTGCCCCGCAAGACGAACGCCTTGCAAGACGGAAAACCCGCTAGACGAAAGGGTTTTCCGTTTTGGAGGCGCTTCGCAAAACAAATTTACCTATGGGCTTGCTTCGCAAGACGAAATGTCTTGCGAGTTCCTGCGAGTTCCCCCCCTTCCCCCCCCTTTCCTAAGCCGCTAAGCCGCTTATCAGCTGATCCGCTAAAAGCCACTAAGCCACTAATAGCGCTAATCCGCTAAACTGTCAATGGGCTTGCTTCGCAAGACGAAAAAACCGCTATACGAAGAGCGTCACAGAACAGATTAATTTTGTCTTGCGAAGCACCACTGTACGCTTTTACCCTTTTACAAGTCCACCACAGCAACTTCAAGCTTCTGAATGGGTGATAGTAATTTGGATGCCCCTGGTTGCATTCTTCGATGATGACTGAAACTTTCATCTTTTCGTTCAGCCCATGTTTAGATAACTGAGTAGCTCAGTTCTTTCTCTCTCTCTCTCTCTCCCCCCCCCCACACACAAAGCCATGAAGTACCTTTGGGGCGAAGGGCATCACCAAGCTGAGTTGGAGGACATGGTGAAGCAGAAGGAGGACATGAGAAGCTCCAAGAACCTGAGCGTCCTGGAAGTGATGAGCGAGAAGTCCGTGCGGTGGCCGCTGGGCCTCAGCGTCCTGCTGATCTTCACCCTGAACCTCTCTGGCTTGAGTGCCGTTGAGTAGAAATGGAAACTCCTTCTTCTTCTTCTTCCTCTTCTTCTTCTTCTTCTCCCCACCTCTCTTAGGGGCTTTCCACATATTGATTGTGGGACTTACACACTTTCTCCACCCATTTCCTAAAGGGCACATGCAAGGTGCTGTTTTAAGAAAACATTTAAATAATCATAACCCAGTCATCAATCTTCCCATCTTTTGGTTTTATTTATATGCACAGAAGACATTCAAGCCCCTTTTTTAAAAACTGTGCAAGATTCTCTGCTTAGAGTTTGAACATAACACATCACTTTACTTGGTATACTAAAACATATTTACATGCATATATATAGTGTGTGTGTGCGTGCGCGCGCGCGCGCATGCATGCATGTGCATACACATATATATGAGACTGAGGTGGAATCTACACACATTGTTATGTAGTGAAGTTTCACCCTGGGCCAGCAGGGGGATACTGTATATAGTTTTCACTCAGGTCTGTAGATAGTTTTCACTCAGGTCCACGTCAGTTATTTTAGGCGGGAACTCTGGGCTGTTGTTGCTACAATGTTGACAGCCGGCTGCCTATGAAAGCAGGCCGGCTGAGCTGTTTGCAGTTAGTTCTATTCCAGCTTACGAAATAAAGAGCTACTTGGAGAAATCGCTGTGTCGTCTGCTATGTCAACCCACTACTTAACACACATATTTTAAAATGCTGCGAAAATGCTTTTTTAAAAAAATGTTTTGAAAAATACATTGAATTTGGCCTAGCTGACTGTCACCATCTTGTACATTGCATTTTACAACACATTTGAAACGTTTTATCTGCAGCGTGTAGCTGAGTCCAGACAGACTTATGACACTTTAGAGAATTATTCTGAGGCGCATAGCAGCGTAAAACAACTCCTGCTGCTCTATCAGTAAAACTCAACGCTCTGTGTTGCATTAGCTCTTTCCATAGCATTTTGGATGCACCGCTCCCGTACTTTCCCTCCAGATATCCTTCCATCTGTTCTCAGGCAGCAGAAAATCTTGTGGTTTGGGTGGAAGGGAGGACGAAAGAGAGCCGCAGTGGAGCTCCCCCAAGTCCCTGGTGCCAATGGCCATGACCCTCACACTTCTGTATATTCCCAAGAAGTTTTGATGGGCGCCATGTTTTCCTCTCGCTTCCACTGCCCTTTTGAGAGACAAAGTGGCATAAAACAGTTGTAAAAACAGCACCGTAACAAAAACGAGATCACATCCAGCATACAGTGGTGCCTGGCAAGACGAAATTAATTCGTTCCGTGAGTCTCTTCGTCTAGCGGTTTTTTCGTCTTGCGAAGCACCCCTATTAGCGGCTTAGCGCTATTAGCGGCTATTAGCGGCTTAGTGGCTTAGCGGCTAAGCGGCTATTAGCAGCTTACCGGCTTAGAAAAAGGGGGGGAGAAGGGAAAAAATCGCAAGAACTCGCAAGATGTTTTCGTCTTGCGAAGCAAGCCCATAGGGAAATTCGTCTTGCGAAGCACCTCAAAAGACGGAAAACCCTTTCGTCTAGCGAGTTTCTCGTCTTGCGAGGCATTCGTCTTGCGGGGCACCACTGTAATGTGGAAGACGCTTGCAGCGCCTAAGGCTTGGGAGACCTTAAAATGCCTGCTTTTGACAGGAGTGTTGCGGCCCTTTCGTCCAAGAGGTTGAACCTGCTCCTCTTTCCCTCATCCTGAAAACTTTTTGCACCAGTCCCTCAGACATTCCTTGTTTCGTTTTTGTTTTCCAGATCTACTTCTACGCCTTCGAAGTTTTCCGCACAGCCAAAATTGAGGAAAGCCTCATCCCTTACGTAGCAGTCGGCGTTGGCAGCTGCGAATTTGTTGGTGCGATCCTATGCGTAAGTCCAGCCTGGTTTGCGAGTGGGAACAGAAGAGCCGATGCCTTTGTAATGGGAAAGAGCTGGAGAGAGCAAGGAGGGCGGGTTCAGTAGCTGGTGCTTATGTGTGGTCAGCTGGTCCTGGGCTGGATGCAGGTGGTGCTGTGGTCTAAACTACTGAGCCTCTTGGGTTTGCTGATCAGAAGGTCGGCACTTTGAATCCCCGTGACGGGGTGAGCTGCTGTGTCTCTGTCCCAGCTCCTGCCAACCTAGAAGTTCAAAAACATACCAGTGCAAGTAAATAAATAGGTACCGCTGCAGCGGGAAGGTAAACAGCGTTTCTGTGCCCTCTGGTTTCCGTCACGGTATCCCGTTGCGCCAGAAGCAGTTTTGTCATGCTGTCTGTGGACAAACGCCAGCTCCCTCCGCCTAAAAGTGAGATGGAACCCCATAGTTGCCTTTGACTGGATTTAACCGTCCAGGGGTCCTTTACCTTTACCTTTTTACCTGGGCTGGCCTGGGAGCAGGAAGCAGTGGGCAAAAACTTCCCACAGACACCTTTCTCTCCATGGGAAAGGTATCCTGAGCAGTCCCCACACACTCAGTGGAATTTGTCTCATGCCGTTTCTTTGTTTTCCAAATCCATTTTGTCAAAATTTGGAAAAAAAGAAATACAAAAATGAGTATCACGTGTCTGTCTTTCTTTTTTAATCAAAGCTAAAAAGCTAATCTAAATAAAAACGCAGACCAGAAAAGAAGAGAGAGAAAGGGAAAAGGGAAAAAGAAAGGAAAGAAGGGGGGGGTCAGAAAAGAAAGAACTTCTGATTCTTCATCCGTCAGCCACATGAAGAAAATATTCAGCACATCCACTTCAAGATAACACCCAACAAATCCACTTTCTATAAACTACAGTCATACCTTGGATCTCAAATGCTTTCGCTCCTGAACAAATTGGCTCCCAAAGGATCGAAACCCAGAAGTGAGTGAACGATTTTCGGAAGCCGAACATCCGGCGCAGCTTCCGATTGGCTGCAGGAGCTTCCTTCAGTCAATCCAAAGCCATGCATTTTGGAAGTCTAAGGGACTTCCAGAACTTATTCCCTTCAACTTCCAAGGTATGACTGTAGTCTCATGTCCTTTCAAAATATGGTGCTGATTGCCCTTTTTTTGACCACACAGAGCTGCCTCGTTGACCGCTTTGGCCGGAGGGTTCTCCTGTGGGGTGGCTTCGCGATGATGGGATTAGTGATGGTGCTCCTCGTCCTGGCCCTCTCTTTCCAGGTGAGCAGAGTCCAGCCTCGGTTCCTCTTCCTGATCATCTGGGGGTGGCCATTTGTGGCCTGTGATTCCTGCATTGCAACAGGTTAGACAAGATGAGCCTTGGTGTCCCTTCCGACTCTCTGATTTTATATTGTGATGGCTACTGAATCTGTTGTGCCCTCGGACCATTTGGATAGCAAAAGACGTCGCAGCATTGTGGGCAAGAGAGAGGAAGAATCCCATGCACATCACAATTGTTTTAACAGGACTTCCCTTCCTTCCTTCTTTCCTCCCAGGGACAGTTCCCCTGGATTTCCTTTGGCAACATCGCCCTCATATTCTTGTTCACCCTCTCCTATGGTCTTGGCCCATGTGAGTAAATCTGGAACAGGGCTCACAGAGGGTGGGGTGGAGCCAGAATAAGATAATAATAAAAATAAAAATAAAGTGATAAAACATCAAACATTAAAAACTTCCCTAAACAGGGCTGCCTTCAGATGTCTTCTAAAAGTCAGATAGTTGTTTATTTCCTTGACATCTGATGAGAGGGCGTTCCACAGGGCAGGTGCCACTACCGAGAAGGCCCTCTGCCTGGTTCCCTGTAACCTCACTTCTCTCAGTGAGGGAACTGCCAGAAGGCCCTCGGCACTGGACCTCAGTGTCCGGGCTGAACAATGGGGGTGGAGACACTCCTTCGGGTATACTGGGCCAAGGCCATTTGGGCTTTAAAGGTCAGCACCAACACTTTGAATTATGCTCAGAAACATGCTGGGAGCCAATGTAGGTCTTTCAGGACCAGTGTTATACCGTCTCGGAACAGTTTCTGCCAGTGGCATCTAGTCAGAGTTTTGTGGCAGCCAACTCCACAGAGAAATTGCAAAAGACCCTCCATATTTCCTCTTTCAGCTGGTGCCATCTTCGCGGTTATAACGGAGATTTTTGGCCAGTCAGTAAGGCCATCGGCATTGACCATCATTGGAATAGTCAGCTGGGTGGGCCTCTTCCTGGTTGGAATGACGTTTCCTTTTCTTGTGGTGAGTTGCCCCCTTTGCCCGACGTCTGCCCAAGGCGTTTCGCTGCCTGAAGCAGGACACAAAATAGCCAATCCCCCTTGCTTATTTCCCCAGTGCATCCAGCCAGCCATCTCTCATGTGTGTGTGTGTGTGTGTGTGTGTGTGTGTTTGGGTCTCCCTTGGTTTTCATGCAAATCCCCATGCCTGAGCCAAACAAAACCCTGACAGGCCCCGTCAGCCGCAAAGCTTCTCCTTGTTCTCCTTCATGACACAAGCAAAGTTGCTGTTATTGTTCAGGGTTCTCCTCCCTCCTGTGTGGGGATCCTGTTGCAACAGTTCCTTGAATAAAGATCAGGCTTACTAGCTGCTTTGCTTCTCAATATACCATATTTTTCACTCCATAAGACATACCTGACCATAAGACGCACCTAGTTTTTAGAGGGGGGATGCAAGAAAAAAAATATTCTTTAAAGGGAGTGCTGAACAGAGCCTGTATGCATCCCAGGCTCTGCTCAGCGCTCCCTTTCACCAGCCACGAAGAGTGTGTGTGCGGCACTTGGGGGCTTTTCCCCAAGGAGGGAGAAGGGCAGGCCGTCACTGACGCTCTGTGCGGCTCTTTAAAGGGAGCGCGGCTCTTGCGGGCTTTTGCGGGAGGTGGGGGAAGGGACAGAGCCACACGCTCTGTGCCTTCCCCCACCTCCCGCAAAAGCCAGGGATAGCCACATGAAGCCTCATCAGGGCAATGGGATGAAGGCTCCCCGTGCCCTGCGGAGGCTTCGTGTGGCTAAGCCAGAAGCTAGAACAGCCAGAGGGAGCACTGCACAGCGCTCCCTCTGGCTGTTCTGGCCTCTGGGATAGCCACGCAGCCTGTATTCATCTTATAGAGCGAAAAATACGGTATACTCTGGTTGGCCTCTGCTATTTTCTCCTACCGATAGGGAACCCACTTAAGGACTCTATACGGGCTCTGGACTAACCCATAAGGGAAAGGGAGAAGTTTTTCTCCTTTCTGGGAGGCTCTGCTGAGTTTACTCTGAAATGCCCTTGGGAGCACCTCACATTTGCCTGGTTTTCCTTTCTCCAGGAGGTCCTCGGCCACTTCTGCTTCCTCTTCTTCTTCGTTGTGCTCCTCGTGGTGGGGATCTTCATCTACAGGTACCTGCCAGAGACAAAGGGAAGGTCCATCAGCGAGATCACCGAAGAATTCAAAAGGATGCGTTTGGGGAAGAGAATGGCTATCACCGCTCGGGAAAAGATGGCCTCCACCGACCACAGTTTTTGTACCAAGTTGTGATGGCAGCTGCTGTTTGGATGAAGTGGGCCCTCAGGGCCAACAGGAGGGGGAGAGTAAACTCTTAGCAGGCTGGTGTTTCCGAATGCCAGCTGAATCAGCTGCTGGGCGGAAGGTGAACAAGGCCTTGAGAGGGAACAGAAGGCTTCCTTCTCCAGCTGCACTTGTGAATACTCTTCTGAAGCTAGCATTTGCATTGGGAAAGGGGGATTCTCCCATTGGTGCCAATGAGAGTCCCCCCTCTTGAAAAGAAAAGAAAAAATAAAGAAAATGCCAGCTTCAGAAAATGAATTCTTCTCAAAACTAAGCCTATTCTTTTGTTTAGGAGTCAGACACGTTGACATGTTTTAATCGCTATTTTTCTGTTATTTTTAATTATCTTACAATGTTTTCCAGTGTTTTTAATGATAGTTTTAATATTTATTGTAAACGGCTTAGGGGTTTTGCTACAATCATGCGGTGTATAAATTTTGTTAAAATGAATAAGTAAAGAAATAAAAGCAGAGGGGGAAAGGGTTAAATTTGTCCCTCCCTGCCTGCTCTGATCCCAGCCCTAGCACAATTTGCATTCTTTTAAAATCCATGCATTGCTGCAAAGAGGCTTTTAACTGCATTGCCTGCGAGTCCAGGGTTGGCCCTTATTTGAAGAAACACTCTGATCTGGAGTTGTTAATCCTGTTCTTGCTTTACCATGAGGGGCAAGGGGGGGCCTTTTGTTTACTGCAAGCAACATTGCTGAGTTTTCCATGAGCAGAGTCAACTGCATAAATTAGGGAACTGCTACCTAGCAATTTTTAGCAATGCAGGTGGAACAGAAGCAGCGTTTTCATGCTTGGGATAGTTTTTCCAGTTTGAAACATATCAAAATAAAGGCTGAATTCTTGGGATAGATGGGGAGGGAAATCCATGGCTAGGTGTCAGTGCCTGGGAATAGCCTGGATTTTTGTTGGGGGGGGGGAGAGACAGGACTTTGTTAGAGGGGACAGGACTTTCGTTAGGAGGAGTAGAACTGACACAATTGGCCAGTTAGTTAAGTATTTCTATTGTTTTACTTGATCTGGGAGGGGCAACTGCTCCCCCCCACTCCGTGGCTACACCCATGTATGGGCAGCCTAGAAGTGTGCAGAGGGGAAAGGTGGGGGGCTTCTCAGGGCCCCCCTAATCTTTCACCTTGCTTCTGATAGTATGAGTACAATGGTAAGGTAAAGGTAAAGGGACCCCTGACCATTAGGTCCAGTCGTGGCTGACTCTGGGGTTGCGGCGCTCATCTCGCTTTACTGGCCGAGGGAACCAGCGTACAGCTTCCGGGTCATGTGGCCAGCATGACTAAGCCGCTTCTGGCGAACCAGAGCAGCACATGGAAATGCCATTTACCTTCCCGCTGGAGTGGTACCTATTTATCTGCTTGCACTTTGACATGCTTTTGAACTGCTAGGTTGGCAGGAGCAGGGACCGAGCAATGGGAGCTCACCGCGTCGCGGTGATTCAAACCGCCGACCTTCTGATCGGCAAGTCCTAGGCTCTGTGGTTTAACCCACAGCTCCACCTGCATCCCAAGTACAGTGGTACCTCGGTTTAAAAAAAGTCCTGTTTACGAACAATTCAGTTGACAAACTCTGCAAAACCGGAAGTTAGTGTCCCGGTTTGCGAACTTTACCTCGGTCTAAGTACGGAATCTGAACGGTGGAAGGGCACCAACAGCGGGAGGCCTCATTAGGGAAAGCGCACCTCAGTTCAAGAACGGTTTCTGTTTAAGAAAGGACTTCCGGAATAGATTAAGTTTGTAAACCGAGGTACCACTGTAGAGTATCAGAAACTTGTCCTGCTGTTTCACAGGTAAACTGCAGTCCCATTTCAGCCTCCTCCTTGCTGGAAGTCAGATGAAGCCCATTCTCTCTGAATCCCAACCTGTCTGTTCTCTTCTCCCAGACATTTCGGGGGCTGGGGGAGGCCACTGTGTCCCATTATTCCTGGGGAGGCTTCTACGAACAAGACTTCAAGCTCTGATCGACAAGTTTCACGAAGCGTCGAAGTATTTTGTGGGATATGTGAACTTGTAAAACGAAACCCGAGAATAAAGGAAGATCCCCACACGTTTGTGCTTGCTCTGTTTCTTGATTGTAGAATTATAGGGTTGGAAAGGGACCCCCAGCGGCCATCTAGTCCAACCCCTTTGCAGTGCAGGGGGTCTTATCGCATACACGGAAGAAATCTCCAGTTCCTGTTTTCAAAAGCACTTCAGAATGACCCCTTAAAGCATCAGCTGGGGAGTTGCCAAAGATGTCAAATTGTCCTTAAGCGAACCCATCTCCAGGCTTCACCTCAATCACCTAATAATGCTGCTGGATGCAATAACTTATGGAATATGCAGAAATGGTGAAACTTTTACTGGAAGAATAAGACATCGAGACCACAAACTTTCAATAAAAGAGTGGAAATGGTTTATTGAATATTCACAGATAAACAGATAAGAACATTGGCAGGATGGTTGCAATAACCTGCAGTTTTGTAAGAGTATATATTTAAAGTGGATGAACAAATGAGCAAATGAAGTTCATTTGGATATGCAGAAGGTATTAAGAATAAATTTAAGGAACCACAGAAAGGGGGAAGGAAGACAAGTTTTGAAATGTTAAGATGATTGTAAAATTAGTGAAATGTATAAACCTGAAAAGCATAAATAAAATTAAAAGGAAAAGGGGGGGGGGAATAGTGCTGCTGTTACAGGGAACTTGCAGTGGGGAAATAAGGATTGGGTCCCTGTCATGTGGGCCCCAGAAATCTCCAACCTGCCCTAGGGAGGGAGTGAATACAATGGGCTGGAGAAGGAAGGGAGACCCATTTTGGCTGGCAGACCCAGTTGCTGGGTCTTAGTAAGATCTTCCAAATACCGTACTTTCCCGTGTATAAGACTAGGGTTTTTTACTTTAAAATTATGTGGGAAAACAGTGGGTCGTCTTATACATGGGGCAATCTCCCCATTTTCTTAAATTGGGGTTCCTAAAAATAGGGGACGTCTTATACATGGTGGCATCTTTTTTTAAAAAAAATAAATATTAAGAATTTCAACATAACAAATTATCAAAACATATCATCTTCATTATATCCTCCCATTTTTCTCCTCCCCAAAAAAGACCCTCCCTCACCCCAAGACTTCCCTCAGCTCCTTTCTCTGATTTTTCAACACTTGTTATTCTCTGCATATTGTAAAATTGTAAAGATCCTTAAATTATCTGTCTGTTACATTAACAATCAATAAATTTGTGTATGTTTATTCAAAATACATGGGGGCATCTTATACATGGAAAAATACAGTAAATATTCAGAAGATTCTGCTTATGTAGAGCCTGGAATTTGCAGCGGGAAATTCTCTGCGGAGACTTCAGGTGCGACGGGCTGAGACCAAAACTGATGGGCAGCAGATAAGGCTGATGTCACCGGGCTGGGTGGGTGGGGAGGACGACGCCGGCGGCCAACGTGACTGGTCCTCGTGTCTCGATTTCACACCTGGGTGAGTTTTACCTTTTGCCCCATGGAGCTTTCTAGTCTTGGGCTGTGCATGTAATTAATGGTTGATCGAAACGGGCATGAAGGGCACAGGCGGGCAGTTAATTTTAACTCTGGTGTCATGGTTTCCGCCCAAGCCGCCCACATGGCAGCGAAGGAGCCTGAGACACACCTGCCCTTCCAGCCGGACTCCCCTTCCTCCTTTCCTTCCCCTCCGAAAGCCGCTTTCTGGTGCACGATGGAGGGCCGGTTCTCTGGGCTGGTGAGTAACACAGGCTTTGTTAAGAGGGTGGTTACGGGAGGAGGAATTAGTTCCCAGGTTGATCTGTGAGAGGCTCCAGGAAGACAAGAGTTCCTTCTCAGGCTCTGCTCAGTTGGGGGGACCAGATAGCTCATCCTCTCCAGCCCAGTCCAGCCCAGCCTGCCTACTCCTCAGCCTGAATCACGAGGCTGTGGGTCAATTGCTGAGGTCACAGTCAGGGGGTCAGGATGCCCTCAACCTCATCCACCTCCCCCCCCCCCCCGTAGGGAGGTGTGCTGTCTCATCTGCAGGCCTGCCCTCCCCCCACATTATTTTGGTTTGGACCAGGCATGGGCAAAGTCCGGCCCTCCAGATGTTTGGGACTACAATTCCCATCATCCCTGACCACTGGTCCTGTTAGCTAGGGATGATGGGAATTGTAGTCCCAAACATCTGGAGGACCATAGAATCATAGAATCATAGAATCATAGAATCATAGAGTTGGAAGAGACCACAAGGGCCATCGAGTCCAACCCCCTGCCAAGCAGGAAACACCATTAGAGCACTCCTGACATATGGTTGTCAAGCCTCTGTTTAAAGACCTCCAAAGAAGGAGACTCCACCACACTCCTTGGCAGCAAATTCCACTGTCGAACAGCTCTTACTGTCAGGAAGTTCTTCCTAATGTTTAGGTGGAATCTTTTTTCTTGTAGTTTGGAACCATTGCTCCGTGTCCGCTTCTCTGGAGCAGCAGAAAACAACCTTTCTCCCTCCTCTATGTGACATCCTTTTATATATTTGAACATGGCTATCATATCACCCCTTAACCTCCTCTTCTCCAGGCTAAACATGCCCAGCTCCCTTAGCCGTTCCTCATAAGGCATCGTTTCCAGGCCTTTGACCATTTTGGTTGCCCTCCTCTGGACACGTTCCAGTTTGTCCGTGTCCTTCTTGAACTGTGGTGCCCAGAACTGGACACAGTACTCCAGGTGAGGTCTGACCAGAGCAGAATACAGTGGCACTATTACTTCCCTTGATCTAGATGCAATACTCCTATTGATGCAGCCCAGAATTGCATTGGCTTTTTTAGCTGCCGCGTCACACTGTTGGCTCATGTCAAGTTTGTGGTCAACCAAGACTCCTAGATCCTTTTCACATGTACTGCTCTCAAGCCAGGTGTCACCCATCTTGTATTTGTGCCTCTCGTTTTTTTTGCCCAAGTGCAATACTTTACATTTCTCCCTATTAAAATTCATCTTGTTTGTTTTGGCCCAGTTCTCTAATCTGTCAAGGTCGTTTTGAAGTGTGATCCTGTCCTCTGGGGTGTTAGCCACCCCTCCCAGTTTGGTGTCATCTGCAAATTTGATCAGGATGCCCTTGAGTCCATCATCCAAGTCGTTGATAAAGATGTTGAATAAGACCGGACCCAAGACAGAACCCTGTGGCACCCCACTAGTCACTCTTCTCCAGGATGAAGAGGAACCATTGATAAGCACCCTTTGGGTTCGATCAGTCAGCCAGTTACAAATCCACTGAGTGGTAGCATAGTCAAGACCGCATTTTACCAGCTTCTTTACAAGAATATCATGGGGCACCTTGTCAAATGCCTTGCTGAAATCAAGGTAGGCTACATCCACTGCGTTCCCTTCATCTACCAGGCTTGTAATTCTGTCAAAAAACGAGATCAGGTTAGTCTGACATGACTTATTTTTCAGAAATCCATGCTGACTATTGGTGATCACAGCATTCCTTTCTAAGTGCTCACAGACTGTTTGCTTAATGATCTGCTCCAGAATCTTCCCTAGTATTGATGTCAGACTGACTGGGCGGTAATTTTTTGGGTCCTCTCTTTTGGGTCCTTTTTGAAAATAGGGACAACATTTGCCCTCCTCCAGTCTGCCGGGACTTCGCCTGTTCTCCAGGAATTCTCAAAGATGACTGCCAGTGGTTCTGAGATCACATCTGCCAGTTCTTTTAATACTCTTGGATGCAGTTCATCTGGCCCTGGAGAGTTTGCCTGGTTTGGACCCAAGTGAGCTCTGGCTGGCAGTTCCTCAGGGCTTCCTTTTCTATTTCTAGAAGGTTCTAGAAGTCCTGATATAAGATGGTGCTAGCCACATCTGTCCAAACTTCTCTCCTCCTCACACCCTCCCTGATCTTTGGCCTCATAATGTTAAAGCGTCAAACAAAAATGATCATTCCAAAACCAAAGCTGAGCTCTCTTTTTCTCTGTGTGTGTGTGAGAGAGAAAAGCTAGCCAGCAATAAATCACACAGAGTCCATGAAGTTAACTCTTTATTAGCAGAAACCAGGCCAGCTCAGAGGAGACAGGCATAATGAGCACAACAACTCTTCTCAGTAGGTCTTGTTGTCCCTATGAGGCAGTTGCAAATGCTGAAGACATCCGCCTTCCCATAGCTAACTAAGTATCCTCCTCTCCTGGGTCCTTCCCAAGCAATCTGAGCTCCTCCCTCTTCATAACTCTTCTGGTCCTGGGAGATGGGTGGGGATGGGAGCTTGTTGCAGCAGGAGGGGGAGACACCCTGGCTTCTTCACCAGCCTGACTCATCTCTACTTCTTGGCCTCCCTCCTCTCTTGCTTCTGCCTCCAATTCTGGACTTCTCTCTGCTACAGACTCTCCCTGCTCACTAAACCCTGTTAGCTCTTCAGCTTCCAACACCTCTTCCTCCCAGGCTTCTCCCTCTGACCACTCATCATCGTCCCACCACCAATCCCCAAGGTCTGAGCCTCCTTCCCTTGGTGGTTCCTCAGCTGGTACCTCCCACCATTCCTCTGTGTCCAGCAGGTCCATGTCTGTGTGTCTGTGTGTGTGTGTGTGTGTGTGTGTGTGTGTGTGTGTGTGGATGGATGCTGAAGCCTTGATATCTGCATTTAGACTCAGGGTTGCATCCAGCTAAGACCCATTGCAACAAGGATCCATTAACTTCAGTGGGACTATTTGAGAAGGACTAGTGTTGGACACAAGTCTCATTCAGTCTGAAGAGGGTGACGGCAGACTGAATTAGATTTCCTCTGCAGGTCATCATGTGACATCCCTACAGAGGATTCTGGGAGGAAGAAGCAAAGTCTGATTACCATTAAAATAAAATAATAATAATAAAATAAAAATTCATTGCTTCTTCCTCCCAGAATCTGAGGTGCCCAGTGGTCCATTTTAGAGGGTGTTTGTTGTGTGTGGGGGGGGGGGGTTGTTCTCCCATTGTCAGGCTTCACGGAATCCTATCCCTCCCATGGTGGCAGCAAAGAAGCAGGTTAAAAAAAGAAGAGTTCTTACCAAGTAGTTTATTCAATAATCACAGTGAGAGACAAAGGAATGCGGTCTCTCTCTAGATAATGGCATTGCTTCCAGTAAAGTCCCACCCCCCCACACACACACCTCTACTGTTCTACGTCACCCCTTCGTTGGCTAGTCTGAGCTTTCTGCCTTTGAGCTTTCTGTTCTACTACCCTCAATGTCATGGCCTTCTTACCAATGGGCACTAGGAGTGCGGGGCACCCGGTCGCCGGGCTCCCAGGGGTGCCAGGCTGAGAGTCCGGGACCCAAGAGTTGAGTCTGGGGAAGAGCCCTCCCATTGGTCAGAGTGCTGCGCTGGGCTCTTCTGCCTAAGACAGCCCTACTCTGCGCCACGAGTTGGGGGGCGACCAAGCCAGCGAGACGCTGAAGCGGCCGGCCAGCTCTACACTCCTACGTGCCTGGGACTGGGCAACCTGTGGTGGGGGGCACCAGGCAGCTCTTTGCATCCTGGCTCCACATATGCCTAAGACAGCCCTGCTCAATGCCCACATAGTCTTGGAAGTGGGAGGTCAGGAATGCTTTCCAACGACACTGAGTCTGTCAGCGGTCTCTCCCCTGGTGCTTCTTCTTCCCGCTGTTCCTCTCCCGATATTTCCCAGCTTCTCCCCTCTGAACTATGCCCTTCTGCAAACCGCTGTTCTAAATCTATACTGTCCTCCTGTTCTCAGAAAGGTTCAGGAGAGGGGGGACGACGGCCCACACCATTCCTCCTCAGTCCAGCCCCTGACACCCATGAACCAACACAACTGCCGTTGGTTTCTATATGCCAAAAATAAAAGAAATCTGCCATGCTACTCACATAGAAATCCAGCAAAAATGACTGGATAATCACTGGACATAATTTCATCCAACAGGAGGCCTGTGGTTTTCCAAAGGGTGTCCCAAATACCACCCCTTCCCCTGCATCACCTCTGAGCACGGCCACCTGAGATTTGAACCCATTTCCTATGGGCGCTTTGAGGAAGGGTGAAGGGTGGCTTTTCTTTCCTCCAGGCTCTTGTGTCTTTTGTCTCCCACCGCAGATTCGGCACCGGAAGTTTTACCAAATGATCCTCGTGCTGGGGATTGGTGGCAACCTCCAGATTGGCTATCAGATTTCTGTGATCAACTATCCCTCCATGGTAAGCAGCCCCTTAAGTAGCTGCACCCAGTGGAGGGGGGGAGCAGGAGCAATGACTGACCAGACAGCCTGCCTCCTCTCCACCAAGCGATGCTCACCTTGGTTCCATTCCATAACTGCCTCCTGCTCATTCCACGGTCCAGGAGGAGGCAGAAGGTGATGGAGGAACACCCTCTTTCCATAGGTTTAGCTGGTCAAACAGAATTGCTTTGCTGATGCCTTAGTCTGAGACTGGGGAGGAAGGGACCTGAATTGGATTTAAGATTAACACCCACCCCCTGGCTTATTCAGAAGGCTTTTAACCAGGGTAGCAGATGAGCTGCATCTTCAAAGCACATTTCCTGCCCAAAGAATCCCAAGAACTGTAGTTCATTAAGGGTGTTGGGAATTGTAGCTTTGTGAGGAGTATATTATAGTTCCCATTATTCTTGGGCGGGGGGAGGTGCTTTGAAGGCAGTACTTCCCCTCCCCCTGGACGGTACTCAAGAGCAGTGTTTCCCAACCTTTGGTCTCCAGCTGTTTCAGACTACAATTCCCATCATGCCTGCCCACTGGTCTTGCTAGCTAGGGATGATGGGAGTTGTAGTCCAAAAACAGGTTGGGAAACACTGCTCAAGAGTACGCAGTAGGGGCACCTCTCTTTTTTGTTAAAATGTGTGGCACTTACTGTAACAATTTCATGGTGATTACAGGAGCCTCTTTTTCTAGAAAAAAAGCACTGTTTGGAGGTACAGTGGGTATACCAGTTCTAGCTGGACTGAGCAGGAGCTGAGGTTTGCAGTAACTCTGAATGAGCTGGTGGTCGTTTGCTTTAATTAGAGAGCACTGAGAAGTGTGTCTTCTTTGCCTGCTAGAAAGTCCCCAAAAAGAGTCCTTCCATTTGAGCAATGTTCTAAAATACTCTCTCGACATTTTGAAGATTTGCAGTCCGTTTCTTTCAACAGCAGAACTTGAGACAGGAATACAGCGGTACCTTGGTTCTCGAACGGCTTGGCTCCCAAACAAATCAGCTCCCGACCGCTGCAAACCCGGAAGTAACTTTCCGGTTTGTAAACATTTTTTGGAAGCCAAAGATCCGAAGCAGCTTCCGCTTGACTGTAGGAAGCTTCTGCAGCTAATCGGAAGCCGCGCCTTGGTTTTTGAACAATTTTGGGAGTCAAAGGGACTCCCGGAACAGATTAAGTTTGACACCCAAGGTACCACTGTACTCATTTAGGAATAATAAACAACTTGACCAATGCTCTTTTCCCAAACCATGAGATTATAATGTATGCATTTTCCAAGGCTGAAGTTTCATCTCATTTGCTGCTGGTTTGCAATTGGAATTTATGACACTTTTGATATCTGAGCAGAGAAATAATCCCAAAATATCTTTTTGGGGTGGGTAGGGAAGCAAACACTTTTAAAGGGTTAAGAAGTAATTCTGCATGATGATGATTATGATCATGATGAAGCATTAGCTGATGCCTCAACTCCCCCTTCCTTCCTTCCTTCCTTCCTTCCTTCCTTCCTTCCTTCCTTCCTTTCCTCCCTCCCTAGTATATCAAGAAATTCATGAATGAGACCTGGCTTGAGCGCTCTGGCTCCCCGCTGCCTGAAGGTGCCCTCTTGTTCCTGTGGTCATTCATTGTGTCTATCTATGGGGCAGGAGGATTCCTGGGCTGCCTCTGCAGTGCCTACCTGACTGTAAAATATGGCAAGTATGTAATAGTCCAAACGGGTTGCTGGAAAAGAACTCTCTGAACTTTGGTACACATCCATCCTGCCCTCTGGCTCTGTGTTAAAACCTAGCTGCTGAGATATTCCCTGTTTGAGTTTTCTTACAGCTGAGTTTAGGGAAGGGTGTGTGAGATCCTGGGGCATGAGAAATCCTGCTTCTCTTGGGACAGCTGTTATTTCTGGTGCCTCCTCTAGCGCTCTGCAGTCCAAGGCAGCCAGAGCCAGAATCAGTGCTGTCCGTACCCAGGAGTCAAATGCTGCAAAACAACGGCAAGGGAGGTGCTGGAAAAGGACAGAGTTATTCCTTCTCTCTCGGCAACCCCCTAAGCTATGGCTACCATATTTTTTTCAATGAATTCGGGGACACTTCTTTTTTTTTTTAAGCTGAGTAGCAAGAGGGAGTCAGTAGTGGGGATGGTGAGGCAAAGGATCCTGGCCCCAAGCACACATGCATATTGTATAAAGGTGCAAAGCCCTTCTTTTGCACCCTGTGAAACATAAATGCACAGAGGTTTTTTTAAAAAAACTGGGCAACGGCAGATCAGTCAAAACAAAGGGGGAAGAGGGCAGGAGATCTGTACCACTGGATGTCCCCAGTTCCCCTTCGGAAATGGCGGCAGCAGCAGCAGTCAGCAGCCCGGAGCCAGCCTGGTAGCGCAGTTGGCTCTGGCTGGCTTCAGGAGCTGCTCGCTGCTTGCTGCCCGCTGCCGTGGCGCCCCCCATTTTTCCTCACCGGAAGTTCCGGCAAGGAAAAATGGCAGGCGCCATGGCAGCGGGCAGCTCCTGAAGCCAGCCAGAGCTGACGATGCCAGGTTTCCCGGGGACAGATTTGCAAATCTGGGGACATTCCGGGGACGGACTTTGTCCAGGGACAGATTTGCAAATCCAGGAACTGTCCCTGGGAACCGGGGACATCTGGCAACCCTACCCTAAGCTTGCTTGCTGTCCTTGGCTGCAGTGGAAGATGTTGCCTTCCCATGGCCAGTGCACACAGAAGCTTCTGCCTTTGGAAATGATGGCGGGTGTTATGTACTGAGTCGAATAGGATCCAAACTGCAGCAGTCTGATTGGTCCTAGAACAATAGGATCCAAACTGCAGCAGTCTGATTGGTCCTAGAACATTGGGTCGACCTTAGAAAAAGGTTTTAAGTATAAAGACTGATGTATATAAGTTAAAATTTCATATATAAAATGAATTAAATATAATAATGAATTAAGGTTAAAAATTGGGGATAAGAACTTGTTGAACTAACATTTGGAAATGGAATACAAGAAGGGGAGGCAAGGGGAAGTCGCGGAAATAGGTTATTGAAAAAAAGGATTGTAAACGTTGAGTGTTTTTAATTCCGTTGTGTTTTTTTTATCTTTTCTGGATTTTTTCTTTTTTTTTGTTTTTTGAAAATTTTAATAAATATGTTTTTTAAAAAAATGATTGGTCCTAGAACAATGCAGCAGTATGATTGGTTGGCAGGAACCACCCAATCATGCTCCAGATAGAAGTGAATCCACAACCTGATTGGCTTACAGATTGGCTTACTGTGTAAATAATGTATATAAAGCAGATACTTTGAAGGGACTTTCATTCATTCCTCCTCACCACTATGAGCTGAATAAAGAGCATGAAATCACTTTGCGACTCTGAGTATATTTCAGCGGGGCACCCAGCAAAATGTCCTGGGCTGGCCCTGGCAGGAAGGCTGCTCTCCACTGGCTTAGGAAGCTCTGAACAAATTGGGGCTTGTCAGAGGTTCTGTAGCAGGCCAGATGTGAGTGATGTCCCTCCCGCTCTCCGCGTCTCCTCTGCCCCCCCCCCCATTTCTGTGCTCTCGGATGCAGGAAGAGGACCATGCTGGGGACTGACCTGCTCATCCTCGCGACGGCTCTGCTCGTGGCCTTCAGCAAGAGAGCCAAGTCCTTCGAGATGATCCTGATTGGACGGTTCCTTTTTGGCGTGAGCGCTGGTAAGGTCTTGGGGCATCATCGCGGTAGCCTTGTGAGGACTCCAGAGCCCAGGCATTGCCGTCAGCTGGCAAAGGGGCAGCTCCCCACTGAAACCTCCCCACTCCCCTCTCCGTTTGAAGGGAGCAAGGGGCTTGCGCCACATTTGGCAACGTGCAGGGGCCGTTGGACAACCATTCTGGGGCAGATGGGTGAGTGGATTTGGTAAGGGATTGGCTTCATATGTCCGTGGTCTCTTTGGTTCAACTCAAGGCCACATCAGCCCTTTTTCCCGGGGATGCTTCTCTCCATTTTGACTCTGTCTCTCTCTTGCCCTTCTCTCCTCCCATGCCCCAGGCTTTTGCTTGACCATCCACCCCCAATATGCCGGAGAAGTTTCGCCCAAGAAGCTCAGAGGCTTTGCAAATGCCACGTCCGCCTTCTTTTGGTCCTTGGGGAAATCCTTGGGCCAAATCCTGGGGCTCAGGTACTTGCGGGCTAGATAGAAGGCTCCCTTTCTCAGTCCTCCATAAACTTTTGGTCTCGTAGATATCTGATCTTTCCTGTCAATTTATCAAGTTCTGCATAGTCCATCAGCTTCATTCTCCACTCCTCTAGTGTTGGTACATGTTCATGTTTCCAGCTGGTGGAGTATTGGGAAGATATAAGTGATAGAGAAATAATGTTGGTGGCATTTAAAGAAGCTCTGTAAAAGTTAAAGAAATATTGCAAAAAAGAAAAACAGGTATTAAAGGGTATATTAAAAGGCAATAGTGAATTTAAGAAATGTGTAATTAACAAATCAAATCTGGATGATTATCAGAGAGGCTGGAGGAAGTCCAAAAGTGGAAAATTTGTTAAAGCTAAAATGTGATGTGATATGTGTTTTTATGATGAAAATTAATAAAAATTATATATATATTTTTTAAAAAGAAGGCTCCCTTTCTCTGGCTGGGCCATGGTACCAACTCTCTGACTGCCACCTCCTGAGCATGGACCAAGCTGAGCGGACCTGTGCTCTGATTCCATGTGAAGCTTCACCTGATCCTCCTTCTCCTCCTCGGCAGGGAGTGCCTGGGCACAGAGTCCTCCTGGCCTTCGCTCCTGGCCTTCATTGGGGCCACAGCCTTCCTCCAGCTGCTAACTCTGCCCTTCTTCCCCGAATCTCCTCCGTACCTCTTGATCCAGAAGGGAAACGAAGGCGCCTGTGTGAAGGGTGAGGCCTCCAAGGTCTGCCCTGGGGAAAAAGGGGGAGAGACAACAGGAAGGGGGGGGGACAGACTAGGCAGCATTTTGGCCAACGCTTTGTCTCTCACATACACATTTTCCAGGGGAAAAAGTGGGGTTCTTGAGGTGGAAGGGGCGGTTTAAAACCTCCTTGGGCCTGCCAGTTCTTCACGACAACCCTCACCATATGTAAAGTATTATTGTTAGAAGTGGCATTGGAATTGCTTAATTTTACCTTGGACCGCCCTAGCCTACAAGATCTAGACATCCACATAGGTCCCGATGCCAGGACCCTCCTGGCAGCATCTACACAATCCCCCTCCGCTTGCCAAGGTCTGCTGCAATTGCCACCTCCTTTGGCTCCGAGGGCTGTGGCTTTCATGCTCTTTATTCAGCTCATAGTGGTGAGGAGGAATGGAAGTTCCCCCAGAATGTCTGCTTTATATACATTATTTAAACAACAGGCCCCACGTGATTGGCTAATTCCGGGATTCACCTGTAGGCCAATCTGGTTGCAGATTCACTTCCACCTGGAGTTGGATTGGGTGGCTCCTGTGGACCAATCAGACTGCTGCATTCTGGATCTTATTGTTCTAGGACCAATCAGACTGCTGCATTCTGGATCCTATTGTTCTAGGACCAATCAGACTGCTACATTCTGGATCCTATTGTTCTAGGACCAATCAGACTGCTGCATTCTGAATCCTATTGTTCTAGGACCAATCAGACTGCTGCATTCTGAATCCTATTGTTCTAGGACCAATCAGAC
Organism: Podarcis erhardii; assembly: GCF_964252035.2. NCBI lineage: Eukaryota > Metazoa > Chordata > Lepidosauria > Squamata > Lacertidae > Podarcis > Podarcis erhardii. The sequence continues at coordinate 27,935,099 of NC_138505.1, read as the reverse complement.
TGCTGCCTTTTGGATCCTATTCAACTTAGTACATAACACCTCCCTCCTGGATTTGTCAGTAAGTCTGGCTCCTTCCTCTTCTCCCCCCCCCCCCCTGCAGCCATGCACCTGCTCTGGGGCCAAGAAGATCACCAGCAGGAGCTCAGTGACCTGAAGCAGGAAGCGGAAAACAGCACCAAAGTCCTGAGTGCGAGAGAGCTGCTCAGAGACCAGTCCCTTCGCCGGCAGCTGCACATCCTCGTGGCGGTCGTCGTCACCCTCCAGCTCTGTGGCATCAACGCAGTTGAGTTCCAAAGGCTCCCCTTGGCTGCAACAATGAACTTTGGATTTGGAGGGACATCTTTTTCCTTTCTCCTCCTGTGATGAGGCTGCATTTTAATATTTTAATGTTTCAATATTTTAATGTTGTATTTTAATCTTGTTTTTAAGTTGTATTCATTCAATTTGTTTTTATTGTTGCTTGTTAGCCACCCTGAGCCCGGCCTTGGCTGGGGAGGGTGGGGTATAAATAAAAATTATTATTATTATTATTATTTCCTTCCTTTTTCCACAGGTCTATTTCTACACTTTTGAAGTCTTCCGCACAGCCGGTTTTGCAGAGGACCTCCTCCCTTACGTCTCGCTGGGCGTGGGCTTCTGTGAGCTCCTCTCCTCCTTCCTCTGTGTAAGAGCCTTCCCCTTTCTTTCTGCCATTTTCCACCGAGGCGCAAGAGTGTGGAGCTCCTTCCCTCCTTCCCCATTGGTGTACCGCCTAGTCCCGTCTCTTCACTCCGGCCATAGGTTGCTGCAGATGCACCTCTTTGCTCCAGCCTTTTGGAAATGGAAGAACCATTTTCTTGTCTCCTCCCTGGTGTGTGTTTAGAGGGGTTATCATTTCAATTGAACTATGTTTTCAGAGGCTGTAACTCACCCTGAGGCCTCATGGTGAAGACAGAGTAAGAATTGCAATAAATGGTGATGGTGATGGCGATGATAATGACTCTTCCCCCTTCTTCAGATTCTGACAATTGAGAGATTTGGACGGCGGACCCTCCTGTGGCAGGGCTGTGGCATGATGGCGCTTGTCCTTTTTCTCCTCACAGTTACTCTCTCAGTACAGGTAAGAGCCAAGGACATATACTGCCTCGGGCGCCGGATTAAGTCAACCAGCGGGCCTGATTAGGCATGTCCAAAATGGATTTTGGGCATGCCTGGTTTAAGAGATACCTGCCAGACTGTATTCAAAAAGAGAGGTACAAAGCCCTAAAGTCCAAAGACAATTGGAAAGCTTTTCCCATTTCCTTCCTCCTTGCAGAGGAATACAGTGGTACCTCGGGTTAAGAACTTAATTCGTTCTGGAGGTCCGCTCTTAACCTGAAAGTGTTCTTAACCTGAGGTACCACTTTAGCTAATGGGGCCTCCCGACGCTGCGTGATTTCTGTTCTCATCCTGAAGCAAAGTTCTTAACCTGAGGTACTATTTCTGGGTTAGCAGAGTCTGTAACCTGAAGCGTATGTAACCCACTGTAGTTGAGGTCAATTTGGGAGAGTCAGGAAATGGCTTCAGGATTGTTTGATAAACAACTACCTGACATTCGGCAGCCCTGTTCAGGGAAGTTTTTAACGTGTGATATTTTACTGTATTTTTTGTTTCTATGGAAGCCGCCCAGAGTGGCTGGGGAGGCCTAGCCAGATGGGCGGGGTATAAATAATAAATAATTATTATTATTATTATTATTATTATTATTATTATTATTATTATTATTCTCCTGTACTATTTCAGACGTGGTTTATACAGTTCTGTATGTGTTTGCCTTCTACATTTATGAATGTTTATTCAATATCTGAGACTTTAGAATTCTTATAACACAAGAGAGAGAAATGAAGCAGGGAGTTGTGAGACCCCACGTACACCAGGGCCGGCCTGCCCGTGAGGCAATGTGAGGCAGTTGCTCACAGTCTCCTTTGCTTCTTGCCCTGCTCCTCTCTAGACTCCCCAACACACCCTTCTGAAGTTAAGGCACAAGACAGGTGTTGATCATCATGTGAGCTGAGCACAGGTGGGCTCCATGCAAGCTGCTGACCAGTCCTGTGGAGCCTCCTTTTTTTGAGACAAATATGCAAGCTAGGCAGATACATTTTGGGCTGTGACCTTTACACACCTTCGGTCCCGAGATCTTGGGGTGGTACAGAGTTATTTTGGCACCTGTTTCCACCGCGTCGTTTTCCCCTTGCACAGTGTATGATGGAGACAAAAGGTCTCAGGGACAAAGGTTACAGACAGGACACCGACTACTGAGACCGCAAAAGGTTAGACACAGGGAACGATGTTCCAACAGCCGTGGCTTGTCTGAGGGGGGGGGTGTACCCCACACCCCAGGGTCACGCGTGCAGGCAGATTGTGGCTGCCTCCTGGTGGGGAGTGTGCTCCCTCCGGACCCCACTGCCCACTCCGCGATATCCCTACAGCCTTCAGTGCTCCATGGCTTCTCTAAATCACCTCTAGTCGCCTCCATCAGCAGCAACACCAAAAAGTAGGAAGGGGTGCCATTTTCTGTTTTGCGTCCAGCGGCAAAATAACCCTGTCCCCCCTCCCCAAGTCTTCAGCAGACTCCTTCTGTTTCAACCTCTAAACGCCTGCTGATAGGCGGGAAATTGGGAATACGCAATAGTTAGCTGATTTCTGGTTTTAACATGGTGCCTATTGCATGGCTTTGTGTCCAGTTGTTGCAAACTGCTTTGATGGTTTCTTTACGAAATAGCGGTGTATGGTTTTTTAAATACTCAGTGTGAATTCATTGGCACCTGTCCTTTTTCCTCTCCTCCCTTCCCTAGAACAAAACCCACTGGGCGTCGTACTGCAGCGTCACTCTGGTTTTCCTCTTTGTTCTCTTCTTTGGAATCGGACCAAGTAAGTAGAGGATGTCGGAACATACCTGGGGGGCACACGCAGCCCCCAGGATGAGATAAACCTCTCCAGGCGTCTTCCTGATGAAGCGCAGCCCAGGACATCCATAAATCTTCAGTCCCGGCATGCAAAAGCACTACATATCAGAAGACTATGTGCACGCTCACTCTGCAGAGTATAGCAGAAACGAAGTGGAGCTTGGTGTGTGCATTCTAAGTATTTATTAAGCAATATATACAGCACAAGGGACGCGGGTGGCGCTGTGGGTTAAACCACAGAGCCTAGGACTTGCCGATCAGAAAGTTGGCGGTTTGAATCCCCGCGACTGGGTGAGCTCCCGTCCCTGCCCCTAGCAGTTCGAAAGCACGTCAAAGAACAAGTAGATAAATAGGTACCGCTCCGGCGGGAAGGTTTCCATGCACTGCTCTGGTTTGCCAGAAGCGGTTTAGTCATGCAGGCCAGATAACCCGGAAGCTGTACGCCGGCTCCCTCAGCCAATAAAGCGAGATGAGCGCCACAACCCCAGAGTCGGTCCCTTTACCTTTACCTATATACAGCACAAAGCAATCATGGTGTCCTCTCAGTTCTTCAAGAGAGAGAGAGAGAGACAAAGAAACAGTACAAAAGTACAATACAACGGAAAAGAGATAAGACTGACTTCCGTTCTCACACTTTCCAAGCCTAGAAAGTAAACACTGACATGTGATGTAACAATCCCACATCCAGCAACGGAGGAGTGAAATGCTAACAGAGGAGGCCTTTACCCTGGCAGGGCTGGGGGCAACTGCTCCTGGTTGGGGAAGGTGGGGGTCTCACCTCTAGGTGTGAGTTGCAAGGTCCTGCTAGGCAACAGCACTGAGGAAGGGGAATAATTGCACTAAGGCTAGACCCAGGAACATGCCAAAACCCCAAGCATTTATCAGTCGGTAGAACAGGAGCCCCCATGTTGAGCAATAGATTCCTGCTGGACTAGATGACTCTTCCAACTCTACAGTGCCATGATTCCCTGTGTCTTTCCCTCCCTCCTGCCTCAGATGGAGCCTCCATGTCTGTCATGATGGAAATCTTCAGCCAGTCTTCCAGACCAGCAGCTTTCCTGATCGGCGGCTGCCTGAATTGGGCCGGCCTCTTTGTCATTGGAATCACCTTCCCATTTGCTGTGGTCAGTGTCTGTCAGGTTCATACACACACACACACACACACACACACAAACACAAACACACAAACACAAACACAAACACACACACACACACACCTCCTTCCAGCCTTCCTTCCTGCTGCCACGGCTTCTGCCTTCTCTCTGTGGCCCCAATAATGCTGAGGCAACACAGGCGAGCGAGCGGGGTATAAATAATAAAATTATTGTTGTTATTCTTATATGGCCCCATGCTCAAGAGAGCAGCCTGGTGCTGCCCCAAGGGCAAGGAGATATGTGCATGACTCCTACGGCATCTGTAGTGTCTCTCTGGATAACCATTTCCTCAGAATAGCTTCAGGGGTCCCCCTCCCTCAGCTACACACCTTGGCAATGGAACCCACTGTGGTGCTGTGCAGGGGGAGCCAATGTGGTTCAGGTATGGTTGCTGGACTCCAAACCACAGCAGTCCTGGCAGGCAGCAGGGCCAATGGCCAGGGATGAGGTGGCTTGCAGACCACATCATCTCGCTACCCCTGGGGTATGGATAGGCGGCTGGTTGTGGAGCCTCGGTCCAGTATAACTGAAGGAGCATCTCCACCCCCATCGCTCAGCCCGGACACTGAGGTCCAGCTCCGAGGGCCTTCTGGCAGTTCCCTCACTGCAAGAAGTGAGGTTACAGGGAACCAGGCAGAGGGCCTTCTCGGTAGTGGCGCCCTCCCTGTGGAACGCCCTCCCATCAGATGTCAAGGAAATAAACAACAATCTGACTTTTAGAAGACATCTGAAGGCAGCCCTGTTTAGGGAAGTTTTTAAAGTTTGGTGTTTTATTGTGTTTTTAATATTCTGTTGGGAGCCACCCAGAGTGGCTGAGGAAACACAGCCAGATGGGCAGGGTATACATAAATTATGATTATGATTATTACCATAGGCCACACTGGCTGACCATGGCTGACCAGTTGCACATTATCCCATCACCTGGAGCTTCTGAGGTGCAGGATGACATGAAAAGCACCTCTAAGTATCTAAAAATGGGTCAAGGGGCTGAAGTTGACCTGCCCCTATTTGCATAATGACCAAGTAACTTTCACACCAGGTTCAGTGCTCTGAGTGGGCTGCCACAGAGCAGGAAGCCACTGAGCCTGAGGCTGTCAGCTAGGAGCCCCCAGGAGAAACTCCTGTACCGACAGGGCCTGTCAGGCCAGAGATGGGCCTCTCCCAGGTACCTTCTCCTGAGGAGCCTTACCAGTCCAGCAGCACAGGGAGCACCCCAAGGAGGAAGGCCCATCTTCAGGCCCTTTACGCATTTAGAGTTCCCCCCAATGGGTTATCTGAAATGTTGGTGGTATAGTGGTTAACATAGCTGCCTTCCAAGCAGTTGACCTGGGTTCGATTGACGGCCAACGCAGTATTTTCCCTCAGCCTCTTAGGGACGTGGGTGGCGCTGTGGGTTAAACCACCGAGCCTAGGACTTGCCGATCAGAAGGTCGGCGGTTCAAATCCCCGCGACGGGGTGAGCTCCCGTTGCTCGGTCCCTGCTCCTGTCAACCTAGCAGTTCAAAAGCACGTCAAAGTGCAAGTAGATAAAGAGGTACCGCTCTGGCGGGAAGGTAAACAGCGTTTCCGTGCGCTGCTCTGGTTCGCCAGAAGCGGCTTAGTCATGCTGGCCACATGACCCGGAAGCTGTATTCTGGCACCCTCAGCCAGTAAAGCGAGATGAGCGCCGCAACATCAGAGTTGGCCACGACTGGACCTAATGGTCAGGGGGTCCCTTTACATTTACCTTTACAAAGGGGTTATGTCTGTTCTCGGGCTTTGTTGGAGCCACTTGCTCCCATGGAGCTCTCCATGGTCCTGCAACACCTGACCTGCCTTGCTGCTGCCATCACCAGGGCAGCCTCCCTGAGAGGTAACTAGACACAATGTTAAACACAGCACTGTGGTTCATGTTGTTGTTGTTTTAAATAATAATAATAATAATAATAATAATAATAATAATAATAATAATAAATTATTTATACCCCACCCATCTGGCTGGGTTTCCAGCCACTCTGGGCGGCTTCCGACAAAAAATTAAAATACAATAATTCATCAGATATTAAAAACTTCCCTAACAGGGCTGCCTTCAGATGCCTCCTAATTAGGAGTTGTGAGGGTGGAGAATCCAGACCAGGAGTAGGACGTGGGAAGAGGGAGTTTCAACCTTTCTCTCCAGAGAGCCAGTGTGGTGTAGTGGTTAAGAGCGGTAGTCTCGTAATCTGGGGAACCGGGTTCGCGTCTCCGCTCCTCCACATGCAGCTGCTGGGTGACCTTGGGCCAGTCACACTTCTCTGAAGTCTCTCAGCCCCACTCACCTCACAGAGCGTTTGTTGTGGGGGAGGAAGGGAAAGGAGAATGTTAGCCGCTTTGAGACTCCTGAAGGGGAGTGAAAGGCGGGATATCAAATCCAAACTCTTCTTCTTCTTTCCCTCCTGAAATCAATCCAACCCCCTCTGGGGTGGTGAGAAGCAAATGGGGACATTGGGAGGTGATTTCCGGTGGGGGAATTCTTCAGGAGGAAAGGGTTGCCCCTGTGCACTGTGGCCACCATTGAGAAGAGAAGAAAACTATGTGACAATATCACACTGTCTAGTCTGGCCCTCATCTCTCTCCTTATTCTCCTCCCCTGTGTCTGAATCCCAGCTTCAAGTGTTTGCAGACTCCTCTCCCTTCTGGCCAACGCAGTAGCCTCGGCTGTGACACCATATGGCCCGGGCCAAAGCTGGACAAACATTGCAAGGGCACAAAGAGGGCTTGTTCAAGGGGTTGATCATTGCACTCTCTCCCCCCAATCCCCATCTTATTTCCAGGATGCTCTGGGCCCTTTCTGTTTCCTCCTCTTCATGGCTGTCCTTGTGGGGTCAGGAATCTTCTTCTACCTGTTCCTCCCAGAGACGAAAGGGAAGTCCATTGTGGAAATCACAGAGGAATTCAGCAGCCCATCACCTTTTCAGAAGAGACTAACTTCTGCCCTTCGGACAGGCTTCCGGGATGACCTCTCTGCCTACACCAGCTTCTGAGCTCAGCAGCCAAGGGAGAACTTGCTACTAGGAGGCTCTCAACCTGGACAGGTTTTCAACTGATCTTCACACCAGCAAGAGGCACAACACTCCCTTTTAAACACACACAGACACCCTCTCTGTGGTCTTTCACTATCTGTGCCCCTCTTGCCCACCTTCACAACTGATGGGGGCCTTCCTCCCCCTGCCCTCATGGTCAGTAGCTACACACAAGTTCAAAGAGTCCTCTTGGAAATGACACCAGCTGATTTCTTTTAAGCTGAAGCAAAGGCCACTTCCTAGCCATCACTGTAGGTCAGAGCCAGTTTCAGACGGTACGCAATGGACCTCCCCCCTCTTTCTTCTCCCCTGAAGAGACTTGAGCTATTGCTTGAGAGGCAAAATCCAATATGCACTCCAAGAAATTTAGGGACACTAGGAAGGAAGACCTTGCTGTGGCTGGGGTGGGCTGTCCAGAGCATCTGCCTAAGGCAGGGGTCAGCAATTTTTTTCAGCAGGGGGCCGATCCACTGTCCCTCAGACCTGGTTGGGGGCCAATCCATATATTTTTTTGGGGGGGGGGAATGAATGAATTCCTATGCCCCACAAATAACCCAGAATTGCATTTTAAATACAGTGGTACCTCGGGTTAAGTACCGTATTTTTCCCTCTCTAACACGCAGATTTTTTCTCCTAAAAAGGAAGGGGAAATGTCTGTGCGTGTTATAGAGCGAATGTGTGGTCCCTGGAGCCGAAAAATCAGGCAAAAATCAAATCGCCAGGCAAAAATCAAATCGCGGCGCTTCACGGAGAAGGGAAAACCGAAAAGAGGAAGCCGCTGCTTTCCTGCATTCTGCCTCAGGGTCTTACTGCCCACCCTCCTCTGTTTCGTTGCTGTGTTTGCTGAAACGGAACAAAGAGCAGGGAAAGCCCCTCCCCTCCAGGCAAGCTCCGGTGCTGCTGGGGGAGATGGAGAGAGGGGGGGGAAGGGAGAGGGGGGGAGGGGGAGAGAGGGGGGGAGGGAGAGAGAGAGGGGGAGGGAGGGAGGGAGGGGGAGAGAGAGAGAGAGAGAGAGAGAGATGGCTGGCTGGCTTGGGTGGGGGAAAACTTTTGCCTTTCTTTCCTCCAACCGGTTAAATCCCTCTCCTGCATTCTTAGCCAGCTGCTTCTCTGCACACCCCTCTAATGTCCCTTCTTTGTTTTTCCTTCGCTCCCCACTTAAAATGTGGTTACAAAGCATAGATCCACATAGATCCTCAGGATCCTTGCATTGGGTCACCCCAAATTCACCATCAGATCACATAGCATGTCCATGGCTACAGCCTGCCCCACCAAAATCACGCACCCACTGTTGCCTGGGGCTGCAATGGTGCAAAAACATGGTTAAAAAGCATGGATCCACAGGGATTCTCAGGATCCTTGCATTGGGTCACCCCAAATTCACCATCAGATCACATAGCATGTCCATGGCTACAGCCTGCACCAAAAAAATCACGCACCCACTGTTGCCTGGGGCTGCAGTGGTGCAAAAACGTGGTTACAAAGCATGGATCCACAGGAATTCTCAGGATTTTGGCATTGGGTCACCCCAAATTCACCATCAGATCACATGTCTGTGGCCACAGCATGAAGCCCAAAAATGATACATCCACTGTTTCATTCAGAATGTTTTTTTCCCTTGTTTTCCTCCTCTAAAAACAATGTGCGTGTTATGGTCAGGTGCGTGTTATAGAGCGAAAAATACGGTACTTAATTCGTTCCAGAGGTCCGTTCTTAATCTGAAACTGTTCTTAACCTGAAGCACCACTTTAGCTAATGGGGCCTCCCACTGCCGCCGTGCCGCTGGAACACGATTTCTGTTCTCATCCTCAAGCAAAGTTCTTAACCTGAAGCACTATTTCTGGGTTAGTGGAGTCTGTAACCTGAAGCGTATGTAACCTGAAGCATACGTAATCCGAGGTACCACTGTAAAAGCACACATTCCACTCATGTAAAAACACCAGGCAGGCCCCACAAATAACCCAGAGATGCATTGTAAATAAAAGGACACATTCTACTCATGTAAAACACCAGGCAGGCCCCACAACTAACCCAGAGATGCATTTTAAATAAAAGCACACATTCTACTCATGTAAAACACCAGGCAGGCCCCACAAATAACCCAGAGGTGCATTGTAAATAAAAGGACACATTCTACTCATGTAAAAACATGCTGATTCCTGAACTGTCCGCGGGTGGGATTGAGAAGGCGATTGGGCCAAATGTGGTAGCATCCTGAATAGGAGGAATCTTTCTGCTAGGGTTTCTCCTCCTCCACCCTTTGCGCTGACTTGCCGGCTGACTGAAATATGGATATTTGATCTGTGCTCGGCGTTACAGAGGCTGATTCAACAGGTTTTCTTTCCTCAATTGACTTTGTGTTTTCCTAATAGAGGTTTTGTTCATAATTTTTTGTGGATAATTAAACGTGACTTTGGTACTGCAGTGTGTGTTTTTTGTAATGAGTTTTAGTCAAATGTTCTCTCTGAGCCAGCAGGCATGTGGCTGGCGAGACAAGAATGTTACTTGCCCAAAAATGGAAAGAAGCAGAAGTCCCAATAAAGGAAGTGTCAGGGAACTGCCATCGGAGCCAGAGGGAGAGGGAGGGCTCCAGAGGGATTCCGGAGAGCGTCCCGGGATGGGGAGAAGCAGCCCATCTTCTGGGGAAGGAAATCAGCGTAGCACCAGTGGAGAAGGGGGGCAGATGGGGGAGTCGGCGAGGCGGTCCCACGACTCCTCGCCGGGGACCAGCGGGGAGAGCACGGGTCCTCCGCTGCCCACACCCTCCTTGCGCAGAAGGCTTCTGCACAGGGAGAGTAAGCGGAGACTAGGCGTCAAAGAGCTTCTTTGCTGGAAGAAGTTCAAGAAACGCCCACTGACGGATTCTGCCAGCGATTGAGACAGCCACAGGCAAGTGGCTGTCCGGACAGAAAAGGTTCACTCAGGCAACCCAGCCAGGTGTGGCGCCTATTTACACACGAGCAACCCACAGGAAGAATGGATGCAAAACTTATGGAATATGCAGAAATGGCAAAACTTACCAGAAAAATATGAAATCAATATAACAAATATATATATATATAAGAATGGAAATGGTTTATTGAATATTTGAATATTTAAAAAGAGAATCCCCTGCCAAGCATGTTCCATTTTCCATTAGAGATTATTTCGCTGGGAACCATTTTGCTGGGAAATTTTGTGTCCATAAGATGACCAAATTCTATCTCAATTAATATTTTGCACATAGTTGATTCTACACCGTTTGAGGTAGCAGGAACATTGACCATAAGTTGTTCTAAAGCGGTCAACTCTCGGTCTGCCCGAATGCATGGCTTTAACAGAAAAACAATAGAGTGAAATGAAACCATGACCAAGTTATATTGGGAAGAGCCAAAATCTGTTCTTTATATAGGGAGAACCATTTCCATTAAAATTCCGGGAGTCTATATAGACCTGCTTGTTCCAGGCCTTCCCAATCCATCGTATCTCCAACTTCACAAAACGTGGGGTGGTATCTAAGTAGAAGCAGGGGAGTTGCTCAATCTACCGTAGCTAGTTACATTTCCCCTGTTTGAGTAGAGTCTAGGTTTTCAGAGCATGTGCAGAGTTCCATGCAGAATAGAGGCTGGGGGAGAGGGAGATTATATTTGGTCACCCGGATGGATGGTTCCAAGGAGACTAATGAGCTGAGGGGATGCCCCACATTTATGGGAATTTGAGAGAAGTAAAAAGTGTCTTCTTCAGGGAAATGGATTCTTGTTTGGGCCAGCGGCAAGGGAAGTTCCACCTCTGATGTAAGAGGTAGCAAATCAAAAAATGTACATAGAGACTGTTTCTCTCTAATGATTCTGTGCATTACAAAGTAGATTCTTATCAGTTGGCCATTGTAAAAAAAGGAAACAAAAACCCGATATACCTTCCTATTCTGTGGATGCTGAATCACAGACACTACAGGTGGTGCTGTTGGTTACCTCAGAAAATAGGCTTTGTTGAGGTAAAAAGAAGATAAAGTCCCGACCAGAGACGAATAGTTGATGAAGATGCTGGACTATGCCGAAATGGCAAAAATGACCGGGAAAATCAAAAACCAGGAAGATAGAAAGTTTAATAAGGAATTGGAGGGGGGGTACAATTTACTTAAGAGAAACTGTGAACAACCAAAAATCCTTTGGCAGGATTTGAGTAACGCTTGTAACATATTAAAAACTAAGGTAAAAATGGGTTGTTTTAAGAAAAATAGAGAAAATATACGATGCATTGGAAAAAGTTTGATAATGGAAACCATGTAGGGGTGGAGGGAAGACCAATGATTCAGGGAATCCTAAATGTTGATGGTGATGATTAATGTTTGAATTCAAATGTATAGTGTAAAATTGAATTGGAAGGAAGGAAGGAAGGAAGGAAGGAAGGAAGGAAGGAAGGAAGGAAGGAAGGAAGGCGTTGTTGCAATACTAAAACAGCATCAAAGGACAGCAAAGTGTCAGTGCTCAGAGGGATACCTGGACACACACACCCCCGCCGTGCATCGGCTGCCCAACACATTCTCAGGCCAAGAAGCCTCACCCCTCTCTTGGATTGGTCCGAGCGCAGCCGGCCAATTTGCAATTTAATCCAGTGCTCTGAAACAAATCAAGTGTCATAACACGTGGGATCAAACATTAACCTCGAGCCGTTTGGTGGCAGGCCAAACCAAATAGGATGAAGAAAGAGGAACACCAGGGGCCGTCCGCCCACCTTGTGAGGTAGCAGAGGCAGCCAGCAGCAGAGGAGGACCCAGAGGAAGCCTCTGCAGCAGAGATGGGCAGCAGCTCCCTTTGGGACTTGGTGAGTGAGTTTCGAGGGGTTGGCTGGCTTGGTGGCTGGGGAAACCTAGCCAGATGGGCGGGGTATAAATAATGAAATTTTTTTTTATTATTGGTTTATTCATGTTCCACCTTTAATCACCACTCACTGGAGCAGGGTCCATTCTAAGAACTTTCAGATCACACACAAATTCTCTAGTTTGTTCATTTTTGAAGGTCGCACCGATGTGTGAACTCAAATATATTTTGCCCATCTTGGGGAGATATGTGTCTAATGTCAGAATAGGACCTCCCGGCAAGCTAGGGGTGAGTCTGCCCCCCCCCCCACTTCCTGCATTCTTAAGGCACCTGTTTTGACCACTTCTGTGAAAGACTTGGGGGTGCACCAATCCCTCCCACCATGACGTTTCCATCGCAGGACAACTTTGTAAAAAGCACAACTCCGCAGATTATGGGTGAGGACAAAGTCAAAAGGCTGTTTGCCCAGTTCTCGGTAGATCATTTTTCTGTCTCCATTCTAAATGCATCACATGATAAACTGGAGTTTAGAATGAATTCTCACCTAGATATTTGCTCTCTTTCACCTTCCCATTTAATGTGGTGAATCATGGGCTGTCAAGATTGTGCTGCAAAGCCCTTCCTTGCACTGGGTGAGTCACCCCACACCACCCCCAATCCCCACCCCCTCAGTTTATGCTCGGGTCTGGTTTATTTTTCTGCCCTGAGGAGTGTTGAGGATGGATGTCTGTGTCTCCCCAGGTTCAGCACCAGAGGCTGCTCCTCATGATGCTCGTCCTAGGAATTGGTGGGTCCTTCCAGGCTGGCTTTCAAGGGTCCATGATCACCTACACCTCTGTGGTAAGCAGCAAAGGGGAAACCTCTTCCGGAGGTTGGCGGAAGCTGCAAGAGAGGCTCCCCCAGAATTGCTCCTCCAAGGTGCTGCCTTTGCCAGTCTCCCAAAAAACAGACACAGTAAAAGGTAAAGGGACCCCTGACCATTAGGTCCAGTCGTGACCGACTCTGGGGTTGCGGCGCTCATCTCGCTTTATTGGCTGAGGGAGCCGGCGTACAGCTTTCGGGTCATGTGGCCAGCATGACTAAGCCGCTTCTGGCAAACCAGAGCAACTCACGGAAACAATGTTTACCTTCCCGCCAGAGCAGTACCTATTTATCTACTTGCACTTTGACATGCTTTCGAGCTGCTAGGTTGGCAGGAGCAGGGACCGAGCAACGGGAGCTTACCCCGTCACGAGGATTCGAACCACCGACCTAGGCTCTGTGGCAAGTCCTAGGCTCTGTGGTTTAACCCACAGCGCAACCCGCGTCCCATAACAGACACAGATATTCTCATACACACACACACACACACACATTTTTATTGATTTTTTAACATATCATTTCCAACAATCATTTAACATAAATTCTTATGTTATACAATATTTTAGACTTCCATCAACAACCTCTGAAGATTTTTCGTTCTTTATCACTTATTCCGCATTTCTTAATTTCTCTATTACTTTTAATTACCATTAACTTACAGTTCTCTTCATAGTCTTCCTTGCAATATTTCACATAATCCTCCTTATGGAACTTCTTGCAGACCTACTAGCGTAATCTGTTTGTTACAATTGCTCAGACACAGATATTCTTACTCCAAACCAGTGGGTCTCCAGTTGGTTTTAGACTACAATTACCATCATCCCTGGCCGCTGGTCCTGCTAGTTAGGGGTGGTGGGAGTTGTAGTCCAAAAACAGCTTGTGACCCACGTTTGGAAACTCTGCTCCATACCCTGAAGAGGAGCGTGAAAGGAGGGCAGAGAATGGGCCCCAGGTAGCCCCACACCAGCTTTGGTCAAGCACCACAATGAACAAATCCATTTGGCTGCTAGAGTTGACCTTTCCCTCCATGCAATGATTAGATGTGTGATCTTATATTATTGCAGGCCACACATTCCTCTCCTTTGACCCATTTGCTTCTTGTTCAGCTCCACCCACCTCCCAAACTACTGGCTTTTCACAGCATCTTCTGGTTAACGGGGTTTCCTCTTTTTGCAGCACGTGAAAACGTTCATCAATGAGAGCTGGCTGGAGCGGTTCGGGATGCCCGTCCACCCTGAAAGCCTCACATTATTCTGGGCCTCGATTGTGTCCATCTTTTCCCTAGGGGGCCTCCTGGGCACAATGGCCAGCGGGTACTTCACAACAAAGTTTGGGAAGTAGGTATAAGTGTGAAACAAGCTGCTCCTGGAAAGCCAGTTTGAGCCACAAAATGGTGTGCTGGGAATGAGCTGGCCAGGGCTCTGCTGGGAAAAGGATTGGGCCTTCAAGGCTCCAGAGTCAAGGTCCAAAGCTCATCCCATTTGTCAGCTGACCAGAGGTGGGCTGCCCTGGTCAGAATGTTCTTGCAACTGGTGGCCCGGACAGGAATTATTCCTGCTGAAAAAGTAAAGGGAAATTCCAGCAAAGCACCTGTGTGCATCGTAGTTGCAGAACACCTGAGTTTTACTTAGGGGTTGGCGAAACTGGCCCCCGCTCGGGGTGCAAGCCTAGGGGAGCAGCAAAAATCACCAGGCAGGCTATGGAGAGCATGGTGTATATTAGGGTTGCCATATTTCAAAATGTGAAAATCCAGACACAAAGTTGTTGAGCCTTTGTTTGTTAGTTTTAGTTTTGCAAAATCTAAAAAAAAAATTAAAAATTGAGCTACGTTTAAGGAATTTCATCAAAATCTACACTTCCGACATTGGTTGCCATATGTCTGGATTTTCCTGGACATAGCAGCAATTTCCGCCCAGACACTGTTTCTGACGGCTGAATTCCGCAATGGATGTGTGTGTTGTGCAGCTGCTGTTCTGGCGAGATCTAACACAGGAGAAGCCTCCTGTCCTTCTCTCATTGTGGCACAAAGGCGTGCAATTTTTTCTGCTCTTCTTGTGTGGTGCTCTGTATATAGTATGCTTAGCATTAAGGTTTAGACTTATTGTGAAGGAATGGGTTCCCAAACCCCAAAACTGACTGTGCAGGCAGTTTTTAAACTGCACCAAAATCCCCATTTCTCCTTAGCTAAAATGCATAAACTTTAGCCGTTGAGCAAATGCAAAACAAGAACACAGCTCTCTCCCTTATCAGTTTGACGGCAAGACTGGCCTTGACTTTACCAGTAGAACAGACACAGACATATCTTATATCCTGACCACAAATGACGCAGAGACCCAAGTCTGGGACTAACGCCAGAGCATGTTCTCAGAAGTAGTGACCTCTTGCTCCAAGATAGGAGTAGGATCAGGAATATCCTTTTATGGTCAGAAGTACAAGAAGGAAGATCCTTTTATGGTTGAGAGTACCAGAGCAGGAACATATGTGATGTCAACCTGTGTACGTATGCCAACGTGGTTGGGCTCCTAGGGAAGGAGTGAGAGGGTGCCTGGAGGATATATAAACTGCATGAAACCTGTCATTTCTTTGGACTTGCTGTGGACTTGATCACGCAAGTGCCTTCTGCTATCCGGAGAGCAGAATAAACTCTTTCTTTGAACCAACTCGGTGTCATTTTGACTTCCTTCCTCCTGTCCCGGAGCAACGCAGACCCAATCGGTGAACTCCAATTTGGGAAACCCATTCCTTCATTTGTAAGTTTAAGTTAAGTCTGCTGAAACTGGATTTCTTATGAACAGTGCCAATCCTGAACTTACTGGATTTGTGACCATTATGCTCATTTGCCTTCAGTAGCAGTAAAGCTCTGCTGGATGAAATTTTCATCGCCTCTGGTCCATTTTGGGGGAATCCCACAAAGTGTTTAAGTTTTGTTTTGTTTTCTAAAAAAAAATAATTGGTTTTCACAGCATTATAAACAAACAAACAAACACATAAGACAAACAAACCTAAGTCATAGCCTTATTGAAAATTACACTTATTAACATTGTTAAGTGACTTCCTCGCTTCCCCTTGGTTGAATTTCATTGCATATCCTTTTAATGGTTTTCCAAATCACAGTTCTTATAAAATTTAACTTAAACATTAACATCCTTAGATCTTCACATTATGAAATTAAACATATTAATTCAACACTTAACATAAATAAAATCCTAAGACAATTAAGTATCTGCAAGATGTTTTCAGTTAATTTAACTTAACATATTTAACTAAGTACTCATTAAATTTAATCCACTCTTC
Organism: Podarcis erhardii; assembly: GCF_964252035.2. Taxonomy (NCBI): domain Eukaryota; kingdom Metazoa; phylum Chordata; class Lepidosauria; order Squamata; family Lacertidae; genus Podarcis; species Podarcis erhardii. The sequence goes on along the minus strand of NC_138505.1, from coordinate 27,919,026 downwards.
CGCTTAGGTTGGCTAGCTCCGAAAAATCCATCATCTTCATCTGCTATTCTTCTATCGTTGGTAATTCTTGGGTTTTCCACTTTTTAGCTAACAGAATACGTGCAGCAGTTGTTTAAATTTTTACTCTGCTAACTATACATTGGAATCTGCTCTGGATCAATAGTGAGTAGAATTCCATGAGACCACTGCCACTCACGGCTTCCTCCATCCTTGTGCCAACAGAAAGAAATGCCTCTTGGGCACCAACCTCATCATGCTGGCGGGGGCCGTCATCATGGGCTTCAGCAAGGTGGCCAACTCCTTTGAGCTGATCCTGGCAGGTCGCTTCCTGTGTGGCATCAGCACCAGTAAGTGCCGTCCTCCTTCCAGCTGCTCTGGGCTCACTGACAGGGCTGGGCTCCTCTGAGCTACCACCTGAGTGAAGAACTGTGGGCAAAGTGGACCAGCCTGCTCCCAAGTCTCGGTCCCTTGCTTCAGTGCAACCCCTGGAACTGCAGCCTCTTCCCCTCCACTTCCAGGTCCCCACACGGGTGGTGCTGTGGTTTAAACCACTGAGCCTCTTGGGCTTGCCGATCAGAAGATCGGTACAGTGGTACCTCTGGTTATGTATTTAATTCGTTCTGGAGGTCCATTCTTAACCTGAAACTGTTCTTAACCTGAAGCATCACTTTAGCTAATGGGGCCTCCCGCTGCTGCTGCCACGCTGCCACCACACGATTTCCGTTCTCATCCTGAAACAAAGTACCTGAGGTACTATTTCTGGGTTAGCAGAGTCTGTAACCTGAAGCGTATGTAACCTGAAGCATGTGTAACCTGAGGTACCACTGTAGTCCTAATCCCCGCGACGGAGTGAGCTCCTGTTGCTCTGTCCCAGCTCCTGCCAACCTAGCAGTTCGAAAGCACACCAGTGCAAGTAGATAAATAGGTACCGCTGCGGCGGGAAGGTAAACGGCGTTTCCGCGCGCTCTGCTTTCTATCACAGTGCTCCATTGCCCCAGAAGTGGTTTAGTCCTGCTGGCCACATGACCCGGAAAGCTGTCTGTGGACAAACACCGGCTCCCTCAGCCTGAAAGCAAGATGAGTGCCGCAACCCCATAGTCACCTTTGACTGGACTTAACCGTCCAGGGGTCCCTTACAAGTACCTTTTACTCCACTTGCCTCCAGTTTCTCCTCATCCTGCCCCAGGGGGCCAATCGTGGCCAACTTTCCCAAGGATAGGTTTGATCAGCAGGAATTCCACACAGGAAAGGGCGTTACTCAGTGGTAGCGCCCTTGCCTTGTTTGCAGAAGGTCCCAAGTTCAATCCCCCAGCGGTATCTCCAGGTAATTTGAGTTTTGCATCCTGCTTTTCCAACAACAGATGTTGAGTTCCGAGCGGCTCAACAATAATCTCAGCAGCATTAAAAGCAACAAGCATCGCCGTCGACATCATATCAAACCCAGCAATGTGTAAATAAAACCAACAGCAGCAGCAAAAATCCATCGAAATGATCGATGCAATTCAGTGAAGCCATCACAATTCAAAATGTCCGAAACCCTGGAGAGAGCACTGCCAGTCAGGGTAGACAATATTGAACTAGGTGGACTGACGGCTGGTTTGGTATAAGGCAGCTTCTTCTGGACTTCTCCCAAATGTTTTTGGGGTCCTGCAATGCTAAAAGTAGGGATCCGGGTGGCGCTGTGGGTTAAACCACAAAGCCTGGGACTTGCCGATCAGAAGGTCAGCGGTTCGAATCCCCGCGATGGGGTGAGCTCCTGTTGCTCGGTCCCTGCTCCTGCCAACCTAGCAGTTTGAAAGCACGTCGAAGTGCAAGTAGATAAATAGGAACCGCTCCGGCGGGAAGGTAAACGGCGTTTCCGTGCGCTGCTCTGGTTCGCCAGAAGCGGCTTAGTCATGCTGGCCACATGACCCGGAAGCTGCATGCCAGCTCCCTCGGCCAATAAAGCGAGATGAGCAACCCCAGAGTCAGCCATGACTGGACCTATTGGTCAGGGGTCCCTTTACCTTTTAATGCTAAAAGTCTCTTCCTCTCTCTGCTTTCACGTCCAGGTATCGGTGTCCTTCTCCACCCTCAGTATGTAGGGGAAATTTCCCCCAAGAAGCTCCGTGGATTTGCAAATTCAACTGCCTCCATCTTCTGGAGCCTGGGGAAAGTCCTGGGTCAGGTGATGGGGCAAAGGTAGGATCCTGCTTATCTACCTGTTCAGGTGCTTCCTATCCCAACCCCACAACAAAGTCTCTCTCTCTCTCTCTCTCTCTCTCTCTCTCTCTCTCTGAGAGAGGGGTCTTCTGAGAACCCTGCCCCAACTTCAGATGACAACCAGCACATGCTAGTTCAATCACCAGCCCACATTGGCTAGCGCCAGTGCCACATGCACTCCTGGTTTTAAACCACTCCAGGTTTTGCTGCTCCTTTGTAGTGGCACACAAAGCCCCTCCTAGCTTTCTGAAGGGATGGATGTCTTCTGGTTTGCTTTTCCCAGAGAGTTCCTAGGAAACGCTTCGCTGTGGCCGCTGCTGCTGGCCTCCCATGGCGTGACTGCCTTGCTCCAGCTGCTGACTCTGCCCTTCTTCCCCGAGTCCCCACCTCACCTGTTCCTGAACAAAGGGGATGAGGAAGGATGCCGGAAAGGTAACTGGGTGCTCTCTAGGCAGCTAGAAATCGTTAGATTACAGAATAGCCTCCCTCAAGCATACTTGGGTACAAGGAACTTCACGGGTTTGGAAAGACATCTTCATCCCATTTACTATTTAATTATTTTATCTGGCATGTTGGCTGTGCCACATGATAGTCAGATGATGGGAGGGGGGAGTTGAGTCACAGACACTCCCCCCCCCACTGCCCTTGGAGATAATTGAGGAGTGGGTTTTCCCCTCACTTTCAGGGTGTGTACAACTTACGCGAGACTGCAAAACATGTTTTCTGAGTCAGATTGCCTCCACATCCCTGTTCCTTAATTTTATTTTATTTGCCTTCTCCTGTGGGATGTAGCATAGTAGTAGTAATAATAATAATAATAATAATAATAATAATAATAATAATAATAATTTGTTATTTATACCCCACCCATCTGGCCTTGGCAGCTCCCAACAGAATATTAAAAACACAATAAAACACCAAACATTAAAAACTTCCCTAAACAGGGCTGCCTTCAGATGTCTTCTAAAAGTCAGGTTGTTGTTTATCTCCTTGACATCTGATGGGAGGGCATTTCACAGGGCGGGTGCCACTACCAAGAAGGCCCTCTGCCTAGTTCCTTGTAGCTTCACTTATTGCAGTGAGGGAACCACCAGAAGGCCCTCGGAGCTGGACCTCAGTGTCCGGGCTGAACGATGGGGGTGGAGACGCTCCTTCAGGTATACTGAACTGAGGCCGTTTAGGGCTTTAAAGGTCAGCACCAACACTTTGAATTGTGCCCGGAAACGTACTGGGAGCCAATGTAGGTCCTTCAGGACTGGTGTTACATGAGCTTGGCTCATTTGCTTGAGTTGTCCAAATTGCTTTTGTGTGCCTTGCATTGCTTAAGAGTTCCGTTTCAGCTCTGCTGCAGTTCCAAACTGGATCATGTCAGTTCCCTCCACAAAGCAAGGCTGGCCCCAGAGGAGACATGGCTGGGGTTGTGGGGGGCTTGAGAATCCCACTTACCGTATTTTCTATAAGATGCACCAGACCATAAGCCGCACCTAGTTTTTGGAGGAGGAAAACAAGAAAAAAATATTCTGAATCCCAGAAGCCAGAACAGCAAGAGGGATCACTGCGCAGCGAAAGCAGCGATTCCTCTTGCTGTTCTGGCTTCTGGGATAACTGTGCAGCCTGCATTCGTTCCATAATACACACACACACATTTCCCCTTACTTTTTAGGAGGGAAAAAGTCAGTCTTATAGAGCAAAAAATACGGTACCTGCAGGACGTTTGGCGAGAACTTGCCTGCCACTGGGCCTCAAAGGCTCTGTGATAGTTAATAATAATAATAATAATAATAATAATAATAATAATAATAATTTATACTCCACCCATCTGGCTGAGTTTCCCCAGCCACTCTGGGTGGCTTCCAACAGAACACTAAAATACAATAACCTAGTAAACATTAAAAGCTTCCCTAAACATGGCTGCCTTCAGATGTCTTCTAAAAGTTCGGTAGTTATTTTTCTCTTTGCCATCTGGTAGGAGGGCGTTCCACAGGGCGGGTGCCACTACCGAGAAGGCCCTCTGCCTGGTTCCCTGTAACTTGGCTTCTCGTAGCAAGGGAACCGTCAGAAGACCCTCAGAGCTGGACCTCAGTGTCCGGGCAGAACGATGGAGGTGGAGACGCTCCTTCAGTTGTAGCTAGAGCCTTTCCCCGTGTGTCGCCTGGCTCCCACACAGTGGGAGAATGGTGTGAGGGCCTCTGTTTTCTCTGCCTTCACAGCCATGAAGACCTTCTGGGGCCGAGGGCCTCACCAGGTGGAGCTAGACGACCTGAGGAAGCAGCAGTCTGCCTTGTGGAGCACCAAGAGTGTCTTGGAAGTGATGAAGGATCTGGCCCTGCGCCGGCAGCTGTACATCCTTATCCTGTTGGCTGTGACCCTACAGTTGACTGGCATCCACACAGTTGAGTTTCACATGCACGTTGTTGTGTGAAAAATGAGCTCAGAGAAAGGGAGGGGGGAATCCAAATATTTAAATTGATATATTTCTCCCCAATGAGATGAGCTGCTTCAGATTAAGGGCTCATCCACATTTACCTTTCCTCTCTACTTTCCAGGCACAGGGTTGGGCTTTTCAGGATTGGGTTTGAGTGGGGTGTTCATTTTTTCCCTGGTGCTTCCCCCCAGGAAAACCTGTGTTTTACCACTAAACAGGGCAAAGGAAAAGGGACCCCTGACCATTAGGTCCAGTCGTGACCAACTCTGGGGTCGCGGCGCTCATCTTGCTTTATTGGCCGAGGGAGCCAGCTTACAGCTTCCAGGTCATGTGGCCAGCATGACTAAGCCGCTTCTGGCGAACCAGAGCAGCGCACGGAAATGCCGTTTACCTTTCCGCCGGAGTGGTACCTATTTATCTACTTGCACTTTGAGGTGCTTTCGAACTGCTAGGTTGGCAGGAGCAGGGACCGAGCAACGGGAGCTCACCCCGTCGCGGGGATTCGAACCGCTGACCTTCTGATCGGCAAGTCCTAGGCTCTGTGGTTTAACCCACAGCGCCACCCGCGTCCCTTGAGTCTCAGGTTAGCTCCTCCTCAATTGTTCATTTTCTCTCTGCGGAAGTCCTGCTTGCTCCCAAAACTTGTCCCAAACACCGTCACTTGATTAACAAATTAACTTCCCTTCCTACAGGAGTGAGGATGAGGCCAGAGGTGTCCAGGGACCACCACTGACCCTCCTCCTTCCCTCCGCAGAAGGATCTCTGCAGGTAGAGTTAATTCCCCTGATGGGCCCCCTTCTCAACGTGTCCCCCCCTCTCCAGATTTACAGCTACACGTTTGAAGTCCTGCAAACGGTTGGTTTCGACGACGACCACATCCCGGCCTTGTCTTTGGGGATCAGCCTCAGTGAGCTCCTCTCTGCCGTCTTCTGTGTGAGTGAGGGATCTTGGGAAGAGCCACTGCCTTTGGAGCCCCAGGCATGGGGGCAGGGTGAACCTGGCCCCCCAGGCATCTCAATCTGGCCCTTGGGGATAGGCATGTCGCAGGGAATTGCATTGTGGGGAAACTGACATCAAACCTAGGCTGACCAAGTCCAGATGTGGAGCCCAAGCACTCCTGCCAGGCCTCTCCCAAAAAGCCCTTCAGGGGGGTAGTGGTAGACGTGGCAGGCCCTGGCAATTGCCCACATTTGCCCCCTGTTCACCCGAGCCGGGGCTTGGTGGAGCACCCCGCAGCCACTGCAGAGCGCTCTGTGTCCTTTCTGTCCCCAGAGTGTCATCATTGAGCGTTTTGGAAGAAGAGTACTGCTCTGGGGAGGTTATGGACTGATGGCCACAGTGCTTGCTGCTGTCACGCTGACCATCTCCTTGCAGGTAAGAAGGGGGGAAAATGGGGGTCAGGGTGTTTCCCTGTCAGCCCCTCACCTAAGATGTGGCCAGCGGCCGTCTCTGACCAAACGAGGCTGCAAGTGACCCCAGCACCTGGCTCAGAGTCAGGGAGGGTGAGGCTGGGACTGCTGTAAGAACTAGGTTGGTGGCCAGGAGCTCACAGGATCTGAGCCCAGAGGCTGGTGGTCAGGAGCCCAGATGCCTCACGAAAAGCCAGATTCACCAAGGGTGTGTTTGCGTGTGTATCAAGCATCTCTGCTGCACCTAAGGAAAGGAGAGACGCCCACACAGCCCTGCAACCTGCACCCATAGCTGTCAACCGTCACTTATCTGGTGGGAAAGTCCCTTATCCCAGCGCCGTGTCCCGCTGCTGTCCCTTATTGATGATGTCCCTTAAATTTCCAGGGTTTCAAAGGAAGCAGCTCCTCTCCCTCCCTCCCTGCCGGCCAGGGAGGAGGGAGGCTCCAATTGTCTTGCTTGGCTGCATTGCTTACCCAATAAGGAGTCTAAGAACGACTGGGGGTGGAGCTTGCATGCCTTGTGCCGGTCAAATCGGCCACGTTGCCTGGGGACTCGCCTTTGCTCAGCGCTTCCCAGCAGAGAGGTGACGGTGGTTTTCCTTGCTGCATCCCCTTTGCCGGGTTGCTGCACTGTGGGAACCACCGCTTGAGGCTTTGTTTGGCTGCTGGCTGGGCTTTCTGCCTTTGGCTTGGAGGGGCTCAGAGGTCAAACATACCTGTGCCTGGAAAATCCCTTATTTTGGCTGCTGATCCCTTATTTTTGAGGCTGCTGGTCCCTTATTTTCTTTTTTTATATATATAAATTTTTATTGAGTTTTCACATTTTATAAACACACACACAAAAAAACAAAAACAAAAAAAGACAAAAACAAAACATGTATAAATTCATATCCTTACTTTCTTAACCCCACTTCCTGACCTCTCCCCACCCCCCCTTCATACATCCCAATTCCAATAATTAACTCAACAAGTTCTTATCTCTCATCCTTTACATATTATTATTATTTTTTAAAATTAATTCTTATTACTTAGCCAAAATTTTACTTAACCAATTCTCTTATAAATATTAAATCCTTTTCCAAGGTCGACCCAAATTCCCTTCCATAAATTTCCCCCTTTTTGTATTAAATATAGGTCCTAATCACCAAATACAAAAGTCATAAAAATTTTTGAGTTCTGTTCTCCCCTCCCTCCCCACCCCGGTTTCCGTCCCTTCCCAAATAAATGTCCACAAAAACAGTTCTTAGCCTGGATTCCTCACGTCTGAGGCCTTCAAATCCCTGTCAGTCTCTCTCTGCCGGTTTTGTTGGTAGCCCTTTTTGTTGGTCCTCAGGTCTCGAAGGAGCTCTGGCACCACCGCATCAAATTCTCTTCCATCCAAAATACTTAAAGACAACTGCTGCAAAAGGTCCACTGATCTCCCATATTCAAAGAGGAAGTCCCAATCATATTTCTTAGTTCTTTTAAATTCCAGTATTCCAAGTATTCCAGGGGCTTCCTCCTTCCTCTTTCGCATCTTTCGCAGATTTGTAATCCCAAGATCTTCTTCTTTATGTTCTAACAATGTAGACTTCTGGTTGGTACTCTCCACCTGTACTTTCTCCACTCCTTCTTCCCTCTCCTCCAGTTCCAAAGATGTCTCATCTGATTCAGCTGCAGATTTTTTCCCAGTCAGATCCTTTGTGCATTCAGCAGAGCTACTTGTTTTAGAAACCAAGGTCATAAGTTTTTTGTTCATAGCCATGCTCTGCTCTTGCAGTATTCCCACGAGAAAAAACATTCTTTCTATCTCTGCCTGTAATTTTCCATCTGCAGCCATTGTAATGTCTCAGAGTTCCCCCTAGGCGGATTCTGGTTACTTAATAGTCTTTCCCAACAGTCCGTTACTTTGTTGTTAATTAATACTATGTTCCCAACCACTTTGATTCAAATGTAACACATTTAGTCCAGAGAGATATTAAGTAATAAGATTTTTAACTTTAACTGCCCGTTTGACAGCTCCTTTGACAGCTGTCAAACTCCTTGTTCTTTTTCCTCCAGCTCACACACAGGACGCTCCCGGGTCCGGGGGGGGGGGGGTTACACAAAAACTTCTAAAATTCCGCTCTTACTCTCCAGCACAAAACTTCTTCTGTCAAATTCATGGAGTTTTTATCTTTAACTCACACCGAAAAAAAGAATAATCTCGCCACCTTAGTTCTCCGATCCTTGCTTTAGATCTTTTGTAGGTAGGGGGGGTGCGGACTTCCCTTTAGCACATCCCCCGGTCGTACCGAATTCAAAGGTAAAGATTTTTAAAGTCCAAATTCCATTCTACTCACGGGTTGTTTCAAGTCCAAATTTCAGGGGGGAAAGTCAGCGCTCTCCGGCCATGGCACGCGGCTTCGCTCCACTGAAGTAGCGGTCTACTCACAGCACCATGCCACTCTCCGTACCCTCTCCGCAGCCTTTAAAAAGGCTCTTCGTGGGTCGGGGGGCGCTTAAGGTACCCACCGAGTCACCAAGTCCGCAGGCTTCCGCGCCTGCGGTTTCTGGGGGTCTCCGCATCGCCGTCGCGGCAAGACCCGTCTCCAGTAGAGCCGATTCCCTCCGGAGCTCAGAAGGAATCCGCCATTAGCCGATCGCGCTAACCCGGAAGTCTGCTGGTCCCTTATTTTCAAATCTGTAAGTTGACAGCTATGCCTGCACCCAGGGGGAACCTCAACTCTCACAAATGAAAACATGCTTTCATTTCAGCATTCCTTCTCCTGGATGCCCTACTGCAGCCTTTCCCTGATATTCTGTTTTGTGATCTGCTTTGGAGCCGGCCCAGGTCAGTGATGGGGCACTTGTTCATATCGATAGGCAGTTCTTCCACTCAAAGCTCTCAAAGTGAGGCACTCATCCCTCGAGAAACTTATGCAGTAAAAATTGACTGATTAACTTTAAAAAATAATAATCAGTGTGCTCTTTGATTTCATTTGATAGCATGGCAGTAGGAGGACAAATAAGCAAAGTGCCCTGAAAGATTATCCAAATCTGGTTTCATTTGCAGTTTTAGGGCATAGAGGCAATCAAGGTTTCAGAAATTCTTGGTGAAGCATAAGACTATTTCTCAGGCTACTGTGAGCTGCCAATTCATCCTAAACATTTAACTTCACATTCTGCAGCTTATTATTGTTATCATTATTATCTAGCTTTAGTGTTGTTTTAAATTAGCTGTGCAGTCATACAATTTGTCCAGAATCTATTGATCTTCTCATAGACTGTAATATATTGTGAGTTGTCTCTTTGCGCTAGAACATAAAATTGCAGCAAACAGATTGTATCCTGGTGGTTCTGCTTTGGCTTTGCTGCTGCTCAACCGATAGATTGCATGCAGCAGTGATAGGGGAGGGCAAGGGAGAAAGAAAGAAAGAAAGAAAGAAAGAAAGAAAGAAAGAAAGAAAGAAAGAAAGAAAGAAAGAAAGAAAGAAGCCAACGTCATGCTGAGGCTCCCTAGGTTGCCTGAGTGGGCCCAGGAAATTGAGGAGGAGGTCCAATCCTGGCTGCAGCTGCGCCTTTGCACAAGAAGCTGAGTGAGTTCCAGTGGAGCATCCAGCCCAGTGCAGGATCAGCCTCTCCATTTGCAGAGCTGGGAACTTTGCCCCTGGGTTCCTGTGGCTATGAGTCCTGGTGCATGGGGGTTTCCCTGCAGCTCAGCTACAGCCCACCAAACACGTGGACCTTTCCCCACCTGAGTGTCACTTTAGGGAATCAGATCCCTCCCCCAGTGGCAGTAAATAAGCAGATCAAACTACAGGAGCGTTCTTACCAGTTAGTTTCTTTAATAATCACAGCGAGGTACAAAGGAATGCATATCTCCCAGAAATGGCGTTACTCCCAGTTAAGGTTTACCCCTTCCATCCCCATTAATCTACATCATTCCTACATCTGGTAATCTGAGCTTGTTGCCGCTGCGCTTTCTGTTCTATCACTCTCAAAGCCCGTCTAGTCTTAGGCGAAGGGGGGTCAGGAATGCTTTCCAAGGATACTGAATCTGCCAGCTGTCTCTCTCCTGATGTTTGCTCTTCTAGCTGCTCCTCACCCAGCATTTCCCCTCTGGACGATGTCCCTCTGCAAACCGCTGTTCTAAATCAGTGCTGTCTTCCTCCCGCTGGGAAGGTTCAGGAGAAGGAGGGTGGCTCCCACCATTGCTCCTCAGTCCAGCCCCTGACATTGAGGCTGGGTAGCCAAAAGGAAGTTCACCCCAGCCCCCCTTTGGCACAGGAGCCTCTCCCATCCACAAGCGTGTCTCCCACATTCCCCCTGGAGGCAACACAGTCATGAAAAAAAGATGGCTCGTGATGTAGAGCTCAGTCGGTAGAGCATGAGGCTCTTAGCCTCAGGGTTGTGGGTCCAAGCCCCAAGTTGGGCAAAAGATTCCTGCATTGCAGGGGGTTGGAAAAGATGACACTCGTGGTCCCAATTCTACGATTCTATGAAAAAGGCTGGAATCTGGAGCTCAGAAGCTGTAAGCTCAGGAAGACAGAAGCCCACGCTTGGAGGGCAGGGCTTGGGGGTCGTGCCAGCTGATGAGCCACCCACTGCTGGTCTCATCACACCCCACCCCCACCCCCAGTTCCCCTCACTCCCTCCCCCCCCCCGGGCCCAACACCTTCATCTCCATCACCAACAACAGGGCCATCTTTTCACTTGCCACGTTCTGAGTGCCACAAAGAGTACAGCGTCTGTTGCAAGCCACTTGGCCACTGCTGGGGCATCGGAGACAGTGCAGCATCATTTTCTAGCCTAGTGGTGGCAGCAGGAGCAGCCCTGACCTTTGGTTCCTCCCTCTGCAGCCGGGGCCGGGGCGTCTGTGAGGATGGAGATCTTCGACCAGTCCTCCAGGTCGTCTTCCTACGTGATCAGTGGAGTCTTAAACTGGATCGGATTCTTCTTGATAGGAATGGTGTTCCCATTTGTCGTGGTAAGTGAGACTTTTCCTGATGGTTCCGTTCCCCTCCCCACCCCAGTATCCTGCCTCCGCTGCGGGAAGGTGGCAGGGAAAGTGCCGCTGGGCTGCATCAATTTGCCAAAAGAGGTTTGCAGGGTGGTGCGAAGTTGTCATTGCAAAGGCTAGGCCCTGCTGGGAACTGCAGGGGGTCTGTATGGAGATCACCCAAGAAGCAAAGTACAGTGGTATCTAGGGTTAAGTACTTAATTCGTTCCGGAGGTTCGTTCTTAACCTGAAACTGTTCTTAACCTGAGGTACCACTTTAGCTAATGGGGCCTCCTGCTGCCGCTGCGCCACCGGAGCGTGATTTCTGTTCTCATCCTGAAGCAAAGTTCTTAACCTGAGGTAATATTTCTGGGTTAGCGCAGTCTGTAACCTGAAGTGTATGTAACCTGAGGTACCACTGTATCCATGGAAGGAACCAATCCAGGCTTGCCTTATAATTCTGTGGGGTCGGGGTGTGTCTGTTTCTCCCCCCCCCCCTCCAGGAACGCATTCATCAGTTCAGCTTCCTCATCTTCATGGGCAGTCTCTACGTTTCCGCAATCGTTATTTACTTCATCCTGCCAGAGACCAAGGGGAAATCGATCCTCGAAATCCGAGAAGAGTTTGATAAACTCAATTTTAAGAAGAAGCAAGCTCTTGGCTCAGAAACACGCTTCGTAGGAGACCCTGTGCTCTGCACCAAGCTATGACGGAGCTCTCGGGGATAAGGAGGTCAGAAAACCCTGCAGGTGAATCAGGCCCACTTAGTCCCAGCTTCCTGCTCCTAGTCTAGATGCCCGAAACCAGGGCCTGAGTCCATCCATCTTGCCCACTGGTGCTCCCCAGCCACTGGCCTTCCCTTCAGAGGCAAACTGCACTTGTGCCTGCTTAGATGCAAAGCCTCAAAAAAGGTTTGGGGAGAGATTCATAATTATGAACCATAGCGGAACAAAAACCGATCACTGACACCAGTGAGACTGACAGTCGTGACAAGCGGAGCCTTGCCAGGAATGGCCCCTGGCTTAGGAGTCTGCTCCTCCTCCTCCTCTAAGCTGCTTTTGGCTCAGCTGTCGGATTCAGAAAGCAGGTGACTATGCTGCCGTTTCAAACTGGTTTGGGGCCAGTTGGTTTTATTGCAGGTTTCTAACTGCTTGGCAAGATCCTGATCCATTTCATTAGCTGGATATTTTAAAAGATGTGTTGCTCCGTTTTCCTGACTTTTGTGATATGTTGTAACTGTTATTCTATCATGCTTCGGAAGTGGTTGTACTGTGCTTGGAAGGACAATGTCCTAGAAAGCAATTTAGAGAACTCTTAAGGGGAAATAAACAACCAAACAAATAAACCAGCTCCAGATCATTTATGAACAAGTTTATAAGTCTAATGCAGAGCCTAGGGGGGGCACAACCATGCTGGGCAAACGGTCCGTTCATTTCTGCTCTCTGCTGCCTCGTCTTTTAGCTAGCCACCCCTCCATAAGAGGACCGGCCCTCTCCTCCCACAGGGACTAATATTACTTTCCTGAGCAAGGGGTTGGAGTGGGTGGTGTTTAGAGTCCATCGATGGACACAAGGTGGCCCTCCCCGTGAAATACCAGTTTTGCTGGAGTCTCTGGAGAAGTCTAATCAAATCAACCTGGTGATCGATAGAGATTGTTGGGCTGAAGCTAATGAAAATAACTTCAAAAGAGCCTAATGCAAAGTTCTGCTTCAGGCAAAATAATAACAACAACAACAACAACAATTGCTATTATTATTTATACCCCACCCGTCTGGCTGGGTTTCCCCAACCACTCTGGGAGGCTCCCAACAGAATATTAAAAACACAATAAAACACCAAACATTAAAAACTTCCCTAAACAGGGCTGCCTTCAGATGTCTTCTAAAAGTCAGATAGTTGTTTATTTCCTTGACATCTGATGGGCGAGCGTTCCACAGGGCGGGTACCACTACCGAGAAGGCCCTTCTCGCAGTGAGGGAACCGCCAGAAGGCCCTCGGAGGTGGACCCCGGCATCCGGGCTGAACAATGGGGGTGAAGATGCTCCTTCAGGTATACTGAGTATTTGCAGGCAGGGGAAGTGTGGATGTTACAGTTGAGGCTCATCCACATTGACATTTGCCCTGTGATTTCTAGTCACAGGTCTGAGGGGTTCTTTTGCCCTGCAACGTCATACCCCGCAACTGTCCCAATTTCCCCAGGACATTCCGAAATTACAGAAATGGAGGGGGGGTTGCAGATGGATGTTTGTTCTGATTCGGCAGTAAACAGCAGGTTTCCCCGGAAAAAGCTATGGGGAAAGCTGAAACCTCTCAGACCCATCACTAGGAATCCTGGGACAAAACAGAAGTGTGGCTGAGCCCCGGATTTGGCAGCAGAGCACCAATGGTCTATTTACAACTACAGTGGTACCTTGGTTCTCAAACGCCTTGATGCTCAAACAACTTGGAAGCCAAACACTGAAAACCTGAAAGTAAGTGTTCCGGTTTGCGAACTTTTTTCGGAAGCCGAACATGCTCTATTTTGAGTGTTATACTTCTGTTTTCAGTGTTCCGCTTCTGATTTGAGTGTTACCCTGATGTCTGTCTGCTTTTGCTATTTATTTTGCGTTTTTGTTTTTGCGGCTCTTTTTGTTTTTGTGACTGTGACTGTGTGGAACCGAGTTCAGATATTGATTGATTGATTGTGTGACTGCAGTACTTTGTATATTGTTTTCATTTTATGGATCAATGGTCTCTTTAGATAGTAAAATTCATGTTAAACTGCTGTTTTAGGGGTTGTTTTTAAAAGTCTGGAATGGATTAATCCATTTTGCATTACTTTCCATGGGAAAACATGCCTTGGTTTTAGAGCGTTTTAGTTTTGGAACAGACTTCCAGAACAGATTAAGTCTGAGAACCAAGGTACCACGGTAACGCAATTTTCCCTGGGCAGAAGTGCAGCCCGACTGAATTTATACAATTTGAGGATGGCAAACTGCCAAAGCCCCTTTCCCCAAGTCTGGGGGGCGTTCACATGGGCTCACTGCCTTTTGAGGATGTAATTGGTCGTGGGCACCCACGGATGGTTGATCTATTTAGCTTTGCGGTTCCAAACTTTGCACGGGAAACGAAATTAATCCATTAATTGAAAACCTGCATAGTAATTTTTAACTTCGAGCAATTGGTGCCTGCTGATGGTTTTGGCAAGATAGCGACGAGAGAGAGAGAGAGAGAGAGAGAGAGAGAGAGAGAGGTTTGAGAAGCAGCCCATGTTGCATCCCATTGAGAAGAGCCGGTTTTTGATCAATTGGTAGCGCCCCCCACCCCTGTGGGGGTCTTTGAATCGGAGATGGGGAGCTTCTTCTCTAACCTGGTGAGTACCTCCTTCTTCATAACCCATAGCTATTTTACATTTAAAAAAAAAAAAAATCCTCAGAAGTTACTCATAGAGCAAAAATCGAAACCATAAATATTGATCGATCAAGCAAATAACAGAATTTGTGTTTTAAAAAGCCACTCAGATATGAGCATTTTGGAGTATGGTCTGACTAGCAATGCAAAATGTTTGCCCTTGGCAAGGAAGAGTGGGGCAGCAATAATGGGGAGCAGCACTTTGTGTGAGATAAGGTTACCATATTTTTTTCAATGAATCCGGGGACACTTTTCAACTTCAATGGATTTTGTATGGGGACTGATTTGTAAATCCGAGACTGTTCCCAGGAAACGGGGATGTTTGGTAACCTTACTGTGAGACCCACTTGAGGATTTGGCTGTGGGGGGTCTTTGTAACAGCAACATCTAGAATCTGACAAATGAGTTGCGTTGCACTGGACCTTCACGGCAGCCATGGCATCCTATGAGAACAGAGTACTGGATATGCTTTCTCCCCTTGGACGGTGTGACACCTCCTGCCCTCACTTTCTGACCCACAACTCCCCCCCCCCCAGTGTGTCCTGCCTGCCTTGGATAGTCAGGGTGGTCCTTTGCCTCAATTGTTGATGCTGCAGTTGCCGTGGTGATTTCAGGTCCTCCGCTCCCCAGGCCTCTTGTCACCATTTAGGCCTCTGTTGCAGAGAGAGGACTGAGATTGCAGTCGGGGGGGGGCAGTACCTGACCTGGAGGCCCCAGCTCATGTCTCCAAGGTAAACAGCGTTTCCATGCACTGCTCTGGTTTGCCAGAAGCGGCTTAGTCATGCTGGCCACATGACCCGGAAGCTGTACGCCGGCTCCCTCAGCCAGTAAAGCGAGATGAGCGCCGCAACCCCAGAGTCGGTCACGACTGGACCTAATGGCCAGGGGTCCCTTTACCTTTACCTTTACCTGCACGAAATTATTTTTTTTTCTCTCCGATGAGGCTGGGTGCAAGTGGTAGAAGATGGATGTGCTGCTTTTCAGAAAGGTGGGTGGCTTCCTTCTGGCTGAGGCAGAGCAAGAGACCTGTTTTCTCCTGGCCATGGCAGCAGACCCCCTTCATTATCCTTCCTTTTTCAAAGGAAAATATCTGGCCAGTTCCTTTCATCCCAAATAGGGCCTGCATCTTACCATGAGATATCAGAAGGAAAAAAATATATAAGGAGGTTATTGGGATCCCTTGTTAACACGCCTCAGGGGTCTGAGGGAAGCCAGGTCAAGAATTATGAAACTTTTCATATCATCATAGACAATCTGTCATTAGGTAAAGGGACCCCTGACCATTAGGTCCAGTCGTGACCGACTCTGGGGTTGCGGCGCTCATCTCGCTTTGTTGGCCGAGGGAGCCGGTGTACAGCTTCCGGGTCATGTGCCAGCATGACTAAGCCGCTTCTGGCAGCGCACAGAAACACCGTTTACCTTCCCACCAGAGCGGTACCTATTTATCTACTTGCACTTTGACATGCTTTAGAACTGCTAGGTTGGCAGGAGCAGGTACCGAGCAAGAGGAGCTCACCCCATCGCGGGGATTCGAACCGCCAACCTTCTGTTCGGCAAGTCCTAGGCTCTGTGGTTTAACCCACAGCGCCGCCTTGTCATTACTGGCCAGCTATTCATCATGTACTATAGACTTAATTACTGTCAGGGAACTGCCATCGGAGAGACAGGTGGTGGACAGGCTACAGGAGAATAGGAGAGAATCTGCAGTAGAAGAGGGAACCAGCAGGGGGAGTGCAGGAGTCACAGCGGAGGGGAGGCTCTGGGATGCTTCCAGTGAGAGTAGTGGAGAGGTAACGGGACCCCCGTTGGGAACGCCCACCCTTCGCCGGAAACTGTCACGCAGAGAGTCTCGAAAGCGCATGTCTGTCAAAGAGCTTTTATGTTGGCGTAAATTCCGTAGACGCCCACTGTCAGATTCTACCAGCGACTGACGGAGTCATGCTTTGGGGGCTCCGTTAGTGCATCGGTTTGGATGACCAGCCAAACCCCAGAGGGATCAAGCTTTTACGCACAAGCAGCTCACTATCCCATCACAGCAATCTGACAGTCTTTGAAAGCAGCTTGTGCAAGCAGAAGGCATCATGAGCGAACCATCCGGAACCGGAGGAGCAGGAGCGGGAGCTGGCGCAGATCCAAGCCTGGAACAAAGGTACAGGGCGTTGGAGGTCCAGCTGGCACTGCAAACGGCGAGGCTCGAGGAGAGGAGGGCTCAAGATGCAGATAAGGGGAAGACCACCCCACTTGCCAGACGGGTGCCTGGACTGGTGCAGAAATTTGGGGGGGATCCCCGGAACTATCAAGCCTTTAGGACAGAGATGCAATATGCTCTCAATCTACTGTTTGATGACTTCCCCGACGAGAACTCTAGAGTGGCGTACGTGATTGGCCATCTAGAGGGAGGGGCGAGGGACTGGGTTCGGCCCCTGATGGCAGCCAATAATGAAATCTTAAAGGACACAATGAAGTTTTTCCGCGCCATGGACTTGATGTTTTCCAGCGAGATCGAGCAGGGAGTGGTGCGCAGGCAGTTAATGGCGTGTAAACAGGGGAGCCGATCTGTACGTGAGTACTGGACTGAGTTCACCATGCTGATTCATAGACTTGGGTGGGACCTTGCTAGTGAACCTATTCAAATGCTGTTTGAAGAAGGTCTCTCTCCGGCAGTGAAAGATGAACTTTCCCGGGCGCCTAGGGCGGAGTCTATGGATCAGCTGACTAAATCAGCGCTGTCCATTGGAGCACGCCAGGAAGCTAGAGCTATGGAAAAGCGGGAAGGAAAGGGGGAACGTTGGAAGGACTTCCGCATTCCAGAGATTCCGGAGCAGCCTTTCCCGCCAGCAGAGCCGATGGAACTTGGAACAGTGCGCGCGCGCGCAGTTTCAAACACCAGTGAAGGGCGGAAGAAGGAGGGAAAGAGCGGCAAGAGATGCTATCTCTGCCAACAGCCAGGTCACTTTGCCAGAGTCTGTCCGCAAAGGAAGGAATGGCAAGGGATGGCGGGAACTGTTGGGGGGAAGGAGGAAGAAGAAATCACGGAGCCAGTAAAAGCCAACGCCTGGTTGCCAACATCAGGGCACAGCAGCCAGGCGAGGGAGTAATGAATGTGCCCACGCCGGAACCTCCAAGACCAGCGCTTGTGATAGAGGTGTTGCTGGAACTGGCAAACGGACACCCACTGAAGAAAAAGGGAAAATTTTTACCAAGCTGGACCTTAGGGGGGCATATAACTTGATACGTGTGAGAAAGGGGGATGAGTGGAAGACCACTATGTTCACCCCCTTGGGGGCCTTTGAGTACACCGTTATGCCTTTCGGATTACAAGGGGGCTCCGCCTGTTTTCAATCATTCATGAATCACGTCCTGGGGCCACTGCTCTACAAGAACTGCGTAGCGTTCTTAGATGACGTTCTGGTGTACTCAGACAATGAGGAGCAGCATGTGCGAGATGTAAGAGAGGTACTGAGCAAGCTGCGAGAAAACCGGCTGTGGGTGAAACTGGAGAAGTGTCAGTTTCATACCAAGGAGGTGGAATTCCTGGGGTACCGGTTGTCTGACAAGGGATTGGCCATGGATCCCAGCAAGGTTCAAGCGGTACTGGAATGGAAAACACCAAAGACCAAGAAGGACGTGCAAAGGTTCCTGGGCTTCGGAAACTTCTATAGGAAGTTCATCAAAAACTTTGCCCATTTAACAGCGCCCATCACGGATTGTCTTAGTAGCAAAAAGAAATTTGTTTGGACGGGAGAAGCGCAACAAGCGTTCGAACGCTTAAAGCAGGCGTTTGCGTCGGAAGAGCAACTCTTGCACGTGGATCTACAACAACCAATGAGAGTGGAGACTGACGCGTCAGACCGAGCGGTGGGGGCCGTTCTTCTCCAGCCGGGAAAAGATACGTCTGAATGGAGACCGTGTGCATTCTTCTCGCGGAAGTTGAACAAATCAGAGAGGAACTACACAGTGTACGACCGAGAACTGCTCGCCATTCATGAAGCATTCCGGAAATGGCGGCACTTGCTGATTGGGGCGCAGCACAAGGTTCAAGTCCGAACTGACCACAAAAATCTGGAATACTGGAGAACAGCCCGAGTGCTGAACCAGAGACAAGTGAGATGGGCCCAGGAGTTCTCCAAATTCCACTTTGAGATTCGTTACGTGCCCGGCTCCGAGAACGTGAGGGCGGACGCTCTTTCCAGGAAACCTGAGTACTTAGAGGGGGAGGGAGCGCCTGAGGCAAGGCATGTAATCCCTGAAGACCGCTGGGTGTGTGGGGCGGCATTGGTGGGGCAGAGGGAACTGATAGAGGGTACGGAGAACGATGAATACGCCCAAGAGAAACTCAGAGAGCTCCGGAGGACAGAGGAGAACACAGGGGGGTTCGAAGAAAAGAACGGGGCGTTGTATTACAAAGGGGCACTGTACATACCCGACGGGGAACTGAGGGGCAGAGTACTCAAGCAGTTGCATGACAGCCCCACAGCGGGACATTTTGGACAGCACAAAACCATGTGGTTGGTTACCAGGGAGTTTTGGTGGCCCAAGGTGAGGGAGGACGTACGGGAATATGTCAGGGGTTGCGACAGGTGCCAGCGAGCGAAAGGAGAGAGGGTGGCGCCAGCGGGGCTATTACAACCCTTACCCACGCCCGAAAGGCCATGGGAGGCAGTATCCATAGATTTTATGACAGACCTGCCAAAATCCAAAGGCAAAACAGCTGTCATGGTGGTGGTAGATCAATTAACCAAGATGTGTCATTTTATAGCTTGTTCACATGCAGTCACAGCGGAGGAAACCGCCAAGTTGTTTGTAGAACATATTTTCAAGTTGCATGGCGCCCCCTTGAGGGTGGTCAGCGACAGAGGGAAACAATTTACTTCCAGGTTCTGGAGGAAACTTATGAGCTTACTGCACGTAGAACTCAATTTCTCAACTGCCCGGCACCCAGAAACCAATGGGCAAGCGGAAAGGGCAAATGGGGTTTTACAACAATACCTGAGGTGTTATGTAAAAGACAGAGAAAATGATTGGGTGGATAAGTTACCTCTAGCAGAATTTGCCTACAACAACGCGGAGAACGTGTCCACAGGGATGAGTCCCTTCCTGGCAAATTATGGGTGTCACCCCCGGGCATTCCCAGGAGAGGGAGGGGAGAGGTGGAGCGTGCCGGCGGCGGAATATTTTTTTGAAGAGATGGAGGCGATCCACCGTCAGCTTCAACTTAACTTAGAGAAAGCCAAGGAAGAATATAAGAAGCAAGCAGACAGAAATAGGAGGGAAGGTGAAACTATAAGGGTGGGGGACCGGGTGTGGTTGTCCACCCAAGGGCTACCGTTCAAGGGCGGGAGTAAGAAATTGAGGCCCAAAAGATTGGGACCCTTTGAGGTCATACAGCAGGTCAACCCAGTGGCATTCAAACTCAGGCTGCCCAGTCACATGAAATTACACCCAGTATTTCACAGGTCATTACTGTCGCCGTACCGAGAGGGACGCGAGTGGGGGGAGTGTGAGAGAGAGGCCACCCAAACGCCCGTGATAGAAGAGAGAGAGCGCGACATGAACGTGGCAGGAATCATTGATTCCAGGTGGAAGGGGAATCAGGTGGAATATCTGGTAGAATGGGAGGGGGAAGCAGAGTCGGAAAACACTTGGGTACCAGCAGAGGTAGTCAATGACGAGGTTTTAATAGAAACATTTCATCAGCGTTTCCCAAGAAAACCGCAACCCGTGGCTCGATTTAGAAGGGAACACTTTGGGACCACCGATGAGGAAGGAGAGTTTGAAGGGTTCCCAGAGTCAGGGGTGGGTGAAGAAGCCGACTCCGACGAAGAAGAGGAAGACGGGGAGAGAGACGGTACGCCGTGGCTGGAAGTGTTAGAATCCTCGGACGACGAGGAGAGTTCCTTCAGGGGCTTTCCGCCCTCACCGCCAGTGGGAGAGGAGGCGGGAGGGGGTGAAGGGGGCCCTGGGGGGGAGGTGGATGTCAGGGAACTGCCATCGGAGAGACAGGTGGTGGACAGGCTCCAGGAGAATAGGAGAGAATCCGCAGCAGAAGAGGGAACCAGCAGGGGGAGTGCAGGAGTCACAGCGGAGGGGAGGCTCTGGGATGCTTCCAGTGAGAGTAGTGGAGAGGTAACGGGACCCCCGTTGGGAACGCCCACCCTTCGCCGGAAACTGTCACGCAGAGAGTCTCGAAAGCGCATGTCTGTCAAAGAGCTTTTATGTTGGCGTAAATTCCGTAGACGCCCACTGTCAGATTCTACCAGCGACTGACGGAGTCATGCTTTGGGGGCTCCGTTAGTGCATCGGTTTGGATGACCAGCCAAACCCCAGAGGGATCAAGCTTTTACGCACAAGCAGCTCACTATCCCATCACAATTACCTAATACATTTTTTTTTAAAAATGAAAATACTCGTGGTAAAATCCAGCATTTGAACATTTGGGTTTGTTCATTTGCCATTTCTGTAGAATTTTTCTGTGTATTTTTCCCACTGTGGGGCACCAGGAGATGCCCTTCTGGATATGTTGTGTCTTTACAGATTCAATATCGTGGATTGTTCCAGATGATCTTTGTTCTGGGCATAGGTGGCAGCTTCCCATATGGGTTTCACATTTCTGTGATCAACTACCCCTCCCTGGTAAGCCAAAAAACCAACAACTGTCCTGCATTCCTTAGGTTGGAACTGTCAAGGCCGCAAGAGGGGAGCCTTGGACTGAGTGAGATCATCAGCAGCATTCCTTGTTCACTGAATGGCAGCACGATGTTACGTTTTGAATTGAATTGTTGCACATCTCGATGTTATTTAGTTGAATTACGCTACCCATCTGACTGGGTTGCCCCAGCCACTCTGGGCGGCTCCCAACAAAAGATCAAAAATACACCCTTATTGTTCGTGTTGTAAGCCAAAGGAAATAGACGCACAGTGAATTTTTTTGTTTGCTTGCTTGCAGTACATTAAAAAATTCATCAACGAGACCTGGCTGGAGCGGCATGGCTCCCCTCTCCCGCAAGAGACCATACTCTTGCTGTGGTCCTTCATCGTTTCCATCTATGGCATAGGGGGCCTTTTGGGAAGCGTCTGCTGTGGATACCTGACCACAAAATATCGGAAGTAAGTCATTCCCTAAGGCGATGTGTGGCTTCCGTGCACATCTAAATCTATGACATAGGATTCAAGCCCACCAGGCCAATGCCCTGGAAGTTGGTGCAAGGGGGTCTAATTCAAAGAGATGCCTCTTATTCTCAGTCCTAGAAAAAGCAAAACAAGCACACGTGCCTGTTGTTGCTGTACTCAATAAACACACAAGACGTAACCGGCTGTACTTTTGAATAAATAAGGTATACTATTCACTGTATCAAATTGTAGATTTCAACAGAAGTCTCATAAAGTTCATCGGAAAAAGCAGAAGACCCAGTGGATCAGTTCATTCTCTAGTCAGTTCATGCATAAGGTCCATACATGGACCACTGGGTCTTATTTTTACATCAACGTGCTCTTTTATTAGTAACTGTTGATATGTTGGCCAGCCTTTCTCCATATTTACTCTTTTCACTGCCAATACTTCTCATGGAGATACCAGATACCCACCAAGGTATCTTAGGTTCTAACAACCATCGCCTTTCTCCCCTTGATTCCGCCTTCCATTGCAGAAAGAAATGCCAGATGTTCACCAACTTGATCATGCTGGCGGCTGCGTCGCTCATGGGTTTCAGCAAGATGGCCGGGTCCTTCGAGATGATCCTCCTGGGGCGCTTTCTCTACGGAGTCGGCATCGGTATGAAGGAAGCGTCCTAGCACTTGCAGCAAAGTCACCACAACCTTCCGGGGGCATTTTGTTTTTGTTCCTTCATCAGTATCGTCTTTTTAAATTACAGTGTACCTTGGTTCTCAAACTTAATCCCTTCCGGAAGTCCGTTCCAAAACCAAGTTGTGCTTTCCCATAGAAAGTAACGCAAAATGGATTAATCTGTTCCAGACTTTTAAAAACAACACCTTAAGCAGCAATTTAACATGGATTTTACTATCTAACGAGACCATTGATCCATAAAATGAAAGCAATAATCAATGCACTGTACTATAAAATAAATAAGACAATATTGTAGAAGATAAAAGTTTTTTTTTTCCTTAGCTGCACTGATGATAGTCATTGTTTGGGGGGCTTTTATCCATTTCCACAGTCACACAATCAATCAATCAATCAATCAATCAATCAGCAGCTGAACTGGGTTCCACACAGTCACAAAAACATATTAACCGAAAAAGCCTCAAAAACAAAAATGCAAAATAAATAGCAAAAACAAAAGCACCACACTTAATCTGTTCTGGAAGTCCATTTGACTTCCAAAATGTCTGAAAATCAAGGCGCAGCTTCTGATTGCTATAGGCACCCTAGAAACAATAGCCGACAGCCACATTGGACGTTCGGCTTCCAAAAAACGTTCGAAAACCGGAAGTAACACTTACTTCCGGGCTTTCGGTGTTTGAGAACCATGGCGTTTGAGAACCCAGGTACCACTGTACTATGTTGGTCTTTTAAATTGGTCTTTAAAGCATTTCTTATCAGAAATTCCAGTGGCAGGAGGAAGATGCAGGGGGCTGGTTCATTTGGAGATGCTATAAGTCAAGATGCATTGTTTGTGCAGGCAGAGAATCCTGCCCAGCCTTCCCCAATTTTTGCAGTCTCTTTAGCTTAAAGGTAAAGGGACCCCTGACCATTAGGTCCAGTCGTGACTGACTCTGGGGTTGCGGAGCTCATCTTGCTTTATTGGCCAAGGGAGCCGGTGTACAGTTTCCGGGTCATGTGGCCAGCATGACTTAGCCGCTGCTGCTGAACCACTTTGACGTGCTTTCGAACTGCTAGGTTGGCTTGAGCAGGGACTGAGCAACGGGAGCTCCCCCCGTCGCCAGGATTCGAACCGCCGACCTTCTAATCGGCAAGTCCTAGGCTCTGTGATTTAACCCACAGTGCCACCTGCGTCCCCTCTTTAGCTTAACCTGGCCCATTTGGCAGAACTCAACGGAGGGTGGTTGAGCCTAGAAACCTAGATGGATGAGCTTCAATGCACTTGGGCTGGGTTGTGGAGCGGGGAGCAGGTTGGAGACCTGCTAAGACATGACCCAGCTACATGCTGACGCATTAGCAGGTCAGATGCAACAGCTGCCAATAATAATTCGTTTGAGTTTACCTTGAAGCTGGAGACAGTGAAACTAAGTGGTTTTGCAGGTTTCTTCACTGTGTTTCTCTCTCATGCCCCGCACTCTTTCCCAAGGGTTTTCCTTCAACATACACCCTCAATACGTGGGAGAGATTTCTCCAAAGAAGCTGCGCGGATTTACAAATGCCACCGTGGCTGTTTTCTTGACCCTCGGGAAAGTCTCAGGACAAGTGATGGGCTTGGGGTAAGTGCAACCCCTCCTCTGTGCTGCCTGAAGATGCTTGAGAACAGCCTTTGAGACTTGGATTGTGTGGAATAAAAATCACATGAACGTAAATTAGAACCTTGGGTTCCAAAGCTGCACGCTTTGGGTTTGGGACTTTGAATTCTGGGCTGCTCAAAAGAATGTGTGGGTTTCGAAGGAGGGACCGGGGCCTGTACTCCTGTTTGTTTGGGGGGGTGTCCTGTGATGATGACACCCCCCTGCAATGGCGTGAGGTCAGTGGACTACAGGGACTAGGCTAGTCCCCTAAATGTTCCCCTGGTGTCTCCTTCCCAAAGCCCGATAAGCTTCTGCCTGGCTTAAGGAGGGAGGAGCGATGCTCTGATTGGTCCAAGAGCCCTTCCGCTATCTTCCCAAAGCTCACTTGGCTTTGGGAAGGAGGCAGGAGGGTGCCAGCATCCTTTCAGAGGCCTGGCACCTCCTTCCCCAAAGCCAGGATGCTCCTAACCAGCTTGGGAAGGGGAGGCGCTTACAAAAAAAACCACTGTATGCCATTGTCCCCTGACTTCCTCCTCCTATTCTCTGCAGGGAAATGTTGGGCAGTGACTTCTTGTGGCCTTTGCTACTGGCTTCCAGTGGACTCACTGCAGTGGTCCAGCTACTGACCCTCCCTTGCTTCCCTGACTCCCCATCCTACCTTCTGATCCAGAAGGGCAATGAAGAAGCCTTCATGAAAGGTAGGAGCCCCGTGCCATCTGGACAGATCAGGCAGGCAGGCTGACTGGCTGGCAGCAGCAGGGCTGAGACAGGCTGGCTCCAGGGTTGCCCATGACTTTGAGCAGGGCTCGCAAATGCCAGAGGTGGATTTAGAGCAGCACGACTGGTTCTGCCGGGCATCTAGTCTAGGGGGCGCTGCAGGGCACTGCAATTGCGACATAGTGAATTGAGCAGAACAGAAGGCAAGAGACTGAATGATGAGGGTGGAGACGCTCCTTCAGGTATAGTGGGTCGAGGCCATTTAAGGCTTTAAAGGTCAGCACCAACACTTTGAATTGTGCTCGGAAACGTACTGGGAGCCAATGTAGGTCATTCAGGACCAGTGTTATATGGTCTCGGCGGCCACTCCCAGTCACCAGTCTAGGTGCTGCATTCTGGATTAGTTGTAGTTTCTGGGTCACCTTCAAAGGTAGCCCCACGTAGCGTGCATTGCAGTAGTCCAAGCGGGAGATAACCAGAGCATGCACCACTCTGGCGAGACAGTCTGCAGGCAGGTAGGGTCTCATCCTGCGTACCAAATGGAGCTGGTAGAGAGCTGCCCTGGTAGCCACGGATTGATCTGCCCCTTGAGCTGATCCAAGGGTCACTTTGGGTAGAGCCAGGCCTATTCTTCCTTCTTTCCTTCTGTACCGCAGCCATCAAGCAGCTCTGGGGCGAAGGTGACCACCAAGTGGAGATTGAGGACCTCAAGAAAGAGAAGTCCGCCGTGGCCACCACCAAGAGCCTGCGCGTCCTGGAGCTGATGAAGGCCCGCTCCTTCCGCTGGCAGCTCTACGTGATGATCACAGTCATGACCACCTTGCAGCTCTGCGGCATCAACGCAGTTGAGTCTTTGCTTCCTGGGGGACGCGGAGGCTTCCAGGGGAGTCACACAGCCTTTTGGATCAAGCAGACTTTACAACAGGGAAGAGCTATGGTGGCTCATCTCCAGGTGCTGCTGGACTCCAACTCCCATCAGCCTCTGCACCCAGCAGGACAAGGATGATGGGACTTGTAGTCCAGGGACATCTGGAGGACCACAGGCACCAGCAAAGGAGAGTCTACTTGCAGAAGGGTTGCTGTGACCCAACCCAGCCATGGCCAGTCTGTGGCTGGATCTACACTCACCTGTAAAATGTAATTAGAAAAATATTAGAAATACTGTTCTAAAATGGCAGTTTCTTTTCCAAAAGATCCACCTGGTTTAAAATAGTTAGTAGCTCTGCAGTATCCTCTGCTGTCACATTTTAATAACGCATGACTAATATGACCCTTAAGGGTGGCGCTGTGGGTTAAACCACAGAGCCTAGGACTTGCCGACCAGAAGGTTAGCGGTTTGAATCCCCACGACAGGATGAGCTCCCGTTGCTCGGTCCCTGCTCCTGCCAACCTAGCACTTTGAAAGCACGTCAAAGTGCAAGTAGATAAATAGGTACCGCTCCGGCGGGAAGGTAAATGGCATTTCCGTGCGCTGCTCTGGTTCGCCAGAAGCGGCTTAGTCATGCTGGCCACATGACCCAGAAGCTGTACGCCAGCTCCCTCGGCCAATAAAGTGAGATGAGCGCTGCAACCCCAGAGTCGGCCACGACTGGACCTAATGGTCAGGGATCCCTTTACCTTTAATATGACCCTTACATTTTGAAGCGTTTTCTTTCCTAACGTTATAAACCATGAGTGTCGATCCGCCCTGTGTCTGCAGGCTCAGCAGGCAGGTCAGCTCACGCAGGGTGGGCCCAATATATTTTGCCACCTGAGACAGAGCAAAAGATGCCCCTGTCCCCCTCCAACATACACACTCACCAGTCAAGGCGCAGAGAACAAAAGGCCAGCCAAGTGATTTGAGGGGCCTTGATCCCATCCGCATCCTGCTTTGAGTCATTTGCACCTGAGCAGCAGTGGTCGTGCATTATCTGCATCCTTCTGGCTGGAGACCTTTCTTCCTGGAGGCTTCCTTGATAGCTCAGTCAGTAGAGCGCGAGACTCTTAATCTCAGGGTCCTTGGTTCGAGACCCACGATGGGCAAAAGATTCCTGCATTGGCAGGAGGCTGGACTAGATGACTCTCCAGTTCTAGGAATCTATGATTCTATAAGTGGAGACAAATCTGGGGCAGATGTGAGTGCCAAGGAGCCTGAAAACAACAACAACAACAACAACAACAACAACAAGCCATATCCAAAGCCCCACGCCAGTTCTCTGGAGGGAGGGGTATGTGATCCCTGTATTGCAGGGGGGTGGACTAAACTGTCAGGTGATGGTGTGGTTACTTGAGAGCAAACAGGCAAGACTCCGACCTGTCTTTTCCAGGCTTTATTCTTAGTGCAAACTATTTACAGTCAAGAGCGTCGCAAGTTCATGTCTGGCTCAGTCGCTGGCAGAATCTGGGAGTGGTCGGTTCTTATACCTTCCCCATCATAACAGTCGCGTGACCCCCAACCTTCTCCTCCCCTCCCTGCGCTGAAACCTACTGCACAGAATGGGCACTGGCAAAGGGGTACTTCCCTCCTCTCCGGTTTGCTCAGGCTCGGTGTTGAGGCTCTCCCTAGCATCCCCTGGTCCCACCACCTTCCTCCCCACTGGAAGTGGGGCTTTCCTCCTGGCCAGAGGAGGAACTGCTTCGCAAGATTTTCGAAGGTTCCCTATAACACAACTACCCTTCCACCTCTCGCCTCTGAGCTGATGGCAGTTCCCTGACATGAACCTTGGGTTCCCTCCCAACTCTGCAGTTTCTATGATTCTGTCGTAGGCAGGGAGGTGTCCCTGCTGTGTGTACCGCAGGCCACCTGCCTTCTAAGAGAAGGGAACGGGGACAGGCAGGGAGCCCCTGCACATGTGGAGCTCTGCAGGCAAAAACGTCTTCTGCAAACTAGCCCCACGTCTCCTCATCTTCCTCCTGCCTTTTCCAGATCTATTTCTACTCCTTTGAAGTCTTCCGCACAGCCAGGTTTGAAGAGGAGCTCGTTCCATACATCGCTCTGGGCGTGGGGATGTGTGAGTGCCTCTCATCCATCCTGTGTGTAAGTTCAAGGGGGGCGGCACAGCTGGTGCTCCCAAAATGGGGAGAGTCCCTCATGTATTTCCCCAGCCCCTGTCCCTCTGGCAGGATGTCTGAGGTTCCCCTCCTTTTGCTGCCTTCCAGAGTTCCCTCATTGAGCGCTTTGGACGGAAGCTTCTGCTCTGGGGGGGCTACGCTGCGATGGTCCTGGTCCTGGCTTTGCTCACCCTGACCCTCTCACTCCAGGTAAGGCGGTTGAGGGTCCTCTGTGATGTGGGGCAGCGGTGGAGTGAAAGGGAAAAGAGCTGTTGGGTTAGATTACTGCCATGCTGAAATATACTCGGAGTCCTGGAGTGATTTCATGCTCTTTATTGCAGCTTGTAAAACAGTGATTGACTTGCCCCCCAAACCTCAGGCTTTTATATACATTATTTACACAATGAGTCCCGTCTGATTGGCTGATTCTGCTTCCCTCCTGGAGCCTGATTGGTCTTCTCCTGCAGGCCAATCAGTTGTTGCATTCTACGATCCTACTTGCCTATTGTTCTAGGATCCAAGCTTAGTACATAACACGTGTTATACATAGGGCTGCCTCTGTAGACGGTTTGGAAACTTCAGCGGGTGCAGAATTCAGCAGCCATGTTGCTCACTGGCGTAAGACAGTTTGAGCATATTACACTGATCCTGGTCCAACTGCACTGGCTACCAATTAGTTTCCAGGCCCAATTCAAAGTGCTGGTTTTGACATATAAAGCCTTAAATGGTTCAAGACCGCAATACCTCAAGGACCGCCTCCTTCCTTATGAACCTACCTGGACCCTGAGATCATCTTCTGAGGCCCTCCTTCGTGTGCCTCCTCCTCGAGAGGTCCGGAAGGTGGCAACACAAGAATAGGGCCTTCTCTGCAGTGGCTCCCCATCTGTGGAATGCTCTCCCCAGGGAAGTTCGCCTGGCGCCTTCATTGTACACCTTTAGGCGCCAGGCAAAAACGTTTCTTTTAAACCAGGCCTTTGGTTGATCTGATTGACATCCTATGCCCTTTTAAAATGTGGGGGTTTTTTGTGGTGGGCTATTGGGTTGTTTTTATTTTTTTATTATGTATTTTGTGGTTTTATATCTTGATTTTATTCTGTGAACCACCTAGAGAGCCCCCAGGTATAGGTATATAAATAATAATAATAATAATAATAATAATAATAATAATAATAATGGACACAGTTCAGAAGCCTCCTTAAGACATCCCTCTCTGCCCCTGGCCCTCAAGGGACTGGCACCCCCAGGAGCCCACTTGGGCACCCCCATTTCTCCTCTGCTTGCCTTTGCAACAGGAAGCATTGGATCCTTCCACTCCCGCTTAGAGGACCCTTTTCTTCTCTTCCCAGCACCGTTTCTCCTGGATGCACCACTTCAGTGTGGTCCTCATCTTCCTCTTTGTGCTCTTCTATGGGATTGGGCCTTGTGAGTACCTCCAGGGGCGAGGGTCGGGGAAAGGTCCCTAGCAGCCCCATCTAGGAAGGGACGCAAGCAGTCTGCTAGGAGGGCGATGGATGGAGCCTGGGGGAGCCTGGCAGGCAAGGAGGGAAGGGAGCAAGGCTCGCAAATGCATGGTCCACACGCATGGCCTTGCCACTTCTGTACTGCGGTGTGCACTGGGTGTTTGTGGGACAGCGGGTGGGGCTGTGGTCTAAACCACTGAGCCTCTTGGGCTTGCCGATCGGAAGGTCGGCACTTCGAATCCCTGCAACTGAGTGAGCTCCCACTGCTCTCTCCCAGCTCCTGCCAACCTAGCAGTTTGAAAGCACACCAGTGCAAGTAGATAAATAGGTACCGCTGCGGCGGGAAGGTAAACGGCGTTTCCGCGCGCTCTGCTTTCTATCACAGTGCTCCATTGCCCCAGAAGTGGTTTAGTCCTGCTGGCCACATGACCCGGAAAGCTGTCTGTGGACAAACGCCGGCTCTCTTGGCCTGAAAGCGAGATGAGCGCCGCACCCCATAGTCGCCTTTGACTGGACTTACCTTTTTTTCTTACTGGGGCGTGCCCAACCAGGCCCAGATCCATATGCAGGTGTGGGAGTGCCCAGCTCCTACTGGGCCAAATCCTTCCAACTCAGCACCTGCTGTTGAGAGGTTGGGGTGAGGCATGTCCAGGCATCTGGTCAGGTCTCTGCCAATCCTGATATCTGTGGGTGCTGGGTGGGTGGTGCAGAGGCGGTTGGTGGCACCCAGCCCACACTGGCCTTTGGCAAAACAGCTACCCATCCACCCCCAGAGGACCTGGTCGGGGTGGGTGAGGTTGCAGGCACAGCAAGGTCTCCAAGCGGACATCTCAGTTGGTAGAGCAGGAGGCTCTTAATCTCAAGGTCTTGAGTTAGAGCACCACATTGGGGAAAAGATTCATGTACTGCAAAGGGTTGCACTAGAATAATAATAATAATAATAATAATAATAATAATAATAATAATAATATTTATACCCCGCCCTCCCCAGCCAAGACCGGGCTCAGGGTGGCTAACAACCAATAATAAAAACAAGTTGATTAAAATACAATTTAAAAGATTAAGATACAACATTAAAACAATTAGGGAGCAATCTCTTCATAAGAGGAGAAAGGAAAAAGAAAGAGGGGGAGGCAATCAAACTGATTCTAAGCCAAAGGCCAGGTGGAACAACTCTGTTTTACAGGCCCTGCGGAAAGAGATCAGATCCCGCAGGGCCCTGGTCTCAAGAGACAGAGCATCAGATTAGTTCTGATTCTACAGTGGTACCTCAGGTTAAGTACTTAATTCATTCCAGAGGTCCGTTCTTAACCTGAAACTGTTCTTAACCTGAAGCACCACTTTAGCTAATGGGGCCTCCTGCTGCTGCCGCGCCGCCGGAGCATGATTTCTGTTCTCATCCTGAAGCAAAGTTCTTAACCTGAGGTACTATTTCTGGGTTAGCGGAGTCTGTAACCTGAAGCGTATGTAACCTGAGGTACCACTGTATTATTCTTCTCCCTGCATAATGTCTGAAGCAGACCAGCTGCAAAGAATTGGGCCCGCTGCGCGTTTGTTTGTTTGTTTGTTTAGCTTTTCTCTGCCTTCCCCAGCTGGAGCCACCATTGCTGTGATGGTTGAGATCTTCAACCAGACCTTCCGCCCGTCGGCCTTTGTGATCGTGGGATTCATCAACTGGATGGGTCTCTTCCTTCTCGGGATGATCTTTCCGTTCATTGTGGTGAGGCAGCCCACGGGCCACAGGCAACTCGCCAAGTCCCACACAATCAACCCTGCATCGGGCACATAAGGCCTTGATGAGGACATGGGTGATTTTGCACGCAATTGCTTGAAAGTGAAAAACGGGACGTTCACTTCCCAAAAAAATTACAGGTGTCCTGTATGGGCCGGAGAACCTGCTTGGTGGATGAGATCTTGCTCTGTATGAATCTCTGCACTGGCCAAGTGTTTGCAAGGAGGGTTTTGAGAATGCAACATGAGCTTCCTTAACCTTTCCCTTCCCTTCTCTTTCCAGGAATATCTCGGCCCCTTCTGCTTCCTGATCTTCATGGGCATCCTTACAGCCTCAGGCATTTTCATCTTCTTGTTCCTGCCGGAAACAAAAGGGAAATCTATCATGGAAATTACAGCAGAGTTTAATAAGCTGAATTATGGAAAGAAACAAGTTTTTCCTGCTGAAAATAAAGTTCCCCAGGAAACCATCTTCTGCACGAGGCTCTAACACCCCCTTTGCAGAACCTCCAGCTCTGGGGGAGGGGAGAGAGGAGGGGGAAGAATCACCAGCTCTGCCCCATGCAAAGAAAACAACAGCCTGCCCGTGGCTTTCAGCCAAGATGGGACATTTCACCAGTTTACATCCCGTTTCCAGTTTACATCCTGTTTCCCATGAGAGACAGGTTATCTATGGTTTGTTTACTCCCAACAAATTGCAATCTGAAGCCATGGTTTGTTGTTGGCTTATGAACCTTGGTTTGGTGTTAGGTCTAACGTGTCTTTAACCATGGTTTGCTTGAACCCTTGACAAAAAAAACCCTCACCAAACCAAAAAGGCAAAAGCAACTGAAAAACAAGTCAAATATTGGAGAAGGAGGCCACAGCTTGTTTAATTTTCTGTGGGATGACTTGTTAACCCATGGTTTGTTAAACAAACCACGGTTTAGTGTGGTGGGGAGGAAACTGTAGCCTTCTAGGTGTTGCTGTAGTCATTCCTGCTCGTTGGACATGCTGGCTGGGATCTGAAGTCCAACCATGGCTGGAGAGCCATAGATTCCTCACTCCTTGCACTCTCTATGGAGCAGGCCTATCTCATTCAGTGTCATCTGGCGCCCCCACAGTTGTGGCTATATTCGATTCTGGGTTTTGTAATGTTTACTTCTGCTGTATGTTGCTTTGAATGTAGAAGGTGTATAAGAGTGGGGTATAAATGAAATAAACAATTATTATTTCTGCAAAGGCTTCTTAGAACTCTCTCTGTAGTGCCAGAGGCTGGAGGCAAAAAAAAAATGTCATCGTGCTATTGCTCACCATACCTTGCGACGTAGCTGTTCAGTGGTGATGACTCCAAGCTCCGCTTTCAGCTGGACTCAGAGGGAACTCCAGAACACGGCCGATCCCAGCAAGGCCTTCAATGTGTTGGCACCAAATTTAAGAGGTGCTGAATGCAAGCATTGCATGCCCAGGAACAAATGGAGAGGAATTAAGACTCCTAAGTGTCCCTTCACAGTTGTGTCTTTCCTGCCTCCACCAGGCAGAGGCCCTTCTTGGTAGCGGCACCAACCCTGTAGAATGCCCTCCCACCAGATGTCAAGGAGATGAGTACAGTGGTACCTCGGGTTTACTCAATTCGTTCCGGAGGTCCGTTCTTAACCTGAAACTGTTCTTAACCTGAAGCACCACTTTAGCTAATGGGGCCTCCTGCTGCTGCCGCACCGCTGGAGCACGATTTCTGTTCTCATCCTGAAGCAAAGTTCTTAACCCGAGGTACTATTTCTGGGTTAGTGGAGTCTGTAACCTGAAGCGTATGTAACCTGAGGTACCACTGTAATTATATATCTTTTAGGAGGCATCTGAAGGAAGATTTAATGTTTTACTATGTCTTTATATGTGCTGGAAGCCACCCAGAGTGGATGGGGCAACTCAATCAAATGGGCAGGGTAAAAATAATAAATTATTATTATTATTATTATTATTATTATTATTATTATTACTACTACTACTACTGAGGTCACCTAGTGGGTATGGCTGGAGCAAAACAGCCTTATGGGAAACCCAGCCGGATGGGTGGGGTATAAATATTATTATTATTATTATTATTATTATTATTATTATTATTATTATTATTATTATTATTATATGCATGGCTCCCTATGCCTATCTGACATTGCTGCATAAGAGTCCCTGGTAATACCTGAGATTGGTCAGAAGGACCTTGGCAACAAGGTTGTTCCCAGTAAAATGTGACGGTAAAGGTAAAGGACCCCTGGACGGTTAAGTCCTGTCAAAGGTGTCTATGGGGTTGTGGCACCCATCTCGCTTTCAGGCTGAGGGAGATGACTAAACCGCTTTTGGCGCAACTGAACACTGGGGCAGAAACCAGAGCGCGCTGAAACATTTACCTTCCCACTGCAGCGGTACCTATTTATCTACTTGCATGGGCGTGCTTTCGAACTGCTAGGTTGGCAGGAGCTAAGACAGAGCAATGGGAGCTCACTCCATCTAGGGAATTTAAACCACCGACCTTCTGATCGGCAAGCCGAAGAGGCTCAGTGGTTTAGGCCACAGTGCCACCTGCGTCCCTCTTGTTTCCAGTAAGGAAGCTCACGGAACCTAACCACCAGTCGCTCAATGACCACCCCAGACACACACCCAGCAGGTCCACCCGGACTCCTGTATATTTAGGTTCTTTATGCAGCCAGAAACTGATGCCAAGTTTGGTCCTGTGCAATGTAGGTGGGGCATCTGGGAAGGCGATAACCAGAGGTGGGTGGAAATCAAGTTGGAGATAAACTCAATCTCTCACTATTGCTCCCTTGTAAAAAGTCAACAGCACCACTGACCACACCTTTCTTGCTCACTCCCATAGAATCTCATTCTCTGTAGGTATACGGACTAATTATACACCCCCAAAGTGTTTCTCTCTTCCTCCAAAGGATCTGATCTCTCAGTTCACAAAGCCAGTCAGATATTTTACATGACATAAGAGCTGATGGCCGAGTTATTTTTTCCTTTTCCCTCCCCATCCATTTCTCCTTTTACATTATGGTTTACTGGGAACAAGAGGGACGCAGTTTCCTGCTTGGCAGGGGGTTGAACTCAATGGCCCTTGTGGTCTATTCCAACTCTATGATTCTATGATTAGTCTATTCATTTATTCACTTACTAAATAGCTATAGAATCTCTCTCCCTGTCTGTACAATGCCTCTTCCTTCAAAGTGCAGACTGGGGTCTTGGAATTCCAGGAACATCTAATCTTCAGAAGACCTCTGGGGAGGTTGACAGCTTGCTCAATTATTTGTGCACTTTTAATTGACAAAGGTACCTCCTACGGTTTATGTTTTTATTCCCCCCACCCCTCCCAATGGGCCCGGCATAGCAACCTGCAATTTGGGTCTCCTTTTTTTCTTGTTTTTTTCTTGTTTTTTTTAATAATATTTATTCAAAATTTCAGAAATACATAAGTATATAAGAAAAAAAGATAGAAAAATACAACAACAAAAGATTACAAAAAAGATAAAAATAATTAAAAATAAATCCCTCTTTGTATATCTTAGAGTTCATTTACTTATTCCCATGACTTCCTCACACCTCCCTTTTTTGTATTCCAGTTCAAATGGTTAATTCAGCAAATCCTTACCCTCTTTGTTTTATCTTAGTTCTTTGTCTTCACATATTGTAACTTTATAATTTCATCTAATATCAATCCATTTTTACATATTCCTTTTTAACCTTATTACTAAAACCGCTTCATTTCATTCCAGCATCATTTTAACATTCATTAATTTTACAGTGTTTCTGTAAATAATCTTTAAATTTCTTCCAATCTTCTTCCACCAACTCTTCACCCTGGTCTTGGATTCTGCCAGTCATTTCCGCCAATTCCATATAGTCCATTACTTTCATCTGCCATTCTTCCAGGGTGGGTAGATCTTGTGTCTTCCAATACTTCGCAATGAGTAAATTTGGGTCTCCTTTTGAATCATACCCATTCGATTGCAAGTTGTTGCTTTATTTATCAGCTGGTCATATTTCTCACCTGAAGTTGCATTCCATCAGGATGCAACAAAGAAAACAGAGTGTGGGTGTTGGGTAGCAGATTCTTCACCCAGACAACACAATGCCTGGTGGATTTGGTGCTTGTTGGTTTTGACATCAGACTCTCCTTTGGGTTTTGCTTTCTCATGCAGAAAATCAGGATTACCCTGTGCCATTATTATTTTTAAACCAGAATGCGGAGTGTCGCCTTCAATCTGCCTCTTCCAAAAGCAGAAGCCAGTGAGATACATAAAAATATGCCTGGAATCCCCCTCCCTCCTCCAAACCTCTGGGGCCTTCTTCATAAGTGAGAGCAGGAGACCGTGTACCAAACAGGATGGTTGCTGCTGCCTCCTTGGCTACTGGTTTTGTGGCACAGTATGTGCATGGGGTAGGGGATGCGGGTGGCGCTGTGGGTTAAAGCACAGAGCCTAGGGCTTGCCAATCGGAAGGTCGGCAGTTCGAATCCCCGTGACGGGGTGAGCTGTTGCTCAGTCCCAGCTCCTGCCAACCTAGCAGTTCAAAAGCACGTCAAAGTGCAAGTAGATAAATAGGTACCGCTCCAGTGGGAAGGTAAATGGCGTTTCTGTGCACTGCTCTGGTTCGCCAGAAGTGGCTGTCATGCTGGCCACATGACCCAGAAGCTGTACGCCAGCTTCCTTGGCCAGTAAAGCAAGATGAGTGCCGCAACCGCAGAGTCGTCCGAAACTGGACCTAATGGTCAGAGGTCCCTTTACCTTTAGTTGTATGGGGTGGGCTGCTTTTTAACTATCCTGATGAAGCACCACATTCCTTCAGGGATTTTTGGCATCTTGTATTCCTGTTATTTGCAGTCGGATAGGGGAGGGGGGTCTCCTCTACCTAAACAGGCTGTTGGCTCATTCAGTAAATATTGAGAGTGGGGAAACAGGGAGCGATGTACTCCATACAGCTGGGATAGCTCAGTTGGTAGAGCATGAGCCTCTTTATCTCAGGGCCGTGGGTTTAAGCCCCATGTTGGGCAAAAGATTACTACATTGCAGGCGGCTGGACTTAGATGACCCTTGGGATTCCAATTCCCACACTCCATGATACAGCATTTTCATAAGGAGAAATGAAACATGTTTCAGCTTAAAGTCGGTCTCCTGTACTACAAGCAAGTCTGGCAAAACTGATGCCCATTTCCAGGTTTCTGTTTAGAATACCCTATGATTTGCCAATCAGAGTCATTCTTTTTCTTTCTTTTTTAACCCTATCCTTCATCCTTTTTGGATTTCAGTGCGGTTTACGATTCTCGCCCCCTCCCTGGTCACCAAAATGGCAAAATTTGTGCACCACAAGGAAAAAGAAGAAGAAGGGTTTGGAGTTAATATCCCGCTTTATCACTACCCTAAGGAGTCTCAAAGCGGCTAACATTCTCCTTTCCCTTCCTCCCCCACAACAAACACTCTGTGAGGTAATTGGGGTTGAGAGACTTCAGAGAAGTGTGACTAGCCCAAGATCACCCAGCAGCTGCATGTGGAGGAGCAGGGAAGCGAACCCGGTTCACCAGATTACAAGTCTACCGCTCTTAACCACTACACCACACTGGGTAACCAGCAGGCCTAGGGGTACCTCAAGGTTTGCAGAAGTACAGCCCCCACACAAAACAAACAAACAAACAAACAACAACCCCCCCCCAATGAATGTGGTCTCAAGAGGTTCAGCAGCCCGGAAATGCAGACTGACAGCTGGAAAGGGAAAACAGGGTAGGAGAGTGACAGACAGAATGAAGTGTCCCAAAACAGGGCAAGGATCAATGTATGCTGGATAGCTCAGTTGGTTAAGAGTGTGGGGCTGATAATGCCAAGGTTGCAGGTTCAACTCCCATATGGGAAAACTGCATATTCCTGCATTGCAGGGGGTTGAACTAGAATCCACAGGATCCCTTCCAACTCTACTACAGTGGTACCTCGGGTTAAGTACTTGATTAGTTCCGGAGGTCTGTTCTTAACCTGAAACTGTTCTTAACCTGAAGCACCACTTTAGTTAATGGGGCCTCCTGCTGCTGCTGCCCGGCCGGAGCACGATTTCTGTTCTCATCCTGAAGCAAAGTTCTTAACCCGAGGTAATATTTCTGGGTTAGCGGAGTCTGTAACCTGAAGTGTATGTAACCCGAGGTACCACTGTAACCTGAAGTGTATGTAACCCGAGGTACCACTGTAACCTGAAGCGTATGTAACCCGAGGTACCACTGTAACCTGAAGCGTATGTAACCCGAGGTACCACTGTAACCTGAAGCGTATGTAACCCGAGGTACCACTGTAACCTGAAGTGTATGTAACCTGAGGTACCACTGTAACCTGAAGCGTATGTAACCCGAGGTACCACTGTAACCTGAAGCGTATGTAACCTGAGGTACCACTGTAACCTGAAGTGTATGTAACCCGAGGTACCACTGTAACCTGAAGTGTATGTAACCCGAGGTACCACTGTAACCTGAAGCGTATGTAACCCGAGGTACCACTGTAACCTGAAGCGTATGTAACCTGAGGTACCACTGTAACCTGAAGTGTATGTAACCTGAGGTACCACTGTAACCTG
Source organism: Podarcis erhardii (assembly GCF_964252035.2). Lineage (NCBI taxonomy): Eukaryota > Metazoa > Chordata > Lepidosauria > Squamata > Lacertidae > Podarcis > Podarcis erhardii. Next base: position 27,881,706 of record NC_138505.1, on the reverse strand, counting down.
AAGTGTATGTAACCTGAGGTACCACTGTAACCTGAAGCGTATGTAACCCGAGGTACCACTGTAACCTGAAGCGTATGTAACCCGAGGTACCACTGTAACCTGAAGCGTATGTAACCCGAGGTACCACTGTAACCTGAAGCGTATGTAACCCGAGGTACCACTGTAACCTGAAGTGTATGTAACCTGAGGTACCACTGTAACCTGAAGCGTATGTAACCCGAGGTACCACTGTAACCTGAAGCGTATGTAACCTGAGGTACCACTGTAACCTGAAGTGTATGTAACCCGAGGTACCACTGTAACCTGAAGTGTATGTAACCCGAGGTACCACTGTAACCTGAAGCGTATGTAACCCGAGGTACCACTGTAACCTGAAGCGTATGTAACCTGAGGTACCACTGTAACCTGAAGTGTATGTAACCTGAGGTACCACTGTAACCTGAAGTGTATGTAACCTGAGGTACCACTGTAACCTGAAGCGTATGTAACCCGAGGTACCACTGTAACCTGAAGCGTATGTAACCCGAGGTACCACTGTAACCTGAAGCGTATGTAACCCGAGGTACCACTGTAACCTGAAGCGTATGTAACCCGAGGTACCACTGCATTCTAAGAAAGGACACAGCTGTGGAAGATCCCACGTGCAGGCACCCTACTGCAAGAAGAGTGCCTTCTGAGGTTGATTTCATATTCTGCATCACCGGGAAACCCACCGAGGTGAAGGCGAGAGCAGATCAGCATCCATTGCTTCTCTCTGAAAGCAACACCGGGCCTCCCTCCGCCTCGCCCAGCCCAGCCCGCCTGGAGGGCACCGAGCACGTGGCTCGCCCGGGCGGGCATTAGGTACGTGCAGCCTGGCACAGGCGCCCCCCCCCCCACCCGACCATCCTGCCCCACGGTCTGCCTGCCGCATCCTCGCGCCCTTCCCTTCCCAGCAGCTCCAGAAACGGAGCCCCAGCCAAGCACGGCCCCGTTGGGCAGCCCCTCTCCCTCCGGGGGGGGGGTACTCGCTTAGGGCTGTAGTTGCTGCCCCCTCCTCCTGCTGCAGCAGCGGCCCCTTTAAGAGCGCGGGGGAGGGAGGAGTTCCCGGCGCGCTCTCGGGCGCAGCCCTACAAAGCGGGGAGGCAGCTCCCATTTTGCACGCAGTTTGCAGCCAGCAAGACGCATAAGCAGCCAAGATGCCCATGTTCGTGGTCAACACCAACGTGAGCCGGGACGCTGTGCCCGAGAGTCTCCTCGGAGAGCTCACCCAGCAGCTAGCCAAGGCGACCGGCAAGCCAGCCCAGGTGAGAGGGGGTTGGGAAGGAGTGGCACTCTGCACGCGCTCAGGGGCTTCTTTCCACATCTGATCTCCAAACCGGGAGAGTCCCGCCTGCCCGCCTTTCCATTCAACTAGCTCTCCATCTGCCGGTGGCAGTAACGAGTCGGCTGGGAAGCTGAGGTGGGCGCCTGAATCTGGGCCAGGGAGGGCCCTTTGCAGAGATTTCCGGGCGGAGGAAGCGAGTTTGTAGAAAGGGTGGCCGCGTGCAAACAAATGCAGACTCGGAAAATTGTAGATTTGGAAGAGATCCCCCCCCCCAAGGCCATCCAGCCCAACCCCTTGCGAGGCAGGCATCTCAATACTGTAAACTGCTTTAGCTTTGCAAACGTGTTAGCAGTTTTATTGCTGCACCGCTAGGTGCCACTTTAAAAAACAACACACAAACAACTTTAAAGATTTGTATAAGCAATTCCTGCTCCAAAACCTCAACTGCCAGGCGCAGCCATAAAAGTATTTCGTTTGCTGCCTCCCTCCGCAGTACATCGCCATCCACATCGTGGCTGACCAGATGATGTCCTTCGGAGGCTCCTCTGATCCCTGTGCCCTCTGCAGCCTCCACAGCATCGGCAAGATTGGCGGGCAGCAGAACAAGGCCTACACGAAGCTGCTGTGTGAGCTGCTGACCAAGCACCTGCACATACCTGCAGACAGGTGAGCTGCAAGCAGAAAGGCCGTGTTGGCTGGGACGGGAACATCTTATTTGAATTGCAGGGTGTTATTGTCTGAAGGCTAAAAGCCAAGCAGCCCAGGGGCTGGTCACTGCTGAACGCATGTCTGGGAACCACATTTCTAAAAAAGCACAAAAGAGCAGGAAGGACCATGTCAGTAGCACAGAAGTGACCTCCCCGGGGAACAAGCCTGGGCAGTGTGTATTCAGGTCCTGGGCTGCCCGGACAACAAGACCTTGCTGTGGTCCAAAGGAAAACAGAGCAATACGTTTGGCACCAGCTTGGCTCCAGGAGTTTCCAGAAAGAGGCGTACAGTGGTACGTCGGGTTAAGAACTTAATTCGTTCTGGAGGTCTGTTCTTAACCTGAAGCACCACTTTAGCTAATGGGGCCTCCCGCTGCCGCCGTGCTGCCAGAGCACGATTTCTGTTCTCATCCTGAAGCAAAGTTCTTAACCCGAGGTACTATTTCTGGGTTAGCGAAGTCTGTAACCTGAAGCACCACTGTACTGTACAAGGCACAATCCAACTGTATTAGGTTCTCCACAGCAGTAAAATACCACAGGGAGGTGGACTGCATCTCAGCTGGAGAATATTTGCATGCAGGAGCATCTCTAAGTCAGGCTGAAAGAGACTCCTTGCTGAAACCCAGGAGAGTCATTGCTTGCCCACCAAACTAAAAAGCTAGCTGGAGCCAATGGTCTGCCTCATCGAGCAGCTTCCTATGTTCATCAAAAGCAGTGCAGAGATCCCATGATGAAAGGGAAGACTGTCAGGAACTAATAGTCATTTCTTGCAGTGTTAGGATTCTCCTCCAGAAAAGATGGGGGAATGTGTGTCGCTTAACTCCAGCTCCCGTTACTCCTGCTTCGTGACCACACTTGAGTCCTAGCATCTCAATAGGTACACGTTCCCCATCCCTGCCTTACCTGGGCAGGTGTGGCAGCCACATGTAACGCTGGTGCTCTCTTGGGCTGATTTTTGCTGTTTTGCTTCTTTTGTAGAGTCTACATCAACTACTGTGACATGAACGCCGCTAACGTGGGTTGGAACGGCTCCACCTTTGCCTAGTCTGCTCCTTCCTGCACAGCCACCTGGTGGACCTGCTGCCCCCTTGTGTTTGCCGGCAATCACTACCACCTCTTCCTTCCTCTCCCCCCCCCCCCACCGCCTTCCTTTCGATGGTTCTTTTTAGCAGAGCCTGTTGCATGCATCCAGTTTCTGAAATGCAAATAAAAGCTCTGGTGGTAGCTCTGCAAGTGCAAAGTGTTTCTGTGATAGGGAGTGGGGATGGCCCCAACAAGATTGAGGAGGATGAGTTGTTCTATTTTACAGGGGCCTTTGAGATGGCAGACTGCTGGGTCTCGCTGTTGCGGCTAGTTCAGTAGAGGTACTAACGTTGTTGGCATACTAGACATTTAAAGCACATGATCTCTCCCCCGCCCCCCCGCCCCGCCAGCTCAAAAAGAATCCCAGGAGTCACTCTTTCTTAAGGGCGTTGGGAATTGTAGTTTTGTGAGGAGTAAACTATAGTTCCCAAGATTATTTTTGGGAGGCATGTGCTTTAAATGTACGGTGTGCGCACAGCCCATATTACCACCAGAGGCTTGAAATGGGCAGGTGCGGTCCACTCCAGCCACTCTTATGCTCTGGACTAGGGATCTTATACTCCAACACTTGGAGGACTGTATCTCGCATCCCCCCTTTATACCGGCCATCCAGTTTGGGGCCAATAGGAGGATGGAGCTCACTGACCTCCAGAGGGCCACGGGTCCCGTAGATCTGCTTGTGTATCTGTGCTGAATACACCTGCAAAGAGTTAAGCAGCTTCTGCGGAGTGTGAGGAGTGATGCTGTTGGTTGATGGGTGATCTCTCGGGTATACAGAAAAATGGGGTCCCAATCTTTTGGCACTTCTTTTGAAAGGGGGGGGGGAGCTCCACCTGGTAATGCACAAAACGCCCAAAGCCTGCCTGCAAATTGCTCTTTCAGGGATGTGACCGATAAGTGCCTCGACTCCTGTAATGCTTAGCTGGCCTTCCGAAGCAAACACAAAACGTTCTGCATTCCTGTTCTCACACTGGCTAAACAGATGCTGCTGCTGCTTCTTTGACGATCACTTGTACCCAAGAAAGATTGTCTTCCATAAACACAGTTTTAACAGTGAGTCCGTAAGTGACTGTGGAGGCCAATTCTGGATCCATACATCCTTCCACAGTTGGGACATAGGTTTCTGGGTGGGAGTTGATCACGGTGAGGGTTTGCCAAACATGCCTTCCTCTTAGCACATTTCATCCTGAGTTTGAGTGTCTTCAAAGCCCATGACACCTTTGGTAAGGCTGTTCTCCAACTGGAGCGCTCGCAGTCAAGTGTTTCCCAATTGTCGGTGTTTATACTTTTTTGGGGGGACGGGACGCGGGTGGCGCTGTGGGTTAAATCACAGAGCCTTGCTGATCAGAAGGTCGGCGGTTCGAATCCCCCGCGACAGGGTGAGCTCCCGTTGCTTGGTCCCTGCTCCTGCCAACCTAGCAGTTCGAAAGCACGTCAAAGTGCAAGTAGATAAATAGGTACCACTTTGGTGGGAAGGTAAACAGCGTTTCCGTGCGCTGCTCTGGTTCGCCAGAAGCGGCTTAGTCATGCTGGCCGCATATTCCGGAAGCTGTATGCTGGCTCCCTCTGCCAATAAAGCGAGATGAGTGCCGCAACCCCAGTGTCGGTCACGAATGGACCTAATGGTCAGGGGTCCCTTTACCTATACCTATACATTTTTTTAGATTTCCCTTGAGAGTCTTTAAACCTCTTTTGTTGACCACCAGCATTACGCTTTCCATTTTAAAGTTCGGAATACAGTAGAGCAGTTACTTTGGAAGACGATAATCGGGCATCCGCACACCATGACCAATCTGACACCGTAGTCACACTGGCTAAGCAGATGCAAAGCCGCTGCCCCCCCCCCGAAGGCTCAAAAGGGAGGCCTCCTTTGCCCCCTCCCCGATTCCGCCCAAGTTCCCTTTGGGTTGCCCTTACTCCTGGCGGGAGCGGGTTCCCACGGGCGCCCCTTTCCCGCGCGCCTCTCTCTCTCCACGCCGGCCTCCCGCGCTGCCAGTTGTGAATGGGGAGAGCGCAGTCGCCCGACATTGGCCAGCGCGGGGATTGCGTCACTCGGCAGCGACAGGAACCGAGTTCAGGCCGGCCACGAGACGGCGCGCCTCATCTGCATACCTCGGCCCTGATTGGCCACCTGTCGTCATCGTTAAGGGACGACGTCGGCGTTCATCGCTAGGCGCCGGCGGAGGGAAAAGAGCAGGCATGGCGCTCTTCGTCGTCCACAGGTGAGAAGGGGGCCGGACATGCGGCCCGCGGCTGCCTGGTTCGGGGCCAGGCGGCGCTGAGGCTTCCGCGACCGAGCCCCGGGCGGGACCGCGAGGGAGGAGGCTTCGCTGCCGCTTGGGCTGCGGGCGAATGTGGATGTTTGGCTTGAAATTCGAGCTCCGTTGTGAGTGGGAAAGGGGCTTCGTGGTCACATGACAGCGGGGGCGGCAAGGATGATTTCCACTGCAGCCCCTCAAAGCACTTTTTAAGGACTTGGAGGTGCGGCTAGCAGCATCAGCATCATTACAGTGGTACCTCGGGTTAAGTACTTAATTCGTTCCGGAGGTCCGTTCTTAACCTGAAACTGTTCTTAACCCGAAGCACCACTTTAACTAATGGGGCCTCTTGCTGCTGCTGCGCCGCTGGAGCACGATTTCTGTTCTCATCCTGAAGCAAAGTTCTTAACCTGAGGTACTATTTCTGGGTTAGCGGAGTCTGTAACCTGAAGCGTATGTAACCCGAGGTACCACTGTACTATTATTTACCCTCTTCATCCGAAGATCGCAGGGTGGTTTACAATGCAATCATACAAAAAAGAGAACGCAGATGCATAATCAAAGAACCAGCCAATAGCCCCACCCTCAATACATTTAAAAGGCCATAAAGTTACTAAATCAGCCAAAGTCCTCGTTATGGAGGAGTGTTTTTGCCCGGTTCCTGAAGATATGTAATGAAGGCCTCAGGTGAGCCTCCCAGGGGAGAGCATTCCACAAATGGGGAGCCACCACAGAAAAGGCCTGTTCTTGTGTCGCCACCTTCCAGACTTCTCGTGGAGGGGGCACATGAAGAAGGGCCTCAGGGGATGATTGCAGGGTTCGGGTCAGTTCATATGGGTTGTTGTTGGTGGTGGTGGTCAGTTCATATGGGTCGTTGTTGTTGTTGGTCAGTTCATATGGGTTGTTGTTGTTGTTGTTGGTCAGTTCATATGGGTTGTTGTTGTTGTTATTGAATTTATATACCGCCCTATAACCACAGGTCTCAGGGCGGTTCACAGAATAAAATCGGAATATAAAACCATAAATACATGAATCAAAATAAAAACAACAGCCCAATAAATGAATAACCCTGTCCTTGGTCCTCAAGGTATTGTGGTATATGGAACAGCAGGACGCTGTTAAGTCGGTGTCAGTAGCGGCATTGGGAAAGAAGTGATTAACTCATTTCAGGCTCTTTTTTTATCAGAATTGTGCACAAGAATTCCCACCACCATAAATTATGAAGGCATTTAATCACCTTTTCCTGTTCTCTGGCTACAGTCATCTTCACGGCACTCCTCCAATTGTATTTCTTTTTTTAAAAAAAAATATTTAATAAACTAATATGGCAGGAGACTAAGCCTTTGTAGTGTAGCCCAGTGTTGTTATAGCTAATTTCTCTCAGCATCTCTCCTGCCCTCATGCAGTACTATGATTATAACACCACTGGTCTACTTTGCAGGGCTGTGGTCAGTCAGAGCTCACCCCACCCTCCCATGTATTATCCATGCTCTGGCAATCTCCCAAAGTGTTCCAGAAACTTCCCCTGGTCTTAACCACCCAGCTAAAAATAAAAAATGAAGGTGCCCAATTTAACTTTTTTGGGGGGAGAGTTCCACTGTTGGGGTGCTGCCACCAAAGAAAACCCTTGTTAGTGGAGTACTGAAACCATTGTGAAATCCACAGGTATCTTGGTGATGAAGACAATGACCTCAAAGACCACTCGCAAGTGCTCCTGCAACGGCTGAAGGAACGGGTAAGAGCTCGACAGCAGCAAAGGCAGCAGCAGGATGATCACATGCCTGCAGAAAGTGGACCAGATAATGAAATGCCTGACATGGACTTGGAGAAGGAAGCAAAGCAGAAATCCAAAAAGAGGAAGCAAAGTGAGGAATCCCCTTTTACAGAAGGCCATAGAAAGAGAAAGAAGAAATTATCCACTGAAGGGGGTGAAGGTGTGGAAGAGAAAGACGATGATCTTAATCCAAGAAGAAGTAAAACAAGTGGAAAGGAATCAAAGACACCACAAGGAAGGACTGATGGAGGGGAAGGTAAAATAAATTGTGGGCGGAAACTGGGAGCTACATTCAGTCTCCATCGTTTCTGGGCAGTGCTCAGTCAACAATATGATAGTATCTGCTCGGGCCACACACACCCCAAATCAGGCTAGTGATGCTCCATCTTTTAGAGATAGGAAGGCACAGTCTAAGAATAAATGTGTACCATAAAGATTGGCTCTGACTTCCGGAATGAAGGGAAGGGCTGTGGCTCAGCAGTAGAGCACCTGCTTTGCATGCAGAAGGTTCCAGGTTCAGTCTGGGATATCCTGGTAGGGCTGGGGGTGTCCTCTGTCTGGGGGGCCTCTGCCAGTCAGTGTAAACGAGGAGTGGGGAATTTCTGAACTTCCAGATGTTGCAAGACTACAACCTCCCAGCAGCCCTAGGCAGCATGGCCAGGGATGATGGGAGTTGTAGTTCAGCAACATCTCAAGGACCAAAGGTTCCTCACACTCATTGTAGACAAAACTGAGCTAGACAGACCCTAGTGGTCTGACGCAGTCTAAGGCAGCTTCCTAATGAGAATCATAATACAGGAAGGGTTTGTTTTTTATTCAAAGTATTTTTGGCCTACTCTTCATCTGAGAAAGACTCCCAGAGTGGCTTACCGTATTCAGTAATAACACCATATCTCTTCAAGAGAAGCCATCAGTAGGGATTTCTGCTCCCCCAGTGTGGTGTGTACAGCAAAACTCCTGTTGTGTCTCTCTTGAATCACTTTCTCCCAGCTTCTCTTGCCTCTTGTGTGAGCAGCTGCTGGTATGGATAAGCCCTCACTTCTCTCCTTGAGACTCCCACTTGCTATAAAGTGAGCAGCTGCCTGCTTCTTTGGCTCTGTTGATTGGCACTAGGAGGGGTGGGATGAGCGGGGGGGGGATGGGACAGACTGCTATCTGTGCACTTTTGGGCCCTTTCCCACCTTGGGCCCAACCATTCCCCCCACCCCCAGCTCACCTTTTCCTCTTTTTTTGAAAATGCCATAAGCACATCTTTTTCTTAAACTCAAATCATTTGTCATGTTCATGTTGCTTTTACCAGGAAGTGAAATTAAGTTAGCAAGCCAACTAGAAGATGATGGCTCAGCAGGAGAGAGGGAGGATGGCGTGGAAGCCAGAGCAAATGAGAGCCATGGTGAAAAGGAGCAGATGCTGAAGTCACCGCAGGATCCAAAAGAAACTCCCCCACCTCCCAACACAATCGTTCTTGGTGACTGGGTTTTGAAGGCAGCGCAGAAGAAGAAGGTAGCTCACTTAAGTCTTGAGCCGATAGTCTGTTATCAACATGCTTTGCTCCCAGTCTTTGTCAAAGGCTCAGCCACACTGCTCTGCGATGAGGTCAGGGTTGCTTCCTTACTGAAGCAACACTTGGAGGGTCAAGGTGACAGCTGGGTTTGGCTATCTGTTCAATGCAGGGATTGGAAACCTGTGGCGCTCCCTAGATGATGCTGAACTACAACTCCAATCATCCCTGAACATTGGTCATGACGGCTGTGACTGATGGGGGCTGGAATCCAACAACAGCTGGAGGGCTGCAGATATCCCCCTCCCCACCGCTAATGTTAATATTAATAATAAACAAATGTATAGCTTGCTTCATATCACAGAGCCATCAAAGCCTTAGTTTGGTGCTTGAGCATAGCACCCTTTTAATTCCTTTACCCCATTAGTTTCCTCTCTTTTTCGACAACGGGGACCAAGCCTTGTTGAAGCTCAATAGAGGGAGATTCCATGGAAGCAAAACCTTTCAGCTGGAACATTGGGCCTGATTTGTCCTGAGGCTGGAGTTGCAATGTTCCTTGTGGCATCTTGTCGGGACAGAGGTGTGTGTGCCTGCAGTTCTCTTGGAGTCCACAGTTCCACCATCACATGTGCTTCTGTCATTTCCAGGTGGAGCCTCTTCTGCCACGCTGGCTGGCTGAACCTAAGCTGGTCCAGAGGCGGATCAAAGAGAACGTTGTCCCACTCCAAGACGTTCCAGTAATCCATCCAAAATTGAGGAAGAAACTGCAAGCAAATGGAATAGAGTCTTTGTTTCCAGGTATCATCATAGTGGGAAATTTTTTCCTCTTCCATGCTTTTAAACCCATATTTAGAAGATGGCCAGAGTTTGGGAGATGGATGGATGCGAATGGTTAGTGCTTAGAAGACAGGGACCTCTGCTCTTTAAATGAATGTTGGTGGGAGTCGCTCCCATCGGTGCTTCAGTTGTAACCTCTCTGCAGTGTTTGATGTGGTGTCAAACTGAGGAAGCACAGTTTTATCCACAGCAAATTATTTAGCTAGGCTAGAATGTCAATGAAATACCTAGATGTAAACGTGGACCTGCATCTCTCATCCCACGGCAAGTTCCACCTCAAGTGTGTGGATCCATTCGCATGTGATGAGAGAGAAGCAACCCCACCTTTCTCAAAACTCTGGTGCAAAGGAGCCAGAGGGCTGTGGGTATCCTTCACGACACCCTGTTAAACAAATTCTGCCCAGAAATAAATGAGCCAGCTGCTGCCCCTGGACCTTTGTTCTGGGTGCTCCAGTAATTATTCCCCAAGACACCTGAGTGCCCACAAATACTTTCCATAGGACCACTCCCCCTCCACTTCTCATAAGGGAGCTGTTCCTGGAGGAAGAACTGTGAGGGGAGAGACTCCATCAGGCAAGCCCTCCTTCCACCTGCCTAGGCCCACCCTCTGCTTCTCAATGTGTATTGTATTATGAACTGTGGCTTGCCGTTGTTTTATTGATTATAGTTTAGATATTATTGTAACTGTTGAGTGGATTTCTGTTTAACTTTTATATGTTGATATTATTATTTTATATGATTCTAATGATTGTTGAATGTTACTCTTTCGATGGAGGTTGCCCATTTTAAAGTTATGTTTTATTATGGCACTTTTGCATTGAATTAGATTGTTATAAGATGTACATTTTTTGTTTCTTCAGCTTGTAAACCGCCTCGAGTATTGTAAGATAGAAAGGCGGTATACAAATTAAAAATGATAATGATAATGATGGCAATTCCAAGCTCTCTCTTTTGTATGGTGAGGCTAAGCTGCAGTTGACAAAGCTGGAGAGAAGACTTAAAAGTGGATTCATTGATGGAATGTGAAACGTATAAACATTTGGAAGGTGAAAAAGTGTAGGCAAAAGAGAAAGATGGCTCAGTTTTCTTGCTGGTGGCCACCAAATCCTTGGCAGGAGAGAAAGTAGTATACAAATTCCAAAACTGCCTTGAAACCTCTCCCATACCCCTTGCCCTCTTCCTTACCCTTTAAGCAGTGGGGGGAATGTTATTGGGGTATGTGCTTATCCTTCCTGCTCTTTTTCTTCAGTTCAGGCCGAGGTGATTCCAGCCATCTTGGAAAGCGGGTTTTTGGCCGGGAGAGGTGGCTACCAGCCCAGTGATATCTGCGTCTCAGCCCCTACCGGCAGTGGCAAGACCCTGGCCTTTGTCATTCCGGTGGTGCAGGTGAGTTTTGGGCGAAGTAGAGAGCTGGTGGCTGGTGTGTGTTCTGTGCCAAAATAGCCTCCTGTTGTGCAACCCAGTGTGGGCTGCTTTAAGACTTTTGCGTACAAGGAGTAGTATCAGGCTGGTGAATTTGGAAAGCACTGTCTCAAAGGATCCCCCAGCACTTGGGGCACAGGGGGATGTGACTCAATTGACTGTGTGTCCATTTAGCTCTCTTGGTTGCTTTTCCCACACCCATTCATGTAGACTGAGGAGCAGGAGACACCCATCTCTTCCTGATCGCTGGCCTTTGTATTTTCAGGCTCTGTTAGACCGAGTTGTCTGCCGAGTACGAGCTCTGGCCGTCCTGCCCACCAAGGAACTGGCCCAGCAGGTGCGTTACTGAGGGGAGATTTGTTGGTGGGGTGGGGGACTTTGGAGTCCAGCTGTGAGTTCATCCCAATTGGATTCTCCAATGTGTAGGATGTGTGGTCAGCCCCAGGAATGCGTTAACTAGTTTACAGTCATACGTCAGGGCGAATACGCTTCAGCTTAAATATTTTCGGGTTGCGCTCCACGGCGACCCGGAAGTAACGGAGTGCGTTACTTCCAGGTTTCGCCGCTTGTGCATGTGCAGACGCTCAAAATGACCTTATGCGCAGAAGCGGCAAAATGCAACATGTGCAGATGTGCAGTTGCATCTTACGTTCGCTTCAGGTTGCAAACGGGGCTCTGGAACGGATCCCGTTCGCATCCAGAGGTACCACTGTATAAGTGATTAGACTGGCTTAACAGTACTGCACAGTCTTGTTCTTCAGATTTTATACTGCCACCCCCCTTACAAATACTCACTGCATAAGTTTAGCCTTTATACCCTTCTCTCCCTCCCTCATAATGCTAGAAATCAAGATTCACCCAGTTGAAGGGATCAGCGGTAAATTCAAGACAGGCAAATATAGATAGTGTCAGAGTCACCCGTGGTCCCAGCTCACAAGAGACCAAAGTCCTCTCCAGCTTATGTACAAAAGCTTTTATTGAAGAACATTATTAGCTTTACATCCGAGGTCCGTGACTCTACGTCTGTTACGCTTAGACCGCTGAAGTCCCCTCTGAGTCAGTACCGCCTCTACACCAGTTTAAGAGGCTTGTACTGGTCCACCTCTTTCTCTCTTTCCTTTTCCGCAGGGTCTTTCTGCCCCCCTGTGTTCTCTCCCTTCGGGACTCTCCAGAGGCTGAATCCTCTGCCGCCTCCTCCCCCCTCCTTCGGGCTTTGGGACCAGGCTCCTCCCCAGGACTCTCTTCATTTCCGCGCGCCTCCCATTTTGAACTTGGCGCGCGTACGTTGCTCCTGACCTTCCCTTCGACAGTTACACTGCCCTCGATACTACTTTCCTCCCCTTCCGGCAGGACGTTTTGCCCTGATCTCCTTCCCCTCTCTGCTTCCTGTTCTGCTCCTTCTGACACACTGGTCACTCCTCCCCCCTCACTCCGTTCCAGCGGAGCAGCCGGTCTCGCTCTCCAACTCCCACTGGGGGTTCCCCCTTCGTTTCCCTGCTCCTGACTGCTTCCCCCTCTAGCTCCCCTTGGCTTGACCAGAGGGGCTCCCTTTTGGGAGTCCTCCGATTCACTGGACGGACTCATGGACAATCTTGGGTCATTGTCATCCTCTTCCTCGTCACTCTGGAATCCTTCCCCCTCACTCTCTGTCTCCTCCCTCATCTGCGTCTCTCTCCCTGAACCCCTGACAGATAGGTATAAATTTTTAACTCTCACAGTGCACAGTACTGCCCCCAGAAGCTGTGAGCCTCACCAGTCACTGGCTCAGATGAGAGGGAATTCACAGAGTAGCCGAGGCCTGTCTCCACGTACTAGGCAGGATGGCTAAATAAACCTCTGGGTTCAGAAGCAGTCTACCTCAGAATACCAGTCAGGGAAGGCCCATTACCTTCCTGCCTTCGGGGGGGGGGAGGAGCTGTTGCAGAAGCATCTGTTAGGCTCTGTAAGTAGAAGCACCAACACAAGAGAAGGGCCCTGCTGAACCCATTGCCTTATGTCAGAAGTGCAAAGGACCAGGCATTTTGGGAGCTGTCAAGAGCCGGATTTTTGCCTTTGCTCTTCTTGCCTCAAGTTTGGCCCTGAAGGTGTGTTTTGTGCCTTGCTGCTCCTGAGAGGCAGCCCTGTTCCCTCTAGGCCACTGATTCTCTCCTCTCCACAGGTGACTAAAGTATTCAACATTTACACTGACGGGACGGGGCTGAAAGTGGTCCAGCTCACCGGGCAGAAATCGTTTGCAAAGGAGCAGGAGTCGCTCGCTGAGGAGACGTAAGTTCACCTTCTCTTTGTTTGGCTTTGCACACCAACCTCCTCCTTGCGTCTTGGCCCAGGAAGCTGAGCCCACAGGTGGCACAGCAGCAGCAGCAGAGGCCTCCATCTTCTTCCTTAGCAATGGGCGCAAGTGGGAGGTTGTCTGGTGCTGCTGCTTCTCCGTAAATCACACTCCTCTTCACTGCCTGTTCTGGTGCTTCTTTTTCCAGGCTGATGGGATTTCGCAGCCTGGCAGACATTGTCGTGGCCACTCCTGGGCGCCTCGTAGATCATCTTCAGCAGAGCCCCCAGTTCAGCCTGAAAGAACTTCGCTTCCTGGTGAGGAATCCCTCTCCCCCCGCCCCCATGTTTGAGGATTGCATCGCATGCAATGTTGTGGCTGGAAGGGGCCCTCTAGAGGGACACTTAGAGGCAGGGGTAAATTACTTTTTAAAAGCTGGCATCAGTGGGTCAGGTTCATCAGTTTTGTTGAATCGCGTTTTAACTGGATTTTGAATAAATGTGCAATTAATTGTTGCTGTTTTGAATTTTATTGTGCTATCACCTTCCGTAGAGGGTCATGCAAACTGCTACAGTGGTACCTCGGTTCTCGAACGTAATCCATTCCGGAAGACCGTTCGACTTCCAAAACATTCAATAACTGAGGCGTAATAGGTTGGCTGCAAATGCAATTAAGAAAATGGAAATGCACCCAGCGGAAACCGTTCGACTTCTGAGGCATGTTTGAAAATGGAAGCATTTACTTCCGGGTTTTCGGCATTCAGGTTTTGAAACGTTCGACAACGGAGACGTTTGAGAACCGAGGTACCACTGTATTCTGAATGCCTTTTGTAGGGTAGGGGACACAGGAGGTGAGTTTATGGAACCAAGGGGGCGGTGGGTGGGAAAAGTTAGGGAACCACTGATATAAGGGGTTGGGGTGGTGGACTGTGACACGGTGTCCCTGTTACATAAAATGTGACCTATAATAGCCTCATAACTTGCTTTGCTTCCTTTTCCTGCAAATGTCCATTCTTTAACGCACCATTCAGCCAGCTGCTTCCTGGATGAAAGTGCCTCTCTCACTGGCCCTGCTTTGAGGCTCTCCTCCCTGCAGGCTGGGCTCCCAGTCACACGCAGCTCCACCACGAATGTAAAGGCAACGGGACCCTACCCTCAAAACGCTCCCCCCCTTCATCTCCCCCCTCCCAGCAGACCTTGGCAAGCCAATGCCAGCTACGGCTGTGAAGCTCTCTGCAGTGCCAGAGGTCGTGAGCCTCCCCTGACTGCCTCTCTTTTGCCCGTGAGCACAGATAATTGACGAAGCCGATCGCATGATTGACAACATGCACCAGGACTGGCTGCGGCAGGTGGTGGTGGCAGCTCATTCAGCAGTGGAGGAGGGCTCCGGTACCCCACAGCTGTTCAGGAGGGCAGAGCAGGGGCCCCTCACGGCAGCCAGGTACGCCGGCCGCGCCGGAGAGGAGAATGAGAAGGGAAACGGCAGGGCAGGGTGGGAAGTGGTGGGACGGATCAGCAGAGGGCCCCTTCTGGCTCCTGGAAGCACAGCCAGCTCCTCCTGGGAGTCAGGCCTTGAGCAGAAACTGCCCACTGTATTGTGGAGGGTTCCTTTGCCGGGAATGGGACCCAAACCCCTGAATACCAAGGAGCTGGCCTGAGAACGGTGTGTGTGGATCCAGGGGGTGGGGAGCAGAGGGGCACTGGAAAAGCCCCTCATTTGCTTGTGTTTGGGCTGGGAGGCCTGTCCCACCCAGTGCCTTTTGCCTTCCAGAGCTGTAACATTCCCAAAGCAAGGAAGGATTGGACTCTGATTAATAAAATACAGTGGTGCCTCGCAAGACGAAAAGAATCCGTTCCGCGATTCTCTTCGTCTAGCGGTTTTTTCATCTTGCGAAGCAAGCCCATTGATGGCTTAGCGGATTAGCGCTATTAGCAGCTTAGCATCTTTTAGCGGCTTTTAGTGAGTGGCATATCGGCTTAGCGGATCAGCTGATAAGCGGCTTAGCGGCTTAGAAAAAGGGGGGGAAGGGAAAAAAAAACCCGCAGGAACTTGCAAGACATTTTCGTCTTGCGAAGCAAGCCCATAGGGAAATTCGTTTTGCGAAGCGCCTCCAAAACGGAAAACCCTTTCGTCTAGCGTGTTTTCCGTCTTGCGAGGCGTTCGTCTTGCGGGGCACCACTGTACACACGAGGCTTGACCAGCAAGACTCTGGGAGGAGTGCCAACAATAATTCCTCTCCACCCCTCAGCCCAGGTTGTTTTATTCACAAAAGAACTTTTTACACAGTGTTCATAAGAAGCAATCAGATTTCCTCTGAGCATTTCAAAAACCCCACGAGGGACAAAGTTAAAGTTAAAACTACAAAGAAACTATTTCCTACTTGAGCATGCATAGTAGTCCAGAGTAAATAAAATAGGAGTAAAATGAGGAATGCATTCAGCAAAACCCCGGAGGTCATAAACAGGAGAGACAGGATGGCAGTATTTATTAGCTCCTTGTGAACTCTCTTCCTGGCCCTTAAGATATGTCTAAAGATGAACAAACTACATCAAAGTAACCAACTATCTTTATGTACTGAGGATGCCTGATCTATCTTTCAGAATGCTTATTCGTGCTTGTCAGGCATAGAGAAAGCAAATGGCAGAGGTGCAGAGGCAGTGGGATTCAATCAGAAAATTATTGTCAATGAATCAAACCCAGTCAACGCAATGCTTTCATCGCGGACACCAATGGCTTGCTCCATATTTCATAATTCCTCATAGCAATCCCACCTGACCCTCACACTCTGGGTATTTGCACCCCTACACAGAGCTGGCTGCCCCCACGTCCCCCTGCAGAAGCTCCTCTTCTCGGCAACCCTGACACGGAACCCCGAAAAGCTGCAGCCGCTGGGCCTCTACCGGCCTCGCCTCTTCACACCCATCTCCTCGGAGGAGAAGGCAACGGAGACCACGAAGAAGTACGCCCTCCCAGAGGGGCTCTCGGTAAGAGGCGGGGCTTGCAGGCAGCCCGCCCACCTGCCGCTCTGGTTCTGGCAGAGCCGGGAAGGCGTGTTTGGCGAGGGGGTGGGGACGTGAATGGTGAGAAGGTGCCCTTTTGGGACAGCACCAGCCCTTCCCTCCAGACTGGAGGGCAAATTGGGTTGGGGGAGGCAGAAGGCCCCATTCCTTGGCAGCGGCAGCAGGTGCCTCAAGTCCCAGGCAGTTTCATGTAGGGCTCGGGGGCTCAGAAGTTGGGTCCCTGAGAAGGCAGGAATGCACAGAAAGGTTTGCGTTTCTTCGGCTGCATAATTTCTTTCTCGCTTCTTCAACCAAAGCTTATGTTCTCAGCCGGCTAACAAAGTAGTAGGAGAGAATAAAAATAGGAAATAATAATAGAAGACTTAGAAAGAAGGCAGCAACCTGGCTGGTCACTGGTTTAGGGACTCGGCCCTGGTGGTTTGTCGGGGAGGGGGTGGTTTTGTGACTTCAATATCAGAGAGTCAAATGCAGAAGAGTAGCTGCTTCTAAACTGGGAACTCCATAATGGAGGGGTGTTACTGGGTTGTTTTTATTTTGATTATATATAACATAGTTTTTAAGTTGATCTATACCTGAGATCTCCAGGTATAGGGCTCTATGTAAATAACAAACAAACAAACAAACAAACGGCTTAATGTGAGAAAACTGGTGGTCTAGAAACATATTGGAAGTTGTCAATTCTGAAATGAAAAGGGTGTTTTGCGAGAAACACACTGACCTAGTCTTGAATTGTTCACTGGAGACACAGTCTCTTATCGTCTGAGAGTCAGGAGTGTCGGCCCTTGAGCCTCTCCTGTTCCTTGGCCCAAAGTGACCCTCCTCGTCTTCCCAAAGGGATTGGGCAAGAAGCACTCCTAGGGGGTGGTGTACAAACAGCTCTTCTTTCCTCCTCCTGCCACAGCAATACTACGTGCCCTGCAACCTGCGCTGGAAGCCCCTCTTCCTCTTGCATTTCCTGCTGCGGCTGAAGTTCTCCCGCGTCCTCTGCTTCACCAACAGCAGGGACACGTCACACAGGTGAGGCTGTGCAGTAGTGGGATCTTTGCGGGCTAGGCTTGAACTTTCATAAGAAGCCGATGTTGGGATACTGCCGGGAAGACGGGGGCATCAGGCAGGCCCCCAGCTGGTTCCAGCCACCGGCCGGCAGCCGATCTCTCTTGGAACAGCATCAGTTAGTGACACGAGCCTCAGATACATTTAGAGACCTGTGCATGCTCTACCAGCAGAGTGCGTAAATCTTCTGACAGCCGAAGAGGCAGACAGAGAAATGTGTAAGCATAATGTACAGCATTTTATTCAGCATACTTCAGGAACAGAGGAAAACATGTCTGCTTCCCTTCGTCTCCAGCAAAAAAGCAGTAACACAAAAGCTATATACAAACGGAAGTTCCCAGCAAGTGCTGGAAGTAAACAAGCATGTGATACACAATAGTCCTGCCTGTCCCTTTTTATGGTGGAATGGAACTATATCCTAACAGCCAACAGAGCACTGGTCCCGTCTGCTGAGACAGAGGATCCTTTGGAGTCTCAGCAGCCCTCCTGGGAGGGGCTGGTCCTTGATCCTGGGATCCCCTTCCTCTGCCCGCAGAGCAGGGGCTCTGCCGCTGGTCTGTGCCCCCCCCCATCCTCTGTTCTCTCTCTCCACCACCCCAGGCTCTTTCTACTGCTTCGAGCCTTTGGCGGCGTGAATGTGGCCGAGTTCTCTTCCAGGCTGAATCCAAGGCAAAGGAAATTGACACTGAAGGAGTTTGAACAGGGGAAGATCCAGCTGTGAGTATTTCCAGGGCAAGGGGGGTTGGCCACATCCTCATGTCTCAGTTGCACATCACACACTGCCCCTTGATCTCCAGATGTGCAGTGGTGGTGGAAAGTTTCTGGCACCGTTGGGAGCTGAGTTGAGCCAGAAGAGGACATTCCTTTTGTGGGATGTCTCTCTTCTTCTTTTTTTTAATAATATTTTTTATTAAGTTTTCCATTAAACAATCCAATCATATCACATTAATTATTTCAAATTATACCAATACAAATCATAAAATCCGAATATTTTGCCAAATTATAAATTTTGTTGGGGGTTCCCATGCTTCGAGTTCAGTAGGGTCCGATCATCTCATATTTGTGCTGCTTTTAATGTTCACCAGTCCCATCTTCCAATCTTCTTGATGTTATCCTTTTTCTTCTTAATAGCCTCTGAGTTGTTTCCACAGGCGAGTTAAAATAAACAATATTATACTTCTGTGTGAATTTTGTAAGGTTCTCCCTTTTTTTTTTAGAACTGGAAAATCTTTTGTTTGCAGTAAATCTTAACACGCTGATCCAAAAGTCTTCCTCGAGTGGCAAACGCCATTTTAACCCCACCTCCAATGAAATAGAATCTAGGCGTTTGCTCATTAATTTTTCCCAGACAAGTTGCACCATAAATTAGCTCTTCTTCATGACACAAGAAACTGTACGAGCCAGGCCTCTTCCCCAACCCACCACACCACAAGCCCCCAGTCCTTTCTTTGCAGACCAAGCATCTCTTTAGTGGCTGCACTCAGATCTGCTGGGGTGACAGCGATTTCTCTCCTCAACACCCAGGTTAATCAGCACAGACGCCACAGCCCGAGGAATCGACATTGGCGGAGTGAAATGCGTCATCAGCTATGATGCTCCTCAATTCATCAGGACCTACATTCACCGGTAATTCCCTCAGAGGGAGGCTTTCAAATAATGTGAACGAGTTTCCTTTTTCCCCAGGTAGCTTAGGGGTGGGGGCTCAGAAGTGGCACCCCCTGGAAAAGGCCAACCTTTCTCTCTCTGTTTTTCAGAGTGGGCAGAACAGCTCGTGCAGGGAAAGCGGGACTGGCCTTCACCATGGTGCTGAAACAGCAGGTAATCAGAAGTCGCCCATCGGACTGGGTCTCCCCGGCCACTCTGGGCAGCTTCTGACAAATTATAAAAGGTAAAGGACTCCGACAGTTAAGTCCAGTCACGAACGACTCTGGGGTTGCGGCGCTCATCTTGCTTTACTGGCCGAGGGAGCCGGTGTTTGTCCGCAGACAGTTTTTCTGGATCATGTGGCCAGCAGCACTAAGACGCTTCTGGCAAAACCAGAGCAGCGCACGGAAATGCTGTTTACCTTCCTGCTGGAGTGGTACCTATTTATCTACTTGCACTTTGACTTGCTTTTCAACTGCTAGGTGGGCAGGAGCTGGGACCAAACAACAGGAGCTCACCCTGCCGCAGGGATTTGGACCGCTGACCTTCTGATCGGCAAGCCCTAGGCTCAGTGGTTTACACCACAGCGCCACCTGCGTCCCCTGACAAATTATAAAACCACATACATTAAAAATCTGCCTTCAGATGCCTTCTAAAAGTCAGATAGATGTTTATTTCCTTGACATCTGAATGGAGGGTGTTCCACAGGGTGGGCACAACTACTTAGAGAGTTCTCTTGTCTGGTTCCCGGTAACCTCACTTCTTGTAATGAGAGAACCACCAGAAGGACCTCAGTGTCCGGGCTGAACTATTGTGTGGGGCAGGGAGGCTGAGAGGCTGCCACACGTTCCCATCCCTCTCCGGAGTAACCCAGATGCTGCATTCCTGGTGCCTTTGCACAGACGGAGGTCCTCGTGGTGAGGTCTCCTGTGGCTCAGACAGGCTCTGCTTAAAGGACTTCAGTGGCAGCAACTGGGGTAGAAAATGGCCTAGAGAACAGCATGGAGGTGAGCAGGGAGTGGGCTTCAGGGACACTGCCTGGTTGCTGGATGCCCAGCTCAGCTGCCCATCAGTCCGCACCCAGGGCCTCTTCCACTGAATTTAGGTGGTTGGTCAGTAGGACCCTTTCACAGCTTTCTGTAGTGTGGGTTTTGGAATGCAGCATGGTGTTCACTTCCTTCATTGCTTTCCAGGAAAGGAAGTTTCTGAAGATGCTGAGGGAAGCCGGTCTTCCTGAGTTGGAGCAGCAGCTGGTGAAGAACACATCCCTCCAGCTACTTCTCCCACAGTACGAGGAAGCCTTGGCAGACCTCCAGAAGATAATGAAGGTATCCATCGCTCCACGTAGGAATTTGCCCTGATAGCCAAGGCTGTTGAGCATGCATTTGTGCTTCTTTAGATTCGAAAATGCTGCTTCTCGTCTCTGGGGTGTCTGAGATGGGCCTAATCACCTCCCCTCCTCCTCTTTCCCTCAACAGGAGGAGCGAGCTGAGAAGAGATCTTGAGCAAGTCCAGGCAAGCCAGAGATGTCCCGCTGAGAATAATCAGGGGGCTGGAACTCTTGCTTTGTGGTTTGGATTCCCATGCCTTGAGTACACAGTGGCATTCAGAAGCAAACACTAAGGCTTAAGAGCTCCTGAAGTATCAAGATACGGAAGGAGTGTCCATCACACGGCTTAAGGAGAGCCAACTGCCATCCTGCTGTCGTCAAGGCCACCCCTTGATCCCTCAAAGACCAGCAGAACATGCCTTGGCTTGTAAATAAAAGCTCTTTCTCCCTATGATCCAAAGAACTGCCAGCCTTTCCCTGTGAGTGGACCTAATCCTCACCAGCCTTGCCTATCCCAGTGCTACTCCCTCACGGCCAAAAGAGGGGATCAAAGGTTGCTGAGCCCAGTTGGGCTTTAAGAGCGAGGGCTCCATCTCAGGAAGAAGTTTTAAATAAAGAAATCAGCCTGTGCCTTCTGGTGGAGGCAAGATGTCTCCCTCTTTGTGTGTGTGTTTGCTTTGCTGTTTTTAAAACAAAAGTGCCTTCCTCCAGAGGCTGTTGAACTACAGATCCCATCATCCCTTGCTGGCCATGCTGGTGAAGTCCCAGGACTCTGTGTGTGTGCTAAGGCTGGACTTCAGGAAGTTGCCCTGACCCTTGGGGTGCTGGTGCACCTTTTCCCTGCCGCAGGAGATCTCCTTTCGGAAAGCAAGAAAGCTAAAACCAGCCCCTGTGCAGTTCCACCGTTGTAAAGGTTGCCTTGTGGAGTCGGGGTGGCAGGTAGCCTTTTTATTTTAGTCTATGGATTTTAAGGGATGCGGGTGGCGCTGTGGGTTAAACCACAGAGCCTAGGACTTGCCGATCAGAAGGTCGGCGGTTTGAATCACCGCGACGGGGTGAGCTCCCGTTGCTTGGTCCCTGCTCCTGCCAACCTAGCAGTTCGAAAGCAGGTCAAAGTGCAAGGTAAACGGCGGGAAGGTAAACGGCATTTCCGTGTGCTGCTCTGGTTCGCCAGAAGCAGCTTAGTCATGCTGGCCTGGAAGCTGTATGCTGGCTCCCTCAGCCAGTAAAGCAAGATGAGCGCCGCAACCCCAGAGTTGGCCACAACTGGACCTAACGGTCAAGGGTCCCTTTACCTTCACCTTTATGGATTTTAAGGCTCCTGATCAGAGCAGTTTCAGGATCAAGTATTTTGCAGGGGCAACGGAACCTCATTTCAGTGGCAGAAAAACTCAGGGCTTCTGGGTGGAGGCTCAAGCCCAAATAAGGTTGGGCTTTTGTGCGGAGGTGGGTTGGAAGGACAGGCCCCAAGTGGCCATAATCCTGCCCTGGGGTAGGGGCAGCTCCTACGAGGTAGTGTTTCTTCACTTGAGGCTATGTGCCTTGAAGGTGGCACTTTTTAAACTCTCAAATCTTGTTTGGCTGCTATCCAGTCCCTCCTGTGAACTTTCCCTCCTTTCTTCTCTGGCAAAACAGGCTTGACGAAGCCTTTGGCGATCCTCGCTGCTTGGGCGTGGGTGGGAGGGAAGTAGGCCAAGGATCAAGGCCTTTTCCAATTGGCTCTGAGGAGCAGCAGCTGCTGACGAGTTGGTCTGGCCAAGGTACAAGAGGCCCAGCAGCCGAGCCCAGATCTCCCAGGAGCGGGAAAGCACTGTTTACTCTCTCCTCCTCTTGCCAGCCGATTCCCTGCTCCGGTTGTCCCTGCTGCTGCCAGGATGGTGGTGGAGCTTTACCTCGACCTCCTCTCCCAACCCTGCCGGTCTGTCTTTATCTTTGCTAAGAAAAACAACATCCCCTTTGAGTTCAAGCATGTGGCTCTCATCCAAGGTGAGGCTGGTGGATGGGGCAGGGAGAGTCACAAGATCCTGGGTGCAGTGTCTTGAGTTGAAGGGGCTGGGCGGGGGGCTTATTTGATGGGTGGGGGGCTGGCTTGAACTCCCTGTTTGACTCCGACAAGGATGGATTGAAAGAGAGTCACTCTGAAATGGCAAAGCAAAGCTGACTGGGAAACTGAGAAACCAAGATGACAAAAACTCTATAAAAGAATTGGGGGAAATTATAAGTTATCTAGGAGACCACTTTAAGCAGATGGAAACAAGAGCAGGATTCTGACACACTTGTTGTGTAAAAACATGGATAATATGGTTCAATGTAAAAACCGGAGTAAGACTAGTATGCAGTTGTAGATGCTTAAAATAAGACTCTATAGATGGAATGGGGGGAAGTCGTGAGATTTGGAGAATCTCCACATACAGTATGACTTTATTGATGTTTGTTTGTTTGTTTGTTTGTTTTTAAATGAATTTTATTAGTATTTTCCACACAACAACAACAACACGAAAGATATTTAAAAAAAAATACACAACATGCAAAAATCAACATTCAAAAACTTTTTAAAAACCCAACAAAAACAAAACAACAGAAACAAATCAATGGAAGTCAATGTCTTCTTGTTGTTTTACTGTTTATAATATTAACTTGTAAAATATGATGTGTGTTTATTTGTATTTTTGTTTGTAAAATTAATAAAATTTTGGCGGGGAGGAGAAAGGGTCACTCTCAAGTTGCCTGTTGACTGCTTGACACAGGTTGTCTGAATGGCTGTGCAGACCTTGGAAGGGTTCAGAGATCTCTTTCCGAGCTTTGGGTTCCCTCACAACTTGAGGCTACCGTCGAAGAGGTCTTATTTCCTAACATTTAAAATAGGCTTTCGCTGTTTCCAATAGTTTTCCTTTCAAATCGTTGGGGCCTCTTGGTAAAGGGTGGGTAAGAATTGATTGTTTCCTAATAAAAGCAGCCATGAATTTCATATTTGTGGCACCCAGGAAAGAACCGGTGACTGTTGTAAAACGATTAACTGAATTGCAAGGAGGAGAAACGAGCTTTGCAAAAAGACCCCTGGCTTGTTCCAGTATCTGCCAGGGCACGGCTCATTTCCCCCTCCCTTTTGCCCAAAGCCTGAGCTGCCCAGACGCAGAAGAATTCGCTCTTTGCTGACCTTTGATACTGATGCAAGGCAGACTTGTGTATCGGTGCCTGCTGTGCATTCCCACACCCCAGCATGCTTGGGGCAGATGCCCATCTTCTTCCATCCATTGCCGAGCAATTGGCTTGTTCTCTGCACTGTTCTGATTCTACTTACTTTGTGGGCGTGAAAAAAGATTTATTACCTAAGAGCTGACTTAGGAGAATGACTGACAAGCACACAGCCACTGCCCAGCTGCCCCCCACCTCCCAACCAAAGCAATCCAGTATAGAGGTAAGAGGGAACATGAGTGGGGGGTCAGGTGGGGGTGACCAGCACCCCCCACCCAGGGTGGGTCAAGGCAGGGTCCTGCATCATGGTTCTCATGAGTGAACAGCTGCCTCTTGATTCCTTTTGTCCATCTCTCCAGGGCAAAACAGGACAAAGGAGTTTGGCAAGGTGAATCTGCTGGGGAAAGTGCCCGCCTTGAAGGATGGCGACTTCACCTTGGCAGAGAGGTAAGAAGGACCCACAGCGCTGTTACTTTGTGTGTTTGTGTTGGGGAGTAGCCACACAGGCCCCCTGCAACTTCACTGTGCACCAGATCCTGCTGGAAACCCATAAATCTCTGCTTTCCTCCCTTTGGGGTTTTGTGTTTTTGTTTTCAAGGCCTTAACTAAGTTTATGTTGCAGCCTTTCCTCATAGGGAATTCACTCCATCCCCTTGATAATTTTGGTTGCCTTTTTTCTGGACTTTTTGTAACTCTACAATACCCTTTTTGAGGTTGGGTAACCAGAACTGTTCACAATATTCCAGAAGCGGTCACGCCACAGATTTGTATAACAGCGTTATAATACCGGCAGGTTTATTCTCAATTCCTTTCCTAATGATCACTAGTGTGGAATTTCCTTTCCTCACAGCTGCTGCGCACTGAGACAGTGTCTAAATTATTATTATTAATAATAACAACAACAACTTACATGCTGCCCATCTGACTGGGTTGCCCCAGCCACTCAGGTCCCAACAAAATATTAAAACACAATAAACCATTACGGTTGTACCTCGGCCCCTGAACGCCTTGGGAGTCAAACGTTCTGGCTCCCGAGCGATTGAAAACCGGAAGTGAGCGTTCTGGTTTTCAAACTTTTTTTGGAAGCCGAACATCTGGCGCGGCTTCCGCTATTGTTTCCAGCACACCTGTGCAATCTGAAACCAGTAGAAAGCCACACCTTGGTTTCCATTTCAGAAGTCGAATGGACTTCCAGAACAGATTCTTTTTGACTTCCTAGATGCAACTGTGCAATAAACAAACTTCCCTGAAGGGCTGCCTTCAGATGTCTTCTAAGACTTAAGTCAAAAGTTGTTTATCTGTTTGACATCTCATGGGAGGGCGTTCCACAGGGCAGGCGCCACTATGGAGCATGTCTTCATTGAATTCTTCCCTATGACCACAAAGCCTCATTCTTGATCTGTCACTGTCAGTCCTATAAGCATCTACTGTATGTGTAATTAGAAGAAGAAGAATTATTTAAATGTTTAAATAATTATTTAGGGGACAAGGGCTCAACAAGAAAGACCGGGTTATGTATAGAATGATACCGCATAGAGAAATGCTCCCTGATACCAAGATGAGGGATTCCTTTGGAATTCAGATAGAGAGAATTGATAAGTATAATGATCTGTTGTGAACTTGACGGAAGTGTACAATAGATGAGCTTTCCTGCTTTGGCTCATCTTCCTTTTTCTTTTTCCTTTTTCTTTTTTCTTTCCCACAGTTGCTTATGTTCTGTGCCACGTACTTTGATATTTTTTGTACTTTTTTTTCCATTATTATCATTATTAAGGAATTTTTTTCTGTAATTTTGGTTGTCTCTATTTATATGTATTTGTTTAAAGCAAAATAAAAGTATTCAATTAAAAAAAAATTAGAAGAAGAAAAATCCCCCAACTTGTTTGCATCCGACTGCATCTGTTGTTATTCACTGTTTGTGCCTGCTGATCTTCTTCTCTTTCTTTCCTCTACCCAAACAGCATTGCCATCCTCCTGTACCTAGCAAGGAAATTCAAGACCCCTGACCACTGGTACCCCTCGGACCTGCAGAAGCGAGCCCGCGTGGACGAATATCTATCTTGGCAACACATGACCACGCGAATGTATGGCACCAAAGTGTACCTGGCAAAGGTAAGGGCCGGAACTGCCTCTTGGCCCAGCTGACAATTTACAGAAGAGAAGTCTCTGCTGCAACAAGGGGACCAGAGCTGGGCTTAGTTTTGTGGCCTGTGAATGTATATCTGTTAGAGAGACCCTGCCTGCCCACGAGAGATGAAATGCTGACAGCTGCCATCGTTTTTCCTTCCTCTCACTGCTCACATGGTGATGAGAGGTGAAGAGCCATACCTAGAACGTCTCCGATGTCAATTCCCTCTTGCCCCCTTCTCTGCATAGGCTTTGCTGCCTCTCTTCCTGGGACATCCTGCCCCTCCCGAAAAGGTTGAAGAATTCCTTGAGAGTCTGAAAGAGACCCTGAAGCTGTTTGAGGAGAAGTTCCTCCAGGACAGGCCCTTCATCGCTGGCACAGAAATCTCCTTGGCAGACTTGGTGGCCATTGTAGAAATCATGCAGGTGAGTGCTGGGCGGTGATGAGGTCTGGGGGCCTCTGCGAGGAAATGGCCTTTGGCTCCTGGCGAGGCTGAGGCACCTCATCACTTCCTGCTAGCCAGAGCCGGGTGGGATCACCACATCTCAAAAAGAAGAGGTCAGAGCTGCAAACTGGGAACCCAAGGGACCAGGTGGCTGAACAACAACAACAACAATAGTTTATTATTTATACCCTGCCCATCTGGCTGAGTCTCCCCAGCCACTCTGGGCGGCTCCCAATCAAATGTTAAAAACAATACAACATTAAATATTAAAAACTTCCCTAAACAGGGCTGCCTTCAGATGTCTTTTAAAGATAGGATAACTGCTTATTTCCTTCACATCTGAAGGGAGGGTGTTCCACAGGGTGGGCGCCACTACTGAAGCATCTTTCTCCTTTCTTTCTTTCTTTCTTTCTTTCTTTCTTTCTTTCTTTCTCTCTCTCTCTCTCTCTCTCTCTCTCTCTCTCCTCTCCACCCCTCCACACACACCTGGAGCTTTTTAGTTTAGGAACAAACCAGTGCCAGTCGGGACAGAAGTGTACAAAATTAGGTCTGTTGAAACAGCCTTGCTGTGAATATTTTGCTTTGTGGCAAGTGTTTAGACCAGGGGTCATCAAACATTTTCAGCAGGGGGCCTGTCCACTGCCCTCAGACATTGTGGGGGGGCAGACTATATGGGGGGGAATGAACAAATTCCTATGCCCCACAAATAACCCAGAGATGCATTTTAAATAAAAGCACACATTCTACTCATATAAAAACATGCTGATTCCTGGACCATTCGCAGGCCAGATTTAGAAGGCGATTGGGCTGGATCCAGCCTCCAGGAATTCGTTTGCCTACCCATGGTTCAGACCCTCAAAATATGAACTGTGAAAAAGAGACAGGGATTTAACATTTATTCTTGAGAGAATGAACAAGCAACGTCTTGGTGAATGCAGTTCATGGATTGTTTTGCTCAGAAACCTTGAAATACGAGGTCTCTTTGTTTTCTAACCTCAGGGACCCCAATTGAGACTCTACCTGGATGGCCCTAAACCCACCTGCTCCTTCCCCAACATCCCAGTAGACCCTCCCTCTCTCTCCCACATTCCCTCTATCCAATGAGTCCCCCCACCAATCCAGTCACACTCCAAAACAGGAAGTGTGGGAAGAGAAAAGCGGAAGATTTTCTCTCTTTTGGAACACTAGAAATGGGGTCCTCAGGAGGTAAGGAGAGCCTGGCTGTTGGGTCATGCCAAAGGTGTCTAATTAAGTGTCGTTTTCCCACAGTGGCCAGCCAGAAGCAGGGGCTGGGTGCCACAGAGATGCTACCCCACTCATGATGTATATCCAGCATCTCACTGATCAAAACTGGGTTGCTCATTTTTTTTGGTGCTGGGCTCTCGCTGGAACCAGCCGACTCATGCAAGAGTTTTGTCTGGTTCTCTTGCATGTGCCAACTGACTAGCATGAGAGCAAAAAGCAATCGTATTTTGGTCGGGCGCTCTGGCGCGAGCCAGCTAATTTGCGCCACAGCACAAGACAAAAAACGGGACATTCCAAGATCTCTAATCAGAAGCCGGGATGTCCCACTCAAATCGGGACAGTTGATGGGTATGGTGATGATAGCTGTGGGGCAGATTTCCTTGCACATTTGGCAAGCTCAGACACCTGATTCCCTCCCACCTACCCCCAACAGAAGAACAATGCAGGCACAATGTCTCTTCTTGCCAAACAAATGAAAGCTTGGGAACATTTCTTTTGGCCTTGCTTAAAAAGAAACAGCGTAGCACATTTGCAAGTTCATTCTTCTCCCAGATTCATTCTTCCCAGCTAAGCAACAGGAGTTATTTTCAGCCTCTTAATCCTGAATCCCAAGTCTTTTTTCCCCTTATTTTTTTAAGTAGAAGTGTCAACATCCCATTTCACTTCAAAGGCATATAGCAGGAAGTAGAAATCAATTAGCAATCCAGGTGTTAATAATACTAGCCAGGCAGGCTTTCCAAAATAACTGTTGTTTGTGTTTGATTGTATACCACATACTCATTATCATTTCTAAGCGGTGTTCGTAAAAATGAACCGTACAGATAATTGCATTTTCCACTGAAAGTTCCTCTAAGCATTCTGCTCTAAGGATAAAAATCTGGGGAACCGGGCTCCTCACAGACTGTGAAGACTTCAGTCATGACTTTGCCCTTCTCTGATTCTGCATGGTCAGAATTATTATTATTATTATTATTATTATTATTATTGATTGAATTTATATACCGCACTATGCCTGGGCGTCTCAGGGTGGTTCACAGAATACAATCAAGATATAAAACCACAAAATACATAATAAAAAATAAAAACAACAACCCGGTAAAGGTAAAGGGTTAGGGTTAGGTTCAGTCGTGGCCGACTCTGGAGTTGCGGCGCTCATCTCGCTTTATTGGCCGAGGGAGCTGGTGTTTGTATACAGACAGCTTGTGGGTCATGTGGCCAGCATGACTAAGCCACTTCTGGCAAACCAGAGCAGTGCACGGAAACGCTGTTTACCTTCCCGCCGGAGCGGTACCTTTTTATCTACTTGCACTTTGACGTGCTTTCGAACTGCTAGGTTGGCAAGAGCAGGGACCGAGCAACGGGAGCTCGCCCCGTTGCGGGGATTCGAACCGCCGACCTTCTGATCGGCAAGTCCTAGGCTCTGTGGTTTAACCCACAGCGCCACCCACGTCCCGACAACCCAGTAGCTCCTTAAAAAAAAACACCACATTTGAAAAAGGCATAGGATGTCAATCAGGTCAAGCGAAGGCCTAGTTAAAAAGGAACATTTTTGCCTGGCGCCAAAAGGTGTATAAGGAAGGCTTCAGGTGGACTACCCTGAGGAGAGCATTCCACAGATGGGGAGCCACTGCAGAGAAGGCCCGTTCTCGTGTTGCCACCCTCTGGACCTCTCAAGGAGGAGGCACACAAAGGAAGGCCTCAGAAGAGGATCTCAGGGTCCAGGTAGGTTCATATGGAAAGAGGCGGTCCTTGAGGAATCCAGAGCATTGAGCGGCTGACGAGACCGACGGCATTTTATTTGCATGCGTACAAGCAAATCCTTGTTCATTCTTCCACTTGATAATTCTCTCTGCCCCTCTATCGCTCTTTAGACTCCCCCTCTATCGCTCTTTAGACTCCCAGCATTGAATGGTGGCAGCCCTCTTGAGCAGATGATGGGGCTGCATCCATGCTGAAATAAATAAATTATGGTCTTATGTATATAATAAAGGTTCATAAATGTACCAAGCAAACACGTACATAGATATATAGGCCACATGTCTGAAGCTGCACAGGAGAGCAGCCATGGAGCCATTTTGACTCCCAGGCTGACTAGGTGTATTCTCTGCAAGGTCAAATGGAGGAGCCTCCCCATTGCCTTTTCCTTCACAAATCCTCTTTTAAGGGTATATCTGTGTATGAATAGGTTGAGCCTGTGATCTGGCTCAGGAACTAAGTACTTATCATTACAAAAGACTGGCCAGGCTCCCCCAGGGTATCAATCCAGTAAACATTAACAGGTAACCTGCCAGACAGGAGATAAACAATGACAGCAGAAAAACAACATTCAAATTTCTGTTTTAGACCGCCTTTTCTGTGATGTAGGTAGGATGTATCTGAGGGG
Organism: Podarcis erhardii; assembly: GCF_964252035.2. Taxonomy (NCBI): domain Eukaryota; kingdom Metazoa; phylum Chordata; class Lepidosauria; order Squamata; family Lacertidae; genus Podarcis; species Podarcis erhardii. Next base: position 27,852,106 of record NC_138505.1, on the reverse strand, counting down.
TGGTCTTAGGTTACACCCCTTCTGTGATGTATGTATGATGTTTCTGGGGGTCTTGATCTACAGGGTGGCAATTTCAAGTCTTTATAAGGCCTTGCACGCCATTGTTCTGGTTTCCTCCTCCTCTCCTGCATGTGAGGGGAGCACCCTGTTGCAACAGATCAATAAAGATATAGCTTACAAGCTGCTTTGCTTCTCAGTATTCTCTGGATGGCCTCTGGTTTTTTGCTCCGACCAATGGAGAACCTACAAAGGACTCTATGAGGGCTCTTGTGTTCCCCATAAGGGAATAAGGGCAGATTTTCGTTTATTACAGTGCCAAATCACTCTCCTTCTCTTTGCAGCCTGTAAGCGCCGGCTACGACGTCTTTGAAGGTAGACCCAAGCTGGCCGCCTGGCGCTCCAGAGTGGAAGAAGCCGTGGGGAAGGACCTCTTTGCCGAGGCCCACAGGGAGCTCTTCAAAGCCAAGGATGTGACGGAGGATCAACTCCCTCCTGAAATGAGGGAACAAATCAAGCAGCACTTGCTGAAGTATGTGAAGTAAACGCCATTGGGGGGCAGAGTCCCCTCAATAAAGCTCAAGAACCAACCAACACATTTTGGTCTCTTCAAATATAATTGGAGCAGCAACGCTCCCCACCCCGGTGCCACTTCTCCTTATTGTCATCTCTGGGACTCAGGGCTAGTCACCAGGAGAAGAGTTCAGGCCGTGAAGCAGAGGGCCCAGGGGGGTACGGGAACCTTTTGGTCCAATCTCGGAAAGCCTTGTGACTTGGCTCCTTTTCTGGACGACTTCTGGGCAAAAGGAGCCACCCCGCTAGAAATTCTGCCCATTCTTCCATGTCCAGAGAGAGTTGTGGTCCTTCCTGAATCAAAACACTGCATCCATTCCAAAGTCCTAACTGCGAGTGGCCAACTGAGGGGTGGGAGGATCCATCCTGTCCCTCTTTGTGTGTCTTTCCATCTGTGTGAAGAAGACCTTTAGGTAGGTGGACTAGGGAGAAGGTCAAAGAGGATTTCACTTGCTTTACTCTCATTCCTCCACATTGATGGGGCAAGGAGCCTTAGGATAGAGGAAGTCCTCTGTGTGCTGTTTCACCTTATGTGTCTTTCACCCTTGGATCCTTTGTCGTAGACCTGTGCCCCCTCCCTGTACAAGGGGGGTGGGACAGAACTTGCCTTGGCCGCCCACCTAAGGAACAACTACCATGCAGTTAAAGCTGCTAGCTACTACCCAATGATCCTTTTCAAGACCCAACCATGCAAAGAGGGGCAGGATCCTGGTGCTGCTCATTCATCTCTTTCAAGAGCCTGATCCAATAAAGAAAGGGTGCCTTCATTTGGTGCCTCCAGCTGCTCTGGCTGGGCAAGATCATAGTCTTGCCTGGGGGGGGGGGTGTGCTTCTCCATAATGTTGAGAAGTATGTAAATACAACTGTTACTGGGAGGAAGAGATGGGTCTGTATCAGGAACAGGGCTTTTTAATTTGATCATCATCATCATTTTTTTATTTGTATGCCGCCTTTCCACAGTTAAAAAAAACAATGCTTAAGGCGACTTACAGCATGACAAGATTTACATAACTACAAAAGTCATAAACAGCAAATAAACCACATCAAAAAAATACACAACCAAATGGGAAACAATTTCCACATAAATCAAAATCTAAAACTAAGAATACATTGATATCACAGTTTAAAATGACATAGGTAAAAAATACCAGCAATTTAAACCAAACACAAAACAGAGCCCTCTCTGCCCAGCAGTGGCAGCAGTCCTTTATAGAGCCCATCAGGCCCTGCCCTGGGCCAGGTGGTGAGTGGCAGGACTGGGGCCCTCAGGTGCTGAGCAGGGGAGTCCTCCTGGGTGGTAGCTGCAGCAGCAGTTCTTAGAGGCCTGATCCTAAATGAGTGGGAGACGGGAGCAAGCAGTGTGGCAGCCATGTCTGGGAATGACACCAATGATTCAGGATGGGGAAAACTCAAGCGAGACAGCAAAGATATCACAGAAGTTACAGATAGGTAGCCGTGTTGGTCTGCCATGGTCAAAACAAAATAAAAAAAAATTTCTTTCCAGTAGCACCTTAAAGACCAACTGAGTTAGTTCTAGGTATGAGCTTTCGTGTGCATGCACACTTCTTCTTTTGTTGTAAGCGATGGTGTTTTCTGGTCACATCTGTTTGGATTCTGTGGCGGAAGCAGTCAATGTACAAGTCCAGTGTGGTATTGCGTCCATCAGGAGGGGTCCATGTGGAGTCCCTTTTTGTGTAACACTTTTTCGGTGGTAGTTGGTGGTCAGTGTTCTGTTGGGAGGGTGGTTGTTGTTCTGCAGTGGGTTGTGAAGTTGTTGCTTGTTCTGCTTTGTCTTGTTGTTGTGTGTGTTGAAAATACTCCTTCAGGCGTAAACGGCGGAAAAATGCTTCCAAGTCCCCACAGAACTGAATCATGTGTGGGGATTTGGCAGGGCAGAATGACAGTCCACGTGAAAGGACTGATTCCTCAGCTGGGCTGAGTGCTTGCTGTGAGAGATTGACAATATTGTTGATCTTGTTTTGATTAGTAGCCTGTAGGTTGGAAAGGTTAGAGAGTTTCTTGTTTTTCTGTTTTTTTCAGTAGCTCCAGTTGAGAGTGGTAAATGTTCTGTTTTTCCTTTTGGAACTCTTTTGGAACTCTTGCCAAGCTTGGTGGTTCCTGATAGAGTTGTCCAATACAAGGAGTTGAAGAAGTGTGCATGCACACGAAAGCTCATACCTAGAACTAACTCAGTTGGTCTTTAAGGTGCTACTGGAAAGAAAAATTTTTTTATTTTGTTTTATATCACAGAAGATTCATCCAAGCAGCATCAGTGGGCAGCAAAATGGCTGATGAGGGTCAACTGAAGGGTCAAGTGATACATGTTGGGGCAGAAACATCCCCACTTCATTCCTCTCCACAGTGATGTCGGCAAGTACCTGGGGAAAGAGGCCTTGGGCTCAGCAAAAATGTTGAGTCAAGTGTGCGGCCGCTCTGGGGGAAAAGGTGAATTCCAGACTAGTGATGGAAAATAAAGCTGTCAGTACTGTAGCGTCTATTCAGTTCTGTGATGCAACCACATTTGGAATCCCATGTACAGCCCTGGTCTCCCCACTCTCAAAAGGGTATTGCAGAGTTAGGAAAGGTTGCACAAAAGAAAATCCAGGGGGATGGAGGAAGTCCCCTGTGAGGAAGGATCACAACGGTTGGGGCTTCTTTATTTAGAAGAAAATATGAGTGGCAGGGAATGGGAAACGTGATGGAGGCTTAGGAAATTGTACGCGAGATGGTGAAAATGTTCCCTCATCCAGTGAAACCAATTGGCAGTAGTTTGAAGGCAAAGAATGGTCTGATGTTTTATGGGTTTCATTCCCACACGAGTTGGCCAAGGCCACTAGCTTAGACAACCTTAAAAAGGCAATTAGACAAATTAATAGCCAAGGTGGAGGAGAAGTCGCTGTTATTAATCATGATGGTCAAGTTGAGCTTTAGGGGTTTGCTGAAAGCATCTGGTCAACCACGGTGGGAAGCCAGATCCTGTATCTATTGTTATAATGGGGACACTCCTTGCTCCCCACAGATCCAAAAGGACCTTCTTTCCGAGACATGTTGCCACCATGTGACACATTTTAAGCCCTGGACAGCCCACTTAGAAAACAGCCAGGCAGTCATTCAAGAACATTCAAGAATAAATTAAGAGCAGAATGAGAGTCATTCAATAACAAATTAAGAGCAGATGCTGTCCCTTGCTGTCGACTCCTTCGGTACAAACCTCCCCTTCTGATAAGCCTTTCATCTTTGCTGGGTGTTGGTACAGTTAGCTCTACTGTGTCCTTGCAGGCTTTGGCTTGTTTCTTGGGTCAGCAGCAATCGGGGGATGGAATAACAACAACAATTTATTATTCATATGCCACCCATCTTACTGAGTTGCCGCAGCCACTCTGGGCAGCTTCCAACAAATTATAAAACTGCAGTAGAACATAAAACAGGGCTGCCTTCAGATGTCTTCAAAAAGTCAGATAGTTCTTTACTTCCTTGACATCTGATAGGAGGGCATTCCACAGGGCAGGTGCCACTACCGAGAAGGCCCTCTGCCTGGTTCCCTGCAGCCTCACTTCCCACAGTGAGGAAACTGCCAGAAGGCCCTCAGAGCTGGACCTCAGTGTCTGGGCTGAATGTTAGGGGTGGAGGCGCTCCTTCAGGAGCAATGATGCAATAAGAGTCTCCACTGGGCCAAGCCACCTACCACACTTTCTGCCTGCCTGTCAGACACCTGCAAATGGTGGGCATAGAAATTTCCGCAGATCGGAATGCGTGCGGTATCTATTGGTGTGCTAGAGATGTACGAAGCACCTGGGAAACAAGCCAGTGTTTTGCTGCCACTTTGCAAAGTTAATATTTCAGTGAGCAGGCTCTCGGGTCAAAGAGCCTCTCCTGGGCTTTTGACCCATCCAACCAGGCCTTGAGGGTCTGCGCCCTCCTTGTTGACTGCCACCGCAGGCTCTGCCAGTCGCACGTGCTTTGCTTCTTGTACTTTTCCAGAAAAAAAGAAAGCAAAAGTCCCTGCCTGCTGGAGTCAATACCCCGCCCCTCAAGGAGAACATCTGGCTGGCTGGCAGGCTCCCGCGTTCTGCTACTCCCTCGCTCTCTGCCCTGCTGCAGTTCCTGTTCTTCCTGGGAGGGTGTTCTGCCAACGGCAGACTACACAGAGGAAAATCTCTGCTCTCCGCTGCTCTGCCTCTCCATGCCCAGGGACCACCATGGGGCTGGAGCTGTACCTGGACCTCCTCTCCCAGCCCTGCCGAGCCGTCTACCTCTTTGCCAAGAAGAACAACATCCCCTTTGAATTCAGAGCTGTGGAGCTGTTCAAAGGTGAGCTAAATGCACCTGCCTTCCGGCGCCTCTGTGCTGGCAGCGAAGGAGGGGTGGGGGCACTGAGGTCAGGGTGGGTCAATTTATCTCCCGAAGAAAAAGTGCAGAGATGTTGCATGGGGGAGAGGGAAGACCCCTGTCTCTTAATGACTTGGAGAAGCCACAATGCTCAGGGTGCTCCAAAGGTGAGCTTCTTCCTCATTTTGCTGCCTGCTTTCAGAAGACCTGGTTTTAAGTACACCTCTCCCCCCCCCCCCCAGCAGGAGACATTCACTGATTTTAAGCATGGCAAGAATTCCCTTTTTCTCGCCATGCTTTAGACTCAGTGAATGGAAAGACGATAAAGTCCCTACCAGAAAAGAATGGCCAATTAAGTTTGATGGATTATGCCGAAATGGCAAAAATGACCAGAAGAATCGGAAATCAGGAAGACCAAAATTTTAATAAGGACTGGGAAAATTTTATAATATATCTTTAAAAAAACACCATTGTAAACAGCTAAAATCATTAGTAGGGTTGGAATAACGCTTGTAGTTTAATGGCGAATTTTGGACATAATGGAGATGTAAAAGATTTGGATTACTGTAAAAGATGCAGGAGGAAATGACTAATGGGACCCACAAAGCGGAGGAGGGAGAATTCCAGGAGATTCTTTGGAATCTTGTTTTTATGTTGGATATGTGATTGTAAAACTTTAATCTAAAAAACCAAATAAATAAATTTATTTTTTTTAAAAAAGTATTCCCTCTTTCTCCTCCAAATGTTTATGTGCCAAGTTCTGACATGTGTTAGTGACTCTGAGATCAGGAGGAAGAAGAGTTGTAACAATCTGGGATTAATTTTCCCAGGAAAAAAATAACTCTGAGGGACTTGGCCGGAAGTTGGCCTCAACCCTCCTCTGTGCAATGGGCCTGGTTAGAAGGATCAGTCCTGCTGGGACAGCCCACTCTGGTTTAAGGAACTTGGGGGGGGGGGAGCAAGTCTCTCCCTTTACCTGCTACTCCATTCTTGGGACTAGCCTTCTCTGGTGGGCTCTGTGGAATCCCGGTCCGTTTCATCAGATGCTGTTGTGATTTGGGAGTCATCACGGCCAGCTGAATATTGCAGGTGGCTCTCTGCTTTGACATGACTGACGAGAAACCCTGAAGCTGCCTGAGTTTGGGAAGGTGGGTCTTCGACTGGGCAAGAGGGCAGTTCTCCCATCTGAGATGGTTTCCTGCCTTTCTGCTCCCCTCCCATTGCTGATGCTTTTGCGTCTCTCCTGCCAGATTCCATCCTGGGGACGAAAGTGCAGGGCGCAAGCAACCCAGAGGGAGCCACGCCGTCAGGTAAGAGCTGAGAGGCTGGGTGATGCTTTTCTATAATACAGAAAAATCAGGGTAGTCCACAGGCCAGATGCCCAGGTTGGCGTGGTTCAGAGGGTTGGAAGCAGCAAGAGCCTGGAGTTCACACACACACACCCATAACCCCCACAAGCAATTCTGGTTCCGGGGCTCCCCCACTGTTTGCATGGAGATGCCCCCAGTTCTGTGGGGCCAATGGTCAGAAGGCCAAACTTGAACCTGGGCTCAGTGCCCCATTCAGAAGTGGCTTTGCTGGGGGCCTTCAAGTTCTTGCAGCCTCTTTCAAAAGATGTTTGTGAGCCAGCAGGAGGTATGTACCACCAGCTGACAGATCGGGTGGCCGCCCTAAGTATTCTCGCCTCCCCCTTCGTTTTTTTTCGTTTCCGGAATATGGCGCTTGTTTGTTCCTGCTGTGTGTGAACATGTTTGCCTGCTAGCTTCTGGCTCAGGTTGAAACTTCTCCCCGGAACAGGTTTCCAGAGGAGTTCTTGGGCAGTTGATTTGTACAGGTGGTCACATTGAGAAGATGGCTGCTATCCAGGGCTTCCTTCAACACCTGATGAGTCAAATTCCAAGCTGCTTTGCTCCAGGAAGTGTTGTGGAGGGAGCTGTTGGTTCCCCTGCCTGTTCTGGCTCTCCCACAAAGAGTCCCCCAGGCTCATGGTCTGTCCCAAGTGTGACAAAATAGCACAGTGGCTGTCATCAGACTGTTCAGGGCCATCAGGAAATGGGCCAAACCAATGAATATGTGTCAAGGTGGTTGTTATGTAGTGAAGTTTCACCCTGGGCCAGCAGGGGGATACTGTATATAGTTTTCACTCAGGTCTGTAGATAGTTTTCCCTCAGGTCCGCGTCAGTTATTTTAGGCGGGAACTCTGGGCTGTTGTTGTTACAATGTTGACAGCCGGCTGCCTATAAAAGCAGGCCGGCTGAGCTGTTTGCAGTCAGTTCTATTCCAGCTTACGAAATAAAGAGCTATTTGGAGAAATTGCTGGTCGTCGGCTATGTCAACCCACAACTTAACACTGGCGACGAAGGTGGGATAGAACTGACTGCAAACAGCTCAGCCGGCCTGCTTTTATAGGCAGCCGGCTGTCAACATTGTAACAACAACAACAACTTAACAGTGGTTGCAAGGCAGGCTTAGGAGTATTGTAAATACAGGGCCGAGGAACAATGCTGGCAAGTTTTTCAAAAGAGGACTGCTTGTTATGTTAACCTTAGAAGCAGCGATAGAAGAAATGATTGTCACAGGACAATGCCTGCTCTGTGTCGTCAGTCCTGGCCCTGAACTGTTTCAGGCAAACATGCAAGGATGGACTGACACCACACTTGCAAAGCCCATGTTTGAGGGGCATGAATATGGCTGCTAGCTGAAGGTGGCATGTGGGCAGATCTTTGGCTGCACAGACACCCTTGTTGCCTCACCTGGGTGGCACCTCTCCACACCCAGCAGCTCCTGAGCTGGACCTCCCCCTTCCCAAGAACATCCATTTCGAAAGGAGGCTCCAAGCACACTTTAACAACAACAACAACAACAACAACAACAACAACAACAACAACAACAACAACAACAACAACAACAACAACAACATATTATTTATACCCCACCCATCTGGCTGGGCTTCCCCAGCCACTCTGGACGGCTTCCAAAAAAAATATTAAAATACTGTAATACATCAAACATTAAAAGCTTCCCTAAACAGGGCTGCCTTCAGATGTCTTCTAAAAGTCTGGTAGTTGTTGTGCTCTTTGACATCTGGTGGGAGGGTGTTCCACAGGGAGGGCGCCACTACTGAGAAGGCCCTCTGCCTGGTTCCCTGTAGCTTTGCTTCTCGCAGTGAGGGAACCACCAGAAGGCCCTCGGTGCTGGACCTCAGTGTCCGGGCAGAACGATGGGGGTGGAGACGCTCCTTCAGGTATACTGGGCCGAGGCTGTTTAGGGCTTTAAAGGTCAGCACCAACACTTTGAATTGTGCTCGGAAATGTACTTTTCTTGCTCCAGGGGTCAGTTTGTGCCAGCAGCATTCAGCTAGAACTCACAGGGTGCCTTGTTGCTGAAAGGCAGGACAGAGATGCTAAAAATATGGTTTAAGGGAAGTCCCCCGGTTTTAGTAAACGGGACTCCCCTGCTGTTGTAGAGTGAAGTTCTCTTTGCAATGTAAATATTGCCGTAAGGATTTCAAGGGCAGTTGATGCTGTGCTGTTGCCACTGAGCTCCTGCAGAAATACTGTGACCCTTACCAAGCAAACTCACAGAGCCAGAGGTTCATTCCCTTGGGAAGAGATCAGGACTGGATGCCCTCTGCCCTGCCCGCTTCTGCATGCAAGGCTAGAGATAAACACACCTTGTACTTTGAGCTCAGGGCTCTTTCCAAACTCCACTTCGGAACATAGTTTGAACTTCTCTCATGCAGCTTTGAAAGCCAGGCCAGAGGTGGGGTGGGGGTGGGGGGTGAGGTGACAATAACAAGTATTTTCAGATTTTCCCCAGTATTTTCAGACAAGGTGTGGTTATTATTGGGGGGCAAGATTAGCCTGGAGTGGAGAGCTTTCTTGGGTCTGTCTGTGACTATGAACCAGGACAACCAAAGTGGAGCAAACACCCCACTTTCTCTCCCCCTCCCCAGTTTCCAGACGTTGGGGGCTCCTGGCTGCCTGCTCTGAGTAGAAAAAAATATGGCACTGGACTCACAGCTGATTTATTGGGATATTCTGTGTTATGTACTGAGTTGAATAGGATCCAAAAAGCAGCAATCTGATTCAGAATGCAGCAGTCTGATTGGTCCTACAACAATAGGGTCCAGAATGCAGCAGTCTGATTGGTCCTAGAACAATGCAGCAGTCTGATTGGTCCGCAGGAGCCACCCAATCCAGCTCCAGGTGGAAGTGAATCCGCAACCTGATAGGCCTACAGGAGAATCCCAGAATTATCCAATCACGTGCGACCCATTGTGTAAATAATGTATATAAAGCAGATATTTAGGGGGAGCTTTCATTCCTCACTACTATGAGCTGAATAAAGAGCATGAAATCCACACTTGACTCAGAGTATATTTCAATCTGCATGGATCAAAATGTAAATTGGCCACTGATTTGCTCTGCAGAACCTGGAGTTGTTGTTTGTATTTGGTACACAGACATATGCTCACCAATTCTCCAGCTGTCACTCAGAAGAGATTGTCCAGGCAAGTTGATGGACTGTTGTAAGCCGATGGAGCTGTTGGCAGGGGCCGAGACTGGGGAGGGGAGACGGTGAAAGAAAATTGGGAATTTAAAGCATATATATTGAGATTTTTTTTTTTAATGAGAGATGGAGAAATCGTGGAATGGAATTTTTATGACCCTAGGGGAAATGTCTTAAGAGAATAGGTTTAAATATATCAGTTTTAATGAGAAATAAGATTAAATAAAGTAAAAGTGGATGGCTAATTGGTGAAAGAGAGAATGGAAAATTACAGTATATTAAGATAAATTATTAGGATAAAAATAAAGATGAAGGATTTGCTGAAATATCTATTTGAACTAGAAAACAAAGAGGGGAGGTGTGAGGAGGTCAAGGAAATAAGTCATAGAAAGAAAATTATGTAAAGGTTTAACTTGTTTTTTTCCTGTTTTGATTGTATGTATTTTCTAATTATTTTTTTCTTTTTTATCTGTTTTTGTTTTTTTGTTTTTTGCATTTTTTCTTGGAAATGTCTTGTTTTTTTGTATTGTGTTTTCTGTTTTGTTTTTTTTTTTGTAATGTTTTAAAACCTGAATAAATATTATTCTAAAAAAAGAAAAAAAGATTGTCCAGGCAAGCTCCAATTCTGGAGTCTTGGATGTGCTGGGCACCTCCTGCCAACCGTCCTGCCAGGTCTAACTGTGTCCTGTGTTGCTTCCCTCCAACCCACCTGGTTTTAGGGCCGCTGCCCAAGGCGACTGCGGTGAAGAAAGTTCCCGTCTTGAGGGATGAGGCCTTCGTTTTGTCTGAAGGGTAAGAAGGCAGGCAGACAGCCATGGCTTCCTTCCCCTCCAAATTTCTATCTTTAAAATATATATATTTGATTTTACATACTTGAGTTTTCAATCATACCACAACACATTCAAAGTTACAAGATTCCTACAAACCTCTGGACTTCCCACCTCCTCTGTGAGTTCTCTTGTTAAAACCTTCTGCTGCATCTTTTTTTTAATAATCCAAATTTTTGTAACTCCATTGTGTCAATAGTTCTCGTTACATTACAAGTTCTAGTTACAGGTAGGTAGCCAGGTTGGCCTGCCCTAGTCAAAACAAAATAAAAAAATTCCTTCCAGTAGCACCTTAGAGACCAACTAAGTTTGTCATTGGTAGGAGCTTTCGTGTGCTTAGTTGGTCTCTAAGGTGCTACTGGAAGGAATTTTTTTATTTTGTTTTTACATTACAAACGTTATTGCAATCCTGCTAACGTTTTCAACTGCTTACAGTGGCCTTCAAAGTAAATTATATTTCCCCCCATTCTTTATGAAAGTTTTGGGCTTCCTGGTTCCTGAGTCTTCCGGTCAGTTATGCCATTTCGGCAGAGTCCATCAACTTGATTTGCCATTCTTCTCTGGTAGGGACTTTATCTTCTTTCCATCTCTGGGCTAGCAACATCCGTACAGCTGTCGTTGCATACATAAAGAATCTTTCCTGCTCCTTTGGAATTTCAGCACCTACAATCCTAATAAGAAAGCCTCTGTGTGTTTTTTTTGTAGAAGTTATTTTAAGCATTTTTTCCAATTCATTATATATCATTTCCCAGAATGCTTTTATTACCTTCCTCCCAATTTCTATCTCATCTGTATGTCATGAGGGCAGAAGACAGTTGAATGCTGTTGAGCACAGCTCAGAGGCTCAAAGGAGTCAGGGGTTTGGGGCCAGGAGACAGAAAAACTTTGGTATTGGGAAACTCTGTTGAGTTCTGTCTCAGCTAACACCAGATGGAAAGTGATCCAGTCTTGAGCTCGATGTAAATTGTGGTGGGGGGTGTATCACAGTGGGGGAGCAGCACCCAGGAAGGCCTCTCTCTGCGGCTTCATGGCACGTGACTCAATAAGGTGTTTGGCGAGGGGTTGGGTGCTGCCATGGGGCAGAGACAGGTCCTTGTGTATCTGGGGCTCCGGCACAGCTTTGGTCTGCCCTCAGCCTTCCAGCCCTGAGACGGGCTTCCCTGCTCCATTTGCTCCCACTGTGCCCCTGACACCTGTCACCCTCTCTTCTCTGGGCACAGCACAGCCATCCTCCTGTATCTGAGCCGCAAGTATAACACCCCGGACCACTGGTACCCGTCAGACATCCAGAAGCGAGCCAAGGTAGATGAATACCTGTCCTGGCACCAGGCCAATATCCGGGCCAATGCTCCCAAGGCCATGTGGATCAAGGTAAGGGAACAGAGAGATGGGTGGGCTTTGGCTGGGCTGTCCAGTTTTGGGGGTTACCTGCTTGGCTCAGGGTCACAGATGAGGTTCTGGAAGGCCTATCTCAGAACCTCTGCCCAAATTCCACTGGCTTAATGCCCTTAACAGTAATAGGCTATGGCTGCCTTCTCTCCAGGCAGCGAGGAATGGAAATTGCCCATTCATGCTGCTGCCTCCTGTCCAACTCACAGTATTGCCATACTTTAAAATATACAGTGACTTCCCTTCTTCTCTTTCCATGGTTCATTTTGCGTATCTTACATCCCTGCATATTTTACAATAACTATCCTGATCGGTTTTCCACTATCATATCAATTAAAAATTATTTACTCTTTTGAATTTTTCTTTTCTTGAGAGCCAGTGTGCTGTAGTGGTTAAGAATGGTAGTCTCGTAATCTGGGGAACCGGGTTCGTGTCTCCGCTCCTCCACATGCAGCTGCTGGGTGACCTTGGGCCAGTCACACTTCTCTGAAGTCTCTCAGCCCCACTCACCTCACAGAGTGTTTGTTGTGGGGGAGGAAGGGAAAGGAGAATGTTAGCCGCTTTGAGACTCCTTAAAGGGAGTGAAAAGGCAGGATATCAAATCCAAACTCTTCTTCTTCTTCTTCTTCTTAGTGCTGCAAGCATTTTCAGCTGTACACAGTTATTTTCCATATACTCAATAAACGTTTTCCAATCTTCTCTAAACCTATGTTATTGCTCTCTTATTCTATACAGTATGTTAAATCTTCAAGTTGTGCAAATTCTGTCAACTTAAGTTGTGAATCTTCTTTAGTTGGGACCTCACTCACTTTCCATTTTGGGGCTAACAAAACACGGGCTGCAGTTGTTGCATACATAAATAACCTTTTCTGACACCTGGGAATTTCAGTCTGATTTATTCCCAGCAGAAAGGACTCTGGGTTTTTGGGGAAAGTAATTTTTTCCAGTTCATTATAAATCATTTCCCAAAACTCTTTTACCTTTTTACATGTCCACCACATGTGAAAGAATGTTCCCTCCACCTCTTTACACTTATCTGATTCTGTCTTGTAGATCTTAGCAAGCCTACTCGCAGTTAAACACCATCTATGAATCATTTTCAAATAGTTCTCTTTCAAAGAACAGCATGCTGTAAAAGTCGCTTTTCCAAAGTTAATCCCAAAGGTTGAAATCTATGTTGTGTCCTATATCTATTGCCCAGTTCATCACTGAGACTTTAAAAACATTGAGTTCAAACCACCCAAGGTCATTGTTGTCCCATAAGAGCAGCCTCCCCTGACTGGCACTCTAGCCGGAATTCTCAGGCTTTCCCTGGGAAAGTGTAGCTCTGTGAAGGAGAAACTACAGTCCACAGGCTTTAATGGTGTGGTGTGGTTGTGATATATACATATCTCTCTCTCTCTTTGTGCAGGTGCTAATCCCGCTCTTCACAGGCCAGCCGCTCCCCCCGGAGAAGCTACAGGAGGTGATGGAGGGGCTGGGTGCCTGCTTGACTCAGCTGGAGGAGCTTTTCCTGCAGGACAAGCCCTTCCTGGTGGGCAGCGAGATCTCGCTGGCAGACCTAGTGGCCATTGTGGAGCTCATGCAGGTGAGGATTGAGCCCATGGATCACCAGGCTCCTTTCTGAACTGCCTCCTGGCCGGTCTGGGGAGAGCAGGGGGGCAGCCTGCTTTCCCTCAAAACCTGACTGAGGGCACATTGTGGGGTGAGCAAATGGCCCAAGGGTGATCAGCAGCTGTTTTGAGTGGCCTCAGTGGGTCATCCAGCTGCCAAGCCAGACCACAAGGAGCCCCAGCAGAGAACAGGGTGCAGGGCAATCTTCCCAACTGTCAAGGCTTCAGGAAATCCTATCCCTCTCACGGCGGGATGCAAAGAGGCATCAAAACAAGAAGAGTTCTTACCATGTAGTTTATTCAATAGTCACAGAGAGAGACGAAGGAATGCTGTCTCTCTTAGATAATGCAATTGCTCCAAGTAAAGTCCCACCCCCCTCAGTCCCTCCTATTCTACATCACCCCTGCACTGGCTGATCTGCGCTTTCTGCCTCTGAGTTTTCTGTTCTATTACTCTCAATGCCCGCCGGGTTCTGGGAGAAGGTGAGTCAGGAATGCTTTCAAGAGACACTGAGTCTCTTGAAGCTGTCTCTCCCCTGATGCTTCTTCTTCCTGCTGCTCTCCCAATATTTCCCAGCTTCTCCCCTCTGAACTATGCCCTTCTGCAAACTGCTGTTCTAAATCTATACTGTCCTCCTGTTTTCAGAAAGGTTCAGGAGAAGGGGGACGATGGCCCACACCATTGAACTATGTGTGACGTTAACATATGAGAGAGTGCTGGAAGTAAAATAGTTAAACAGGTTGCCCAGTCAGGACCCAGGGGGGTGGAGTCAGTAGGACTATAAAACCAGCTGGGGGGGGGGGGCAAAGGAGAGTTCGTTGGAGAGTTTGTTGGGGAGTTTGTTGGGAGTTGGGTGGTTGTTTGGAGTGGGAGTTGTGGGCTAGAGTTGTGGGTAGGTTGAGTTAGTGTAACGAAATAGGCTGAGTTAGGGGCTAGGCAGACAAGTAAATATCTGAGAGGTGGTTTAGTAGGTGGGGAGTCCCACTGACTCCACCCCCCTGGGCCCTGACTGGGCAACCTGTTTAACTATTTCACCTCCAGCACTCTCTCATGTGTTAACGTCACACTATGACCTTCTGCAATGGGGACACGGGTGGTGCTGTGGGTTAAGCCACAGAGCCTAGGACTTGCTGATCAGAAGGTTGGCGGTTCGAATCCCCGCAATAGGGTGAGCTCCCGTAGCTCGGTCCCTGCTCCTGCCAACCTAGCAGCTTGAAAGCACGTCAAAGTGCAAGTAGATAAATAGGTACCACACCAGCAGGAAGGTAAACAGCGTTTCCGTGCACTGCTCTGGTTCGCCAGAAGCAGCTTAGTCATGCTGGCCACATGACCCGGAAGCTGTATGCTCCCTCGGCCAACAAAGGGAGATGAGCGCCGCAACCCCAGAGTCGGCCACAACTGGACCTAATGGTCAGGGGTCCCTTTACCCTTTACCTATGACCTTCTGCAAACCACTGTTCTAAATCTATACTGTCCTTGTGCTCTCGGGAAGGTGCAGGAAGAGAGGGGGAGTGGTTCCCACCATTCCTCTTCAGTCCAGCCCCTGACACCCATAGACCCCAATGACTTACTCCCTACCCCCACCCCGTCCACTTTCCGCAGCCGGTTGGTGTTGGGTGCAACATATTTGAGGGGAGGCCCAGGCTGGCCAAGTGGCGCGACCGAGTGGAGGAAGCTGTCGGGAAGGAGCTCTTCCTGCAAGCGCACCAGCTGATCCTGAACATCAAACAGCTGAGCACCATCCAGATCGATCCCCGGCTGAAGGAGCAGCTGGGGCCGGTGCTACTGAAGATCCTCAAGTGAATAAAAGCCACCCAGATGGCCGCCGTCTCTGCCTCTCCTTTCTAAGTTGAGGGATGATGCCACAGGCCTTGGTGTGCCCCCTGAACTCCTGCCCACGGGCAGCAGCTGCCCTCTCCTAAGTATTCGCTCCCGGTGTGAGTCTGCATGACCTACAGAGCTACAGGGCAGGCCCTATGCTGACCGTTTGCTTTGCTTGGTGCCCAGCACCCAGCACTGACTGAGCACGCAAACCTGCCCAAGGCGAGGCAGTCGATCGAGCTCTCTGGGGGAGGAATGACAGGCATCTCCCAAAACACCAACTTCCGCTGCGCATCGAGGCCTTGTCTCCGACGTTAGAAGAGCTCTGGGGATGCTGTTGCGAGTGGAGTCAGAGCACAGGATCCCCAACCTGTGAAACGGCCTGTGCTAGCCAGCCTGGGACTGCCTGCTCTGACTGGTAGTGGCCCTCCCAGGCAGGGTGGGCTCCTCCCCAGTCCAGAGCTGGGCCCCACAGCCTCAAGGTCCCTCTCCATCCGCAACGGCAGCAAAAGGAAATAAATGTGGTAGGGGAGGAGAGGGGGCAAAGACAGTTTGAAAGGCCATAGGGCAGGGTGGGAGGGCCCGGAGGGGAGGTTGGAAACGGGGGCTGAAGACCCTGGTATTAAGCGTCTGGGGCCAGATCTGCCAACACACACCTTGCCAGTCAGATTCTGCCCCCTTCCCCGAAGAACGGTAGGCCTTCGAGGGTCAGTTTTCTAGCCTGTAGCTGAGCACCCCTCATTCCCTCCAGGCTCATGGTGTAAGCCAGCATGGCAGGGAATGTGCAGCAGGGTCCCTTTTTTGGAAGGGAGGGGAGCAGACTCAGAAGGTGCTGACTCTGGAGGCACCAATTCAGGGGTCCTTGGGGACTGGGGCAGTATCCAGCACCTCTGCTTCTGGTTCAAGTGATCTTGCCAGGCCCTGGTTGGAGTTGGGTGCCCAAGCTGCTGTTCAAGGTGGAGAGGGGGTCACTGAGGGTGTAGCCTTATGAAGCTTTGCCCTCGGGTGGGAAAAATATTGCGCCTGGGAAAGGGAAGTGGGAGTCAACAGACACTCAAGGAATAGTTTTGGAGAAAAGGCTTTTATTTCTACCATCCATGAACTGGTAGAAGGAGCAAGTGTAATAAGTCACAAAAAGCATGCACGAAATTCACAGTCATGTGCACAAGCATATATACCCCTTTCCAGTTCCCTCCTCCTTTCTCCTCCCTCAGGAGTCCTCTGAGCATGAACAGAAAGCTGTCTTGGGACTATTGGACTCTTCCCAGGAAAGGGGTTTCAGAGTGTTCAGATATGTTTCAATCTCTTGTTCTGGCATGGTTCCCGGACAGAAAGTAAATTGCAATGTGGTTCTTTAGCAAGGCCAGAAGGCATGAGAAAGGCCTGAGAAGCAATGGACTGTTCTCTACCTTTGTTACAGCAGAGCGGAATGTTTCTGATGCTTAGCTGCTGAGAAAATGATTTTGAGAAGCTTTGAGCCTGCTTTGGTGGGGGGTGACTTCGGGCCTAGGTGGGGTCACCTGTCTTCACCTTCCTTCAAGGGGAGGGCTATTGATGGCTGCTAGGCCCATAGCTGTCAACCTTCCCTTTTTTTTGTGGGAAATTCCCTTATTCCAGCGCTGCTTCCCGCTGCTATTCTGGATTGTTAGATATCCCATAGACTGTCCCCGGGACAGGTGAGGCTGCTGGTCCCTTATTTTCGAGGCTGCTGATCCCTTATTTTCAAAACTGAAAGTTGACAGCTATGACTAGGCCTGATGGCTATGCTTAGCATCCATGCTTGGAGGCAGCAAGGTTGCCGCTTCGATCCCTGTATCGGATCAAATCCTGCTTGGGGGTTTCACATTGAGGACACATTGAGGACAGGATTGTAGCTGTCAACTTTCAGAGTTGAAAATAAGGGATCAGCAGCCTCACCTGTCCTGGGGACAGTCTCCGGGATATCTAACAATCCGGGATAGCAGCAGGAAGCACTGGAATAAGGGAATTTTCTGCCAAAAAAAGGGAACATTGACAGCTATGGACAGGATGCTGAACTCTGCTTGGTCATGAAGGCTCTTCTTTTGGTCTTGTGACCAGGGCATGGCAGCACTTTCACCCCCTATTCTGTGCCAGCCACCTATGGCAGTCAGAGAAAATGGGCTTTGGGGACACCAGCCCACACTGGCTCACTTTGGAGACACAGAAGTCAACAGGTCTTCTATGGCAAGTCTTCCCATGTGAGAGCGTCATCAGCCAGCCACACACTGTAGAGGTTGCTATCTCTTGGACCTTGGTTCTGTGCAGATGGGTTCTGTGTAGGAGGCGATGCTGTGGACGTGACAGAAACAGCCGCCAAACACTTTTCTCACCTCACGGTGTTGGCGGCGGCCATCTTGAACCCAGAGAAACAGGGAAAGAGAAGCAGGTGAAGGGGTGTCTTTGCAGTCGCAGAGGTCTAAAAGCCAGGGGGAAAGATGTCAACCGCTCCTCCTGGTAGATTCTGCAAATAAAACAGGTTTTTTAAAATCAAGATGGAATGGAAGGAGCGAACATGTAGAAATGGCCCCAGGGAGCTCATGGGCCACATTTCTGAGGCTATTTCTCATTTTTCTGTATGATTCTGACAGAGGAGAGTCCCACTTTTGGAAATAATAATAATAATAATAATAATAATAATAATAATAATAATGTGATTTTATTGTTTATATGCCACCAATCTCTGGGCAGCTTCCAACAAATTAAACATAGTAAAACAGCAAACATGGGCTTCCCTTCTAAAATTCAGATAGTTAATTCCTTGACACCTGACGGGAGGGCATTCCTCAGGGCAGGCATGATTACCAAGAAGTTTTGCCTCCCCTTTCCTGCCCAGGTGACATTCACCAAACCTTTTCATACCTGGGACCCACCTTTAACCTAAACGTGTGTTTAGGGACCCAGTTCTTTCTTTTTTACTGCAACATAAAGGCCATTTCTTAACATTTATTCATTTTTCAACACCAGTTTGTGCTGCTGCTGTGACCCACTTTCCCTTAGGGCCCTAGTCTGCCGACTGAAGGCCAGTCCTTTAAAAACAGGACCTGAGTCCTGGCACCTGCCAAGTTTCCTTCACCAATGCCTACCCCCCCACCCCTGGGGCAGAAAAGAGGGATCCAGCACCTAAATGCCCTTCTCTCTATCCCCCCCGCCGCCGCCCCACAAAGCAGAACCAATAGCAGACTGGAGCCAGGCCAAAGAGTGGCCCACCTGAGCCCAGGTAGCAGAACACCTGGGCCTCTCGTGATTGGCTGGCTATACCTTCCCTAGAACAGGTTGTTTACTCCGTAGGCCAATTGGAGGCTTAGGAAGATGTTTCTGTTGGGGGTGGGGCTTGAGGGTCCCTCAGACACAGCTGGAATCGCCCGGCCGGCCCACCCACCACTGACATAACCTCACCATGGTGCTAGAGCTCTACCTAGATATGCTCTCCCAGCCCTGCCGGGCGGTCTACATCTTCGCCAAGAAAAACAACATCGCTTTCATGATGAAGAACATTGAGATGCTTAAAGGTAACTGGGATTTTTGGGGAGGGGGATTCCTAGTGTCCCTCCCACTTTTTCCTCCCCCAACCGTGACCCGGTAACACCCTTCCCCAAAAGGTTTTTCTGGAACTTAGCCTTTCCCCTGACCTTTCTAGACCCACCTTGTAATAATAATAATAATAATAATAATAATAATAATAATAATAATAATAATAATAAAGTAGTAGTAGTAGTAGTAGTAGTAGTAGTAGTAATAATAATAATAATAATAATAATAATAATAATAATGTATTTATACCCTGCCCATCTGGCTGGGTTTCCCCAGCCACTCTGGGCAGCTTCCAGCAGAACACTAAAATAGCCTATTAAACATTAAAAGCTTCCCTAAACAGGGCTGCCTTCAGATGTCTTCTAAAAGTCTGGTACAGTGGTACCTCGGGTTACAGCCGCTTCAGGTTACAGACTCCACTAACGCAGAAATAGTACCACGAGTTAAGAACTTTGCTTCAGGATGAGAACAGAAACTGGGCCGCGGTGGCAGCGCGGGAGGCCCCATTAGCTCAAGTGGTGCTTCAGGTTAAGAACAGTTTCAGGTTAAGAACAGACCTCCAGAACAAATTAAGTTCTTAACCTGAGGTACCACTGTAGTTGTTTTTCTGTTTGACATCTGGTGGGAGGGCGTTCCACAGGGTGGGTGCCACTGCTGAGAAGGCCCTCTGCCTGGTTCCCTGCAACTTCGCTTCTCGCACACGCACTCAAAATCACAAGGGACACAATTGGTCTCTTCTATAGGCCGCCCCTATGGAGGAGGCAAAAGCTCATGCTCTGCCACGATAAATAATGG
Source organism: Podarcis erhardii (assembly GCF_964252035.2). Taxonomy (NCBI): domain Eukaryota; kingdom Metazoa; phylum Chordata; class Lepidosauria; order Squamata; family Lacertidae; genus Podarcis; species Podarcis erhardii. The sequence continues at coordinate 27,832,697 of NC_138505.1, read as the reverse complement.
AACCTTCCTGTGCAGAAGAAGTCTACCTTAGAGTCATTGGTTGCTAGGAGGAAACAGCAGAGGGGGTGGGTGGGCTGTCTTCATGATCTGCTTATGAGCTTCCCAAAGGGATGGAAAGGGGTGGGGATGGGGGTCCCATCCAGCAGGAGACTTTTTTTTGCTATTTCTTATATTTCCCCACTCAACCCTCCAGAGTGCAAAGCTTTATCAAATTTTGTGGGGGGTTGTGATAGTCTCCGGTTAAGCCTTCAGCCACAGTTGGTGTCCCCTGTCTTCAGGCACCATAGTGCTCCTTTTGAACATAACCCATCAGGCCAGGTAACAGAGTTAATCAGCCAAAAGATGTAAGACTGGAGAGGAGGAGGAGGAGGAGGGGGAGGAGGAGGAGGAGGAGGAGGAGGAGGAGGAGGAGGAAGAAGAAGAAGAAGAAGAAGAAGAAGAAGAAGAAGAAAAGTGCAAAATCCGTGGCAAATTGACAGAAGCACTGCTCTTGTAAAGTAGGAGCATCTTTCTCCACCAGCTGGCCACAAGTCTCCCCCTCTCCCAGGGAAGAACTTGGAACCTAACTGTGTCACCAACTGCCAGCAGATCCATTCCCATAGTGGAAGCTGCTCTGCGGCTTAAACGCCTCCATGGATCTCCCACTAGATGCTGTATCTGCATGGATTTTAATTGTACACAGCTTTGGAAGCCAAACTCCATGGGGGGGGGGGGAGAGGCTGCAGATTTCTGTGGGGCCTCATTGAGTAATGTTTGTGCTTCTGTTTTATCCTTTTCAGGACAACAGTTTAGTGAAGATTTTAACAAGGTGAACATCTTAAGGAAAGTACCAGTTCTGAAAGATGGAGACTTTACTTTAGAAGAGAGGTGAGAGCTCTGCTTTCCACCCATCTTGCTGGGTTTCCCAAGGCACTCTGGGCAGCTTACAGCATATATAAAAACACAACCAAACATCAAATGTTAAAAAAACAGAATATCCTATACAAGCAGCAAACCAACCAATAGATCAATAGAAACCAATAATAATAACAATAATAAACAGTTTAGAGTTATGCCCCAATTAAAATAACCGCCAACCCCAACTAAACATTTAACCAACACCAACCCGACAAAAACAAAACAGGTACAGTGGCACCTCTGGTTACGAACGGAATCCATTCCGGAAACCGCTCATAACATAAGGCACGCTTTCACTAATGGGGCCTCCCGCTGTGTGCACGCCTCTGGTGTGCGATTTCCGCTCGCATCCTGGGGCTAAGTTGACAACTAGGAGCAGCTACTTCCGGGTTAGCGGAGCTCGTATGCTGGAGCGTGTGGAACCAGAGGCATTCGCAACAAGAAGTATCACTGTAGATAGATAGATAGATAGATAGATAGATAGATAGGAAAATGAATAAAAGAATTTGGACCACCTGCTGCTTCTTCCTCTTCTCTCCCTCCCCCCCAATCTCTGTGGGGCAATTTACACCTACTTGGCTAAGGTTATTACCTTAGGAAAGGTGCCCCTGGCAAGGATGCTCCTTCTCCAACTCTGCCTTTTGGCCCCACAGCACCGCCATCCTCCTCTACCTGACCCGGAAGTACAACACACCCAGCCACTGGTACCCACCAGACATGAAGAAGCGGGGCCGCGTCGATGAGTTCCTGGCCTGGCAGCAAAGTACCATCCATGTCAGCTGCTCCAAGATCTTCTGGCTCAAGGTGAGGTTGTGGCTCGGTCCCTCTGCAAGGATTGGCTGGTCCCGTACTCCATGGAGTTTGGCACGCAGTGCAGTGTCTCTTGTTTATTTGATTGATTTTATATACCACCCTATACCCGCAGCTCTCAGGGCAGTCTACAAATTTTGTGACACCAACAAACATCTAAGGGGCAAGACCCAACTGCTCAAACTGTAGGAGAGCGCCTGGTTGGGCTGTGAACAAGTCTCTGACATTTGCCTGACCAAACGAACCCATTTTGGAGGGCAGATATGCCCCCATGACAGTATGCTGTTGGGGCCTTGTAATGTGAAGTGAAGGACATAAGGCAGGAGTTGGTAATGCAGGTGAACTGTGCACAAGCAAGCTGCCAGCTAGCTCTGTTGAGGCTCTTTTTATTGGCACAATATGCAAAACCAGGCAGATACATTTTGGACTGTGACCTTTACACATCTTCCAATCCCAAGATTGAGGGGTGGTACAAGGTTATTTTGGCACCTGTTTCCACCGCATCACTTTCCCCTTGCACAATGTATGATGAAGGAGACAAAGGTCACAGATAGGGCACGGCAGACCACCAAGAGAGCAAAAGGTTAGATAGAGGGCAAGATGTTCTGACAGCTGTGGGTTTGTGGGGGGGGGAAGAGTGTGCTCCGCACCCCAAGGTCATGCGTGCAGACAGCTGAGGCTGCCCGCGGGCGGAGGTGTGCTCCACACACAGCGATCATTCCTACAGTAGTGTTATTCTCTTGTGGTTTGTCCCCATCCCCACCATGGCTCCATTTCTGGATTTTGACCTTTGGTGCCTTTTCCTTGTGGGGCAGGTAGTGATCCCCATGTTCATAAATCAGCAACTGCCTCCTGAGAAGCTCCACGATGTCACAGAGGACCTAACCACCAACCTGCAGAAGCTGGAGGATAAGTTCCTGAGGGACCAACCCTTCCTAATTGGTACCGAGATCTCCCTGGCGGACCTGGTGGCCATCGTGGAGCTCATGCAGGTCAGCCCTGGGGAAATCAAATGAAAAGGAGTCTTCCCTCTCCTGCTCGAGGGCTTCCTTGAAAGGGGACCTGCCTGGAGGTCTTTGGGGTGGAGATCAGGAGGAACAGTGAAGGCCTGATGACTGCATTTGCCCCCTCTCTCCCTCTCCAGTGCATGGGAGCCGGTTGGGAAACCTTCGAGGGCCGACCCAAGCTTCAGGAGTGGCGCAAAAGGGTTGAGGTGTTCCTGGGCAAGGAGCTATTTGCGGAAGCCCACGCACGGATCCTGAACAATCAAGAGATGAGGAACATGACCATTGACCCATCACTCAAAGTCCAGCTGAAGCCCTTTCTCTTGAAGATGATGAAATAAAATGGGCACTACAAGCTCCTCCCTCTGCTTTCTGCTCTGGTATTTCTCAACTACTGGGTTTTTCCGCTTTGCCCAGTCAGGGAGGGGGGTCCACGTTTTCTGCCACGGAGTGACTGGTTGTTATGCAGATGCGAAAGAACTCACTGACACCTTTTTCAAATTAAATGTAGAAAAAAATAACCTGAAATGCTGCAAAAAAATAATAATCCTAGAATAAATCAAGCAATTTTGCAAGCAGTGAATTCAAAGTACAGTGGTACCTCTGGTTACGTACTTAATTAGTTACGGAGGTCCATTCTTAACCTGAAACTGTTCTTAACCTGAAGCACCACTTTATCTAATGGGGCCTCCCGCTGCTGCCGCACCGCTGCTGCGCGATTTCTGTTCTCATCCTGAAGCAAAGTTCTCAACATGAGGTACTGTTTCTGGGTTAGCGGAGTCTGTAACCTGAAGCGTGTGTAACCTGAAGCGTATGTAACCCGAGGTACCACTGTACAAATTGTGGAATTTGGGGAGATTTTGATGAGGGCAAGAAATGAAAGAGGCCTCAGTGATCTCATTATGCTTTCAGGGGGCATAGCTTGAAATGAGGGACATCAGACGGAAAACAACCACAAACGGCTTTTGATGTACAGTAATTTAAAGTTTCTGCTCTTCAGTTCTCGATGGATCACACTGTGTGTGTGTCTCTGTGTCGGTTTTATGCTACAAAGACCTCTGGAGGAAGATCCATCACGTCACAATTGTAGAGTTTGCAGAAAGGCTTTCATAACTGCCTGCAAATATTTGGCTCTTTCTTGGCTGGGTACCATTGTGAGCATCTGTTAGATAGGGAGGAAGGGGAGCAGGAATGTGAGAAGAGGGTGTGGCAGCTTGGTATGGGCTGGGCCCAGGTACAGTACAGGGCACCTTTGCCAAGTCTCCTGGGCTCAGTGCTTCTCACTGTAGCGTTGAGGGCTTTTTTTTTTGCCTTTTACCTAAAGCACCCTCCCCATAACTACTGAGGCATGTGTCTGCCTCATCCTCATTTTAAAGGGGGACTGAAGCCAACATAAAGTGACCACCTTGGATAAAATGATCCCCATGTAAGTCCCCGATGGAGTTTGCCCTTTTCTTTTGTCAATGCTGTTTCAAACAGAAAACCAAAAAGGGAGGGGGGAGACTGCTTTTTGGTTCCTGGTGCCTGGCTGATACCTGGAAATTTGCTCAACGGCAACTAATTTTTCTAGATGACCCCTTTGGGGAAGGAGCGGGGATTGGCAGGCCAAGTCCCTGCCCCTCTCAGATTTGCTGGTTGTCCCCAGAGCCATTTCCCACCCATCTATCTCTACCTGTGTGAAGCAGTTCAAAGAATGAGCGAGTGAGGGGCTCTTTGCCAGCACATGTAGACCCCTAGAGCTGTGGGTCCCTTTCCCTGCTTCCTGATCTATCAACAGAAGAGCCACAGCTCAGTGGTAGGGCGGCTGCTTTGCAGAAGGTGCAGTTTCAGTCCCCCAATGGCACCTCCAGGTAGGACAGGGAATGTTCCCTAGAGAGCCACGGCTGCCAGTCAGTGCGGACAATACTGAGCTACATGGTCATGCTTTGTATGTTCCATCCCACATGTTCAAAACCTTGCTCTGAAGCGCAGAATCACACCCTCCACTTTGGGCTTTAACATTTCAGCCGTGTGCAATGCCAAAATTCGGCTCAGCACCCAATGCAGGCAAACCAGTCGCACTCACCTAAATCTGCATCTGTTCCAGCTATGGGAACATAAAACTCCACCAGCAACTCCTGTCAGTGACATTGGAAGAGTCTGCTGTGCTTTGCAGGGCTCAGCCAGGGGCTTTTGGGGTCAGAAGTCTGCAACATTTCCAGTTGCCCCCCTTTTCAGGAAGCTGTTGCATTGTGGGTCCTTCTACAGATTCCTGCAGTAGGTGAGGTGGTTTTCGAGGATGGTTAAAAGCTGTGTACTTCCAGCTACATTCAGGCTTTTTTCTTTTTAAACCTTGGTAAAGCAGCCAAAGGGACACAGGTGGCGCTGTGGGTTAAACCACAGAGCCTAGGACTTGCCGATCAGGTCGGTGGTTCGAATCCCCGCAATGGGGTGAGCTCCCGTTGCTCGGACTGTACTCCTGCCAACCTAGCAGTACAAAAGCACGTCAAAGTGCAAGTAGATCAATAGGTACCGCTCCGACGGGAAGGTAAATGGCGTTTCCGTGCGCTGCTCTGGTTCGCCAGAAGCGGCTTAGTCATGCTGGCCACATGACCCGGAAGCTGTACACTGGCTCCCTTGGCCAATAAAGCAAGATGAGCGCCGCAACCCCAGAGTTGGCTACGACTGGACCTAATGGTCAAGGGTTCCTTTACCTTTTTAAAGCAGCCAAACACTTTGCGGGGATGGGGGATTAGTGCATAATGCTATGCACAAGAGAGACCTCGGCCAGCTCTACCAAGTGGACAGTTTACTTTTTAGAGAATAGGTAAGCAGTAAAAGGGTGAGCATAAAAATGACCTTGAGGTTTCATTGCCCTTTTGGAAGGGGAGGGGAGGAAACCCTGGATCAAGAGGCAAAGCTGCAGCAACTGTTTTGGCTTCTCTCCAATTATGATTCCTGCCTCTGGCACCTACCTGCCAGCAAAGTGCTTTACGACCCTTCTGACCCTCATGGTAATAACTCTGGGGCTTTGGCCTTATATTCCCTGCAGTCATGGCTGAGTCTCATCTTCAAGAAACAAGCACTGGAAGTGAACACATGTGTTTTTTAATTGTTCATGGGATGCGACTCGATGGCTTTTCGAGAAAACAAGACACATAAAAGAGAACTCCCACTGCAGCAGAGGGAGCTCAGGCAAAACGAAGGTGGTGGGGCAGCAAGAGACCTTTCCCTTGTGTCCTTTTTGAGAAGTGGGTCTGAAGAGAAAATGAGTAACTCCCCTTCCCCCCAAGAGAGGGGTCCCAGGAGCTGGGGATGTTGGCACTGGACTTCGGAGGTCTTTGGCCAACTCACAAGAAAGTCATGACCGTCCCATTCTTGCCAATCTGCCAAGGTTCCAGTGGGTAAAATCGGATGTTGATCCTGTGGGGGGTGGGAGAGGATAAGGAAAGTCATGGCAGGCAGTGAAAAAAGGCACTCAAGGTTGTGTACGGCAGTGGCTGCCCCTGCCACAGAAAGTGTCCTCCAATCTTTTCCCTGCCTTCTACTCTGCACCACTGGGGCTGGTCTTCTTCCTGAATGCTTGGGGAGCAGCAAGTGCCAACTTGAATAAAATACATGGGGGGGGGGCAGTTAAGCCCTGCATAATTGATCACAGAGTGTGGTGAGCACACCCCATTTGAATGGCAATGCGTATCCACTGGGGGGGCAACCCCCTAATAAATAATAATAATAATAATAATAATAATAATAATAATAATAATAATTTATTAATTATACTCCACCCATCTGGCTGGGCTTCCCCAGCCACTCTGGGCGGCTTCCAGCAAAATATTAAAATACAGTAATGCATCAAACATTAAAAGCTTCCCTAAACCGGGCTGCCCTCAGATGTCTTCTAAAAGTATGGTAGTTGTTCTCTTTGACATCTGGTGGGAGGGCGTTCCACAGAGCGGGTACCACTACCGAGAAGGCCCTCTGCCCGGTTCCCTCAAATATTTTATTGGGGGGCCCAAACCTATTCCATGGGTATAGCCAGGAATTTTTTTTGGGGGGGGGAGAACTCTGTTAGGGGGGCAGAACCGATATGATTGATCCATTAGTTAAGTATTCCCATTGTTAAACTTGATGGGGGGGACTGCCCCCACAGGGCTACACCCATGGACCCCTCGGCCCCTAGGAGTTTGCTCCTAGGGAGGAGGAGGCAGTCACAGAGTGTCAAAAGGTGCTGTGGCAGGGTTGGGAGCAGCTTCTTCTAGCCGGCTATAACCTTCCTCCCGCGATAGAGGAAAGGCGGCGAGGAGGGAGGAGAAGTGGGCGCGCTCTGGAAGCTGGAGATCACCCAAGGAGAGCACGTTGGCGGCGCCGGGGATTGCCAGGAGCTGCCTCGACTTCCAGGCCTCCTTGCCTACCCGGGGCTCGATCCTCCCTCCCTCCCTCCCGACTCGCCTGTCGGGGCCGAGGCCCAGCTCCTTGGTGAGGAAGTCGAAGAGGCGGGCGCTGTGGCCCTTGTTCTGCTCGGCCGTGCCCACCACGCCGATGGAGGAGACGACCAGCTGGGCGCATGGAGCCGCAGACCCCGACAGCACCATCGCCGCGTCGCTGCGCACCGTCACGTTCACCCGCTGGGACCCAGAGGAGGGAAAAAAGACAGTGAGTCTCTGCCGGGATCCCGATCCCTGCGCCCCCGGGGTGGCCGGCCGGCAGCGCCCCCTCACCTCCTGGGGCTTGTCCAGGATGGTGGCCACGGCGGCGCACAGCTTGGCCGGCAGATCGCGGGGCAGCCGCGCCGCCGGGAGGCTCGTCTCCAGCTCCACGAAAGGCATCGCGGCTCAAGAGAGGCGGCGGCTACCGGGTACCGGGTCCCTTTGCGCGGCCGCCGCTGCCTCCTCCTCCTCCTCCGGACTTCGGCATTGGCTACGCGGGGAGACTCGCCCCCTCCGGACCGGCCCCCTTCGGGGCGGGGTCGCGGCTCCCGGCGCTGGGAGGAGCCGATCGGCTGCGGGACACGGCGGGCAGAGCCCCGTTTTCTCCTCCCCTCCCCGGAGACGGTTTCCTTAAGGGCTTGCAGGCAGCAACCCGTCGGCGAGCCACGGATGCTGCCAGTCCGTGCAGGCAGCACGGAGCCCGATGGAGCCCCGGAGTAGGATTCCCGTGCTCCGATCCGCCCTTGGCCTCAGCAGAGCGCAGATCCCAGGCGGGAGAAGGCGGGGCCGCGGTTCCTCGCTGGGATCTGGCGCTTCTCGGGCAGGGACGCAGCAGCAGCAGCAGACGGGCCTTGCTCCGGCTGGGCGGCGGAGATAATTAATAATAATAATAAATAATAATAATAATAATGATGAATTTTATTTATACCCGGCCAAAGCCGGGCTCAGGGCGGCTAACACCAGTAAAATTACAATAAAAACATAATGGGGGGGGGGACCCCAATTTAAAATACAGGTTAAAAAGCAAAATAAAATGCAGCCTCATTTTAAAAGTAGCTTTGCACGGCTTGGAGAACAGCTGCAAACGGAGCAGCGCCCCAAACCTCCTTTGGGGGTTCAAGAATGCAGGGATATGCAGGTGTCCCATACGGGGATCGAACCTGCAAGGAGCCCCTTTCTGGAAATGCACAAGGGGTAGCCGCTACCATCACGCAGCATCTCCAAGGAGGGCTGGCAATGTCTCCTTCCCGAGACCCTCCGCTGCCACGAGCCTCGTCGTCTCACGGCGGAACAGCCCCTCTCATTTTTTTATTGGGTTTAGGGCGGCCTTTTTGGCGGGAAAACACACAGCGCAGCCTCGGTGGGGACCACGCCCTCTTTTCGCCCCCCCTCCCCTCGAGGCCACCCCCACCTTCCCCACCCCCACACAGCATCCCGCTTCCTTATTGGGCGGCCGCCACGGACCAATAAGGAGCCGCTTTGCTTGAGGCGGCCGCTCTTCCCGGCGCCTCTGCTCGGCGCCCTGACAGGCGGGAGTCCAGCCGGTACAGCCTGCGCTGACGTGACGCGTCCGGCCCGCCGCACCTGCTGGGTTTCCGCCTGGGCTCGCGTGGGCGGCACCGGTGGGCGGCAATAGGGGCCCTTCCTCCGTCCTTCAGGTGCTGAGGCGCCCCGCCTGGCTGTCAGTCAGGCCTCGCACCCGCCCCGGAAGTGGGGGGCGGGGTGCGCTGGAGCGAGGTGCCAGACCCCGCCAAGGCGTTGTGTCAGCCGAAGGCTCAGTAAGCCCTCGCCTTCTCCCGCTTCCTGTCTTAAAAGGCCATGAAGCGCCCCTCCCCCTCCCCTTCCCGTCAATCTTTCATTGGTAAGCTTCTCAGCGGCAGAACACTTGGCTTTGCAGTGCTCAGCACCTCGAGCCTGCAGGTGCTGGGGCCCAGCCTTCTCTGCGAGCCTGGGCAGCTGTTGCCAGTCAGAGCAGCCAGCAGATGGGCAAAGAGGCTGGTATCTTTCTCCGTTCCCGCCAGTGCTGCTGCCCTGCCTCTTGAGCTCTGGTTCTGCTGCAAAGGCCTGCTGACCTGACCCATGCTCTGCAGCCCCGGGCAGCATGGACAAAAGACTTGCAGGCAGAAGGGACTGGCCCTCAGGTCTTTGGTATCCCTAGGTGGGGGTGGGAGAGACTCCCTGCTTCAAATCCTGGAGAGCAGCTGCCCTGTCAGTGCTGTGCTGGGTGGACATGGTTCTCCCATTTGCTGTAATGGAACAGCCTCTGTTGTCTTGTTGTTTGCTTGGGTGACATTATATTGATGGTGGTATATAAAAGCATTGGTTTGGGCCTTTTGTTCATATATGTATGACGCCCAAAGGATTGTGCTTCCTCTGCGTAAGTGGACACTCTTCCTAAATCGATTTTTGAGATGGGAAGGGAGCTCAGTTTGTTTTGGGAGTATCTGTAGATGCACCATGTCTTCTGGCTTCACAAGCTCACTCTGGGTTTCCACATTTCGTTTACTTCCCATAACAGGAGCTTGAGAAATCTCTTGCATTTCTCAACTAATAGACATCTATTAGTTTGGGATGTCTCAGGGTTTCTTTTAAATCCAACTGGAAGTAATATTTAAGTGTTTCAGCAAGCATTTGCCCTTCTGTGGCAATGTGCTCTGTTGCAGGGCAGACGATTCTAGTTTGATCAATAAATTATGTGGGTTTTGCTCCTTAGATTCATCAGTGAACCAAACCAACAGAGGTGGCGAATGGCAACACTGAGTCTCTTCAAAGATGGTAAAGTAGCCATTGACTCCTTTATTTAGAAAAAAATGTGGCGGCAGGTCTCAGTGAAAGCTGGATACTCTTCCCCCTAGATACTTCTGGCTTGCTCTTCTATTTGTGTGGGAACTCCGCTTCTCTTTCCCCTTTGTATTCTAATCTGGTGTTGGTGCATGCTTTTAGAATGTTACTTCTACGTTAACTCTTCATACAGAAGTTAGTAACTGTAATCCAAATGGCTTCACTATTCCTTGGCAAGGTGGCTGTATCTTCCCTCTGGCTCTCTTCCTTGAACAATGGTTACTGATGTCCCATATTATGCCCCTACTATTTGTTAATGGGTGTTTTGACGGAGAAACTGCTGAAATTCTGGTAGTAAGTCAGAGACCACCCATTGCAATGGATTTATCAGCAGCACACACTACTGCTTTTTTGTCCCACTCCTAGATCAGGATTGCAGCATTGAATGCCAGTTCCACTGTTGAAGATGACCATGAAGGGACCTTTAAAAGCCACAAAACACAGACAAAGGAGGCACAAGTAAGCAAAGTTCTGCTGTTAACCCTGAGCTGGTGTTTTCTTCTGCTCTGAGCAAAGTCGGTTAATTAGAATGTCAATTTTGATCTCTAGGAAGCAGAAGCATTTGCCTTGTATCATAAAGCTTTGGACCTTCAGAAACATGACCTCTTCGAAGAATCTGCCAAAGCTTACCATGAACTGCTTGAAACTCGCCTCCTGCGAGAGGTGAGTGAAATGGGATCAATAGGCTTTCCTCTTACTAGGTGGTGTGGGGTGTGTGGTCCGCTCTCTGCTACAAGCACTCACTTTGTGGAGACCTACAGCAATCTCAGGCTCAATCATGAGAAGGTCTCTTGTTGAGCTGAGGCTTGGGGAGTTTGATGGCCCTAAGTTTGCCAGGTTGTGAGCCACCAATAACATACCAGTGGGATGAAGCTCCTGAGTGGGGGCAAATGTCAGAGTATCTTTGTGAAATACACACTGAATCATGGCCAGCATTTTTTAGGTCAGTGGGCATCAGGATTATTCAATAACCTGATGAGCATTTGAATTTGAATGCTCATCATAGGACAGTAGTGTGATGATCCACTCTTCATTTTTATAAGAATTTCGACTTTAGATGCTGTTTCACTAAAAAGCCGCTTGTTTTCAACAATCTCCACTGATTGTTGGGGGCTCTCCAGGGTCTTTCCCTGTTAGCTGCTACCCGAGATACCTGTTTCACTGAAGATGGTGCCTTGCGTCTTCCGCATGCAGAGCATCTGCTCTTCTGCATGAAGATTTGAGTGGTTGGATAATAGATATCCATTTCTAGAGGTGGTTAAGCAGCTCGCTGGGCCTTCAACCCTCTGGGGTTTCTTAATAAGCAGAGAGAGGGCAACCCCTCCCCCCAGTATTTGTTGTAGTGGGTCTGTGGGCTATTTGATACTGATTGTATTTTACAACAGTGTTTGCTTTTTGAAGTCCCTTGGGTGCTCTGGAATGATGCACGCTGGCACCTTGGGGGTTTGTAACCGTTCTGTGTTATTAATGAAGGTTTTTATCTCAAACTGCGTCTCTCATCTACAATTTTCAGGCATTTCCATCTGGTGATGAGAGGGAGGGCTTAAAGCACCCAGGCTTGATGCTAAAGTATTCTACTTACAAAAACTTGGCTCAGCTCGCAGCACAGCGCGATGACTTTGAGACAGCCATGGAGTTCTACTTGGAGGTACGGGCATCTCTCCTTCGCACTCACCAGGGCCAGAGTTTCTGCCTCACATGCATTTAATGCTGCAGCAGAGAGGATCTTGGGGGGCTAAGCCGCAACACTCAGCCATGAGGAAGGCGAGGCTTGGTGGGCCGGATCCAGGATACACCACTCTTACACTAGAGCCTTGTAACCCCAAACTGTTAGTGCAACTTCCAGGTTCCATTGTGGGTACAATTTACACTTGTGTGTGTATGTGAAAGTGTATTGTTATATATTGTGTTATCCAGGCTGTAATGCTAGACTCGACAGACGTCAACCTGTGGTATAAGATTGGGCATGTGGCACTCAGACTGATGCGCCTGCCTCTGGCACGCCATGCCTTTGAAGAAGGACTCACCTGTAATCCAGACCACTGGCCTTGTTTAGATAACCTTATTACAGTTCTCTACACACTCAGTGACTACACAAGTAAGTTGTATTCATTTTGTTTTATTTTTCCAAATAAAGCTCATCACATCTGTTGCTACAAGCAGCTGCTGGAGTTGCTGTTTTTATTGCTTGGGTTGGTGTTGCTCACTTTTGGGGTGTTGGGAGGGTGAAAATAGCCTGATAGCAAACTCTGTTGTTTTGAGATAAGCTGTTGGTAGTTTAGTCATTTCCTATTGAGGGCTAGAGGGTGGATATTGTTCATTACTGTGTGTGTGTGTGTGTGTGTGTGTATATATATATATATATATGCAGGTTTTGGTGTCCTCGGGTGTCTTCCCGTGTAAAAGTTGGGGTGTCTAGGCGACGTTTCGACGAGGTCTCACTCGTCATCTTCATATATATATATATATACACACACACACACACTTTAAAAAGCCTATGATCTCTATTTTTAAAAAAGAGTATACAGTGGTACCTCAGGTTAATAACTTAATTTGTTCCGGAGGTCCGCTCTTAACCTGAAACTGTTCTTAACCTGAGGTACCACTTTAGCTAATGGGGCCTCCCACTGCTGCTGCGCCACTGCTGCATGATTTCTGTTCTCATCCTGAAGCAAAGTTCTTAACCCGAGGTACTATTTCTGGGTTAGCGGAGTCTGTAACCTGAAGCGTCTGTAACCTGAGGTACCACTGTACAGTAAATCAGTTTACAAATCAAAACATGCACTATATAAAAAGATGTGAACACAAGATCAAACAACAATTCTTAAAACAATAGTCGGACAATAACAGTGTTAACATAGCAAGCCAAAAGAATAATAATTAACCAATAAGGGAAAATGATTCCTTGCATGTTGGTGATAAAGGGAATGGCATCAACATCATAAGGTGAGAAGCCCTCTAAAAAGCCCTTCTTTAACTAAAAACACAAAGTGCCGGGGTCTGGCGGCTCTCAGTTCCTAGGCTGGCTCTACAAAAATTGTGTTTGGCTTACTGAACGGGGTTTGCTGGGAGCAAAACAAACCACAATCCTTGGTTCGGCCCTAACTCTTATGCCAGGTGCCATGGTTTTTCTCTTCCATGTGTCAGTGTGGTGGGGCAAAGTGGGCATGATTGACTTGTGTTCTCAGTAAGCCATGATTTATGGCTTGCTCTGTGTAACAGAAATGTTTGGTGTTGATTTGACGTGTCTGAACATAGTTTTTACATCTTAAGGAAAAAATAATTTTCAAATAAAACTTGGCAGTGTGTTTGAATATAAACTAAGTCACCATACTTGGTGTACTTTACTGTTTTATATGCACTCCCCCCATCAAATATTTTTAGTTCAACAGTTTGGGCTACTGGAAAAATGAAATGTGAAATGAAATGATATATTCCTTAGTTCTGTTTACAGACATGCCAAATTGGATCTTAGTGGCACCCACCCTGTGGAACGCCCTCCCATCAGATGTCAAAGAGAAAAATAACTACCAAACTTTTAGACGACATCTGAAGGCAGCCCTGTTTAGGGAAGCTTTTAATGGTTAATAGGTTATTGTATTTTAGTGTTTTGTTGGAAGCCACCCAGAGTGGCTGGGTATAAATAATAATAAATTATTATTATATTATTATTATCCCACCTGCTCCAGGAAGGCCACATCACTGTATACTATCAGAATGCTCCTTTGGGATGCACGTGACTTTCCGATATGGAAAAAAAGAGTTTAGGATGAATTTAATATGTGGCTTTTGTTCCTCCCCTCAGCCTGCTTGTATTTCATCTGCAAAGCTCTGGAGAGGGATTGCCTGTACAGCAAAGGGCTGGTCATCAAGGAGAAGATCTTTGAGGAGCAGCCATGCCTCAGGAAGGACTCCTTGAGGATGTTCCTTAAAGGGTGAGTTTCTTCCAAAATTGAAGGTAAAGAATGTTGATGCTTCTGTCTTGCATCAGAAGGAATAGTGGCAGAAACTTCCATTTCAAAGTGAGGACATGGAGCCTTTTTGCCAGTTCCCAGAGGTTTGTTCTGTCCCCAATTTGTGACCTAAAGCTGCTTCTCCCGTATTGGAAAGACAGAGAGTACCACAACGAACCCACCGTTTTGTAGGCATCATGCTATTGACATGCAGCTTCCAGAGTTGCTGTTGAATGGGTGTCCAAGTAATTAAGCTATTTTACTTTCAGCAGGGTAATTTAAATTTTGCTAAATTTAAAGGAATTTGCCTGGCTATGAAATGACACGGAAGCATCTAAACAGCTGTTTTGCGTCTTCTTTTGTTTTTCCAGTGACTTGTCAGTCCACAATGTCAACGTGAGTCCGTCTGAGACTAAAATGATCATCGAGGAAGCTCTGGAGTTGCGCAGGAAGAGGCAGGCACTCTTGGTGCGAAAAAGGGAGCCAGACCTGAAGCTTGTCCAGCCCATCCCCCTTTTCACGTAGGTCTAAACTGGGTGTAAACTTACTCTGATAACTGTAGAGTGAACTTAAAGCAATGTTTCCTTAATGATTCCTGTAAACAATTGGCTTTTGGTCCCTTGTGGAAAACGGCTGCCTTGCTCCCAAACGTTCTCCTTATTTCTGCATGTGGCTTAAAGGCAAGGAAATGGGAGCATTGCCTGCCCTGGCCCCTGGGTGAGTGCTGAGCTTGTGTTTGGTTGTCTATCATGTGCTGTCCTGCAGGTGGAAGTGTCTCGGGGAGAGCTTACTGGCTATGTATCAACACCTGACCACTTGCGAGCCGCCTCGGCCCAGCCTGGGCAAGAGAATTGACCTCTTGGAGTACCAAGATTTAGACCAGCACTCTGACGTCCCGGCAACGTCCGCTCCCGTCAGTGTTATACAGCCCAACCCCGTCAGCACCAATCCCCAGATGCCTGTGACAGAGCCACTCCTAACATACACACCAGTGACGCCCACCTTTCCCAGTCCAAGTGTTCTGGAATCAGTCAGTCCTGCAGGTGAGGGATGCATTACATGAATATGTTCTCTGGGTGGATGTTGAAGGGTTTTCTGAATCATTGTGCTCTGTTCTTCATGGACCAATTAATAAAGTGGAAGTAGAGCTGGTCTTCGGCGGGGAGAAGTAGTAGGATGCTTATGATAGGTTGGCTTGTGCTGTCCATGGTGCAAAGAGAGTCTGGAAGGCAGAAGTGGCAACTGCTAGCCAGTTCCCAGGTGGATGAGCCAAGCTACTCTTCCAGGGGCTTTTGGAGGACATTTGCCTAGAGAATGGGGAGGAGAGATTCTGTGTGGTCATGATGTTGTTGCTGCTATGGAGTGGCTGTTGGTGAAGGAGCCACCTTTTTGGGGAGTAGGGCAAGGTGTCTTCTGGGCTGCCACTGCTCCTCTGGCTCCCCCTACTTGGCTTCTGTGGCAATAAGAATTCTGCCTTCTGCAAATCAGAGTTCAGGGGAAGCCGTCCTGATCAAGTGTGTCCTTGTTGGGGCCAGGAGTTTGATACCTGGACGTTCTCTGGCTCTTCTTAGGGGATGCCTCCGTGGGGGACAGATCAAAGAAAGGGGTGAAGCGGAAGCGAATCCCCGAAGACAGCGGTGAGACAGCCAAGAGGCGGTCGGCTCGGGTGCGGAACACCAAGTGCAAAAAGGAAGAGAAGGTGGACTTCCAGGAGCTGCTGGTGAAATTCCTTCCTTCACGGTGAGGAAGGAAGATTGGTGGTTGTGCTTCTGAAAAAATAGCAGAGAAGCTTGCTGAGCTCTGCACCCCACCCACCCAGGGGTGAAACTAGGCTTTATTTCACCCAGGTCAAAGACTCAGTTTGATACACACACGCCACACACATTTACATACATGCACACAGACTGGGAGCCTCAATGGCGCCCCTCTGGAGGCTTCACCTAGGGCAAAAACCCCTCTAGCACAGCTTTGGTTCAGGCCCACCATCTCAGTGGGCTTCCTGCATGGGCTGCTGGAGCAGTACAGTGGTACCTCGGGTTACATACGATTCAGGTTACAGACTCCGCTAATCTAGAAATAGTACCTCGGGTTAAGAACTTTGCTTCAGGTTGAGAACAGAAATTGCACGGCGGCAGCGGGAGGCCTCATTAGCTAAAGTGGTTCTTCAGGTTAAGAACAGTTTCAGGTTAAGAACATACCTCCAGAACGAATTAAGTTCTTAACCTGAGGTACCACTGTACTGTGCTGATTTGGGGTTGGCTGCCTGCCTTCTCCTGGACACAACTTCTCGTGATCCCTGCAATATTGTCGGCAGTTACAAGGAACTGGTGTTTCCCTCCACTTTGATTGGTGTGTTGGGAAAATAAATCTAGCTTCTGGGAATTGCATGTTTCTTGCAAAGTTGCTATAACAGGAGTGTGTTTTGATGTCTGCCTTGTGAGGGGCTGCCAAGGTCCAGAGCATTGATGCTTTGCTATGCTCTTTGTTTTGCTTTTCCTGTCAGCCTGAGGAAACCTGACCCAGAAGAAGACGAGGGTCCTTTCAGTGGCTACGAGGTCCAGTCTGAGGCCAAGGAGGAAAATTTCCAGCATGTGGGCACCCACAGGATGCCATGTGACTCAACAACATGCATGGAGTACGGTAGGGACTTTCCCTGGTATCTGTGTTTCAGCTGAGGGACTCCCCCCAAAAGGATTACATTTGAATTCATTAATTTGATCCAATATTTGGAAGGTAGTATAATTTTGTGGTGAAGCCTTTGGCGGATTGGGTGAGCTGCTCTGATGTCACAGAATGTTTGCTTCATACCTCACTGTAGGGAGGCTGGGGAGGGGAGAAGTGGTTGCTTCTTTCCATGCACATTGTGTTAACTTTTTTCTTCCAGAGAAGCAGGATGTTCATAACTTCCTCTTGGCTAACTTGAACAACGGGGGCATCCTTGAGTTGATGATGAGGTACCTGAAAGTGATCAGCCTGAAGTTCCTTGTGAAATGGCCGCCGGGCTTGGCTGAGGTTGTGCTGAACATCTACAACAGCTGGAGGAAGCACAGCAGCAGCCTCCCCAATCCGCTGCTAAGGGACTGTCGCAACGAGCACATCAGGGTAAGGAAATACTTCTGGAAGTGACCTCGCTCTGTTGCCACCCAAGCACCACCTCTAAAGTGTACATGTGTGAGAGAGACTTAGTTCCTGTATAGCAGGAACACAGAGCTGTGTCTGGTAGCAAGAGACATGGCTCCAGGCATGGGCTACGATCCGCAGAGCATGTCTCTGCTTCTTTGCTGTTGCTTTTATCCTACACTTCAGCTGAAAAGGCTCTCAGGGTGACTTGCATACTGTCAGAAAAACAAGTGTCTCCTCGCAGACTTGCATTCTTAAGAGACACAACACAAAAGGAAAAAGGAATGGAGAGGGAGGAGGAAGAAGACATCAGCATCAGTTCTTAAAGCTACATAGTGGTTCTTACAGTGACTGGCTGGGATGGATATAATTCTGGGAGAGGGGAAGTAGGGCCATAATAATAATAATAATAATAATAATAATAATAATAATAATAATAATAATAATAATTTATTATTTATACCCCGCCCATCTGGCTGGGTTTCCCCAGCCACTCTGGGCGGCTTCCAACTGAATATTAAAAACATTACAGCATCAGACATTAAAAACTTCCCTAAAGAGGGCTGCCTTCAGTTGTCTTTTAAAAGTAAAATAGTTTATTGCCTTGACATCTGCTGGGAGGGCGTTCCACAGGGCAGGCGCCACTACCAAGAAGGCCTTCTGCCTGGTTCCCTGTAACCTTACTTCTCGCAATGAGGGAACCGCCAGAAGGCCCTCGGCGCTGGATCTCAGTGTCCGGGCTGAACGATGGGGGTGGAGACGCTCCTTCAGGTATACAGGACTGAGGCCATTTAGGGCTTTAAAGGTCAGCACCAACACTTTGAATTGTGCTCGGAAACGTACTGGGAACCAATGCAGATCTCTCAGAACCGGTGTTATGTGCTCCCGGCGGCCACTCCCAGTCACCAGTCTAGCTGCCGCATTCTGGTTGCAGTTTCCGGGTCTCCTTCAAAGGTAGCCCCAGCTTCTTCCTAAGCCACAGCCTGATGGAATGGAGAGTTGGAGAAAAATCAGTGTAAATCTGCTGTTCATGAGTGGGAGCTTTCCCCAGCCCTGGTTCCTGAGATGGTGTTTAACTGGAGGTGCAACAAGACTGGAGGTGTAGCATCAGGGAGTGTTCTGTGACTGAGTGATTGGAGGCAGGAGGATAATGCTCGGCACCCCTTTTCACTGGTTGGGACCTACCCAGAGGTTGATACTTAGGCCATCTGCACACCCTTCCCATGGGAAAAGTGTCCTAGGACCTCCACTGGCTCCAGGTTTGTATCTGGATTGACAGTTGGGAGTAAATCCCTCCGCAAACTTTTCCCATCAGGACAAACTTAGCTGGCAAGATGCTCACTGCTCCCTTTATATTTAGGATCAAGCTTTTCTTAGGTGTCGTGAGATAAAGGTTTGAAGAGCGAGCCAGGGGGCCAGTCCCCTCCTGATGCTTCTCCTCTCTGCAGCAAAATGTCTTTCTGCTGCTGTTTCTGATTTTTCACAAATACTATAGTCAGCACTACTTATTCTCATAAGAAGGATTTTTCCTCTGGAAGTGCAAATTGCAAATGATTCCCCCTCCAATCCCCTGAGGCCTTCCTAACCCTCCTCTCCCCACCCCCCACTTTTGTCTCTGCTCTAGGATATGATGCTGATGAGTCTGTCCTGCATGGAGCTGCAGCTTGACCAGTGGCTGCTGACCAAAGGGAAGAGCTCAATGGGTGAGTGAGCTCTGGGTGTTAGCAAGTGCTTCTTCCAAGGAAAGGCCCTGCAAACTCCCTCCGGTGAGATATGAGTCCCCACAGGAAACACGTGCCTGAACTTAGAAGCTGGGCCTGGTAGTCGATTTTGAGGTTTGCACATAGACATTCCCAAGTTGACCTTTTGGCATTGAAGTCAGGTTGGAGGAGACTGGAGAGTCCCCAGCCAGTTGGGTCAGATGGGCCTAGAGCAGGACAGGGCAGCTTCTGGGGTTCACTGCTTCATAAGCAAACCCAACGCCTTGCAAAAGAGAAGCGAGTTTTTCTCTGTTATGTTTCCTCAGTCGGCTTCTCTCAGGTGCAGATCTTGGGGTTCTCTACTCCCAATGCTGTTGTTTAGACTTTGAGCTGCGAAGAATCTGAGCTCTCAGCCTAGAACCTTGTGCTGAAATGTGAAATAAACTGTTTCAGTGTCTCCAAGGAACGGCCCTGCGGGCAGCTCTGTAAACGGGAAGTTTGGTCCTGATTTCCCTGGCAGCCACTTCCTGGGGGATCTGCTTCAGCTCTCCTTTGCCTCTTCTCAGCGAGACCTCTTTGAGGAGGGCTGGCTGGAGTTCGTGGTTCGGGTGTATTGGCTGAAGGCTCGCTTTCTGGCCCTGCAGGTTTGTATTTCGGGGTTTTTTGGGAAGGGGGGACTCCTGGTGCTGCACAGCTTCTGTGGTGTTTGCAGCAGATTACCTAATTAAGCACTACTGGCTTTAGATCTTTAGACACTGGGCACACAGCTTCTCTTCTGTGAGGCTAAAGTGGAAATCTGGGTATAAAGGCAGAGTGAGTTTTAAAAAAAAACCTTGAGCAAAAGGCTTTGCAAAAAGCAGCTTGGGGTATGGAGTTCCTGGGAGGGGCTGGCTGGGGGAAGAAGCTTAGCTGGCAGGCTGCAGCTGAGCATGCTGCTTGCTTTCCCAGGGGGACATGGAGCAGGCCTTGGAGAACTATGACGTCTGCACAGAGATGCTCCAGAGCTCTGCTGCAGTGCAGGCCAAAACTGGTGACGAGGGCGTGGTGATCCGGTTGCCAAATCTCCATGTGGACTCTGTGGTCTCGTTGGAAGAGGTAACACCAGCTGGACGTGGGAACATTTGGGTCACTGCAAGAGGCTGGCTGCACTTGCCTTCCTCGTGAGGATGAACGCATAGCAGTTATGTCGGGGATGCAAACATGGAAGCAGCCATGACCCCATTACCAAAGTGTGTGTGTGTACTTTGTGTGTTGAAGGTCCTGGGTTCAGCCCCTCAAGGAAACACCCTCTGCCTGTCAGAGTGGACACTGTTGAGCTAAGTGGGCCACTGGCTCAACTTTGTCTCAGAAAGCTTTGTATAAATGCTTGACTAAACTACCTGTGATTTGTGGTTCTGGTTTGAAAACTGAAATGAAGCAGTCCAGTGTCCTTCAGTTGGGTTTCTGCCTTACTTTCACCTTGGTCCGTTGCTGCCTTCAGAGCAGCTAATTCTGTTGCTTGTGGAATGCGTGAGAGACGATTGCCGCTTGCAACATGCAGTGTGTGACTCTTGCAGATTGAGAAGAACCTCAAGTCCCTGGAGAGATGCCAGTCCCTGGAGGAGATCCAGCGCTTGTACGAGGCCGGCGACTACAAAGCGGTGGTGCGTCTGTTGCGGCCCACCTTGTGTTTCAGCGGATACGGCCGGACGAAGCACCTGGAATTTGTCATCTCCATTCCGGAGAGGCCGGCTCAGCTGCTCCTGCTGCAGGTGGGGTTGTCTGAGGGCAGCAGAGAAGGCCAAAGCAGCATAGCCAGCCTTGATGGTTGCAGCAGAGCTGCCAGGAAACAGCAGCCAGCAAAACAACCAGCAGGTTCACTAGGCTGACTCTGGTGTTACGGTGTTAGTTCCTTTCGCTGTGCGGAGGGGAAAGCACTCTGGGTGTGCTGCTGTTCGAAGCTGTTTTCAAGGAAATGAACACCCAAGTTGTTGGAAACCATGGGGTTAGGGAAGGCGAGGGAGAGTGCCCTTGTGCTCAAGTCCTGCTTGTGGGTAGCTGGTTGGCTATTGTTAGATAGGGATGCTAGATTAGATGGGCCATTGGCCTGATCCAGCAGGGCTCTTTGTAGGTTCTTGAGGAGTCCTCGGGGTGTTTTCTTGATGGCTTTTATGCAGTGCTTCGTGTTTATCCTGGTCACGTCACACAAATGCAGAGAAACGGAGGGTGTACAGGAACCTGTTGTCTGCACCTCTTGGCCTTTCTGGCCCAAGTGCTCTTTGCCACAAGCACTGGTGCCCTCTCCATAGGGAGCCTACATGGGCATGCCTCTCACTGCCCTTCCATGTGCAGATCTAGGAAAGTTTCCCAGCAGCTGTCTTGCAAATGCTCTTGCACGTTTTCCTCCAAGGCGTCTCTTCTTCTTTAATGCTCCTCAGGATTCCCTGCTCAAGCTGCAGGACTACCGGCAGTGCTTTGAGTGCTCGGAAGTTGCCCTGAACGAAGCCTTTCAGCAGATGATCAACATGACAGAGGCATCTGCCAAGGAGGAGTGGGTGGCCACTGTCACGCAGCTGCTCGCGGGGATCGACTGCTCCCTTTCCTCGGACAGCAGCAGCCTGGAGGAGCCGCCAGCCTTGCAGAGCCTGGTCCGACTGACCAGCAACCTCGTCCAGGTATCCTGCTCTTTGCCTGAGGACCCACATTGCTCCTGGAGAGCAGGAGACCTGCTGGCAGCCTTTCTCTGAGCCATTGGTGACATGAGGGTCTGTTCTGCAGTTGCTGGTGGAAACGTCATTTTAATATATCAAAAGCAGCCAGGGGAGGAGGGTCATTCCCCAGGGGCTCTGAGTACAGAGCATAGGAATAGGAGCCTGCCAGGTCTTAGGAGGGGGGCAGCTCTGGAGGTATTCCAACTCCCAGTGGCAGCTTATAGCCTTGGTTTGGCCCTTAAACTGGTGTTGCCCAACACTTAATCACACAGCACAATGAAAGCAAACAAAGCTGGCACAAGTAGTGGTCCTGGTTCCCAGTGGGAGTGGGGAAAGGAAGGTACTGCATAATCCAGAGCAAAAGCTAAACCCCAAACCCCTTTCTTTGGCTGTAAGAGCAGTTGGAGTTCTTGTCCTCTCAACAGTGTCCGCTAGAAGAAGCAAGAAGGAGAAATACAAAACCAGACTTTTTGTAATGGGTAGCGGCAGAGGGGGAAGGAGGTCAAGAATACTAGTTCCCTCCTAGGTTAGAGCTCAGCTCCACCCTCTGCTTTGAGGGGCTTTCTTTCTTTCTTTCTTTCTTTCTTTCTTTCTTTCTTTCTTTCTCTGCCTCTCCTCAGCCTCTTCCCAAGTCTCCAGCTTCCATCCTTACTTGGGTGGCAGCTGAAGGCTCTATGCAGCCTTGGCAGTGTGCATGTTTAAAGAGCCTTCCACCCTCTCACACACTTTGGCTGCCCCTGTTGACCACTCCTTTCTGCCCTGGCTGCCGCTGTGGCTGCCTGGCTCCTGATGAATTTGGAGGGGGGTATGTGTGTGTGTAAATGAAGAACATCCCCTGTTGTTTTATGAGCCTGAAACCAGCTCGGTCACTCTGGGGGCCACTTGGGTGATGACTTGAATGCCTGTCATTAGTATGTTGTTCCTGTTGGAAGAGCTGAATGTTGTCCCCTCTGTGGGTTTAACTTGCCCTATGTCTGTTCCTTGAAACCCCTTCACCCCAGATCATCGACTGCAGCATGGCTGTCCAGGAGGAGCCCAAAGAGCCTTCTGTGTCTTCGGTGCTTCCCTGGATTATTCTTCACAGGATCATTCAGCATGAAGAAGACACCTTCCGCTCCCTCTGCTGCCAACAGGAGGAGCAGCAGCTGCAGAGCCAAAATGAGGAAGGTGGGGAACAGCTGTGCCCTCTGCAGTGGGTGGGAAGCGGCTGTGTTCTGCCATGAGAGGCTGAGTTGGGCAGTCAGGAAATCTGTGCCTGCCAAAACAGGGCAAAAGGACAGAGCACCAGAATGCATGCAGATCAATGGCAACGTCCCTTGTAGCCTTCCTTGTCAGTCTTGTCACTTGTCACACGGAAGACAAACATATTGTTAGAAGTGGCTCTCTGTAGCAAAACATTGCTCGTGTGCAAGAGCCCTCTAGGGTCTCCCTTCTCAGGCTGGAGGTGGCCTGGAACAAGTGAAAGGGCTGCTGTCACTGGCTAGCCAGTGATTACTTTGGGGTGTGATTTTGGGGCCTTCAAAAAAATTTTCCGGGGCAGATGGCCCTTACCCCTTCTTTTTTAATAAACAGGTGGAATTATTCCAGCCTCCGTTGCTATTCTTCAGAGAGCCCATGGAATGATGTTCACATGTTCACATGTTCAAGTTCCAGAGGCACTCCAGGCTTGGGGAGCAGAGAGGAAGTGTGACGGCAGCCAGAACTCCTGTTGCCATTTCCAAAACCACCAGCTCCTAAGCTGTTTAGTAAAGGGTAGTGGTGGTGTGGAAGTAGAAACTGTTACTGCTGCCATAACAGGTGCTTCCACCACCATACCCAAATCTCCCCTCCTTTTTGGAGAGACCAAAATATTCCTCTCCCCACCCTAACAAAATTGAGTTTTCGGGGTGGAGGTTCCTGCAGAGAAAAATGTTTATTGTGGGACTTCCTTGTTCTGAGCAGACAGCAAGCATTTTTGGTGAACATAGTAAAACAACTGGGTCTTTCCCTGTATAAGAGAATTGGGGGCTAGTCCAGGGGCCATCAGGTATGGCTGGGCCAGCTGCTTCTTGCCCATTTGACTCATGCACCTCCCATACTAGATCTGCGGCTTTTTGTTTGTCCGACAATTACTTCACATTCATTTTGTCATCAGCAGCTCAGACTCTGGACACTCCTATGCTGCCCTCTTCCCTGATGCTTCTGAACACTGCTCACGAATACCTTGGGAGGAGATCGTGGTGTTGTAACTCAGACGGAGCCCTTCTTAAGTTCTATGTGAGTAGCCCTGCTTGAAATAGCCCAGATTAACCCTCTTCTTCTCCCCACTCTTTGAGAGATCTGTGGATCATGTGGAGAAAGGAATGTTCCTTCGTGTTCTCACCCACCAAGCAGCACGCTTCCTCCAAGGCTTCTTTAGCCATCCCCTGCCCAGGTGGTAGCCTTGACCTCAGTGAATTTTGTCATTCCAGGTACGGGTGCTGCAAAAAGAGCTTTTGGCCTCTACCTCCGAGGACACTCATCCCTATAAGGAAGAGCTGGAGACAGCTCTGGAGCAATGCTTTTATTGCCTGTATAGCTTCCCGAGCAAAAAGAGCAAGGCTCGGTACCTGGAAGAACATTCCACGCAGCAGGTGAGACTATCTCAGGTCTCCTTTGGAGAGAAAAGGCAGGATGCTCAGTGACAGGCAGGTCTCTCTGCTTCCAGAGATTGGAATCCCACGAGCTGGACATGGAAGGCAGCAGCCCTTGGCTACTCCCCAAGGACATCTTTGTTACCTGCATGGGGGAATGCTGGACTCAGAGTAGACCTTGTCTTCCTCCTCCTCCTTCTCCTCCCAGGTGTAGGGAAGGGCCATTGCAACTCTGTGGCAGAGCATCTGTATTGCACACAGGAGGTCCCAGGTTCAGTCCAGCAGCATCTCCAGACAGGGCTTGGAGAGAACCCTGCCTGGAAATCCTGGAGGAGCTGCTGCCAGTCAGTGTAGGCATTCCTGGCTTTGATGAACTAGTGGCCTGACTCATAGAATCAAAGAATTGTGGGGCTGGAAGGAACCACAAGGATCATCTAGTCCAGGAATCCTTTTGCCCAACTTGGGGCTTGAACCCTTGACCCTGAGATTAAGAGCCTCATGCTCTACCAACATGTCCTTTGCCACTCAGCTGCATAAGGCAGCTTTCTGTGTTGCTAAGCAGCGCTGGACTGAGATGTACACTCAAAATCTCACTTCGTACAAAGAAGCTCCTCTTGTTCCTGGTAAGGCCTGATGCATCTCTTGCCTTCTCTCCAAGGTGGATCTGATGTGGGAAGACGCCTTGTTCATGTTTGAATATTTCAAGCCCAAGACCCTTCCTGAATTTGACAGCTACAAAACCAGTACAGTGTCTGCTGACCTGGCCAACCTTCTGAAGAAGATGGCCACCATTGTCCCTCGGACAGACAAGCCTATGCTGAGGATAGAGGAGGTGTCTAGCTACATTGAAGGGACTCTGAGCAAGGTACAAGCCTCTTGCATCATTTGGGGGGTGATTAAGAGGGAGGGGGAGGGGGTGCTGCTGGGGCTCCTGCCTTCCTTCTCCCAGGGGTGGGGGGGGTGCATTTGTCAACAAGCAGCCTGGTTTGCTGATGCATTCAGATACAGGCTATTTGTAACGGAGAAGTGACTTCACTGCCTTGTGGGCATCCAGCAACTGAATTCCATCTTTTTGTGATGTCTGCTCTTTTGTTTAAGTTCTCTCGAAGTCTTATTCTCACGTATTGCTTCCTTTAGAACCTGTTTTGGCTCTCTAGAAGCTGTTGCACTACAACTGAGATTCCTGCATTGCAGGAGGTTGGACTTGTTGACCCTTGGCTCTACTATTCTATGTTTCTATGAACTCCCATCATCCCTGAGCCATGCTGATGGGAGCTGGAGTCCAATTACATGTGGAAAGTCACAAATTCCCCACACCTGTATTGGAATAATGTGAGGCCTGAGGATGGCATTCCCTGCTAAGCCAACTGCAGTTTTCTCAACAGCTTTTTCCTTCCACTGAGCCCCAAGGCTGTGAGGAGTCTCCTCCCACAGGCACATTCAGGTGTTGTCAGCCGCTGCCCATGACATCCTTCTTCTCCCCTTCCTTGCCAGGTGCCAGCTCTTCCTGAGGGTGCCGACTACTCTCCTCCGGTGGTGACAGAGCTGTACTACCTCCTCGCAGATTACCACTTCAAGAACAAGGAGCAATCTAAGGCCATCAAGTTCTACATGCATGACATCTGCATCTGCCCTAACAGGTCAGTTTAGTGAACCCCTGACGCCAGATGAGATGCCTGGTCATTTCATTGTTGGTCCCTGGATGGTGTGTGCGTGTCATGTAAGGGCCCCTTGCATTTGGGCTGCTTGCATTTTCCCTGTGCCCTGAGCACTGGCACATTGTGGTTGTGTTGGCATCTGCTGCCTTGAAGAGGCACGCACAACCAGTCCCCCCGGTGTGTGTTGTTGTGCCAGAACACATGAACCCTTTTTAATTGCACGGACCTAAATTTGCTGGTATGTGATTGAATCCCTGCCACAGGATAATGACTGTCGTGGAAGTGCTAACTTGTGTGTGTGTCCAGATAAGCTTTCTAAAATCTGGGCACCTGAGCTGAAAAGCTCCCAGCAGTATCCATGGAGGGAACGCAAGAGCCAGTGGAGGGAGGTGGTCTTTTTTAAATACCCTGATCACAAAGGTGACTGATGATGGGGTTATAATAAACACCTTTAGAAGAAACACAAAAAAGCTGTTGTGATATAGCGAAGTGAGATGGGGGAGAGATCGGGACTGAACTTCTCAAGGTGCGGGGGGTTGTTGTGTGCTGTTTTTCTCCCAGGTTTGACTCTTGGGCTGGCATGGCGCTGGCTCGAGCCAGCCGCATCCAAGACAAGCTGAACTCCAACGAGCTGAAGAGCGACGGCCTCATCTGGAAGCACGCCACCCCTGTTCTGAGCTGCTTCAAGCGAGCCCTGGAGATTGACGGCTCCAACCTCTCCCTGTGGATAGAGTACGGCACCATGTCCTATGCCTTGCACTCCTTCGCCTCCAGGCAGCTGAAGCAGTGGAAGTCGGAGCTGCCGGCTGAGGTCGTGCAGCAGGTGAGGGCTTGAGCTGGAGCTTGCAGGCCCCGGCCGGGGTCGGGAAGCGGGGGCTCGCCAGACCCAAAAAGGCAACCACCCCGAGCAGCTCTTGCTGCCGCTGCTGCAAGGCTTGAAGCTCCCTCCCCATGTTTCAGATGGCAGAGCGGCGTGACGGCATGCTGGAGACGGCCAAGCACTGCTTCATATCAGCGTCTCACTGTGAGGGCGACGGAGACGAGGAGGAGTGGCTGATCCACTACATGCTGGGGAAGATTGCCGAGAAGCAGAAGCAGCCGCCTGTGGTCTACCTCCGTCACTACAAGCAGGCAGGGCATTTCCTACACGAGGAAGCGGCCAGGTACCCCAAGAAGATCCACTATCATAACCCGCCGGAGCTTGCAATGGAGGCCCTGGAGGTAAAAGCCATGAAGCCACTCAGCCAGACGTGGCCTTGAAGCAGAACAAAACCCTCGGAGCTCTTGAGGGAAAGGTCCACTGGCACGTTGTGGGCAGGAGTTCTCTATAGCAGCCACTACCTCCCTTTGCATCTGATCCCCCTCTAGGAAGGGCGGGTAAGGAGCTCAGAGAGGGAGAGCTAGTGTGGGAGTCAGCATCAAAGCAGCTGCAGGCTTTGCCCTCCTGACTTTGCCAGGGCTGGAAAGGCAACTTGCTTGGGGTGGGGGTTTGGGGGGGGGGCGGAAGGAAGGAATACAAAGGATCTGTAGCCTTTCCTGCCCCCTGACATGCCCCTAAACCAGGGAGGAAATTGCGCCAGCTCAAGCGCTGATGTGGTTTCATATGGCTGATTTCTATTGAGAGCTGGGCAGTGACCCCCACCCACCACCGGCCAAGTCTTAGAACTGCAGCTTTAAAGTGTTTTTCAAAAATACAGGTCAAAGGTCAAGCCATTGCTCTTTCTTCCCTCCTTTATCGCTCCATCATTTGTGGCAGCTTCCAAGAACTGCCCCTTTTCCGGCAGGTGGTGAGAGCTTTTCTCCCCAGTTGTCATCTTTCCCAGGCAAGCGGCTTCTTTCTCACAATCCTGCAGAAAGCAGCCCTCTTTGTCTTAAACGGCCAATAGCAAGCGGGCGTCTTTACATTGAATGATTTGCTATGGATAATAAAGTGGTAAATGGCCAGCTAGGTTTTTTGGGATACATAATATTTCAGGATGTTGTTGCCCTGCCTTTGTTTCTTCCCCTTAGGTCTATTTTCGGCTTCACGCCTCCATTCTGAAGCTTGTGGGGAAGCCCAACTCCGGGGTGGATGCCGAGATGCTGGTCACGTTTATGAAGGAAGCTGCCGAGGGGCCTTTCGCCAGGGGGGATGAAAAGAACACCCCCAAAATAACTGAAAAGTGAGTGCTGACTTTCTCAGTGTCAGTGGGAGCGCTTCGGTTAAGTGGAGGCTCCATTGCCAGCGCCAAAATGAACGCATGTATTGCAAGCAGGTGCTAAAGTTGTGGAGCATGTCTGGTTGGGCAGGGAGGCTCTCCAGGCACAGCCAACTGCAACTGCCAGACACTGACAACAGACCTCCTTAGAGGGATTTGAGTGGTAGCCCTCACCCCCTGTAATAGTGCTACCGTGTGTCAGTACAGCCTCCCTCCCCTTCTTTCTCCTCCAGAGAAAAGCTCTGCCTGGTGGATGACGACTCCCACTCCTCTGCCGGGACTGTGCCGGGCAGTATTGAGAACAGGGACTGTACCATCCGTGTTGCCTGCTGACGGTTTTTTTTGTAC